>NW_027205048.1:13958240-14626480 GCF_024711535.1 Dipodomys merriami | reverse complement strand
GACTAGCTTATTTTAACAATAAAATAAGAGGGAAGTTATTAGAGATAATTTATCTTACATAATATGTTTGAACCTTATCAAGCCTTACAAGAATAACTTAAAATCGTCACACACTTGAGTTTCCATTTCTCTACCTTCCTCTTTCATTCTTGGTTATAGAAACCAGTGGCACCTGAGCCAGTTCCTGCCTGCCCCAGAGTTGCTCCTGCTCATTTCTTACCAACTCCAGAGTCAAGGAAGTTACAGTGCCGGGCTGAGAGGGGCCGCACCGAGGAAGCCTGCAAATGCAGCAAATCAGTTCTTGGTTCCCAGAGAGCTGACTGGCCAACATTCACCAACACATCACTGCCAGAAATGTACAGAACACAGACAGAGGGACAGACAGGACCCGCTCGTTCTGATCCCTTGTGGATGCCATTCGTATGAGTACTTAGTTTCCTCTTATAGCTTTAAAAGTAATTACTTTCAATCTTGTTATGGATCAAACTGGTCCCAAATTCACCTGTTGAAGTCCTAACCCAAGCACCTTGGAATAGGACTATATTTGGAGATGGAATCTTGAAAGCCTGAATTCAGTTAAAATGAAGTAATCCGGAGGATCCCTGAGTCAATCCAATTGGCGTCTTTAAAAGAAGAAATTAAGACACAGATGCCCTGGGGGGAATAGGGGGGAAGGTGAAGACATAGGGAGAAGATGGCCCCCCACAAACCAAGAGGTGCACAGAACCCGCCTTGCACACACTTGACCTTAGATTTCCAGCCTCTAGAAACCCAAGGAAGTAAATTCCTGTTATTTAATCCTCCCCTCCCCTGGTCTGTGATACTCCATTTTGGTCACCCTCACACCCACGCCCTGCCTGTGGCGAGTTCATTTTCTCAGCGTCTCCGCCTTCTTCTTCTCATAACCGTTATCCAAATGCTTGACCAGAGTCCAAGATGTCGACTCTCCCGCTGTGTGCCTGCTGCCCTCCTCCTGATACCAGCCTGTGTGCCATGGAGGGTCAGACTCCACTGCTCCCCAAGGATGAGGAAGAGCCCTTCTCCATCCCTTCCTTTTCCATGTGAAACTGGCATGGAGCATTTACGCCCCTTTGGAATTGATTTAAATCAATCCTTCCAGTGCTCAGCCAGTAGGAAACCTGCATGCCAGTGAACCAACATGCAGAGGGATGGCGGAGGGACACTGCATGTGGAGACTCCTGGCCCATTGGGCCTTCTTTCTACCTAGTGTCTTTTTTTCATTGTGTTTTTTTCTTTCTTTCTTCCATTTTTCCTTTCTTTATTCTTTTTTCCTAGTCAGTAAGAACAAACAAATGACTCACATTGGCTCTGTGATTTGTGGTATGCATCACTTGAAGTGTTACCTTCGAGAACCCAATTTTTAAAAATCATTTCTACTTCAGGGTAGAAAAATAGCAACATTACTGGAAGACTCAATTAAATTATCCCAGGTTAATGTGTTCACTGTCAGCACTGAATAACCACAAGGGTATAGCCAATGAATAGAGAGAGAGTCAAGCTCTATTTCTTTCACCAATCCATAGTCTATTTTGTTAGCATATTAAAATATATTTTCTAATAGGGAAAAAATGAAATGCCCCTTTGTTTACTGGCTTTTACAGCAAGTTAGTGTCTATCATTCCCAGAACAATGGTTTTCTTAAAACTACAATAGCTTTTATCTCTTTAAGTCCCAGAGGACACTGGGAAAAATCTCTCACTTGGGTTAACTTTGCTGAATATATTTAACCAGTAAATTATTTGCGTCCTAACTGGAAGAACCAATATCCATTTATGTCCTAGGAATGGTTTGTTTTACTAACTTTATGAGTGAAGACCTCAATAGTAGCAAAGCCAAAGGACATTTAATTAAGTTATATTTGCTTTTTCACGATCTTTAGCTCAAGCTTATAAATCAAGAATCAATGAGTACTTAATTTCCTCTTATAGCATTAAAAGTAATTGCTTCATAAATTCACTTTAGTAATCCAAATATTTGCACACAGTACAGCACAAAGAGAAGTTGTTTCGCTGATGAGATCCTAACTTTTATTTTATTAGTAGAAAATGGAGCTTGCTCATTTTATAGCTTATGATTTTCCTGGCTGCCTCAAATTCCTTTTTGAAGCCGACAGGATATAAATTTAAAATAAATACAATTATGACTTTGCTTGAGGGGGGAAAAAGCCAGTCTACTTATTTAAAATGTAAAAACGAAATCATGGTTATATACGGATATATTTCTACTTAGTAGGGTATAATCATAATGAGCATATTTTCTCAAAAAACTTTATAGATACCAAAAGGCAACCCAAATATTTCTAAGCCTGATTTGCCCTTTTCTTTACTTATATATTTTAATTTGGGGTGGGGAAAAGAACAAAAATCTTCATAAAATTGTCTGTGAAGCTATACTGTGCAGACAAACCGGGCCTCCCCCAAGGCTGGGGACATCTGACATGTCTCAACTGCTCTGCACATAGTATTTCTCTACATTTAGAGCCACATTAAGCTTGATAAAAAGTCTTTACAAATCTCTGGAATTTTAGAATCTCCATGAGCCAGAGCCCATCCACCTCACGGTACAAATGAGAGCCATGGAGGTATTCCAGTCTTCCGTCCAAGGCCAGCCATAGCTACCACGGGAAGTACTAGATCATTCTACCCTAGTGGAGTTCCTTCTGGGTGCCAGGTACTTCGAAGGGACAGTAGAAACAGAGAATTCAAGGACGCTGCTTCCTGCTGGCAGTGAGCATGTTGTCCAGTTGCAGCATGGATGAACCAGACAACAGACCAAGTGGTTCCATTGATGAGAAATGCCCTAATGGGCAAATCTAGAAGAACATAGTGTTTTGCCAGGAACTGAGCAAAGGCAGAAAAGTAAGGAATGTGAGGTTGCTCTTGGGGGTAGTAAAAATATTCTAAAGTTGATTGTGGTGGTAGATGCACACTCATTTGGAGTATACTAACACAAACAAAACTGGGTACTGATGGCTCATGCCTGTAATCCTAACTATTCAGGAGGCTGAGATCTAAGGATCTTGGTTCAAAACCAGCCTGGGCAGGCAAGTTTTGGATAGCCTTATCTCCAATTAACTACCAAAAAAAGCTGGAAGTGGAGATATAGCTCAAGTGGTAGAATACTAGCCTTGAGGTGGAAAAAAAAAAAAAAAAACCTCAGTGCCTGAACTGAGTGTGTGTGCTGATTCTGAGGCTTGAGTTCAGGGCTTGAGTACAGTGCAGTCAAATGAACCATCCTCTGAAAGACCTCATTCTAGGCAAAGAGTGGGCAAGACCGGCCGCCCTTTCCCTGTCCCGCCATGATAGTGTGTCTGGCCTCTGAGCCTCGCCTGGCGCATCACCTACGCCCTGTGTCTCCACAGGCCCCGCCCTGGTCCCTTGTCCCAGAAACCAATCAGAATTCCCTCCTGGGTCCTTTGAAAGCCATGGCTTTTCTGCATCTGGAGTTCCAGGAGGCCTCACCTCCCATGTCCACTTCCTGGGGTCCCAGCACCGGGGGCCCACAATCCCACAGAGGGGTGATTCTACTTGAATTGAGTCTAGCCACAGAACAAGCATCCGAATGCCACTTCCGATAGTCTGAAAAGAAAAACAAGCATGTTTCTTTAACGCTATCAAAGGAGACAAAGGCAGGAAGGAATCGCCCCAGGTCACAGGCAACTGGCAGAGTGGAAGATTTCCATTGGAGCGCGATGGAATAATCAAGATTTATTTCTTAAAATATTGTTATTAAATAAACATCACAGAAACTTTTTTGCATATCCAACTTATTTATAGCTGAAGGCATGAAAACCCACATTAGTCTGTTGAATTCTAAGGATTCACTGAAGCCTGCTAGCTGACAGCACATCAAATTATTTGCAAATGTTTGCTGGATTGGTAACATTGAAGGATGCCAGCCCGGTTCAGTGTAACCTTATCACAAGACAGAGATGGAGCGTAGAGACGGGTTCCCAGGCAGAGGGATCTTGAATCCCAACAACCTCTGCGGTAGATGTTTCTCCCCAGCCAGAAGCCTTGCCCAGCTGTATCCTGGGAATTGCTACCCTTTATGCAGAAAACCTCCTTAAGAAACAGTGCTCTGGGCAGGAATTTGTGAGTACATTAGTCACATTTAAGAGGTTTACTACCCTGCTGACTGCAGTGACATACTGCTGTGAAAAGGATGTCATCATTTTAACAAAGACACTCTAATTGATAAGAAGAAGGGGGGAAAGGCAAAGTCAAAATGAAATGGAATTTCTCTGTGAATAGCTCCAGCACTTCTTCTCCTTGTTCTGTCTTGTCAATCAGGACCTAGGGAGCTGGAGGGTCTGGTAAGAACTACAATGGCAGATTTCTTTAAGGTACAAATTTCTTTACTATGCAATAGATCTACTTTTCAAATTCCTCAAGAGAGTTCCTGCTTTGTTTTGATTGTTCCTTGCGCTGTTTGAACTCAGGGCCTGGGCACTGTCCCTTAGTTTTTTTTTTTTCACTCAGACTAAGTCTCTGCCACTTGAGATATACCTCCATTGCTGGCTTTTTGCTGGGTAATTGGAGGTAAGAGTCTCTCTAATTTGTCTGCCCAGTCTGGCTTCAAACTTTAGCCCTACCTACCTGAGCAGGTAGGATAACACACATGAGCCACCAGTGCCCAACTCAACTGGTTTTCTTATTCTCTAGTATTCAACCTTATTGCCAGCACTTTAAATAGCTTCCTTTCCATCCATTTCTTTCTTTGGATGGGAAGTTCCTAGGGCCCATTTCAAGAACTATGAAGTCGTTGATCTAAAAACTGTGTCTAGCCGGGCATCAGAGTCTCACACCTATAATTTTAACTACTCAGAAGGCTGACATCTGGCGTTCACAGTTCAAAGCTAGCCAGGGCAGGAAAATGGGACTCTTATCTCCAATTAACCATCAAAAAAGCCACAAGTGGAGCTGTGGCTCAAAGTGATAGAGTACTAGCCTTGAGAAAAAAAAGCTCAGGGACAGTGCCCAGGCCTTAAATTTAAGTCCTTGTTCCAGCACCAAACAAAACAAACAAAAAAAATGTATCTAGCTCCTTTAGCAAGGCTGGCACTACATCTAACTTCTCAGGTCTGCATTTGCCAAATATTTTTTTTTTCTGCCACATCAGTTGCTAAGCTAGTGAGAAAACACTAATCGCCTGGCACTCGTGGCCATGTTAAAATTAAGCAGAATTGATTGCCTTCAAAATAACCTTTTGTTTTTGTCTCCCAAAAGCAGGTCTGCAAACGTGGTGTAGGTAAGAACACATTGCTCATCCTGACACGAACATCGCTCATGTCTTAAACAGACTCTGTGTTTTTCTCTCTTCTCTCATTAATAAAAATGAGCCACGTTGTGCTGCTCCTCGGTGATCTCATGAACTGCTTGTTGAGCACCTACTGTGTGCTCTGTATTGCGCTGTGGATGCGGCTCTGAAGTCCGCATGGCTCTCAGGGGGGAAAGCAGAAGAGCAGAGTTAGAGAATCTGAATAATCTGTGAGATGATAATAAAATTGCCAAACGAGCTTACAAATTAAAACAAGATCACAATTAATTGTTTCATTTAGATTCTCGATTCTCATTCGCTCTCAACGACATATTTCTAGAGCAGATCTATACCACAATTATACACCGCACTGTGGAAAGACCAGGAGACGTTGAGCCATGAGCTCAGAGGACAATGTGTACGGTGCGTAAGAAGATGAACCCTAACGCACAAGACCAATGTCATTGCAGAGCCTAAGAGAGGAGGCACAGCATTCACTGAACAGCCACTAGGGTCACGCATTATCAGATCACGCATGCTCAGGAATCTCAGCCAATGCACGCATGACACCCACTGGCGTCCTACTGCATGCCGTCAGTGAACAAGTGAGAAAACATACACACCACGGAAAATGTCTGCACTGCTTGCCGTTGAGCGGGGGAGGGGGGGTTAATCATACACATCTATCATTTTTTAATTAGCTCATCTATTTTCTTTTTAATTAAAATTTGTTTATTAGATACATAGACATCCCAGCCCATTCATCTCTTACTGCACCCGAATGGTTCTTCAGTAAGAACCATTAACAGAGATTGATTACGCTAAAGTATCCTCGTCATTTTTAGTGACGGAGGAAACTGAGGCTCAAAGATGCCAAGGCATTCTCTCAAGACAACAAAGCCAGTGAGTGGCAGGGCCAGGATGTCCATGCGGGGTGCTAAAGGCTGTCAGATGACCAGGTGGGGTTGATCTTTACTCTGTAAACTGGGTACATTACCACGTGAGCCACGCCCCAGCCCATGACAAGTTCTATTCTGATAAACCCAATCCAAGTTAGAAAATGAAAAGTCATAACACATTTAATATACCTAACTAGCTTACAGAACAACACACAGTGGCACATCCGTGAAGTCTGGGTAGGTGGCTTTGCCTGGTACTCATGTCACCGACTGGGTGTTGTGACTCACTCTCACCGTGCTGCCGGCCTGGGAAAATTAAAATTTCCACACTTAAAGCTCATCTTTGTACAATGAACGTGTATTACTTTCAAACATTCCTAAAATCAAGACAACATTGTTAGCCAAAACATTGCAAATCAGGGTCTGTTCGACAAAATAGACCCTAAGAACAAATTGTTATTAGAAGCCCGGCACAGTCGCTCATGCTTAAAATCCACGTTACTTGGGAGGGGGAGATCAGGAGGATTGTAACTGGAGGCCAGCCAGGGCCTGTTAACTCCTCCATTTTCCTTTCATTGAAACTTGTTAATTAAATGCACACACACACACACACACACACACACACACACACACAAGCCCAGTCATCTCCTAGTGCATTCAGATCTCTTGTGCTCTTCAAGAAGAACCATTATTAACACAGGTGAATTATGGTAGGCAGCTCTACTGATGCGAGTTACTAAGACCCCTATTGAAGCAAAAGCAAGCCAACCGTGCTAGCACATGCTTGTCATTCCAACTGAGAGGACATAGAAGAGCGGGTTTGTGGGCCATTGCCAGCCCCAGGTAATAAGCAACACCCCAGTATTCTAACTTACAATGAGCTTACTGAAATGTAACCCATCGTGGGATAGGACACATGGCTCAAGCGGTAGAGGAGCTTTTTCAATGACTTTTTCTTTGCATCATGTATCTTTTTCTATTCCTTGTGTCTTTGAATCTAAAATGTATGTCATTTGACATCACAGGGTGAAGTCATTTTTTAAAATCCATCTTTGTCAATATCTCCCCTTTATTTGGAGTGTTTAAACCATTCCATTTACTATGATTGCTAACGGGATGGGTTTCTGTCTGCCATGTTTCTATTTATTGTATACGTCTCTCATGTGTCTCTGTTGCTCTGTTTATCCATTGCCGTCCTTTGTGTTGAATGGATCCATATGTCATGTTAATTCTATTGTTTCTCACCCTCCCTCCTTTTCTGGGTTGTTTTCTTCATGTTTGCCCTAGGTTTATAATTAGCACTTCAATTTATAATACTCTAATCCAGATTAATACCAACTTAATTTAAGCATTATATAAAAACTATATTCCTAGACAGTTCTATTCTCCTCCCTTCTTTTCTGCTATTATTGGCATACAAGTTACATTGTAGGACAATTAACAAATTTATGAGTATTGCATCATTTTCTTTAAAAATCAGAGAGCAGAAAAAAAAAAGAATTACAAACAGAAAAATAAATTGTTTTATGTTTCCCTTCACTGATGTTCTTTGTGTCTTTATGCACATCTGTGTGTCTGTGTCCTGTCCTCTCGGGTCAGCTGGGAAGTCTCACCTTAGGATTTCTTGTGTCTGCTAGCAACAAAATCTTTCCACTTTTATTTTGTTTTGTTTGTTTGTTTTTGGGGTCTGGTCGTGGGGCCTGAACTCTGGGCCTGGGCGCTGTCCTCAGCTCTTCAGCTCAAGGCTAGCACTCTACCACTTGAGCCACAGAGCCACTTCTGGCTTTTTTGTTTTTGCTTATGTGGTGCTGAGGAATCGAACCCAGGGCCTCTGGCATGCAAGGCAAGTGCTCTACCACTGAGCCACCTTCCCAGCCCCAATCTCTCCACTTTTATTTGGGAATATTTTCACTTCTCCCTTTTATTGAAGGGTCCTCTTGCTGGATACAATTCTCACCTGACAGCCTTGTCTTCTGGCACTGTTTTGCCCACTTTCTTCTTGTCTCTGATGTCTGTTGGAAATGCAGTCGCCCATCTACCTCAGAGTCCTTTGTTCATGCTATGTTACCTGATTGTTTTTGTTGTTGTTTTTTCTTTTTTTGTTGGTTGTGGGGCTTGAACTCTGGGCCTGGGTGCTGTCCCTGAGCTCTTCAACTCAAAGCTAGTGCTCTACCACTTGAGCCACAGCCCCACTTCTGCTTGTCTAGTGGTTTATTAGAGATAAGAGTCTCAAGGACTTTCCTCCCCGGACTGGCTTTGAACCATGATCCTCAGAGCTCAGCTTCCTGAGTAGTTAGGATTACAGATGTGAGCCACCAGCACCTGGCTGGTGATGTTTTAAGAGTTCCTCTTTCCATGTTGCTCTTGACAGTTTAGTTATCATGTGCTTAGCTGTGAAGCACTTTGAGTTTATCTAAAGTTCTTTGAGCTTCTTAAACGCATGATGTTTTTCCTCAGATTTGCAAGTTCACATGATCATTTCTCTAAGTGATATTTTTCTGTCCCTTTCTCTCTCCTGTCTGGTGTTCCCACAATGGTGTACGTACATGCTTCATGGAGTCCCACAGACCTCACAACTGTTCATCTGTTTTCATTCTCTTTTGTTTTGATGCACTTTTTTTGGTTCTCATACTGGAGAAGATCTGCAGCTGAGGCCCAAGAGGGGATTTTTTTCATTTTTGCCACTGTGCTTTACAAATCCAGAGTTTCTTCTTGGTTCCTCCTCATAATTTCACATTGTGGTATTCTGAGTTGATGAGATATCACTTAGGCTTTCATTTAGGTCTTTATGCATGGTTTCCTTTAGTTGTTTTTTTCCCACCTCTTTTAAATAAGTAATGTTTTAAAAAATAAGTGATCTAAAGTCACTGTCAAATAAATCCATTGTGTAAGCTTTCTCAGGGACAGTTTCTATTGACTGGCTCTTTTTCTTCCTCTGTATCAATTATTTGTTTATTTACATCTTATGTAGTTTTTGTAGAAAACTTCACATTTAAAGTAATATAATATAGCTGAGTGCAGTGGCTCATGCCTATGATCCTAGCTATTCAATAGGCTGAGCTATGGAGGGTCATGGTTCAAAAATAACTGGGTATAAAATTCCATTAGACTTTCTCTCCACAATAAACAGTAAACGTATTGACAAAGCTCATAAATTCACAAACATTATAGTATGATAATGACAATTTGCCTTGTGAAGGTTAAAATGTGTGTGTGACTTTAAGTATCATGATTTCACAATACTGTGAAATTTATGTAATCACCTAATCTCAATAAAAATTATTTTTAAAAAATAAAGCTCTTGTAGAACTCAGCTGTGGAAATTAATTAATTAATAGTAAAAAGCAGGGCTGGCCCAGGCACTGGCAGCTCAATCCTATAATCATAGCTATTCAGGAGGCTAAGATCAAAGGATCACCGTTCAAAGCCATGCTGGGGAGGAAAGTCCTGAGATTCTTATCTCCAATTAACCACTAAAAAGCCATAAATGAAGCTATGATGCAAAGTGGTAAAATGCTAGTCTTGAGTAAAAGAAGCGAAGAGACAGCACCCAAGCCCTAAGTTCAAACCCCAGAATCAGTACAAAAAAGTAAGGCTAGAGGCATGGCTCAAGTGGTAGAGCACCAGCAGAACAAGCAGGTAAAGAAAGAATAAGGCCCTAAGTTCAAACACCAGTAAAGTAACAATGATAATAACAATTAATAATAAACAAGAACTTAAGACAACTCTGAGAATCAGATTTTTCCTCTTCCTAAGGATTTATGATTGCTGCTACTTTGAATCAACACTGAAAAGTCCTCTTATGTGTGGCCACTAAAATCTTGTCTCAGTGAGCTCAGTAGTTATCTACTGGTTTAGCTTAATGCTTATGGCTTGTAGGTCTTCCAGCCTTTGCTGAGGGCTTCAATAGTCCTTAACACTCAGCCAGAAGGTTTACAAATCTCTCCTGACCTTCACTTCTTACTTGTACAATCTCAAAGTTAGCCAAAGCAGAGCCTTTAGGGACTTCTCATGTCTGTCTTCAGCCTGGACATAGCCCTGGGCAGGTGCACAGCTCTAAACACTGCATGTGACCTTCTAAGTTTGACCTTCTGAGTTCTTGGAATTTTTCAGAGCTTTTCAAAGCCCTCATAGACATCTCATTTCCTAGATTTTCCTTTTAAGTTTTTTTTTTCCTGTTTGTTTGCATACTATTGGTCTCAACTGCTATCTACCATCTTGGGAAGCTACTCCCTTAAACAATTGCTTGATTGTTTCAGACAGCTGTCCCTGAGGAAGAGGCCGCTCACGCTGGGGTGCTCCCAGCAGATACATAAAGACAGCTTTGTGAGTGGGGTCTTCCAGGAAACCTCTACACAAGCCACAGAGAGGCGATCCTCTGGGAACCAGCTCCCAGCAGTCCTTCTCTTCCCTTTGCTGTCAGGCTGCTCATCTGTGTCATGACTGGGGACCCTTGGTTTCCCAGGTGGCCCTGCAGTGCTGAGGGAAAGGGCAGCACGGTAAATTGTCATAAATCTTGCTTTTCATACCAAGGCTCAGCCATGTTTGGGGATACGCTTCTCCAGATTATGAAGGTAGATAGGCGCTTTGGCGGCACATACACTAAAATTGGAACGATACAGAGAAGATTAGCATGGCCCCCGTGCAAGGATGACACGCAAATTCGAGAAGCGTTCATATTTTTAATGACACTGCCCCATTTGTTAGGAAATGGAAAGACTTGGGAAAAATTTTATTAAGTGAAGTAAGCCAGACCCAAAGAAACATAGGTTCCATGGTTTCCCTTATTTGCAATAACTTGTATATGTCTGGGACAAGCAGAAAAGGTCAAAGGCTATGCACATATGATATGCAGATAAGATGATGTTAAGTGAAATGAACCCCAAGATGGGGACACAAGTTTTTTTTTTCTTTTTTGCTATTGTTTCGAACATATTTATAATGCTCCATGTGATTTTTTTGTTTCTTTGTATATTCCTCCCCCACGGTATAACCCCTGTTTTCACTGTATTTGATGTCAGTGCCCTGCATCTTGTATATACACTTCTCTAGCTTGGGGAGGGGAAGGGAAAAAACAAAATGCTTAAATAGGGATACCGTTGACCCATTGTAACAATGAGATGTACAAGACACTATGTTGAAATGTGAACTTTTCAATTTAGGTGGGGAGGGGGGAGATGGTGGGGAGGGGGGAGACGGGAGGAGTGTAGAGTAGTTGTGGAGGTGGGAGGAAAGGGAGGATAGGGAAAAAACAATGGAGGAGGACACAATACTTGATAGGAAATGTACTCATTACCTTACTCATGTAACTGTAGCCCCTGTACAATAGTTTACAATAAAAAGTGTATTTTAAAAAAGATAGATAAATGGATGTATAGATAGATGGATGTATAGATAGATAGATAGATAGATAGATAGATAGATAGATAGATAGATAGATAGATAGATAGATAGATAGACAGACAGACAGATAGACAGATAAATAGATAATAGATTCCGAGTTTGGAAAACATTGGTGTAGGCAATTTTAGCAACATCCTCGTTGTAGAGGAGCTGATTTTCCCATGCTCTCATATCACCTCATTTACTGAACCTCTCCACTCGGGATCTTTTGAATGTTACCTTCCTGTGGGGATGTTAACTAAAAAGTAGGATTCGTGGGCCAGAAGGAAAACCAGTGAGCTCTCTACTCCAAAGCCTACAAACCTTGCAGTCTATCCCACAGGAACCTCTGTATCTATCCACTTGATGTTGCTATAACAAAATGGCTAAGGTGAAGAAAAGAAGTTTATTTTGACTGATGTCAAATGTCAACATCTGGTGATGGCTTTCTTGCTGGGAGAGTCCAACAGTGGCACAAGGCATCATGTAGCAAGAAATGATGAGGGAATGTGTATGTCTGAGTCCCTCTTCATATAAAACTCCCAGGTCTGGGGTTGGGGGCATGGCTCAGGTGGTAGAGCAAAAGTGTCAGATTAAGAATTTGAATCCCTGGGCTGGAAAGATGGCTCAGTGATAGAGTGCTTGTCTTGCATGCATGAGGCCCTGGGTTTGATTCCTCAGTACCACATAAGCAGAAAAAGCCAGAAGTGTCATTGTGGCTCAAGTGGTAGAGTGCTCACCTTGAGCTGAAGAGCTGAGGGACAGTGCCCAGGCCCAGAGTTCAGGTCTCATGATCAACAGCAACAACAAAAAGAATATGAATCCCTGTCTTGAACAACAACAACAACAACAAAAAACCAAAACCTCCCAGTTACTCAATCAAGAGATGATCTATCCCTATGACCTTATTTATCCTAATTATACACCAAAGGCTCTAAACTTTATGGTTGGATTAAGTTTCCACCTCTTAATATTTCACAATAATGATTAAATTTCAACACATGAGCCCTTGGAGGACATATCCAAACCATACCAAAACCCAGCTGGTGAGATACTAAGGAAACGGAGTCCTCTTTCCCCATATGGGTCATTTCTCATCCTGTGTCATGAGAATCTGAGCAGTCAAGCCTAAGTAAAGATGGTACATGTATAGAAGGGTCCCAGACTCTGCCACGTGGCTCAAAAACTGCAGCTGGCCAGCCTCAACCAGTCAACATGATGCATTGCCACATCCTAGTTAGTCTCAAAATGCTGGTCCTTCATTCATTTGCTAGCCACTTACTTGGTGAGCACGCACTGTGTGGTGGAGGTCCCCGCCTGCTGTGGGCTCACATTGTAGATAAGATGGCATTCTGACATTAACCGCAGGCCTGTCGCATGGCTTGGGGAAAGTAGGCAGAGGGCTTCCCAGGAAGGTCCACCCTTCTGAGCTTGAAGAAGAAAATGATCTCGACAGAAAGTTGGTAGAAAAGAAGTGATGCGTCTGTTTCCTAGAGATGCCCCAATGAAAGGCCACAGACTGAGTGGCTTATACAGCACCCTTTATGTCCACGGTTCTAAAGCAGGAAACCCAAGGTCAAGGCCTTGCCAGGTTGCTGAGACCTGTCTCTGTGGCTCCCAGACAGCAGCGCTCTTGCTGTGTCCTCACGGGACTTTTCTCCTTGGCTCTCATCCACAGTGTCTCCTCTTCTTACAGTGACATCAGTCATACTAGATTAGTGTCCCACTCTCTTGACTTCATATAGCATTAATAATACTTTAAAGGACCTATCTCCAACTAGAAAACATTGGGAAATAGGACTTTGATAGACACAAGTCAGGGAGGGACAAAATTCAGTCTAAAGCAGGTAATATTCCAGCAAAAGTCTGGAAATGAGAGGTAGCACTGAGTCTGATGTTCAATTTAATTTCTGCTCTTCTTTGTCTGCCAGAGTCCCTTCTCTCCAGTCATCTTAATTTCCTAAGCGCACATGTCCCTGCTTTCCTGAGATAAAAGAACATACTGGAATCTCTACATTTTTATTCCTTAAAAATATACCTAACAGCCAGGCACCGGTGGCTCATTTCTGTAATCCTAGCTACTGAGGAGATCTGAGGATTGCGGTTCAAAGCCAGCCAGGGCAGGAAAGTCCATGAGACTCTTATCTCCAATAAACCACCAGAAAAGAAAACCGGAAGTGGCGCTGTGGCTCAAGTGGTAAGAGAGCTAGCCTTGAACTGAAGAGCTGAGGGACAGTGCCCAGGCCCAGAGTTCAAGCCCCACAACCAACAGGAAAAAAAAAAAAAAAAAACTAACAAGCATGATGTGGTATATCCTGTAATCCTGGAACTCCACAGGTTTTAGCAGGAAGATAAGTTTGATACCAGTCTGGGCTACATAGTTGAGATTTTATCTTAAAAAATAAAAATACTTCTAATGAAACTCAACTATACTTAAGAAACGAGATGAGATCAGAGGCCAATATAGATAGCTAAATACTAAAGTATTACAGATATCAAAGAGTTCGGTTATTGTACCCTTAGCCCATCTTGTGGGCTTGTTACTAAGAAACAGTAATCCAGTAAGGACTACATTTTCCAGCATTCCTTGCACCTAGATGGGGCCATGTGACCCATTCAGACCAATCGAATATAAGCAGGAAAAGACTAACTCCTCTAGGTCTGTTGTAGACCCACTGAATAGGAGGAATTCAAAGGTCTGAGACAGAGTAGTCATGATCTAGAAGGAGCCTGGGTCCCTGAGTACCAGTTCTGCATTTGGTAGGAGCAAAATTTCATTTCTAGTTTGTTAAGACTTAGGGAGTTGGGGTTTTTCTCTTTTTATTGAGACCAGTCTAGACTACACAAATTAGTTTACACTGGCTAGTGCATTACCTTAACTAATACCATCACCATAATACCGAAACTGTTTGTAGTTTTTAGATAGTCCCTTGTAGCTCCTATCAGCATGCATGTTTTCACACAGCCATAACATATTGCATAAACTATTTTTATATATTTTTGTTGCAAAGATACTGTACAGAGGGGTTGCAGTTACATACATCATTGTTTAAAGATATATCAAAACACTTTCTATGTCCACTAGCATCTTCATAACTATCATTTTCAGTGGCTAGGTAAATATTTCCTTGACCACATATATATGTATCTCCCATTACTGAGCAATTCATTGATCCTAATTATTTGTATCTTTGAAGGGAAAAAATCCACTGCTATATTCTCTTCAGTGGAAAGAGTGGGAAAGTCCATTGCCAAACCACATTGCCTTAGTCAGCTAAGTATACACACAGCACTCAACAGGGCAGTGAAAGGCGTGTCTTCCCTTCCAGGCTGTGGGGGTTGGGGAATGGCCTGTCCACTCTTCAGCTCATGGGGAGGACTTACCAGATAAGTGCTTTTCCTGGTTCCCCAGCTACCTCACTGGTCCCTTTAGAGTCACCTGGGATCAAGGGCCACCCTGAAAGTCCCCGGAGGGCCCTCTTGCCCTTTCTCTCAGCTTCTCAACCCAGGAGTCTTCTCCATCTCCAGTACTGATTTCATTGTTCCATCCTGGGGAACCTAGAAGTCTCTACACAAACCCTGAATCTCAGGCACAAACACATAGTTCTGATCTTGCTTTGAAGCCAGGCACGGCCAGCAAAGGATTTCTGAAGTCATTTTAGAGATGTGATAGAAATGTGACAGAAGGTGGTCAGATTGAAATTACATGAGCTAAGAAGAATTTGACGGGGGATGACCTATAAGGTCTGGACATGAAGCACCAGCATACAGAACCATCACTAACAGTGAGGACAGGAGGACTTGTGGGTAACTGGTAACAGTCCTCACTTTACCTCTCACTAACCTGATCACTCCTTCAAAGCTCTTCTCAAGGGTGGGCTTCTTCTCAGAGTCTCCCTCCCTCCATGGCTTCATTCTGAGAACCCAGATGTGCCATCCAGAGCCTCTGCATTCCACTACCTAGGCAGCCCCCAGAACATAACAGCTGCTCACGTGTACAATTGATTGAATGGGCAAAGGAGGAGAGGGAAATGTTGAGAGGAATACAGAAAAGCACACGCTTTGGCTGATGTTGCCTGTCTTTGTGCTTTTACAACATAATGAACTATTCATGTTTCTTTAATTTGTCACTACTCCTAAAATTAGAAACATAGCTTATAGCGCCTCCTGGAAAACCTAATTTCAGCACCTTCTAAAGGTGTTAAACATGCAACTACCAGAATAAAACTATGTACTTAACAACCAGAGAAATACAGTAAGACTTTTTAGGCAATTAAAAGGAACTATCAGCCGGTGACAGTGGCCTACGCCTATAATCCTAGCTACTTAGGAGTCTGAGATCTGAGGACTGTGGTTCAAATCCAGCCTGGGCAGGAAAATCTGTGTGACTCTTATTTCCAGTCCACCACCAAAAAAGCCAGAAGTGGAGTTGTAGCTCAGATGGTAGAATACTAATCATAAGCAAAAAAAACAAAAACAAGACTCAAGTACATTGCCCAGGCCCTAAGTTCAAGCACCAGGACCAGCACCACGCACACACAGACACACACATACACACAAAGTCCCATGTTTAAACAAGCATTACCACTTGCTTAATCTAAAAGGAGTTAGCTTTCAAGGAAATAATGGATAATTGCAGATCTTTAGCAGTGTTGAAAGTCTACTTTGAGGGCCAAAGGGCCTTACAATTTTATCTATTCAACTTATTGTTTTAGAGTTGTTAAAGAGAACTATAAACCTTTATTACTTCAAAGTATTAGAAAGACATTGGACAGAGAAATATACAGAGTGAGATTATCCAGCAAGCTAATCCCCAGACTGCTGGAAAAGAAGCACCAGCATCAGATTAAGGAACCAAACTGAGATAAAGGAAGTGATCCAGCCATAAGCCACTCTCCAGGGTGGGTACACTTTGAGTGTGAAATTCACCGGCTCACACTTTCAGTTCATTGGGTGGAGGACTCCTGAACTTGATCCCATAGGAACTCCAGACTCACCAGCGGGAGAAGCCACGTGGCATTTGTCACCGGGCCCAGTCAGAGCCCTGAAACACAGAAGAAGAAAGCAAGCTTGGAACTGAAAGCTGAGCTGCAGTATTGCGGTGCCCTTCATGCTCTGGGTGACCCAGGATATCTTCTTGCTTTGATACAGGCCAAATGCTCTCATGGAGGTGAAAATACTTTTAGTAAAAGGTAAGTCAGGAGGTGAAATCGTATGCATAGCATTTAAAAACATTATTAATGTGTTTACCTTGAAAGACAGTACCTGAACCATTAACTGACAGCGAGCCCGGCAGTTCCAAGTGCCTGAGAGAGAACCACTTGCCAGATTCTCAAAGCTTCCCCTCCAGCACACTGGCAACTGGAGTACTGGGGGAAGACGGAGTAACCAGAAGGAGTCGCACCCTAGCCAAGGGAAAGGTGAGAAGCCCAGAAGAAGAGCCAGAGTGAGGATGCTTTTGAGGGCCCCTCCCCTGTCTCCTACCACGAGGGTGGCCTCAGAGATTATCCTGTTGAAGCCAGACACTCCAAACCATTCCCTAGAGAACTGGAGAGGAAGGACCTTGGAGAGAATCAGAAGAGGTGACCAAGTGGCAGCCACTGGCAGAAGGTCAGGTATGATCTCTCAGGACATGCAGGAGATCTGAACAGCCATTCCTCATCTGTCCTTTGTGGGGTACAAAAGGCAGCTGAAGTGCCAGGAATTGCATGGCACCTGATTCATGGTGATGCTCCAAGATGAAGCCATGGGGGTCTTCCAAGCCCAGCCCTGTGAGGAGAATGTGCCTCAGAGGCGGGCTCAAGGGATGGCCCATTCTCAGCCCAAGGTAGACCAGTTGTAGGACCCAGTACAGCAAAGGCTGATGCCCAGGGTCTGGCCTGGGATGGGTAAAATGCTAAGTATCCTTGTATTGGCACCATGAAATGTTCTGTCCTCCAGTGGAATCTGGGTTTGGAAACAAGATAATTCCCAGTGTACATAAAGCGACGGTATTTATATGTCCGAGCTCCCAGTTGGCAAGCGTGGCTGTAATACTTGACTGCTACTGGGCTTTGCATCCAAGCTGCTTTGCAGCCTGTAATGCAAATCACTATCATTCTTGCCGTTATTAATTGCTAACACAGAGCAGTGTTCATTTACTTAGTAGATATGTATTATCTCCCACCAGCCAGGCAATAGGGAAGGTATGCTGCAGACAGCAGGGAAAAGCATAGCGTCTCACCCCACAGGGTTTCCGGTGTGGCCTGTGGCGACTGACACGAGGGAATGCACAGGTAGAAGACACAGGTCCGACCCAGGTGCCCGAAAGTGCTATGGAGAAGATAGGCAGGAGAAGTCAGGATGGAGCAGGAGCCCTCACCGAGAGGAAGGAAAGAGCCAGGGATCACGAGGCAGCCATGTCAGGTGTCAAAGGTGCAATCCAAATGAGTGTGAGGGACAGCCAGGCGGCCGGCTTGGCTGGAGCAGGTGGGAGAGGAGAGCGGGGTAGGGGTGAGGCCAAGCGGTGGGCCCTACGTAGCTCCAAAGCCCGGCTTTGACTCAGGTTGAGCTGCGGCACGTGGCAGTGATGTGAGCAGAGGAGAGCTCTGGTGGGGGGGGGGGGGGGGTAGGTGCCACGGATGCCCTCGGGGTGCCAGCCTCACTCCAGTGAGCAGCCGGGCCTAGACTGTGCCTGGCTTGAGAGTTTGGGGCCTTTCCTTCCTGATGATCGTATTTGGACTCTTGGATTTATTACACGAGAGAAAGCATCACATCCGGCATGGCTACCATCATTTGTCCATTTTATGGTTCGAGACACACAAAAGAAACAGGAAGATTTGCCCCCGGGGGCCATAACGAGGAGAAGAGGAGCAGAGCAGGACAGGTACCTGGCCCCTGATTTCCAGCCCTGCAGCTTTCCTGGCAGAGGTCATCACCCATGGACCAGGGCTCTGCAGGGGGGCCGGGCTCCCGGCCTGGGCAGGAGCCGGTGTGGCGCAGCCCCGGACAGAGCCTTTCATCTCTCTTTCAGCTGCAGACAGGGAATGAGAACAGCCAACCTCAGGAGAGTGAGAAATAAAAAACTAATGGCAGAGAGGTGCTTTATGGATGACGGCAGGATGCTAAATAACAGTAATGTAGCCAGGAAGGCTCAGCATAAACGATGATGGAGAGAATCCTGTCACCATGATTCAAGTTTTACAAGGCCAGCGGGGAGCGCAGGGCCGTCACCCGCCCTGCCCACCTCCCGGTGATGGAACACCCTTCCCTACAGCGCCCAGCAAGCCTGCACCTCAGATCTAAGGGAGGACCCCTCTCAGAGCTGCGTTCAGCATTGTTAGCGCTGGGTGGAAGAGGAACGATGGGCCCGGACATCTTGGTGACCGTGGCTTTCTGATTGATGGCCCCTCTATGCAGTCCTAATGGAGACAATCACAGGGGTCCAGGGGGGAAATAGATCCTCTCTGCCTCTCCCAAGGCTAAGAATCAGCAGTTGATACACATCGCAGAAAAATGATGTGCTCACACTGGGGCCGCTTGGATTTGATTCTATTTTGTTTGTTTTTGTTTTTACCTCTGTAAGTTGCTCGTTGTGTCTACATGCCTGTTTTTACACAGCTCCTGACCCTTCTCTCCCTGCTCATCTCTGCCCTCAGCCAACTAATTTATTGATTGGCTCTCGCCAAAGGCCAAATTAAGTTCTCCTTTATTGAGACACAGATGACGACTTCATCTCATGTTCTCTTTAATTAATGAAGAGACACTCGCTATACTGGCTCTACCAGTCACCAGCCATGCAACTGCCATGTTAATTCTCTTTGCACCCTGCTGATAGGTCGGCACATAAGAAATCAATTGCATTTGTTGTGATTACAGCGCTGTGGTGAATAATCAGGTATAAACATCATCTTGCATATAGAACTATAAAACAAATTCTCAGAACTGGAAGTCAGAGGGATATGCCTTTCTGAGTTCAGTAGATACTAATGGCAAGTGTCCTCCCTATGGTAATGCCAAGCATAGTGGCATGCACCTGTAGTCATAGCTACGAGGAAGGATCCCTTGAATTGAGAAGTTGGAAGCCAGCTTGAGTAATGTGGTAAGACTGTTTAAAAAAAAAAAATCTGCTTCCCGCTGCCTCACCAGCAGAGTATTACCAAACATCATTTTCTTGCACTCAAATAGGTAGAAAAAAATGGTTTCTCCAGTTTTATATGAAATTTATATTTCCTTTTCTGTAAACTATCTATTTATGATCTTTGCTTATTTTTCTCTTGTGTTTTTTTTTTTTAAAGAATACATTTCTAGGAGTTCTTGTGAGGAAGGCTAGCCCTTTACTAGGATTCATTACAATTTACCTGTACAAGTTTTATTTGCCTTTTGGCTTTGATTTGTTCTGTTTTGGTAGTCTGCTTTCTTTTTTGTTTGATATGATATCCATGGTTTGTTTGTTTTTTTTTTACTTTTTTTTCCACTTTGGCTTTTGTATTATAGATAAGGCTTCTCCACTCCAAGGTTAAAAAGGAATTATCTCATTTTTCTTCTAGTACATTTGTGGTGTTTCATTTTCCATGTAAATCTTTGTTTCGTTTAGAATTTGTCCTAATACTTGGTGTGAAGTTTATTTTTCCAGATAGCGCTTATCTTATCAGACAATACACATTTTTTCCTGACTCATTCTAAAAAGAAAATAAGCCATCACTGTGAGGTGCATACTTCCAGAAACTCACAGGCTTCGGGGTCTCTGCTGCACAACTGTAATACTAGCTACTCAGGAGGTTGAGATTGGAGGATGGCGGTTCAAAGCTATCCCGGGCAGGAAAGGCTGTGAGACTTTTTTTTTTAATTGAAAAGACGCAGAGGGGTTACAGTTACATGAGTCAGGCAATGAGCACATTTCCTATCGAGCATTGTTACCTCCGCCTTTGTTGTTCTCTTGCTATTCCTTCCCCTCCCCAACTCCCTAATTCCTCCCACACCACCCCATCCTGCCCCCCCAAAGTTGTAAGGTTCATTTTCAATATAGTGTCTTGTAGGCATCATTGTTGCAACGGGTCATCCTGTGTCCTTGTTTCAGTGTTTTGTTATTCCCCTTCCCCTCCCCAAATTAAACAAATGTATATACAAGATGCAGGGTACCAAAATCAAGTGTACAAGCCAGGCGCTGGTGGCTCACGCCTATAATCCTAGCTACTCAGGAGGCTGAGATCTGAGGATCGTGGTTCAAAGCCAGCCCAGGCAGGAAAGACCATGAGACTCTTATCTCCAATAAACCACCAGAAAACCGGAAGTGGCGCTGTAGCTCAGGTGGTAGAGCGCTCGCCTTGAGCTGAAGAGCTGAGGGACAGCGCCCAAGCCCAGAGTTCAAGCCCCATGACCGACAAAAAAAAAGTGTACAGCTTAATGAACCCCAAGATATGGACACAAGAGGTCTTGCTTTGTTGTTGTTGTTAATGTACTATGTGATTTTTTTTGTTTCCTTTGTATGTTCTTCCCCCTGTTGTCACTGTACTTGATTTTGGTACCCTGTATCTTATATATACATTTAGCCAGGAGACTCTTATTTCCGATAAACCACTAGAAAACCAGAAGTGGTGATGTGGCTCAAGTAGTAGAGCACTCACCTTGAGCGGGAGAGCTGAGGAACAGCGCCCAGACCCAGAGTTCAAGCCCCATGACCAAGAAGAAAGAGAGAAAGAGGGAGAGAGAGAGAAAGGGGGGGGGAATGAGCAGGAGCACCCAGCCAGTGAGCTCCCCAGCAACTTGCAAAGCAAAGGGATCTGGAGAATGGGAGTCACTGGGATTCCAGCCAGGCCCTTTCTGCAGGCTCCATTCCCTGACCCCCATTGGACTTAGGCTGGAACTCCAGCTCAGGTCTCCTTCCTGACTGCCCAGGGCGGACGGCAGACCCGGCACTGCTAGGTGCTCAAGCAGGAAGAATGAAGACATTGAAAAGGGCATTCTCTGCTGTCCCTGGGGAGCAGCACGCTCTGGCAGACTCAGCCTGAACACTCACTGCCGAGAAAATCACAACTGTGTCTCGGCACGCAGGGAGCAAATCACTAGTGGCCAAATATTTTTCAATGCTAAGTACCATGGGACTTCAAAGTCACAGCATTGGAACTTTAATGTACATATTCATGCCTTTTTTTTTTAACTCCTCCAAACCTGAGACAAAAGTAATGAGCGCCATGTATTTGTTAACATTTCTGAAATTATTTGAAAATAAAGCCTTAAGAAATCAGACTTGCTCTTTTCCAGAAGAAATTTGAGAAAATGTGATCTCTGGAGCCTAGATTACACAAGAGAATTGTATTTCTCACCCTTTCCTTAAAAAAAAAATGTGTTTGCCAGTGGCTCATATCTGGGATCCTAGCTACTCAGGAGGCTGAGATCTGAGGATCGTGGTTCAAAGCCAGCCCAGGCAGGGAAGTCCATGAGACTTTTATCTCCAATTAACCACCAGAAGAAAAAAAAATAGAAGTGGTACTCAAGTGGCTCAAGTGGTAGAGCACTCGTCTTGAGCTGAAGAGCTCAGGGACAGTTTCTAGGCTCAGAGTTCAAGCCCCACAGCTGACAAAAAAAAAAAAAAAGTAAAATCTGTTTGCCAGGAAAAAAATAGCAATAATGAGAAGAGCAAAAACATGAATCAACTGATGGCACAAAGAATCAGGTAATTCCACAGAAAACTGACAAACTAACTCATGATCGAGACTGTCGAGTGCTTAATATGCATAAGCCATTAGACCCAATAAGTATATTTATGGTTTGGTAATCAGCTGTCATTAACAGGTGAATTAACAACACAACATTTATATTTAGAAGAAAAATACAAATAGAAGCAGCCACACCAATAACCCACACACATCTACCTTCTTGCCCATGAAAAATGAATCCTATGGTTTTTAATAGTTAAATCGTATCTGCTACTCTGTCTTATCTTAGCTGGCAGAGTTTCTGGCAGATTTCTGTTTTTTACATGGAATGTACAATGTCACCCTGTCTCGTCCATTAGAAAAGAGTTTCATTAAATTTACTAGATTAAAGATTATCAGTGAGCAGCCTTATCTACAGAGTCAAGCCACAATAGAGTCTATACAATGAGAGTCTATCAGCAACGTCTTTCAGGCTGACAGAATTATTCCCTACTTTTAGTCTTTGGCAGGTCTCTTCGCCTCTGAGCTCACGCCTGCTCTGAAATGAAGAAAGCCACCTGGTGGAACTAAAAGAGGTATTCCCGGCCAAACTCTCCACCCTGGACACCTTAGAGATGGTAACTGATGATGCAAATGAGGATGTTAAAGGTGATGTTTTAAAGAATGATCTTTTAATCCCTACAGGAAATATGAATACAGTCACTTTAGAAATAGAGGATTGGTTTCCATGCAAGAACAACTTTTTACAAACAACTATCGGTTGAATTGAAGCCCCTTTGTACAACTAATTAGAGATCATTTTAATTTTTTTAAATATTAAAAATAAAACAACAATATTGGTTTCTATGTGCATAGCAGCATTATTTACAATGACCATAAGGTAGGAATAAACCATGTACCCATCAATGGATAAGCTGATAGATGAAATGTTGCATATCCACATGATGGAATATTAGCCAGCCTTTAAAAGGAAGGAAACTCTGATACATATTACCAGATGGATGTATCTTGAGGACTTACACTGTAAGTCATTCTATCACCAAACTACAAATGTCATGTGGTTCCATGTATACAAAGTACCAAAGGTAGTTGAATTGATAGACAGGACGTTGAATGTTGATTGCCAAGAGATTGGGGTAAAGTAGAGGGTAAGGGTTGTTATTTCATAGATATAGAGGTAAAGTTTCAAAAAAAAAACCAGTTCTCGAGATGGATTGCATAACAGTGAAGAATTGCTTGAGGCTATAAACTACACTAAAGTGGCACACTTAGGATGACAAATTGTATATTTACATTTAAACATTAAAAAATTTGAAATCAATAAAGGTTTATATATTTGGAGAGAGGGAAGGGAAGGGAAGGGAAGATATTCCAAAGAGGATACATTACTTCATACTTCCATGATTTTTCTTGTATAGTCCTGCATTTGTTTTCTTGGAGTTTCTGATTGCCTCTTTTCTTGTCTAGAGGAGACATGCAGACCTTTTTATCACTAACTCCCAAAGCTTCTAATTTATTACTTGGAATTCATTCCAGTCTTCCACTTGAAAATATTTGCCCATATTGTGTCTGCTGCTACTTTCACACACCCAAGTGCATCCTAATGAGGCATCTGGCCTCCAAAGCTGCAAATACTTACTATGTAGCCCTTCCTAGAAGTTTGCCACACCCTGCCGTAGGAAGGCATTCCAGTCCGCCATTTCTCAAGACATTGGCAGGGAAGCCAGGAAGATGTAAAATCTCAATCACCAAGAGCTACTGAATCTCAAAAATCGAAGCAGTTTGTGTATATGAGACAATTGCTTTTTCTTTCTCATTTTATTATCTTCAAATAGTTGTACAAAGGAGTTCCAACTGAGTGTGTCAGTTTATAATACATTTTGATCCATATTCCTTGATCAATTTTGCATGTGCGCGCATGCGCACACACACACACACACACACACACACACACACACACACACACACACACACACACACACACACACACACACACACACACACACACACACACACACACACACACACACACCCTCCATCATTCTCCCTCATCTTTCCCAAGCCCATCCACCCTCTCCAATTACCTCCTTCCATGTGTGCTGACTATGAGGACTGCATTTACCCACCCTTCCTCTTTCTATTGGAGAGACCCCCAGAATTTGGTCCTTTGATGGACCCTACACAGCTCTGAAAGAAGGAAGCATTCTAATGTGGAAGGAAGCTCCTTATCAGTCCTCAGTAGTGGGGAACAGAAATGCTCAGTCTAGAGGCTGCATGGGAGCAGAGGACAGAGGTGCATTCCATCAGGCACAGCTTCAGGCTTCCTAGGGTCACACAAGCGGGGAAGGAGAAATTCTGTTCGGCATGCCCCAGGTCCCCCGAGCCCTCTCCTTCCAGAATCCTTCAAGGTTTAACCTCAACCCTGAATCACATCTTTTCTCTGTTGCAAAAATGGATTCACCAACTCATCTTAATGTCTGCATATGGCAAGCTGGGGGCTGTGGAGCACGGGATGGCTTTAATTTCCCAAGGCCCTCCTCCTAGCAGGGTTAGGTGAGGTGCTCTCTTAGCTCACTGAACTGTGACCGACACTGCTATTTTCATTTCCTGCTAGCTTTTTATCAGTTGCCCTCCACAGAAAAGCAGCTACAATTGTCACTTCCTTGCTCAGGTTTCCCTCCTGTTCTAAATGCTAACAGCACATGACAGTCTGTCCTACAGAGCCCTCTGGAAAAACCACAGGCATGTGCCACACTGAAATCGTGTGTGCACTCAGAGACACGTTCCTGGCACCTATAAGGGAAACTTCACTGCAGCAGCAGCAAGCCATTTGTGTGTGGAGGGTCCAGCCCCAAGAATCCGGGTCCCCAGGTATGGAACTGGGCTGCCCTCTGCCTTCACTTGCTTTCCCTCCTGACTTTTCACATGAGCAAATGAATTCGTCCCTGAGGGACCCAGCACCTCTGAGACCCGGCCAACGTATGCGCCTGGAGAATCGTAACTACTGAGCTACAGCCATGTGGCATTGCCTGCCTGCAATGAATGCAAGCGTTCTGTACACTTAACTTATTACTGGAAGATTTTCATGTTGTCCAATACAGTAATATTCATATTTCACTCAGATGACCCATCACTTCTTAACATCCCTCTGAACGCTATGAGCTTGTTCAGAGATGCATGTGGGAAATTTGTTGTAAATTTAGTGTGGCCTCCCCTCGTCTTGCTTCCATTCTGTTTTGGGTAGCCTTTGAAGAATGAGGTACATAAAAAAAAATCCTGGCACTGTGCATTTGTCTGTTTGGTTGTCTGTTGTAAGTGCTGAAAGACAGTTGGAGTGAAAGCTTAAATACTTACATAATACAGAGAGATGTACTCATGTCTGTGGAAAAATAAGCAGATAAAATGGTGCCTAAATTAGACTTGATGTTTCTGTCTAGAATTGGCAACATGTAAATGAGGCTGGCAGGAGATGGCAGGTATCAGATGACAGCTGAAGGAGAATGGCACGCTGCGGTACCAGCTCCTTCCGGGCAACGCCGGTCAGGTGATTTGCCTGTCCAAAAAGAGGCAAATCAAAAAGATGACAAGAATTGAGATACTGAGATGGCAGAACTGTGATCTGAAGAAGGCCAGCAAATCAGCGGCCATCAGCATTAACAGAACAAAAAGTTCAGCAGTGAAGTCATTCACACACCACCTCCACCCGCACCTTGCTCCAAATCAAGTAAATAAGATCACCTCATTCAACAAATGCATCTCTCCCAAGAGAAAGGGACCAGCCACGGGGTCCCATTCCACTAGCTCCTGGAAATTACTAAGACATTGCCAGTGCCATTTTGAGAAAAGGAATCCAGTAAAGCCCACATTGGAATAAAAACAAAGTTACCACTAGTGGGAGAAGGGGGAAAAAAACAGGCATAAGTGTAAAAGAGCGGAATACTGCAAAATTATCAACTAATGCCTAACAGCATTAGTATGACTACATTCACCCAGACATGGAGGTATGGGCTTGTATTTTCTTTCCTAAAACATTTTTTAATGTTGACATGTTGTTCCTGAAGACAAATATTTGTTCACTTGCTCAGAATAAGAAATGCATGTTGCCAGCTTAAGAAATACAGAATACATAGGTGGGTGCCGGTGGCTCACATCTATAATCCTAACTTCTCAGGAGGCTGAGATCTGAGGATCATGGTTCAAAGCCAGCCCAGGCAGGAAAGTCCATGAGACTCTTTTCTCCAATGAACCACCAGAAAACCAAAAGTGGTGCTTTGGCTCAAGTGGTAGAGCATTAGCCTTGAGCTGAAGAGCTGAGGGACAGCATCCAGGCACAGAGTTCAAGCCCCATGGCCGACAAAAAAAAGAAAGAAAGAAATACAGAATACAACACTATTCATATATATACATATATATATATATATTCACATACAGATATATATATATATATATATATATATATATATATATAAGTTCTGAATATTTGATCTATCAATGGGCTTTTTCTTTTACAAGGCTACTTCATTGACCTTCTAATTCTCCTCTGGGAAGATAGGAGTACTGAGTAGAAGTGCATCTGTTTAGGTTTCACACTGTCCAAAACACAAAAGTATGGCTTCCTCTTCAGATTGCTAGTGTGTGAACAATTTGACACTAAACTATTGCCTCTGATTTAGATTAGACTGACCCATACAAGAAGGCCTGATCAAGCAGCTAAACAGAAGCATTTGTCAGCATGGCACTGACGGCCTCTCAGCACTTGGGCTGTGGAGAGGAAGCTGTTGGTGGTGCATGAACATTTTTGCTAACTACAGCACCAACTACGGGGTCCCTGGCTAAACGGAGGTGGGGTCTTCTCCGGCCAAGCTTCTTCTGGACAAAGCATAGGATGACTGGCCTTGGTCAGATGACTGGTCTGTCCACCTGCTGGAGTGGCTGCAGGTCTGAGCACAGAGTAGAATTTGAAGCTAAATGACTGGATGAGAACCAAGAGCCTGAGAAACAGCTCCTCTGCCAGAGCCAGTCTGTGGCTCCCCACGGCACACCTGAGTCCAGATGGACAGGTTGACCTTGACCACAGCCCCTCAGGTCCTCTTCTGCCCGTGTAGGGTTCTGGCCTTGGTAGCAACCGGGCGGAAGACAGGAGGAGCAGGCCATCTGCTGTGGGAGGCGTTGGCGGTGGGTCTCTCAGGAGCCAGGTGGTCCGCGGCAGGGACACCCACCAGGCCGCAATCATCGGAATCGGGGCTGGCTGGGGACTGCCATTCACAGCAAGGCTATGGCCGAGGCCCACACAGAGGGTGGAGTGGCTGGCACCAAGGAACTGGGTCAGCCTCGGTGTGGTCTCCAGTGCAGTTCCTGAACCACAGGCCTGGCAGCACTCGAAGAGCCTGCACCCCAAGGGGAAAGTGAGAGCCAGGGCAGATAGAGAGGAGGTTTGAGTGTGGGGACCCCGTACATCTGGATGCTGTCCTTAGGACCCAGGCAGCAGATGCCCACACCAGCAGCTTCTCCTGGAAGGTGACTGTGCCTTGACCTAATCCAGAGTGACTCCTGTGACTGAAGCCATGAAGAGGGAACAGAAGCGTGAAGAAGTCCGTCCTTTACGCTTAGGGATCTCCTGCCACAAAGGGACTCCAGGAGGACATGACTGACATGAAGACACGTCCAGCCGCTGGACACACACTCTTTTGACCCTGCCAAGCTGATGCCTGTAGATTCCTCAGGGGAGAAGCGGAGCCTTTGGGGTCAGATGACTGTGAACTTGGTCCTGGCTCAGCAGCTCGGGAGAGCTGGGATCTTAGGGGATTCCATTTCTTGGCTCAGAAATAAGGGTCTCAGAAGGATTGAAGAACAGGGAAGGCAAGTCTTTCCTCCTCCGTTTTCAGTGAGTCTCTGTGTTCAATGTCTTGTACACTTAAGAAAACCCAGCTTAAACCATAACATCAGTGGCTCTGTCCTATTCCTGCCAGCTCCGTGTGCAGGCCGGGCATTCTATAGGACAAAGGTACTGGTGTCCTGGGGTCACCTGAACTGAGTGTGCTTGGACAAATCTCTAGGCCTGCCAGCTTGAATTTCTACATCCACCAAACAGATGAACCTGACAAGCAAATCCCCATTTGTCCACCAGGACACCAAGGCCACGCCCAGAGCCCCAGGCCTTCCAGTGCTTCCTGTGCTCAAGGAAAAGCCATGCCAGTTTGATGTGGAAGGGGAATGGGGTTGCCGATCGGCAGGCCTTGACCAGGGGACCCACATGAAAGCCACCCAAAGGCGGGGCTGTTACACATGCCTATAATTCCCTCTACTTGTGGGGTGGTGTGTTCAAAGTCAGCCCAGGCAAAAAGTTGGCACGACCCTATCTCAGAAACAAAACAATGAAACAACAGGGGGCGGGGGTGTGGGTCGCTCTGCAGAGGACTTGCCTGGCACGCAGGAAGCCTGGAAGCTGCGGTGTGAACTTCAGAACCTTTGCCAAAAATGTTGCAGCCAGCTCCCTCCCCGGGGCTCCGTCCAGAAGGCTGCAGTGGAGTCGGGGAGTTTGTTTTTCTAAAAGCTGGAGTTTAATGGGGAAAAAAGAAACCGAAGTCTAGGAGCAGACAGCATCAAAGGAAAATTTAGTGGAGAATTAGTTAAGAATAAAACAGGCCAGGGACCAGGGGCAGGGCTGACTTTCCTACAAGGCTGATTCTCTTTGTTAAAAGAAAAAAGCTAGGTGAATAATTCATTCTTTTATGAACTCAATGTCAAGGTACTGAGCACTTCATCAGTGAAGCATGATACTCTGTGTACTGGAGGCTGAAAATCCTGAAACTGAACATATCCCTACAGATGGAATCTTCTACATTCCTCTAGATTCTTCTAGATTTCCTCCCCAATGACGAAAAAGAGGCTCAAAAGGGCCCTGACTGGGCCAAGGTGGCCCGGCCAGCAGCTCGGACTCCAGACCCCTGGAGCCCCTCCCCCACACGCTGGCCGCCCCACAGACGCCCCATTGTTCCATCAATGGCTGCTTTGCTGCCAACTTCAAGGGAAGCTACAGATGTCTGTCTCCCCTTGTTATCATCAGAAGACCTGACCAGGCAGGACACTGGGCCTGTGTTTCCCACAGGAGGAATCTGCCCAGTCATGCTCCCCTTCCGGGGGAGCCAAGGGCCTCCCTCGGCCTGGGGCCCGTGCTGGCTGCGCTCATCTGCCGATGCCAGTGCCTGAGCTCTGAGGACCAGCCTGCTGTCCTGCCTGAGCAAGGGGGGCTGCGGGAGGGGCTCCCACTTCCACCGCAAGGAGGGTCTGAGCGCCCAGGCTCTGACTGACTCAGACATTCAAACGTATGGAAATATAACATCTCCGCAGGATGTGCACCTTGGCGGTTAAGATTCTGAACATTTATAGTCCACAAGGCATTCATGAGCTGCAAACCATGGGCCCCAGGAGATTGTGGGGGTGGTGCTCAATGGGTCTCCTTGTGCTTTTCCCCTGACCCGAGCAGGTTGACCAATGCGGGACTCGGCTACAGGTTCTGCTGGTCTTCCCCTAGACTGCGAGCCCACTTCAGGCCACGTGTCCCATTCCCGCACCCCTGCCACCAAGCGAGCCAATCAGAGCCTAGGCTTTCAGGATTCCAACTGCATTCATTAGAAATCCAGACAGGGACTTGCCCCCAACCTCCTTGTGAAGAAAGGGACTGTGCTCGGCAAATGAACAGCGATAGCTCGGCAGAAGGTAAATGTTTAAGCTTAGAGAAGGTCACCCATTTGAAAACGCCCAGCCATCTTGTCTGCAGACAACTGTGGACTAATTGCAGAGAAGGCTATTGAAACAGGATCACCCTGCGTGTCCTCTAGGTCCCTTTGTGAGACCCACGGTGCGTGACAGCGGTTGAATGAGGCTCTTTCCTGTGCTCCATGCAGGTGTCTGAGCAGCCCAAACAAGAAGTCCCCATATTGACTTTGAACGTGCCTGAGGGCACGGGGCAAGTCTCTTTAGACCATGTTATGAAAGGGTAATGGACACACAACTGGGTGAAGTGATAAGAGGGACAAGAGACTGAATGTGGACCATCAGGAAGGGTCAGGTTTGGACCCAAGGGAGGCCTCGATGCAGTGGGGAGGTAGAGAATGAGGTCCTGCTGGGGGGGGGGGGGGGTGGCGGGGAGTAGGAGAGACGTCGCTGGGGTATCACAACCCCACCATCTTTGTCCCCATGACCTTGAATCATGGGGAACACACCCTTTCAACAGATTGGGAGTTGGGAGGAAGCAAGGCTGACTCCACTTCATCATTCACACCCTCAATTAAATTAGTCAATAGCAAAAGACTTTCCAGTCCCAGAGCTCTTGGCATTCTGCACTCATTATATGTTTGCAAATTGATTGTTTCTATTATTATTATTGTTGTTGTTGTTGTTGTTGTTGTTTTATTTAACATTCCAGGAGTAGTGGTAAACCAAAGAATCAATGTGTTCCCTCCCCCCAAACCGCCACTGACTTCCTTGACTGCCTCCCCTGAGCTCAGCTCCCTGTAAAAGAAGAGGGGAGGAGAAGATCTCCCAGGAACATCCTCACACCCACCCAGAACTGACATCTGGACCCTGAGATTGCATGCTGCACATACACGCGCACTCCACCCAGAACTGACATCTGGACCCTGAGAGTGCCTGCTGCACATATACACGCGCACTCCATCCAGCTCAGGCCTCAGCCCTTACGCCTCCTTTCGCCTTGGCCACCCACTGCCATGGCTGTTGGAAGAGACATGGAGATCTGGAAAATGCCTCTGGGTTCTGAGGGAAAGAGGAGTCAATGCTGGCAACCAATTGATGGTGACACCACTTACTAAAAAGCAAAAGACTTGGCAGGCTCAATCACACGAACTAATCCGTCTGCCAAAGTCGCACAGGGGTCTGCTCCCAACAAGCCTTCCCAGATTCTAAGATGGGCTTTATGAAGCAGCACTTCTGTCTGTAAGAAACTGGTATAAAAACAGGCTATGTTTAAAATCCACAGTTAGCCAGAAGAGAGAGTTTTAGTCTAAATTCCTTCACAAACATAGACTCAGAAGACCTAAACAAATATAAGCAAATCAAAATCAATGACAAAGAAAAAGGAGAAAACATCATTATTAAGTAGTTTATGCTAAGCATGCAAAGTTGGTTTAACATTCTAGATTCAATCAGAATAATGCACCACATTATCAAATTATTTAATCATCTCAATGGATGCAGAAAAAACATTTAATCAAATTCAATAGTCGCTCATAATTTTAAAAAATAGAAGAAATAGAGGACATCTTTAAATGAAGAGTCACAACCAGAAAAAGATCATGTCTATGAATAAAAGAATTTTGTTTTTATGCTCCCTGCTCTTCGATTTCTTTTCTCTTGCCTTCCAGCACTGGCGCAGACCTATGCTGTAGTAAAATAATAGTGGGAAATCTTCTCATTAATAATCCCAAGAGGAAAGATTTCAGTGTTGCCCTACTACATTGCACTGGCTCTGCTTAAGTCAACGATGCATCACATACACGGTTTTGCTGAGCCACGGCAACTGCCCGTTTGTGTAAACACACTCTGCAGTGTCTGAGCAGTGATCATCTAAGGGTGCATTTCTGAGAACATATCCTTATAAACCAGGCACCAGTGACTCAGGCCTGTAATCCAAGCTACTCCAGAGGCTGAGAGCTGAGGATTGCAGTTCGAAGCCAGCTCTGACAGGAAAGTTCCTGAGATTCCTATTTCCAATTAATCAGCAAAAAGCTGGAAGTGAAGCTGTGGCTCAAGAGGTAGAAAGCTAGCCTTGAACAAAAAGCACTAAGGGACAGTGCCAGGTCCTGAATTCAATTCCCAGGACAGGCACATACAAAAGCAAACTTTTCATATCCCTATGAAGTGTCATGTGACTAGACACACCTGTCAGAATGACTAAAACAGAAAGACTGATCCTACCACGGGCTGGTGGTGTCAAGGAGCAACTGCAGGCAGCTCTCTTGTCTGGCACACGACAGACCAACTGTAGATGAACACTTTTACACTCCAGGACTCAGCAACCTTATTCCCACTTTATGAAACTGTACACAGACTGCTCCTTAACACTTACAGCAATGTTTATGGCACTAGTATTTTAAACCCAAACTGGAAAGAACCTGGGCCGTTGAATTATTAGACAAATCATGACATATTGCCATAACGCAGGATGATTTAGAGCGTACTTGCATAGGAATACAAACAGGGCTGTTCCTAACTTCATTTATCTTTTGGTTGGTTCTGCAGATATGTCCACATTATGAAATCTTATTGAGTTTTACATGATTACACACAAATGTATACACAAACAGATTGTGTGTAATTTATCTTTTTATACTTATTTAAAAAGTTTAAATAAAACATGAGTAACAAACCCATACAAGGGGCTGGGAAGATGGCTCAGTGGTAGAGTGCTTGCCTTGCATGCCTGAGGCCCTGGGTTTGATTCCTCAGCACTACATAAGCAAAAAGAAAAAAGCTGGAAATGGTGCTGTGGCTCAAGTGGTAGAGTGCTAGCCTTGAGCTGAAGAGCTGAGGGACAGCGCCCAGGCCCAGAGTTCAGGCCCCACGACCGGACCCAAAAAAAAAAAAAAAAAAAAAAAAACATACAAAATAGCTGGTCCATCTGATAAAAGAATAACAGAAGACAAAAGTATTAGAAAAATACAAGTATTATTACTGGGAAAAAATGGTGAATGACTTGTAGAATGAGCATGGCTAGAAGCCAGGCAGATAGTATAGAACAAATCAGCCAGCTCCTTCTATAAAGGACCAGGAAGAAAACATTCTGGGCATTGTAAGCCACACAATGTCTGGACAGATGCTGTTGTAGCAGGAAGCAACCACAGGCAATATGGAAATGGATGGCCATGGCAGCGTTTCAATAAAACTTTATTTATAAACATTGAAATTTGCATTTCATATCATTTTCATCAACCATGAAATATTTTTCTTTTTTTCTAACCAGTTAAAAATATAAAATCCATCCTTAGCTCAAGGGCTATATAAAAAATATGGGCAATGGCCATGTTTTCTCTGTAGGCTGATTTAAAAACTTCCAGTCCAGAAGATTTAGCCCAAGAAACTCTACTTTTTAGCAGAGACAGTGAGAGAGGCGGAAGAGATGAAGATATTGGCAGCAATGAGCTGAATTCTAATTTAATTAGAATTCTAGACGCAGAGGGAGAAAAAAATCAATAAAGAGAAAAGTCCAAGGGGAGATCTTCTGCCTAAAACACCCACTGAGTGCCCAAAGGATGGACTGAAGCAGGTCCACTCACACACACTGCTGGTGACATTTTAGAACTCCAAAGACAGAATAACTAACTGTTACCACTATCTGTAGGAGAACACATCATCCCTCCCAGGCAGAGACTGGAGACTGGATTCCAGCCAGACTGCTCTTTCTACACCTGAGTGCCAGAAGACAGTGGACAATGTCTCCGCCTCTGCAGGGAAACACTCAGGCCCCACACATCTGTACACAGACAGAGTATGAGAGAGACGCGGAATCAATACACAGTGACACCTTTACCTAGGCAGGAAGAACTTAAGAAAGCTTCCCAAGACCAGGGTGGGCAAAGGCGAAAGTGCCCTGCTACAATCAAAACACCTAGGCCTGCAGGGCTGGGTGGGGAGGCTCATGCCTGTAATTCCGCTATTTGGAAGGCAGAGATCAGGCTATTTGGAAGGCAGAGATCAGGTGGACTGTAGTCCCAACCCCGCCTAAGAATAAAAGTTTGCATGACCCCCATCTCAACCAACAAACCAGGCATAGTGGTACAGATTTGTAACCAAGCCACACAGAAAGGATAGGCGGGAGGATAGCAAAAGTGAGACCCTGTGAGTCAAATAATGAAAAGCCAAAGGGCAGGAGGCATGGCTCAATTGGCCGAGAGAGGCTCTGAGTTCAATCCCCAGTAAAGAGACAAGAGAAGAAGAAAAAAAGATTAAAGAAGATGGAGCTCATGGCCTGACCTACAGCCAGTCTCCACACTGACATTGCTAAAACAAACAAATCTGTTTTCAGTAGGAGCTGACCACTGCTACAGGCTGCCCAGAAGGTTAAATATTAATTCACCTAAACTGTGCATCCATGCTCTTTGCTGCAGAACAGTTAGTGTGCACGGGATGGAATTCCGCCCATAAGATAGTAGGAGAAACTTCTAGAAGGTTCCTGAGCAAGATTTATTTTTCTGAAAGATAAAATAGACAAGAGAGAAAGGCTGCCCCTCCCCATTCACGTTGCTTCCTCCATCCCAGCGCTGGGAGCAGGCAGAGTCCAGGAGCAGCACCTGGAGGGTGGCAGGGTGGACGATGGACAGCACTGGGGCCTCCCAGAGCACGGGAGCTGCACGGCACCCCGGCCTCCCAGAGCACGGGGGCTGCACAGCACCCCAGCCTCCCAGAGCACAGAGCTGCACAGCACCCCGGCCTCCCAGAGCACGGGGGCTCACGGCACCCCGGCCTCCCAGAGCACGGGGGCTGCACAGCACCCCAGCCTCCCAGAGCACAGAGCTGCACAGCACCCCGGCCTCCCAGAGCACAGAGCTGCACAGCACCCCGGCCTCCCAGAGCACGGGGGCTGCACGGCACCCCAGCCTCCCAGAGCACAGGGGCTGCACGGCACCCCGGCCTCCCAGAGCACGGGAGCTGCACGGCCTCATGGCCTCCCAGAGCACGGGGGCTGCACGGCACCCCAGCCTCCCAGAGCACAGGGGCTGCACGGCACCCCGGCCTCCCAGAGCACGGGAGCTGCACAGCCTCACGGCCTCCCAGAGCACAGAGCTGCACAGCACCCCGGCCTCCCAGAGCACAGAGCTGCACGGCCTCACGGCCTCCCAGAGCACGGGAGCTGCACAGCACCCCGGCCTCCCAGAGCACGGGAGCTGCACAGCACCCCGGCCTCCCAGAGCACAGGGGCTGCACGGCACCCCGGCCTCCCAGAGCACGGGAGCTGCACAGAACCCCGGCCTCCCAGAGCACGGGAGCTGCACGGCCTCACGGCCTCCCAGAGCACAGAGCTGCACGGCACCCCGGCCTCCCAGAGCACGGGGGCTGCACAGAACCCCAGCCTCCCAGAGCACAGAGCTGCACGGCCTCACGGCCTCCCAGAGCACAGAGCTGCACGGCCTCACGGCCTCCCAGAGCACAGAGCTGCACGGCCTCACGGCCTCCCAGAGCACGGGAGCTGCACAGCACCCCGGCCTCCCAGAGCACGGGGGCTGCACGGCCTCACGGCCTCCCAGAGCACAGAGCTGCACAGAACCCCGGCCTCCCAGAGCACAGAGCTGCACGGCCTCACGGCCTCCCAGAGCACGGGGGCTGCACGGCACCCCGGCCTCCCAGAGCACGGGGGCTGCACAGCACCCCGGCCTCCCAGAGCACGGGGGCTGCACAGAACCCCGGCCTCCCAGAGCACGGGGGCTGCACAGAACCCCAGCCTCCCAGAGCACAGAGCTGCACGGCACCCCGGCCTCCCAGAGCACAGAGCTGCACAGAACCCCAGCCTCCCAGAGCACAGAGCTGCACGGCACCCCGGCCTCCCAGAGCACGGGGGCTGCACGGCACCCCGGCCTCCCAGAGCACGGGGGCTGCACAGCACCCCGGCCTCCCAGAGCACGGGGGCTGCACAGAACCCCGGCCTCCCAGAGCACGGGGGCTGCACAGAACCCCAGCCTCCCAGAGCACAGAGCTGCATGGCACCCCGGCCTCCCAGAGCACAGAGCTGCACAGCACCCCGGCCTCCCAGAGCACGGGGGCTGCACGGCCTCACGGCCTCCCAGAGCACGGGGGCTGCACAGCACCCCGGCCTCCCAGAGCACAGAGCTGCACAGCACCCCGGCCTCCCAGAGCACAGAGCTGCACAGAACCCCGGCCTCCCAGAGCACGGGGGCTGCACAGCACCCCAGCCTCCCAGAGCACGGGAGCTGCACAGCCTCACGGCCTCCCAGAGCACGGGGGCTGCACAGCCTCACGGCCTCCCAGAGCACTGGGGCTGCCTGATTAACCACCCTGGAGCCGGCCTGCCTCCACGCCCGTCCAGGACCTGAACGGGACGCTCTCGCACGGGTTTAAGTCCCTGCAGGTTGGGTTTTCTGCTGTCTCCAATCAGGAACGTCCGATTGCCCGCCGTCAGGTACCGACCTCAGCCCCACCGGGCCTGACACCCGGGCCCCCATCCCTGGCCCGGGCAAGTCCGCAGGAGCCCCGGGTCTCCAGGGGGACCGGGCCAGCTTCGGGTCTCTTCGGGCTAGAATGGCAAGGTAACCTTGCGATGCTGCGGCGCTCCGAACCGAGATCCTCAGATCTCAGCCTCCTGAGTAGCTAGGATTACAGGTGTGAGCCACCAGCGCCCGGCTGTTTCTGTTTTCTTTATGTGTGCACTTAGGGATATGAACTTTCCCCTCAGCACTGTCTTTGATGTCCCGCGAGAGTCACCCCGCAACTCACCGGGGCGCGGGGTGCGCGGCCCCATTGCTGTCTGACGGGCCGCCGTGCGCAATTGCACAATTGCAGGACTGCACGTGTGGCTTATGGCCAAGGAACAGCAGCACCCAGGCCCTGAGTTCAAGCCCCAGCACCGGCACGGATAAAACAGAAGCAGAAGTAACTACCAGAAGCAGCTTCATTCATCTCTGTGTGCATACATTAGCATACATTAATTATGCAAAACAGGGTTTTATTTGGCATTTTCATGGTGTATCTAATGTACTTTGATCACAGCACCCGCATTGCCTCTCTTGACCCCTCTCCCTCCTGCCTTTCCTGTTTCCAAATAGTGCCCCTTCTATTTATTTTCCTGTCTTTTTTTGGGGGGGGACCACTACTGATGTTTGATTTTTAGGGCCTCGCGCTTTCTTTTTCTTTCTTTCTTTCTTTCTTTCTTTTTTGTCAGTCATGGGCCTGAACTCTGGGCCTGGGCACTAGTCCCTCAGCTCTTCAGTTCAAGGCTAGTGCTCTACCACTTGAACCACAGCGCCACTCCCAGCTTTTTCTGTGTATGTGATGCTGAGGAATTGAACCCAGGGCCTCATGCATGCAAGGCAAGCACTCTACCACTGAGCCACCTTCCCAGCCTGGGCCTCGCGCTTTCTAAGGAAGCATTCTGTCCCTTGAGCCAGGCCTCCGACCCTTTTTGCTTTAGTTACTTTTCAAATAGGACCTTGTGTCCAGGACTTGCCTCCAACCAGGTAGCTGGGATTACAAGAATGAGATACTTCTCTCTGCTATTCTTTTTTTGTCAGGTGAGAATGTTCTGTGTGAGCACCATGGAGTGTGTTTTACACGAACCTAGAAGACGCACTGAACACAAGAGACGTTACCAGGGTCATACTGGCCTTGTGGAACAAGTGTTTCTCAGGATGTCTCTCTGCATTGAGTGGTGTGTAACTGCACACCTGCACACATGTGCACATTTGTACAAGATACCTCCACAGGTAAGTGGATAGATACTTCCTTTTCTGAGCATATATTATGTTCATTTTAAATGCTCTGATGGTGTCAGTGATAAGGCATTGTTACGTTAAATTGTAATTCCTTTCTCCCTGGTGCATTTAAAGCTCTTTCCCTATGCTTACTGGCATTTCTGATTTGTACTTCACCAGCTGCCTCTTCACTGCTAGATTCACTGTCCTATTGGGTTGTGTCTTTCTTTCCACATTGCATTGTCAGTTTGTGAGAGCTTTTTGTATATAATAGATTGAGATAAACTTTGTCAACTCCATTAAATATTTTTCAAATCTATTGTTTGATTTCCTTCAAATATAATTCACCATACAAAAGGTTCCACTTTTATATATTTAGATAAGCCTAGCCTTACTTTGAAAGCATCTGAGGAAGGTCAATGTAATAAACAAGGTCTCCCCACCCCTAAATTACACGTGCATTCTGCCACATTTTACCTCTTGTATTTAATTCTATAAATTGCTCTCTTATAGTATGTAAGATAAGAAATTCTCTTCTTTTTCTAGATATTTGGTGAATTATGCCAGCAAATTTTTATTAAATAAACTTTTTGCTCACCAAAGTAAACCATCTCTTCTGTTATATATTAAATTCTCTCCTAAATATAACTTTATAATCATTATTATTTACTACTAACCTAATTGCCTACTCACATACAAATTATATTTTATTTTACTTACTGTGTGTGTGTGTGCGTGCACGCATGTGCGCACCTACACCAATACAGGGGCTTGAACTCAGTTCCTGTGCTCTCACTGGTACACAGCTCCAGGTCCTCATTTTACTTATTAAATATACTGAGGGAACCAGACTGTAAAATCTGAAACCAGACATTCAAGTTCTCCCCCTCACCTCTCTCTCTCTGAGGTTTGAACTCAGAGCCAAGGGCTCTGGTAGGCTGGCACTTTACTCCTCTGCCAAGCTTCTAATCCTAAGTTTTCACTTGGAATTTCTTTGTTACCCTCCAGAATTTATTCCTTCATAGAAACCTAATAATTATTTTTATCTAATTGTAAAACTGCTTAGTTTTCTATTGCATTTACATAGTAATTTATAACATATAGTATTGATAAGTATATTAAATATTTCCATCCACAATCATAGTCATTTTTTCTTTTGTTCAAATCTTTTCTATCTCCCCTGTAAGTATTTTAGGTTTTCCTATTATGGTCAATTATATAGACTTCACATTTATTTCCATATACTTATTGCTAGAATAGAGACACCCTCTTTTTGTATATTTACCTTAAACTATTTGCCTTGCAAATTTTCTTTAAAATACATTATTTTTGACCAAAAAGAATTTATCTGTTTAAAATAACAACTATAAAAACCAGAATTTTTACCATTCTTTTATGTTTATTCAATATATTTAATTTTCTGTTACACACACACACACACACACACACACACACAAATCAAGTCCAGTCTGGCTTTGAACCACAACCCTCAGATCTCAGTCTCCTGAGTAGTCAGGATTCTACTAAGTTTCTAGGATTCCAGGCATGAGTCACTGGCACCTGGCTTCTATATGATGTTTTGATCCATACACATTATGTAATGATTGCATCAGGTTAAACATACCTATTCCTTCAGCCAGGCACCAGGGGCTCAGGCCTAGAATCCTAGCTACACAAGAGACTGAAATCTGAGCATTATGGTTCAAAGTCAGCCTGGGCAAGAAAGTCTATGAAACTCATCTCCAAATGCCAGCCTTAAGCAAAGAAGCTCAGAGATAGTGCCCAGGCCCTGAGTTCAAGTCTCAGCGCGCGCGCACACACACACACACACACACACACACACACACACACACATACTGTAATTATCTCTTCAAACATCTATTATCCTTTTGTAGTGAAACTCAGTTTTGGCTCTTATGAATAAGGCTGCTATAAACATCCTACAAGGAATCTTTGTGTGGACATGTTTTCATTCCTCTTGTATAGATATCTCTGGGTAAAATCTCTGGGTCAAAGGGTAAAATTATGTTTTGCTTTTTAAGAAACTGCCAAACTGTAAATAATTAAGTGTATTTTCAAAGCTTACATTATTAAAAAAAAAAAAAACCTAGAAGAAGTGATTAGAATAATGGCATGGGGAGGGGAGTCAGGGAGACAAAGTTAAGAAGTGATGATGTTATCTGTGTGTCGTTCTCGTGATTGCCTCTGGAATGAGCTCCGGAGGAGGGTCTGACAAGGTAAGAGACCATTATTAGCCTCTGTGGACAACGTCACTGTCAAACCATGTGGGACTGGTTTGAGTTGAGAGTTCTAGGTGGGAGACGGGGTGTGTGTGTGTGTAGACCAGGACGGGAGCTATGGCTGTATATGAGCAATGGTGGCTGGGTTGTTCATCGTAGAAAGGAGGAAAGGGAGAAACAGTGATGCGCTCTTCAGAAAGAATATTTTGAAAAACCTGGGACCCCTGAAGATCAATCTACAAGACATACATTAGGTTTGCGTAGTCACTGCGATTTCTCCCTGGTCAAAGGCAGTGGTGCATTCACACCGGAAAAGCCCTGTGCTCTGCTTTCCAATGGCCTGGATTAATAAGAATTCCCCAGGAGAAGATGACTTGTCTGACTGGCATAACACCACATGGAACCACAGACTTAGCACAAAGACTTCCTTTGAACAGGAAAAAAAGTTCCATCCCCTAGCAGATTCTCGCCCAATAAAGGGTCTACCATATGTACCAAGAAGCAGAGGCCGAGCAGTGTCCAGACCCAGTCAGAGGCTTTACAGCACCAGGGGTCTGGGGCCAGGCCTTGCATTTCTCTGAGACTGGCTAATAGGCAGAGGCCTCTGTGGCGGCTCAAACATGTACCGTAATTCCTCACCATTCCAGGGTCTGGAAGTCCTTATGATGCTGCAGATTGAATCTAGAGCTCTGCTTCACAGACGCTAGGCCATACCCCAGGCCTCCTCGGCTTCTTCTAACCACAGCCATCGCGGGAGCTCAGGGGTCACCTTCACACCCTCATCTAACCTTGTAAACCCTATCTCAAAAAAAAAAAAAGCTCCTAGTGGGAGCTAGGGTTTCAGTACATGGATTTGGAGAGCTTAACTCACTCCGTAACAGAAGATTACCAGGATCATTTACGCTAATGACCAGGTTGGGTGATTATTTAGACGATTCCAGTCCCATGGACGCAGGCCCTGGTTCTGTATTTTCCGTTTACAATAGAGGCCCTGGTGCCTCAGATTCCTGCACAGCAGACCTGGCGGATCTTCTGCTTCACCACTAGCCCAGAAAATGCTCTCTGCCTATCACTTAATATTGCTTACAAGGGTCTTGACTTTTAAGCAATGCGACATTCAGTGTGCATTTAAATGCCATCCATTATCATCAAATTGTGACATTTACTTCATTTGTAATTCAGAAAAAGAAAACACATATCCAAATACAGCCAAGAGACACTCACATCAAAGATAATGGACCCAAACAATTGCCATCCCTTGTATTTCAAGTTTGGAGAAAGGAGCTAATAAAAGATTAAGGAGAAGGCCCAGGAGCCGCAGGAACAAGTCTGAGCAATCACTTGTCACTTGAGGTTAGCACACAAGTTATTTTAACAAGATATTACTTGCAGAATTTCCCCCCATAAATCTTTTATTAAGTCCAAGGATCTCAGTCAAGACGTTTCCCATGCAGGATTGTCAGAAATAATGCTCCGTCATGGCTTCCTTTAAGAGCCGAGGATAAGAGGCGGTAAGTGCAGAAGCCTCTGACCTTTGCCACAAACCTAATATTATTATTGACTTTCTCCTACTCAGAGAAATGAAATACGTTTTTTTGGAAGCCACCATTAACAAGCCTGTGTAGATAAGCCTGGACAAAGCCAATGCCTATTTATTCTGTGCTCCTATTTGCTTGCAGCGGAAGCCTCCGCTTGGCTGTAACAAGCCTTGACACATTCTCATTGTTGTGCATCACTCCTGGGTACCATAAAGAACAGGCAGCAGAGGCAGCCCTGGCGCAAGCAGCAAATACTGAGGAGACATCGCATCTCAGGAGCCTTTGCAGGCTTGCTCATCTTCCCAACAGAGGCAGGAGGGGGGTGTGCCTGGGCACTATCCCTGAGCTTTTTTGCTCAAGGTTAGCACTCTACCACCTGAGCCACAGCTCCACTTCTGGTGCGTGCGTGCGTGCATGCGTGTGTGTGTGTGTGTGTGTGTGTGTGTGGTGTTAATTGGAGGTAAATCTTACAAACTTTCCTGCCTGGGCTGGCTTTGAACCACAATCCTTAAAGCTCAAATTCCTGAGTAGCTAGAATTCCATGTGTGAGCCACTGGAGCCCACCCACTACAAGTGTGGAGATGTTTTCTTCCCTCCCTTTCTCGCTTGCTTCCTTCTGTTCTCTTCCCCGCCCCCATCACCCTCCCCCCACTCTCTGATCTTCTTCTTTTCTTTTCACGTGATGTCCAGTTGCGCTGGCACTATTTGTTGAAAAGATTCTCCTTCTGCCATCGTATTGCCTTTGTAGTTCTATCAAGAATCAGTTGGTTGTATCCACCCATCTCTATTTCAGATCATCTCTGTTCTGCTCCATTGATCCATTTGCCTCTCCTTTTTTTTTTTTTAACCAGTGCCAGCTGCCTTGGTTTCTTCCACTTTGTCATAATGTTTTAGGTCAGGTAGAATCAGTTCCTCTCCATCCTTGGGTTGGATAGAAACTTCCCCCAAAGACACTTGCTAAGATTTTGACACTCAGTAAAAATGGCTAGTTCTTTCTGCCCCTGACATTCTTCCCCTTTACTTGCATCTTTTTCCCTTGGAAGAAGGAGGAGAAGGAGAAAAGAAAAGAGAGACTAGAAGAGAAAGAATACAGACAGAGGAGAGGGGAGGGAAGATGAGAGGGGAGGAGAGGGGAAAGAGGGAAGGGGGGAACAGAGGAGGGGAGAGGGGAGAAGAGGAAAGGAGAAGAGAGGAGAGGAGAGGAGAGGAGGGAAAAGGGGAGGAGAGGAGAGGAGAGGAGAGGAGAGGAGAGGAGAGGAGAGGAGAGGAGAGGAGAGGAGAGGAACTTTTGAAGAAAGTGATAGCAGATGTGCTTGACTGGGTTGGCACCCCAGCATCCAGCTGAGGCTGCGTCCCCAGATCACGTTCTGTGACTCTGTCCACTTCACCCTGAGGGAAGCTGGGAGTATTGTTCATTGTTGGTCTGCTGCCAAGATCATCATATACATTGAGACATGTGCCCCTGGAATTGAAGAGTAATTAAAATAAAAATCCATCCATCATGACAACAGGAAGGCTTGAAATAGAGCAGAAACACACCCTTTCAGGAAATCATACGTGCAATATCTATTTGATGACTTTCCCCTCTAGGCCTTGATTTTCCAAAATGCACTATAGATGGGTTATTACTGATCTGACACATGCTAGATTTTTAGGTCTCCCTAATCCCTGTAAACCGGATAATTAAACATATGGTATATTAAGCCAGGCAGTTACAAGAGGAGCTTATAGGATGCCTATATTAAAGCACCAAAAGTGGCAGAGGTACTTTTTACATACTTCAGCCACAGAAGCAGGAAACCTACTATGCCACAGTATTCAACTAGAAAATGGCTTCTCTCTGCCTGTTCATGTTTTATGCCCCGACAACCTGAACCTGACACGCAAGTGAAATAGACAGCTTGGAGTTTGTTAAGTTACATTTTTCTATTTAAATTACAAAGCCTTGCTGGGTGCCAGTAGCTCACACCTGTAATCCTAGCTACTCAAAAGGCTGAGGTCTGAGGATTGAGGTTTAAACCCATCACTGGACAGAAAAGTCTGTGAGACTCATATCCTTAATTAGCCAGCTAAAAGCTAGAAGTGGAGGTATAGCTCAAGTGGCAGAGCACCAGCCTGAGTAAAAAAATACAGTCCCTGAGTTCAAGTCCAGTTCCAGCAGACACACACACACACACACACACACACACGCACACACACACACATGCATGCACACATGCATGCACACACACACACAAACACAGCCCGTTGCATATGTCATATGGGTAACATAGTTACTCACGTGGGAACTTTGTAGTTCTAGTTACCTATGCTAAACTGACATCTAAAAAGATTACATGGAAAAAAATAAGCAATAAACAATTCATGAGTTTTGAAGAAGTCTCATTATAGTATTGTTTGTAATGAGTCTATTGCATTATTAATTACTGCTGTTAATGTCTTAGTATGACTAATTTATAAATTAAACTTAATCACTGGTATGTAGTTATAGGGAAAACAAATGTATTATATATAGTATATATATTATAGATAGATTAGATAGATAGATAGATAGATAGATAGATAGATAGATAGATAGATAGATAGATAGATAGATAGATAATGTTTTATACCTCCTAAGGTTTCAAGCATCCACTGGGGGTTGTGGAATGCAGTCTCCAATGGATCTAGGGGCTATAGTACATTGATGATGGAATATTGATTTTTCAATCAATGGAATCCATGGAAGACAATGTGGTGATGTCAATCAAAAACATAAATAAATGTATATGGCCCTAGCTTAGCAATGCTGTTTGGAATGGCGCCTCCTACAGATTTCCTACACATACCCTGAACTGGGACAGCTGGTTGTTAAACAGTTGCTGGCACACCACTGGCTCCCATTCTTTATCCATTTTCATTGCAGTGTTCTATGTGATAAAGTATGCAAATCATCAGTGTTCTCTCAGTAGAGGTTTACATGTAAACCTCTACTGGAGATAAGATTTTCATGGACTTTTACACCCATGCTGCCTTTAAACCTCGATCCTCAGATCTCAGTCTCCTGAGAGTCATGACCCTCTGGCACCAGCATCCACTGCCTTTTGCTTTTTTTAAATTGTTATTATAAAGGTGATGTATAGAGGGGTTACAGTTACATGAGTCGGATAAAGAGTACATTTCTTTTAGGACAATGGCTTCTGCTTTCTTAACAGTATTTTTCTATTTGTTTATTATGAAGCTTTTTTATTTGTTTTCCAAGACAAGATCTCACTGTGTAGCCCAGGCTAGCTTTGAACCCTTGCCTAAGGTAATAGGGTATTTTTTACTGTTATCTTTAAGTAGTTGTACAAATGGATTGCCACTTAACAAAGCAGCTTATGAGTACAATGCATTTTGACCATGTAATAGGATATTTTGATGAGTAAAAGCTCTTCATTTTGATTAAGTGAAATTTGACAACCTTTTTATGGCTAGAAGTATGTACAATACGTTCACCATATCTTTGTAAACCATGATCATGACAATAGTCTCTGTTTCCCATTAGATGACATGTGTTGCCTTTTCAACCACCACTACGTTATCCAAATGTCAGACAATAAACAAACTTAGCAAGCTCCAGAAGCTGTCCCAATGCAGCATCCCCATGGGATCAGAGGCCACGCAGATGCCCTTGACCGTCACAGCATTAGGTTCTGATGGGGTCCTAGGCCTAGCCTCAGCAAGCATCCGAAGATTCACAAGCTTTCTCACACCAAACAGCCGCTGGGAGTTCACACCTCTGCATCTATTAGAGGCTACGCCAGCATGAGGCCAAGCGAGGAGGCCAGTAGCCCCAACAAAAAGTGAAATAAATAACGTAAGAAAAGCCAGGCATGAGTGGCTCCTACCTGTAAATCCTATATACTCAGGAGGCTGAGATATGAGGAACATATTTCCAAACCAGGAACATCTAAAACATCTAAGAGACTCTTATCTCCAATTAACTACCAAGAAGCTAGATATGGAGATATGGCTTAAGTGGTAGAGTACCAACTTTGAGCAGAAAAATGATAAGGGACAGTGCTTAGGCCTCCAACCCAAGTCCCAGTACCAGCATCTACACACACACACACACACACACACACACACACACACACACACACACACACACACACACAATTATAAAATACATTAAAAGAGTATGAGGAGCCAGAAGAACTTCCACCCTGGGAAGCTCACCGTTGACCTGTCCTCCACCCTTGTCCTTGACCAGCTGGAAAGCCCCTGGATGGGGAGGCAAAGGAAGGCTCCACTCCCACAACCAACAGAGAACACGGCCACCTCTGGCCGCAGGGAGAGCTGCCATCCACGGGGATGACGATCCATAGAAACTTGGAGCGCTCGACAAAGCATGCAGCAGCAATCAATACAGATCTGCAGCTGCATCCTCAACGAGTCTTTAAATATTTATGTCAGTGCTTAAGTTACTTAAGTTACGCATGGAATTATATTGTATGCAATCCTTATGCATTCAACAAAACGTTGATTAAATATCCACTAGTCTGTTTAGTGTTCCACGATTGGAAATTACATTCTTTGAGTCAGCAAACAAGGCGGTGAGCAAGCTCACGCCAGTCAAGATAGGAGAAGCTGATGCTTCTCTGCCTCAGTTCACCATAGGCTAGGGAGCAAAGTCGAAGGAAAAGGAACAAAAGAAAGAGGTAAAGACCTACTATGTGCTGTGTCATTGAATTCACCCACAACCGAATGAGAATTTAGATTTGCTTGTGCAAGGTCACAAGTGTATGTACCCTTCTGGGGGCAAAAGTGGGGAATGGGACCCCAGGATTCACACCCAAATCTCTCACACTCCAAAGTCTTCCCCTGTACCTCCAGGCATAGGAGGGAGAAGTAGAGGCAGGCTACGTGGCAAAGCTTGTTGGATATCAGATATTACTAAGTGGATTTCAGTGTGACTCTACACGAGAGCTTTGTCTTCATTTTCAGGAAAGTCACAGGTTTCCCATTTGCTGAATTTTACAGTCAAGGCTAGCGTTATTGCTGATAAATTAACATGGACGGGTTTCTCCATCCCCTCTCCATTCCTGGAGATATTATTTAGCACGTTTCTTTGATGGCTGGAGATGCACGAATCGGTTTTAATATCAATAATGTACCATTTGGAAAACATTCAACCTCTAGACCCGCCAAAAACACATCCCTCCACGTCAGGATTTATTGAATCCAATCCTAGGCTTCCTTCAGCAGAAGCGTAAACAGATGGCCTTTGGAAAGTGCTCGAGTTCTTAAGCACTGAATTAGTTTTGGACAGAACAGAGTCACATATGCCAGCTCTTGTTGGCCAGCAGGGAAGAAGCAGGGAGACAGCAAAACTACCGTGACAGTCTTCAAACCTTTGGGTCTAATTTGGGCTCAGTGATCTGATAGCCAGGTTACACGCTGCCAGGTGACCCCTCTGTTGGAGAATTTAGGGAAACAAGGTACAATTGGCAGACCATAATGAGGGACTCCAAAGGGACTTAGAGTTGAAAGCATTTGATGCTCCATGCATCCTCAGGATCACCGCCCCCGAGGGCCGGCTGTCAACAGTCACCGAGGCTGTGCCTGCCAGCTTTTGGCCTCCTCCAAGATGAGAACCCCATGAGCACAAGCCAGGCTGACGTCAGCTGACGCTGTACCGCACACCTCCCCCGTCATCCTTCCCCCCTCCAGCTCCTGCTCTACTCTTTGAGGGTCTTGTCCCTCTGTCTCCAAGGAGCCTCTCAACCCACCATCTTAACATAGAAATTCTCTCCTCACCTGCTCTGCCCAGGACTGCCCCTGAATCTTGTACCTACAGCATGAATTTCCACCTACAGCATCCATAACCTGTCTCCCTGGGCTAGTGCAAGGAAGGAAGGAAAGAAGGAAGGAAGGAAGGAAGGAAGGAAGGAAGGAAGGAAGGAAGGAAGGAAGGAAGGAAGGGAAAGAGGGAGGGAGGGAGGGAGGGAGGGAGGGAGTCCTGGCTTGAAAATCTGTTTGAAATTCCTCAGGGTATGTATTGAGGAGTGAATTTTCATAGTCACATGGCAAAGTATGCTAAACCCTTTGAGGCACTTCAAACCTCCATTCACAGCGCCCATCAAAGCCCTGGGTAGCTTCAGGTGGCTGGTGTTAGGTCATACAGTGCACACCTTCACGCCTGTGAGCCATCCACAGCTGCCTTGTACCACCATATCTGAAATTGCCTGGCTCCACCACAGCCCTGCTGGGTCCCCCACCCACCCCCCTTACCCCTGAGTCCTCCTGGCACACTGGGGCACACCTCCCACAGGTTCCTGCCCTTTCAAAACCCTTCAGGGGCAGATCTCATGAAACACTGCTTACACAACTATTGCAAGTTTTCTTCCACCTCCCTCAGTCCCAGCCCTCAGCACCACCCATTCGTTGCATCCATTCAATCATTCATTCTCTCAATCAACCATCAGCTAGCAAGGATGCAGTCTGGCCCAGAGCAAAACTGGCAAGCAGAGTCCCTGCTTTGAAAGGGTTTGAACCCAACAGGATCTAAGCCCACCGCAGGAATCTTCAGAGGTGTGATATAAACCAGCCCTGAGCAGGATCCTGACGGGAGGAGCCATTTGAGTCATTCCTTCAGTGAAGGGAGACTTCATCCAGTGACGAGAGAGAAGGGCCCCGAGAGCCAAGCACAGAATGAACGGCGGTTCCGAGCCACAGCACGTGCGCTCCATGAGAAGTTACAACAGGGGAAGCATGTGGAGGACAGAAAACGAGAACCTGTGGATGGAAGAGGGTGCTTCCCCTGGGGGGCACAAGGAGCTGGGGAAGGTGAGAGGAACGATAGCATTGCCATGGCAACACTGGGACCGGGATGATTGACAGCAGTGTGGGGCACCTCCCTCACAGGCCAGCCCTGCCCCCCATAGGTACCTTTCTACCACATTGAGTGTTGTGAGAGAAAAAGGGCTGAATTTTTTTTTTAGAACTCTGTACTAAAAAGACCAAATATTAAGGCTGAAAACAACTCAGCTATAATCCAGTGTTCTCACTTTGTTGATCTCTATCCATCGCCAATACACAAGACATATCACAATAATGACCCTTGAAGGCAACCAGAATGTAACTCAAAAAACAAAAATGTGGCCCCCTGTAAGTTTGGGACCCACAGCAGTGAACAAAGTTAGATCAAGTCATTTATAGCACATCACTTCGGAGCCTCGGGATTCAAATGCATGCTATGAACTTCCAAAAGATGAATGCATAGGCAGAGCTTATGCCAGTGATTTGACACAGAAAACTCACCTAGAGCCTCCTACAGCCTAGACATGCTCATGAAGGAGAGCTGGGGACGTGGAATTGCGGTCCCACTAATGAAGATCATGCGCTTACTCCATCTTGACTCATGGAAATCAATAGACAAAGAAAGGTCATGGTTTCTGGGCACTAGTGGCTCATGCCTATAATCCTGTCTGCTCAGGAGGCTGATACAGGAGGATCATGGTTCCAAGGCCAGGCCAGGCATAGGAGGGTGACATGCTAGAGACTGTGGACCCACAAGATAGAAAGAGCTTAGAGCTTGACCACTTCTCAGCGTGCAATCACACTTCCACCTAAGTGAGAAATAGGTGTTTGTCCTAGGTAAGCCATGGCACGAGACCTTTGTCACATGCAACTGGACCCCTATCCCACATGCGACCCCTCGGAAGGCGCCTGGCTGGTTCCCCCTCGGCCAATGCTCTGTGAAGACCTAATAAGGATGGAGAAATCTTCCTCCACCACGGTGAGATCTGAACTAGGTCTGGGAGGATGGGGAGCTCAGACAACCTAAACTGGAGAGAGGAAATCTGGGGAGACTCCGAAAAGAAAGGGAATGATTCACTCATGGACGCTTTCAACTTCCTGTGCACATACACACAAGCCCTCAGAGGAGGCGGAAAGTACAAACTGGAGTAACACAAGGGAAATCGTTGGATCACAAAACAGTAGAAGAACTGGTTGCAGCATTCAGAGATGGCAAGCTTCTTCATTCACAGTCAGGGGGAAGAAGAAATTCTGTATTAAGGGAGAAGGAAAACTTTCCCAGAAGCTCCCGAGGGGGAAATGATGCAAGTGTAATTGACCCAAATCGGATCCCCTGATGCTGGCATGGGGAAGCCATCTCTTTCACCAAGTCTTGCCCACTTCGTTCAGACTCAGTTTTCTCCACTGATCTGCCCCTCAGCAGCAGGAGGAGGGTGCAGGTGGCGAGGTGAAAGCTACTAGCAAAGTACCCCAACATCTACTAGAGCCCAGGGCCAGAATCTTAAACTAATCCTAGTCTGCTAACTCTGTTCCATCAGAAACAAGAGGAAAGTTCTCTGGCTCAGAATCAAGAAATAGAGACTCTTACATTTCTACCTCCATTTTTCCCCCATCTTCCTTTTCAGCAGAAAAACACATCAGCTCTGGAAGGTAGGGAAGGGAACTGTGAATCAAATGAGTAAACAAGCAGACCTCTCCTGGGGCCTGGGGAAGAGCAGCCATTCGCCTAGAGGTAATGTCAGAGGTTAAATACAGAAAGAAAGAAAAAATAACACCGTACACAATTATAGTTGTTCATTCTTCTGCTTAAAATAGGGAGTAAAGGTCACAAATCAAATCAAATCACTACATTAAGTCCAGGACTCACCTGCCTCCAATCACTTGGGTCCCTTTGTTAGTATGCAACAAAGCCACTCCTGTTCTGTTAATTAGAAGGCCAGGACACAGCTGATGGTGACAACGGAGCCACTGCCGAGGGTCAGGCAGCCTGGAGTGAACTGCTCCATTGAAGCCACAAGCTGTGGGCGCTGAGTCAAGGTAACTCTGGCGCTCGAGTCTCTCCCACATCAGAAGCAGCTTGCACTAATTTGAAGCAGAAAAAGAACAAAAGAAAGAGAAGAGAGAGGGGAAGGAAGGGAGAAAGGGAGGAAGGGAGGATGGGAGGGAGGTAAGGAGGAAGGGAGGAAGCAAGGAAGGAAGGGAGGAAGGAAGGAAGGAAGGAAGGAAGGAAGGAAGGAAGGAAGGAAGGAAGGAAAAAAGAAGTCATGGAGTGTAAGTCTCCCAAGCCAGTGTGAAGCAGAGGCCTCCATTCTGAGACTCAGGCCTTCTGTCCTTCATGGTGGCAGAAACTTGCCTGTTTTCTAAACCCACACAGTAGAGTTGAGTTGGGGGGTGGGGTGGGGGTTCTAAATGTCCTTCTGACCTAATAAATGAAAAGTTGACAACTCAAAGTTGCAATGTGGAGACCCCAAGAGAAACCCATCTTCAACTCCATTCTGCTCCCCAACACTGACTCCTGAAAACAGTGTAGACATGGTGGCTGATTTACAAACCACGCAATGTTCTCTGTTAGAATCAAAGAGATCCACAGCGATCTGGACTTCCTGCTTCTCCGTGTGACTCCCGCCACCTGCCAGGCGCCTACTGCCCAGGTGCCCTGGGAGTCACATTTCTCTCCTTAATGTTAATTCCACATTTGACAAACAAAGGCCTTTCTTTGCCTCACATCTGCAAAAGTTGTGGAAAGGGCACAGATCAGATTAGCAGACATGAACTGGAAGTCACTAAAACCACAACCAGACGAAAAGCTGCAAATGAGCAAGGAACTATCAACTAGGCACAGGTCGCTTGCATTTGTAAACTTAGCTACTCAAGAGGCTAAAATCAGGAGCTCACAATTTGAGACCAGCCTTGGTAAAAAGTGATCAGGACCCATCTGCCATCCCAGCTATATGGAAGGAGTAAGTAGGCAAATATATATATGGGAACATATCACAAAATAAAGCAAAGGAACTTAGGGCACTGCTCAAGTAGAGCATCTGCATAGCAAGTATAAAACTGAGTCCAATCCCCAGTCCCATCAAGAAATAGAAGTTTAAATATTATGCATTTCCCCTAAGATTAAAAAAAAAGAGAGAGAGATGGGGGCGGGGGAGAGTATAGGCAGTAGAATTGTCATTTATTACAACAAACACTCAAGAAAAATCACAGCCTTATTCTGTTGGGTGACATTTAATGGATTGAGTTTGCAGGTAATTCAGTCTCCATCAATTGAGAAGTTCTGCTTGCTCTAAAGAGTCATTAAGGGCCCTAGAAGTCTAACATTAAGCAGAACATTCTTAGAAGGGCCATTTGGTCTCCTAACGGTGTGGGCTCAATAAGAGGGCAGCATCTCTGTACCTATGCTTGGGCACAGGGCTTTGCCTGCCCGCTGTGCCCTCCTCCACGCTGATGGCTTGCTGCTTCCCACAAAGACTCAGAATGTGGTCCAGGCCAAGGACAGGGGCACCCTCCTCCCAGTGTCAGGAGAAACTCAAACACATCTATCTCTAAAGGAATTTGCTACTTGTATTCCCACAAACCCTCCCAAATGGAAATCTCTCCTTATCCCATACAAATCTAGATGGGAGGCCCTGCGGGTACCAAGCCACACCTACATTTCCAATCATGCTTTGTCATAGTGATGGAGACAACCTAGACTGAACTTCCTGAGAGTAGAAGATATGCTCTTTGTCTGGGCACAGCCAAGTCCAAGGTATGGTAAATTGTTGATCCTCAGCCAGTGTTTGATGACTAGAAAGCAAAGAGAAAGAGAGCAAGGGAAGGGGTAACACTGCCCAAAAAGAAATGTACTCTTAGCTGGGTGCCAGTGGCTCACACCTGTAATCCTAGCTACTCAGGAGGCTGAGATCTGAGGATCATGGTTCAAAGCCAGAACCACCAGAAAACCAGAAGTGGTGCTGTGGCTCAAGTGGTAGAGTGCTCACCTTGAGCTGAAGAGCTCAGGGACAGCATCCAGGCCCAGAATTCAAACCCCATGACCAACAGAAAGAAAGAAAGAAAGAAAGAAAGAAAGAAAGAAAGAAAGAAAGAAAGAAAGAAAGAAAGAAAGAAAGAAAGAAAGAAAGAAAGAAAGAAAGAAAGAAAGAAAGAAAGAAAGAAAGAAAGAGAAAGAAGGCCCTGGGTTCGATTCCTCAGCACCACATAAGCAATAGAAAAAAGCCGGAAGTGGCGCTGTGGCTCAAGTGGTAGAGCGCTAGCCTTGAGCTGAAGAGCTGAGGGACAGCGCCCAGGCCCAGAGTTCAGGCCCCATGACCGGATCCAAAAAAAAAAAAAAAAGAAAGAAAGAAAGTACTCTTTACCTGACTTATGTAACCGTAACGCTCTGTACATCATAATAACAATAAAAAATTAATAAAACAGAAAGGTAGATGGATGAATATGTTGATGGGTGAATATATGACTAGGCAAATGAATGGGCAGGTGTTTTGATGGGTGGGTGGATGGTTTATAGGTAGGTAGGTGGACTTGCAGGTGGATAGGCAAATGGGCTGGCAGATAGCTGGATGGATAGAAGAAGAGCAGGTGGGTTCATAGCTGTATGGGTGGACATGTGTCTGGATAAATGGATGGATGGGTGGTAAGTTGCTGTTGGTTAGGTAGATGAATGGGTGAGTGGCTGGCTGAATGAACTAATGATGGAAGTAGGTGAATGGATGAATGAACAGATAGACAAGGGGACAAATGGATATATGGATTAAAAGATGGGTGGCTAGGTAGATGGCTGGCAGGGTGATAGTAGGGTGGCTGGAAGGATAGACAGATGTTTAGATGGGTAGATGGATGGATGAATGGATGGATGGATGGATGGATGGATGGATGATAGGGGAAGGTGAATAGGTAGATGCATGGGTGGGTGAATTAGTAAATTGGTTGATGGATGGATAGATGGCTCAATGGATCCTTGATGCATGCATGAATGAGTGGTAGGGTGAATGGACAGATAGGCTGATAAACGGATAGATAACTCACTGGAAAAATGTAAGTTTTTCAGGGTGCACTGTATTAGAGTTCAGAACTAAGACTTCATCCTTTTCCCCAATACCATTAGAAAAAGCAGTGTTCGGGGCTAGGAAGGTGGCTCAGTGGTAGAGCGCTTGCCTTGCATGCCTAAGGCCCTGGGTTCAATTCCTCAGCACCACATAAGCAAAAAGAAAAAAGCCAGAAGTGGTGCTATGGCTCAAGTGGTAGAGCACTAGCCTTGAGCGGAAGAGCTGAGGGACAGCATCCAGGCCCAGAGTTCAGGCCCCACGACCAGACCCAAAAAAAAAAAAAAAAAAGCAGTGATCCATTTAAAAGTCCCCTGGATTCTGGCCGATACATTGTGTCACTTCCTTCTGCAACATCTTGGCCACTGACTGAGGAGCTGTGAAGAATCCTCAGGCACTAGCTCCTGCCCCAGCAGCTCCAAACCACAGGACAGACCCAAGACACACATCCCACACCTGAAGCCACACCCTTAGCAAGATAGCTAAGATATATTTGTAGAAATGACAGAATCTAGCAAGCAAAATATAGAACATACATCACCCTTAATTCTGCATCCAGAAACAGAATCATAGCTTCCAATTTTCTGTATAATATTCCATTATTTTTAATTAGCAAGCATATATATTTTCAATGCAAAATAAATCAAGCTATTATATACCATTAAGACAATATATGTTGAATAATTTCCTCTTTACTCAATATTCCTCAAAAGCATAATATGCCATTACATAAATGTACTATAATTTATTTAACCAGACTCCTTTTATTGTTTCCAATTGCTGGTTATTATAATCTTAGCTACTGTGGACTTTACCATTCTATTTTTATCAACGCTTGGGATTATCTCCTCAGAAGAAATCCCTATTCATAGAATTGCTCCACTGAGGGGTGTACAGAAACAGCGGGCTTCTCTTGAAAGTCGCCAGATTGTCCTCTAGAAAGAGTGTGCTCATTCACACTCCTGCTGCATGCTTCTAGCATACTAACCTGGTTTGGGTTTTAAGCAAACCTAGACACAATTTGCCATCTGAGATGGACTCTTTTCTCATGGGATTCAAGAAAACCTTCGGGTCACCCCGTTCCCCCCACCTGATTCACTGCTGCACCCCTCGAGAGCCATTGGTACCTCTAAAAAGTACCCAGAATCTCACCCCAAAGGTCCTGTTACCTCCTTAAAACAGCTATTAGCAGGGCATGCCTCAGTGCAGCAGGGCCTACCTCGCATCCTGAGGCTTGGGGTCCATTCCCCAGTGCGGGGTGGGGCGGGGTGGGGGTGAATAATGATGTTCACACACAGTGGAAACGTCTGGTGTCTGTACAGGGAAGAGCAGCAACAGGAAGGGACCAAATCTGCCAGCAACAACTGGTACTGGGAGACAGAGCACCCGGTGGGGGAGGGGGGAGGCGCGAGGGCTCCCTCCGGACAGCCCACATACCTTGAGCAGCATAACAGCCTGCAGGCTTATCAGCATACACCTGACTCCTTTTTTGAATATACTTTTAGTTTTAATTGACAAACAGTAATCATATATATATGGATGGATGGATAGATGGATGGATAGATAGATAGATAGATAGATAGATAGATAGATAGATAGATAGATAGATAGATAGATAGATAGATAGATAGATAGATTTATATTTATATGTATGTGTGTTATGGTACAACATGCAGACCAGGACACCTGGCTTACCTTTCACCTTACATTCAAAGCTCTCTCTTCTGCCAGTTACTATCCTGGATATAAATAGTAGCCAGGCACCAGTGGCTCATTTCTATAATCCTAGCTACTCAGGAGACTGAGATCTGAGGATCACAGTTCAAAGCCAGCCCAAGCAGGAAAATCTGTGAGACTCTGATCTCCAATAAACTACTCAAAAAAAAAGCTGGAAGTAGCTTGTGGCTCAAGTGGTAGAGCCCTAGCCTTGAGCAAAAGAAGCTCAGGGACAGCACCTAAGCCCAGAGTTCAAGCCCCAGGACTGGCAAAAAAAAAAAAAATTCAAACCCTAGGGTTTGAATTCAGGGCTTGGGCACTGTTTCTGAGCCTCTTTGTGCTCAGGGCTAGCGTTCTACCACTTGAGCCATAGTGCCACTTCCAGATTTTTCTGAGTAGTTTCTTAGAGATAAGAGTTTCCTGGACTTTCCTGTCTGGGCTGGCTTTGAGTCACCATCTTCCCATGTCAGCCTCCTGAGTAGCTAGGATTACAGGTGTGAGCAGTGCCGGGCTTGCATGATGTCTTTTTACGAGCAGAAATCCTAAATTTCATTGAACTCCAAACAATTACTCTTTCATTTTACAATGGGAGCCTATTTGTGTTCTGCTTAAGAACACTCTGCCTACCTGTGGTCATGACTGTAGCCTGCTGCTTTCTGCCAGATGTCTTACTCTTTCAGCTTCATATCTACTTCCCACCTCGAGCTGTTTTCTGTCTGGTGTGAGGTAGGGGTCCATATTTGCTGGTAGTTTGCTTTGGCCTCTTTTAGGCTAGAAACTTTCTTTAGGTGGCTGGCAGTCCTTCATCTTCTCTTGCTCAAACATGAAGAACCAAAAATCTGTTTAGACACTGCATGTGCTGTGTCTGGGTATGGGAGGTCTCCTATGAATGTCCTAGAAGATCATTTGAAAACTCACTCAGATCTGCACCTTCCTAGTCCATCCTGTGCCGGGCAAACTCCTGACAACAGATTCCTTCGTTTTCATCCAGGAATCTGACACCTGGAAGTCCCCACTTAGGTACTAAGTTACTTGGCTTCACCTTCTCCAGAAAATAACATCCAAATATAGCAAGGTGGGGTGCCCCACCTCAGGCAGCAAGCCAGAGTGGAGGAACTCTCAGAATCTAACCACTTTGCTGAGACTCACCTGCTGCCACCCACACTGGCGAGGTTTGAAGACTCGGCTGTGTACATGGAGTTGGTTTTCTATTTTCTCAGCCGCCGGCTGGGGATTCAGCCTTCTCCAGGCTGCCGGCGCGGTCGCCACTCATCCATCTGTTCCCAGACTCCCAGACGGCGCTGCTGTTTTCCTCGCATGTTCTTCAAAGTTTGGGCCTTTTTAAAAACTGTCTTCTTGTGGTGGAGGGGCTGAAGACCAAAATTAGCATGTTCAATCTGCCATCTTTACCTGGAAGATGAAGAGCGTGTTCCTTTATAAACTTTTATTTTAAATGAGCGAGAACAATTAACAATGTGTCTCAAGAGACTTAGAAATATTCAATTTTCATTTCATGTCATTTCTAGATTTCTGGGAAGTTATCCCACAGAAGCCGTCCAGAAGTTTCACTTTCACGGTCATGGCCATGTTATTAACCCAAACACTGACAACACACTAAATGATTAAAAGGGTAGAAATGCTTTCAACATCAATGGCATAAGCCTATGTTGACAGATTAAGTCACTCAAAATAATAGACGAGGAATGTATTATGATGACAGGGAAGATGTTCAGAATGTGATCAGTGAGGCCAGGAAACAGAATCACAAGTCCAGTCTCACCTCAATTCTAGGGAAAGAGACAAATGACTAGAAGGGCTGAGGATGGAGAGACCTGATGAGACCCAAAAGGGAAGCCTAGTGTCATTTAATAACCCTGTCACCAGAAAGGAAGAACACTGGTGGCTCATCCTATCATCCTAGCTAATCAAGAGGCTGAGAACTGAGGATTGTGGTTCAAAGCCAACCCAGGAAGACAAATTTGACTGACTCTTATCTCTAACTAACCACTAAAAAGCTCCAAGTGGAGGCATGGCCCAAGTGGTAGAGTACTAGCTCTCCCGAAGTGGAAGAGCTATGAGGCACTGAGTTCAAGCACACACACACACACACACACACACACACACACACACACACACAAAAGAACTAACAGAAGGCCCTTGCTTTCCTTCAGTCCACACCCCCCCCCCCCGCCTCTCCCTCCACCCTTTATATTCTATTTGTTTGCAAAGCCTCTGCAGGGCTCACGCAGCCCCTGCCCGAATCTATGGATGACTATGGAATGCCCAGACTGGCCTCCAATGCCAAGCTCAAGACACCATGTTTGTCTGGTGACACGGACCCAAATTATAGTTACAAAGGGCAAGAGGAAATAGTCTGCCAACATCTGTATACCGGCAAAGCCCACAGGCCACAGCTGCAGATGACAAGCTGGGCTGGAAGCACAGGGCTCTGTAATCATTATCATTATTGAACATCATTCCACAAGGAACCATTAGAAGAACAAGCCTTGAAATTAGAGTCGAATAATTCCCCCTTCTCTCTGATCTATGGGAACAAGACCCAAGCGGCACAGCCGAAGGTTGGGGAGGCTGTGTTGGTTATACTGTAATTACTCCTAACTCTACCCTCAACCCCGAAATGCCATCTTGTCATGCGGCTTGTCATTTGGGCATGGATCAGTCTATCTGAACTTGACCTATTTTCCAAGCTTGTATTGGAATTCTCATGGAATACATGTATTTTTTCATGGAAGAATGACTTGCGCTAGAAGATCCTTTTTTGTCAAACTCACTAGACCCCTGGCCTGTCGTGGCTCCGGCCTCAGCTGGCTTGAGAGCAGCTCTGTCATGCCTGTCGGGGTTCTGCTGCTCACATGTGAACGTTCTGTCCTCTAGCAGACTCTTCACCGACCTGCCCAGAGGCATCTTCTGCTGTCTTGTGAGATGAGCAGAGATACTCAAAGTCCAAGGACAATCCCCCCCACACACACACATCCCCTTCCTAACAGTATTCCAGTGCCTGGAATTACTTCACCCCAGCGTTTGGAGCCTGAGCCACACCCTCCCAAGCCAAGGGCTCTTAGGCTGAGGCCTTGCTGAGGGCAAATCTTGAGCTGGGAGCTGCCTAGGTGTCCAGGAATGATGGAGATGTCACATGCCTGCTTCAAAACTCTCTTGGCCCCTCTGTTTCTGTTCACCTCCCCTGGCCAAAAATTCCCTCTTCTGAGCCCACTCGCCAGCCTGAGTCCCGCCACTTTTCCCACAGAATCCTTAGGGCAAGAGTGAGTTTCTGTTGCTTGCAACCTGAGCTCCTGGAGCAGCTCTGCTTCTCCCTCTGGCCAGGGCTCTCAAAGGACCAGAGAAGCCCTGGGCCTGGGAGTGGCTATGCTCGCCCCCAGCCAGACACACCTCAGTCCATGACCCACACAAGTACCCCCACCAGGTCCCCAGATCACCAATCTTCACCAAAGCGTTCTTCTCCCCTCTTAAAATTAGCTCATCAGGGCCACGTGCCCTGCGGGCTGACAGTTGCTTCCAAGAACTAGAATGACTGTCCCCCCAGGCCTCCCCCTACATGCACACCCAGGCCACCCCAGCCCTTCTCTCCGTCCCCCTCTACCTGCAGCATTTTATAAGTGCCATTCAGGACACTCGTCGTGTCTGGGTTTTGTCACAGCTATTTCTGTGCATGTCTGTGCATTTTCCCAGCAGGAGTGGGTGTGAGCAAACCACTGGAGAAGCCAGAGTCTCCCTGGCTTTGTCCTGCTGCCCGCCCACCCAGGCTGTGTACCACAGCATGCCTGTCTCTAATGGACTATGCCAAGCTCAGCAAAGTCCCCAGAAGAAACTACACCTGCCCCCAGTTCAGGATGATCTCTCTAAGAGTGAGTGTCTGACTCGTTCACCTTCCCTTGCAGACCTGGGGCTCTATTTCCCATTAAATGTCAGATCCAGCAGACCATCTTAATTGGAAAGGGCAGGCTTTCACCACCATTAAAAACATCTTATTAAAAAGATGGACAGATCCAATAATAGAGAGGTAAAAAGGAGTTTAGGCTCATCGTCTACACCCAGAAGATAGAACCACTTTCCACACAAAGAAACTGAGAAGGCTTGATCAAGCGTTCAGCCTCCTACACACACACACACACACACACACTCACACATACACACACACACACACACACACACACACACACACACACACGCACTCACACACTCACTCACACAGCCTGCACCCAGCCTCAAGCAGCAGGACCAGCATTCCCTACTACTCCCGTCATTCATTGTCTTCCTCCACACCTCATACTTGCTATTATACAGTAAACACAAGAGACCAGAGCCTATGGCATGAAAGAAGCTCCAAGACAAATGCTTGGGAAATGCAATTGTTGAGTGGACACAATGCCTTCTCTTCCAGGAAGCCATTCCAGATTTCCCCCAGCTGTGGTCTCCCCACGTGATCTTTTTAAGGAACTGGAATGGAGACCCTTGTTGCATTTGTTATTTCTGCCTTATGCCATTTAGTGTATATCATTCCTCTTCCCAGTCTGAAAGTTCCTGCAGTGCAGACCACGAGCCTCACCCAGTGCCTTCGAGGTAGAATGGATGAACTCTGCACTTTGAATGTGAAGGCAATTGTGGGAGCTTGGACAAGTTGGCTCAGGTGACCAAGCTATGTCCTTGGGACCAGCAGAAGCTCTGGGCAGGGACATCAGGTGTCAGGTTGTCACCATTCGCTCTGCCAAAATAAACCCAGCTCCGCCCTGCAGTCTGGTGTGTAGAACCCCAACTCCACCTGCTAAGTGTGTGTGCAGCTGCCAAGGCCTGCTTCCAGCTGCCGACAGCAGCCACGGGAAACAGGCAATGCCTCTCCCTGCAGTGGTCCGCTCCAGGAGAAGGGAGTTGGTGTCTGGAGTCTGTCTCCAGCCTCATGGCAGGGGCCTTTGCAGCCAGGGAGGAACGAAGACAAGCAGGGTTGGAGCAAGGCTCTCTTGGGAAGACACAGGAGAGATCGCGCCTGCCTCCCGGGGCCAGGACCCCGGGGGTCACTGAGGGATGCACGCGTATGCCCCGAGGCACCGGCACTCACTGAGGGACACCCACTCGTGCCCAGGCCACCAGCAGTGCCACAACACAACTATTACTCCCACTGGAAGGACTTGCCTGGCCACCAGGGACCAGAACAAAATCACCAAGAAGTGTTTGTCCCGTTCTTCCCTCATTCAGTGATTCAGTGATTATTCGCTGCGATGGCCCATGAGAGAACCAATGCCCTGTGTGTGCCACACACCTCTGCACACTCAGAGCGCTCATCCCCGCACGTCCCCCAGGAAACCAAGGTCCAGAAGAGTGACACTGCACACCCAAGACACAGGGCGAGTGTGTCCACACACTTACTCAGTGTCTCTTATGCCTTGCATTAGCCTGTATTATTTCCTTCAGGAAAAAATGTATGTGTGTGTGTGAGTGTTTGAGTGTGTGCGAGTGTGTACACACCCTCTGAGGATATTCACACATAGGCTTAACGCATGAGTCAGCAAACAGGTCTGAATACCAATGGGCATCACAAGTCATGGCAGTGAACGCTCCAGGGTGACCTCCAACCAGGAGCGAGACCCCTCCCTTCCTCGAGAGCTCACAGTGGAACAATGGGGACAAAGAGTGAGCCAAGCCACCACGGCCAATGACGGCTTCTGAGCCGCCATGAGACTCCTGGACTTGTCTTCCATCCTGCCCGCGAGGATGGGCTAGACGCCCGAAGTGAGTGGTCTTCAAGCTCATGCTCCCCACGCGCGCATGCCTGTAGATTGCACACACTTTCTCATGCACAGGAACACAGCCACAGAATCTCCCCGTGGCAATGGACATTGTCCAGTTTGCATAGACTTGTTTGGTTACAGTTTCCCCATTGTCTGGCATCCTCTAGGTCTCTCCAGCACAGCAGCCTGGGAGGAAAGCATTGGACCAGTCAGACCTGATGAGAGGTATCATTAGAAGCGCATTGATATCACCGAAGACAGGGCTCATTAAAACAAAATAATACAGATCCAGATGATAGCCGGGAAAGTAGGTTGTCTGGGAACCACCGCACAAAATACTTCGTTAGCACTCCTAATTAATACTAACAACTGTCACGAAATAAAAATATCACACCCCTTAAGATCAGCCTGCCTATCAGGCCCTGGGCTCGTTGAAAAGCCCCCGTTGTCTGTTTCTCTGTGATCCCTTTCTGAAATAATTGGTGTGGTTTGATTGATAATGTGGATTCCTCTTTAAAAGAAAACACACTATTTTTCATAATCAGAGCCGGCATGCATAATGAGCAGGCTCGGGTGCCTTCAGCGTCAGGTCTGTCAAAGCGCATGGTTATTTCCATATTGATGCAAACTAAGATATTACACTCCCTCATTACGTTGACGTCGCACATCTTTCAACAGTCAGCTCCGAATCATACATTCCTTGCAAACAAAATTACCTTCATTTTCTCCTTTCGTTCGGTGGAGCTAGCAGTTAAAATGTGCCCTAACAAGCTAATCAACTAATTTTTAGAATATGTTGGAACCGTTTAATATTCCAAAAGAAAACAAGAAAAAAAAAGTTGCTAATGGGTCTGCGGGCGTAAACAGAAATAAATAGACAACTGGTTCATTGAACATTACCATACTTAAGTTTGAGCCAGTCACGGTGGAATTCATTTTGCAAGTCAAAAGAGAAGCAGCATCTATTTGTATCCATAAGCCAAACAACCTCATTTACTCGCACATCCTCCAGTAGATAACCTTGGTATGAAAGCAACAAGGAGAAAGGACTCTTTCGGGAAAGTGGGATGTGCACTGCCTGGGCCTGTAATCTGCAGCCCACAGTCAGCCTCTTAGCTCTGCATAAAGAAGTGCTCAGCTGTATGTGGAGGTGGCCCAAGAAACACCCCTAAACCAAGTGTCTTCCCAGGGAGAGGACAAACGGTGCAGGGACCAGCCACTGGAGCAATGGATTGAAGAGAGGCGCTCACTGAGCCAAGCTTGGGTCCAGATCCTAAACCCACTGGGGGCTCAAGGCTGCCTGACCCATCTGTGCTTCTGTGCCCCATTGGAAAGGGGCAAAAGGGCAGACTCCTCCCACAGTGAAGGAGCCCCACTTTGGTCCAGCCACCTCCTCTCGCAGGACACTAACACCCAGTTCTCTAGGCAAACCCAGCTTCCCTCTGGTCCCCGGGTTAGTCCATAAGACCCCACGCTCTGCCTCTGCTCACCAACACCTTCCTCGCAGGTTTCCCTGCCTTTCCACCATCATCTTCCCCTCCCTTAAGCTCTTACATTTCCTTATCCTTCCAAGCCTTTGTCAGAGAGACTGACCCCCACCCCCAAGCCTTCCTGACCCTCCTCCACTTACCACTTACCCAAGCTACAGTCTCCACTAACCTAACTCTGAAGCCCACGGAGATCAGACCAGCAACAGGCTAAGCTTGGCCTCAAGGACAGGGGCGATCAGCGCCCGTCACAGCTCCTGACGTGCAAGTCTTAGCCCGTGTTCACCAGATGGGCAGATGGATAAGGAGCTGAGACAACACCTGTGACACAGCAGCTCTCCCCTGCCCCAGCGCGGGCTGTGGCCCGGGCCCGCCTCCTTTCTACAGCCCTGGGTCAGCCCTCTGCCCTGTCAATCCCACCCCTTGCATTAGACCTAAGCACTAAGTGTGACTGGGCCATGTTTCTGATTAAAAAGCAGATGCTCCTTGAGGCTGAATGAGCTGTTCAAGTGCTGTGCAGCGGGGGACAGGACTTGAACCCAGGTCTTGGATACTTACCCACAGATGGCACTACTCTCAATCTTTAAAAAAATCCATTTGAGCCGGGCGCTGGTGGCTCACGCCTATAATCCTAGCTACTCAGGAGGCTGAGATCTGAGGATCGCGGTTCAAAGCCAGCCCGGGCAAGAGAGACCGTGAGACTCCTATCTCCAATAAACCATCAGAAAACTGGAAGTGGCGCTGTAGCTCAAGTGGTAGAGCGCTCGCCTTGAGCTGAAGAGCTGAGGGACAGCGCCCAGGCCCAGAGTTCAAGCCCCACGACCGACTAAAAAAACAAAATCCATTTGTCACTTGGCAAATAACTCCTGGAAATCAACTCCTTGCCAAAACTGGGCACGGGGGGGGGGGGGGGGGGGGGGGAGGAAAGGCGGGAATACCTCCCAAGGGGGGGGGGAGGAAAGGCGGGAATACCTCCCAAGGCAGAGGTAACAACACATGTGAAGCTAGGCCCCTCTGCCTGGACTGCTCCCCTTCATCCCTCCACACCCAAGTCAGAAGCTCCATCCTCTTTCTGAGCTGGGAGCCTCTTGAGGACCGGGGTTTGCCTTTTGTCTTGGTGGTGGTGGAGGGTGTGGGGTGGGTGTGTGTTCATGCATGTGTGTGTGTATTTGTGTGTGTGTGCCTGTATGTATTAGAACTGGGGCCTGGCTTTTTCTCCCTAAAGGACGAAGCTCTACCACTTGAGCCTCACCTCCACTTCTGGTTTTTGCTAGTTAATTGAAGATAAGGATCTCATGGATTTTCCTGCCCCGGCTGGTTTTGAACTTAGATCCTCAGATCTCAGTGTCCTGAGTAGCTAGGATTACAGACATGAACCACTAGCACCCACTGAAGGCTGGTGTTCCGTATGTTCCTATTGGCTCAGAGAGACCAAGAAGGCCAAGTACTAGTGGGCAGGCAGGTGTTCAAAGGGAGATGGCAGTAGGGGGCTGGAGTGAGGTCCTGGCAAGACAGGAGATGAGTAGTGGGAGGAAGCCATGTCCCTCTCAGGTCGGAAGACTCAGAGCAGATTTGCATAATTTATTTCCTTTTGAAAACCCGTCCCCTAAATTTATAAACAGAGCCATGAATTCTTCCTCTTCTGAAGGAAACGAATAGACAGAAACTGCTAACCCCAAGCTCACAGTCAAGGAGAAGCCAGAACAGCACACATCATCTTGAAGTGAAGGAATTCTCAGGGCTGATCACTGCCACTGTGATCGCGGGAAGCATTTGTTTTACGTCGATGTGCGTGGAAGGCTATGCAGGCAATCATGTCTACCAATCGGCTTGGCGAAGATGAAAAGGAAAGCGCCGTGTGTGTGCGTGCGCGCGCACACGCACACGCACACACACACACACACACACACACACACACACACACACATGCTGCCGGGAGGGGCGGGAAGCTGGCTGAACCGGGCACAGCTGATACAACAAGAGTATGGAAAGAGAAAACTGAGTCTCCCTCCTTCAACGGTACAGTTCTGGCGGGGCCTCAAGCAGTCAGGAGAGCTCCCAACGCTACCGTCATTTAGAAGGCAGATGTCCATCTCGTTCCCTTACTTATACAGACACAGAGGTGTCAAAACCTAGTTTAGCTTTCCGATTCCTTCCAAACACTTTTCAAGTATTTAAAAGACTGAGCTCCCACTTCTTGGGAAGGAATAAGTGGTTATAAATAAACTCTCTCCGAGTGCACTTCAAGGTCAGAAGACAACAGAAGCTACACTGGTCAAGCCCGGCACACACGCTTTCAGATGTTACAGCAACAAAGCGGTGTGTATTACAGATGCAGACAACACGTATGTCAACGTGGGCTTGCTCCTTCTTTTGTGCACATATGACCTGCAATACCCACGTGTGAAGGGGTTGTCATGGAAACCACAGCTCACCCTCCGGACCTGTGAGACAAAATGGCCCCAGGCATCTGAGCTAGCAGCTGGGTGGGTGAGCACTAGGAAGGGACAGCGAAGTCTGTGCGAATGTTCATTAGTACACATCCAACCTGGGCCTCCTTAGCCAGGTATTGGAGCTAGGAGACCAGGAGGGAGACCAGCCTCGACCCTCAAGAGGCCCCCAGCCCAGAAAGAAGGCTTAGGCTTCAAGTTAGGAAAGGAAAGGGACAGTCCAGGCTGAGGGCCTAGCTTTCTAATTTTGTTCATCTGCCCTGGAGTGTGTGCCAGAGGGTATCGTGAGAGAGAGTGGGTGTGTGTGCAAGAACAGTAAATAGCCTCGGGACAAAAACTACACTGGCTTTTCTGTAGCTGGTAAAATAATTTGCAGAGAAAAGACTTTCACAGTGCGGATTAAAGCAAGCATGGCAGTACATGCCTGTAATCCCAGCATTTATACTGCCGAGAGGAGGATTACAAGTTCAAAGCCAGTTTGGACTACATAGTAAGTTGTAGACTAGCCTGAACTACCCACTGAGAATCTATCTCAAAAAAATAAAATGGAAATCACAGGTTGTTTCTGAGGGTTTTCCACATACAGTCAGGTCTTAAAAGCTTTGGTGTTCCTTTCTAAATACTTTCACTATTCCTTTCTTCCTTTCTTCCTTTCTTTCTTTCTTTTCTTTCTTTCTTTCATTTTTTCTTTCTTCCTTCTTGCCAGTCCTGGGGCTTAGACTCAGGGCCTGGGCACTGTCCCTGAGCTTCTTTGGCTCAAGGCTAGCACTCTACCACTTGAGCCACAACACCACTTCCGGCTTTTTCTATTTATATGGTACTGAGGTATCAAACCCATGCAGCTTCCTGCATGCTAGGCAAGCACTTTACCACTAAGCCACATTCCCAGCCCCACCTTTTCATTTCTTGACTTAAGTAAGGTAGCATGATAAACTCCTACCAAACAGAAGCAAGTCAAAATGTGGAGGTGTTACAATGTTGCACCGTATGTTTTTTATGACTTTGAAATAAAAGTGTATTCAAAGTCCAGATAGCGGTGGGATAGAGGGTGCAAGAGCAATGAGTTCCTTTTAGTTGTTGTTGTTTTGGTTGGTTTTTTTTTTGTCGGTCGTGGGGACTGAACTCTGGGCCTGGGCGCTGTCCCTCAGCTCTTCAGCTCAAGGCTAGCGCTCTACCACTTGAGCCACAGCACCACTTCCCAATGAGTTCCTTACAGAAAGAGGAGACCCAGGCTTAGTTGGTGAGGCCCCAGCTCCTGCCCCAAGCTCTTACTGGGGAACCTCAGCCACCTGTGCCCTCCTGGTCGCAAAGCAGAGGAGCTCAGAGCGACACCTGTGCCCCGCTGTGACTGCCACTTCGGCAACTGGAAGATATTTGAGCTCAGTGCAAGTTGCACATCCAAAAGATCATGGGAATGGAAGCCAGATAAATCAGGAGGAAAAGCAATAGATCAGCTCTGCTGAGCCAGCTTGGGCCACCGTCAAGGCAAGCTACACCGTGCTTGAATTCCAGGCTGTGTTGTGTGGTGAACAGAACCTAGAACCAATCACATTCACTCCAGTCTTTTCCATCCCGTGACATCAGCAAACATTTGCATTAAAGGATGAAAAGAGTGAGGCAGGGAATTAGAGGCATGTCTCCGATCCTAGAGCACCAGCCAATGAGTGAAAGCAAGCATCAGATACTGAGTTTCAATCCTGGTCTTGGGCAAAAGAAATAAAAGAATGAGGCGAGGCCGGCAGTGGAGAGTTCCATCCTGGCCAGGAGGGGAAGAATCAGTCTGCCTGCCAGGCCATCTCCCAAGCCCTTCCTCTACTCGTCCAGTAGCCATTGGTCCAGACCAACAGAGTTCGCATCTGAAAACCCACTCACCAGGGATTCTTATCCTGACCCGTTGTGACTGCTTTGCTCAAAATGTACTTGTTGGCTATGGCCTTCTGTTTATTAAGTTAACATTCCCAAAGAGATTTGAGGATGAAAAACAGTATTTAGGAGCAAAGTTTCTGTGGCTATTTCTGCTACTATTTATATAACGTCACATGCACATTGTTACACAGCGATGGAGGATAGCAGATGGTAGGTGTGGATGGCAGTGTGTTTTAAACAAAAGAAGAGGTCCTGCCCCAGAATAGTTGGAAGCTTCCAGAACAACAGCAAAAATAAAATTCAAGCGAACACAAGTGGCTCACCTCTGTAATCCTAGCCACTCAGGAGGCTGAGATCTGAAGATTACAGTTCGAAGCCAGCCCAGGCAAGAAAGTCCATGAGACTCTCATCTCCAATTAACCCCCCGAGAAAAATGGCAGTAGAGCTTTGGCTCAAAGTGGTAGAGCACTAGCCTTGAGCCAAAGAGCTCAGGCACAGTGCCCAGACCCTGAGTTCAAAATCCACAAAAAAAGAGAGAGAGAGAAATTTAAAAACATTTTAAAAGTTCAACTCCAACAATATGGAGGACAGATGAATCAGCTCTTCTGCACATCACAACTGGGAATCAGCAGGCAATGGGGGAACTGCAGTTTGGGGACATCCAGGAGTCAAACCAAGGAGCACATGCTCAGTGGGACCCAGCACGAGGAAAGCATCAGGGATGAGCAGTCATTGGCTGCCCTGTAGACCACGGTTTTCCCTGTACTGCTCCCATTCTCATGACTGGGAAAGCTGAGGTACTCCGGAATCAGAGCACCGCCTGCCTGCCCCAGCGGCATCTTGTGTGTGATCGTGACGTGAGCCCAATAGAACAGGATGGGGAGAATATTCTGCAGTTGACATGCGAGTTTCTCTCACGGAGATGCCCACCTTTGCTGGGAGAATTAAACTGACAATAAACCCACTTGAAAAAGAAGCACAGGTCTCAGAAGCCTGAGGGCTGTTGAAGGTGCCATCTAGGGGGTGAAGTGTGGGCACGTAGAGGGGACCACAGAGGGAAGAGCAGGGCTGTGGGAGACAGGAATCACAGATGCTGGGCCAGCCGCAGTGGGACAGGGATGCTTGGCATGCGCGATGCATGGCAATGGTGAAGCAGGCGCAGCCCTGTGCACAGGTAGCGGGTAGCTCGGAAGGAACCTGTGCAGGTTCAGCTGTGAAGACAGAGGCAGAGATTTCAGTGATGCAGCCAGGAGCCCAGACACTAGGAGAGGCAGGAAATGATTCCCCACTAGAGACCACGGTGGGAGTGTGGGTGTGAAGACAGCTCCAATGGGGGCCTTCTGGCTACCAGGCAAGAAGAGAATGAATACCTGATTCCATTGTTGTTTTGTTGTATGTGTGCTGCTACTGGGAATTGAACCCAGGGCCTCGCCCTTGCTTGGCTTTTGTTGTTTTCGTTGTTCAAGGCTTGTGCTTACCAAGTGAGCCATACCTTCACCTCCAGCTTTCTGCTGGAGATAAGAGTCTCATGACTTTTTTTTGCTAGGCTGGCTTTGAACTGCAATCCTCAGATCTCAGCCTCCTGAGTAGCTAGGATTACAGGCGTGCCCAGCTTGGCCCCATTTCTATATCCATGTTATCAAACTCTTAACAATTTGAGACCTGCTTTTGTAAGACATAAACTCTTATGAAGTATTCACACAATGTGTGGTGCGCCTTACCTGTAGTAACTCCTAGGTGTGTTACGTCATAATCACCTGAAAATTGTTGCTTATCTTCTCATTGTATTCACCAGGAATACATAAAAGCCAAAATGTTAATTTAAAACTTTGGGGGGAAAATTACTCCTTTGGAGGAAAACAAAAGTCTTCTTTTGCCATAGATTTCTACACTGGGCTCTTTTTTTTCAATTGCTAAGTGTGGGTGGCTCATGCTTGTAAGCCTACCTGAATGGCTAGAGCTTCACACCACTCCAGGCCAAAAAGTCTGTGAGACCCCATCCCAACAGGAGAAATGGGACATGGTGGTATATTCATGTTATTCTAACTCGTAACATAGTGAGAATGGAAGAATTGCAGTTCCAGGCAGGCAGAAAAGTTCACTGAATTCCCCTTTTCCACCAGTAGCTAGGCACATAGGCTTACTATCCTTACATAGTAGGCAGAAATTGGGAGGATCGTGATTCCAGGCCACCCATCCTCCAGACTCTATCTCAGTGGAAAATGCTTAGCGTGGTGGCACACACCTTTCATCCCAGCTCTTACAGAAAGCTTGAAATAAGCAGATCACAATCCAGACACATGTCAGGAAAGGAAGCAAAACCCTATCTCAAAAATAGCCAGTGAAGAGAAAGGCTGGAGGCATGCCTGTGGTAAAGGACCTGCCCGGCAAGCACCAAGCACAAGGCCCTGAGTGCAAACCTCAATTGCACCAAAAGAAAAAACTTACAATCCTTTTATAGAGATAAACTGCATAGCCCAGGATGACTTCTGACTTGCAATCCTTCCTGCTCCAGCCTGCCAAGGCTGAGATTACTGGCATGTGCCACCACACTGGCTAAAAGTTGAAGACATTTTTTTTTTTAACTCAGAAGTTAATTCCTAAACTGTGATGCACTGGGCACTCTCGGCACCACCACCAGGCTTGAAAGCCACCGTTTGTTAGAAGATGGTGACAGCAATGACAGCAGTGAGGGTTGCCGTAAGAATGGATGGAGTGTGGACTCCACAAAGCCAGATGCTCTAACTACGCAAGTGCCTCTCGGCCAGGGGTGGCATTTGTCCCCAAGGATATTGGACAATGTCTAAAGACATGTGGGGTTGTCACAACTAAGTTGGGGGTGGGGGGCGCTGGGCCTCTAGTGAGTGGATAACAGCTGTTCCTAAACATGCCACGATGAACAGAACCAATCCCACCACTAAGAATTATTCAGACTAGCATCTCACTGGCACAACAGTGAACAGCCCCGAGGACTGATGCCATTCCACGCAGAACACAAGCGCACCAAGAAAGCCCCGTCCAGGGGTCTCACAGACTGAGTCTACAGAGGGAAACCAAGTCTAAGGGCAATGAATGGGAAGTCCACATACCCATGGCTAGTCTGAAAGCCCTCGTTTACCTTATAGCAATAGCTAATAAAGTAGCCTTTGTCCACCAAAGTAAGAACTAGAGAAAGGCTTTTCTGATGCTTGCATTTATGATGAATTCTGGGAAGCCAGAGCCTGCGTTTACAGTGAGGGTTGGGGAAGGGGTGTCAAGAAAAGGAAAACGGGCGGGCACTGGTGGCTCACGCCAGTAATCCTAGCTACTCAGGAGGCTGAGATCTGAGGATCGCGGTTCAAAGCCAGCCCGGGCAGGAGAGACCGTGAGACTCCTATCTCCAATAAACCACCAGAAAACCGGAAGTGGCGCTGTAGCTCAAGTGGTAGAGCACTCGCCTTGAGCTGAAGAGCTGAGGGACAGCGCCCACGCCCAGAGTTCAAGCCCCACGACCGACAAAAAAAAAAAAAGAAAAGAAAAGGAAAACGGGGGCTGGGAAGGTGGCTCAGTGGTAGAGCGCTTGCCTTGCATGCATGAGGCCCTGGGTTCGATTCCTCAGCACCACATAAGCAAAAAGAAAAAAGCCGGAAGTGGCGCTGTGGCTCAAGTGGTAGAGCACTAGCCTTGAGCTGAAGAGCTGAGGGACAGCGCCCAGGCCCAGAGTTCAGGCCCCACGACCAGACCCAAAAAAAAAAAAAGAAGAGGAAAACAGCTGGGTACTCAGGAAGCTGAGATCGCGGTTCAAAGCCAGCCCAGGCAGGAAAGTCCATGAAACTCTTAACTCCAATAAACCACCAGAAACCCGGAAGTGGCGCTGTTGCTCAAGTGGTAGAGCACTAGCCTTGAGCCGAAGAGCTGAGGGACAGCGCTCAAGCTCAAGCCCAGAGTTCAAGCCCCATGACCAACCAAAAAAGAAGAAGAAGAGAACAGATGAAAGGAGAGAGAAAAACTGGGTGAAAACAGTCACAGTACTTTAAGTATTTGCTGTCCATCTATGCAAATGGTCAATTGGGATTGGGGTTGGGAGAGACGGGGGTGGAGGGGTAACATTGATCAGATGTATGGTACTCTCAAACTGACATGTGGAACTGAAACCTCTTTGAACAACTACTTAAAGACAATAAAATTAATCATTCCAAAGCACGCAAACAGGCAAACACAAGCATTTGTGGCTACCTGCAGCATCAAGCAGCATGTTAAGAGTCTTGATTAGCTCATCCCAGAGCCAAGGTGACCATGTTCTTCCCCAACCTGCTGACCCAAGTTTGCCTCTTCTCTGGATTTTTTCCTCTGCTTTATCGTCCATAATTGGATAACTTTTCTCCAATTTTCTCCTTGCCACGGCGAAGATAAGGTTTTCCTTTAATCATCCCCCCTAAGCACTTGCAATCAGGCAGGATATTGCTGCTTTTAAAATAAGACAATGACATTTAATGACTTTCATTTTCTCCTATACAAAAGATTAATTTATATGCTGGAGTCATCGTTTCGTTGGAAAACTCAGCCCATTCTCTTTGAAATGCTGTGATATGATTAACAACTCAATCCCTCCCCCTATATTTTTAATTCTGTGGCTTGCTCTAGGTATATTTACCTTCCCAGTCTAATTTAGCCTTTGCTTTAGCATTCAGATAAAATTAGTGAGCGGAGTCGAGGAATGACACAGGACCACTTAGAGATGCCCCAGGGGCCGGGCTGCCCCCTCCCTGGGGATTGTTGGTACCTGGGCAAGGCAGGACCACCAAGGATCATGGGTAGAGCCCCTGGCATGCCCAACCTTAATACTCACACCCTCCCCTCCCCCAGTCCCCTTCCACCACCCCTTGGCTCTGAACACAATAGGAAACTCCTTAGACCTTGAGTTCCCACCATATTCTCATGCCCCACACATCTATACCTCTTCTCAATACCATTCCTTCTGCTCAATGTCTCTCTTCCTCTCTCTCTTCCCGCCCCCCTCCTCTCTCTCAGCAAAATTCCAAATCTAAGCCAGGCCCTGGTGGCTCACACCTAGCTACTCAGGAGACTGAGATCTGAGGATCACCGTTCCAAAGCCAGCCCGAACAAGAAAGTCCCTGAGACTGTTTTCTTCAATCACACACACACACACACACACACACACACACACACACACACACACGGATGGAAGTGGAAGAGCACTAGCCTTAAGCAAAAGAGATCAGGGACAGCAACCAGGCCCTGGGTTCAAACCCCACGACCAATCAAAAAAAAAATCCCAAATCTTCAAACGTTATCTCCCACTCCTTGTGCTGGCAATCCCCACGGATCCCTGTGAAGTGAGGCGTCCTGGGGGTGCCGGCAATCCCCATGGATCCCTGTGAAGTGAGGCGTCCTGCGGGGCCCCCCATCCTTGCGGCTCTCTGATCAGCTGTCCCTTGCTGATTGCTCTTGGTCACCAGTCACCATGATGTTCCAGTGACTTTCACCCCAGCCCTGTGCTGCCACCTCCCCTAACAGTGGGAACGTCACGGTTGCGGGACCTCAAGTTCAACCTTACAGCGAGGGCTCAGTGAGCTGTGGGCTCAAACCTGAAACTTTTTTTTACCCCATGCAAAGGCCCTTGTAGCCTGAGTACGAGGTTTGAAGGGTTCCAGCAAAAGGGTCTCGGTGGGCATGACTGCACGCCTCTGGGGTGGGCGTGGGGGTGGGGCGCTCTCTGAATGGCCCAACAGATCCCCAACTTGGGGGGGTGGTATTTAGAAGTCACTATAGAAACATGTGTACATGACATCTATAAGTTGTCACTGATGGTACCATAGAACAATACTAACCCACATTGACCCAACACCTACAACACATTTTTGCCATCAACAGACAAAGTTCTATTACTTCAAGTCATAAGCAGAAGAAGAGGAGTCTGCCAATCCTCAGGCCGAGTTCTGGGCCTCAGCAACTGACGGCTAACACTTCCTGATGTTAATGGCTGGTGTGGCCAGTTTCCTGGGAGAAAGGATGTGCCTTTGGGATGGAGCCCGGCACTCGCGATAGTTTTTGCAGCTGGCAGCCCACTTAATTCATTGTGACAACTTCTTGGTGTCCCCAAAGCTATACATTACAGAAACTAGGAATTCCTACTGCAAAAGAGCAGATGCTGTCAGGAGCAAAACACAATGGTCGTAACAGTTTAGTCTGTGAACAGAATGACTCTTCATCTCTGCATGCATGATACACCACAGCCCAGTGATCCCGTCCTCAGCCTGCCTCCATCTGCCACAGACCATCATAACCCAACCTGTCTTCTTTTATGTTTCTCAAACTTGTGAATGAAGAGCAGCACACATACCAAAAGGCACCCAGCTTGACAGAGATTTACATGGCGAGAGCCCCAACCACATCAACACATAGAACTCTCCAGGCACACTACATAGGCAGTAAATTATGTGGAAATAAAGATACTTTCTAAGACCCATCAAAATATTAACTTTTGCTCTGAACTCTCCCTTCATCTGACCAGCAACATTCGACCCTCCCCCACACCACAATTCATTCAAGACACATCTGCTAGAAGCTCAAATGATAGGTTTAGAAAACCATATTTCTTGGCCAGGTGCTAATGGCTCACACCTGTAACCTAGCTACTTAGGAGGCTGAGATCTGAAAATCAAGGTTCAAAGCCAGTTCAAGCAGAAAAGTCTATGAGACTCTGATCTCCAATTAACCACCACCAAAATAAAAAAAAGCTAGAAGTGGAGGTGTGGCTCAAGTGGTAAAACACCAGCCTTGAGCATAAAAGCTCAGGGACAGTGCCTCGGCCATGAGTTCAAGCCCCAGTACCAGCACATACATGCACGTGTATGCGCACATGCACATACACACATACACACATACAAAGCTTTATTTCTGTACCCTTCTATTTAGCTTTATCTTGTATTGACTTAATTCTCTAAAAATGTTTCCCAAACAGAGCAGCGACCCCTTAACAAGGCTCCAGGTAGCTGCAGGCTGCACCACACACACACACACACACACACACACACACACACACACACACACACACACACACACACACACACACACACACACACTGTTTAGTTCAAAGAAACATCTTTTAACAGTTAATCAAGCAAAACCTGAGATTCATTCTGATTGGATGAACTTTGTCACATGACCATCCCTAGATCAATCCCCGCCATCAAGGAGATGGCATCAACTAGGGTGCGGTCCAGATGTGTGAGGCCAACACAGAGAGTGGGTGATTAGTGTTCTAAGAAAATTTAGGGAGTTATTATCAGAAGACAGTTGTAGTTGCATGCTGAGGAGGCAGAAGCCAGTGTCTCCGTGGGGTGACAGCCCACGGAGAAGGCTATTATCTAACACAGCCAGAGAACTACCCCTGGGGATCCAGCTGTTCTAACGAATGGTAAATAACGGCGGCTTTGAGTCAAAGCTCCTTCTGCTACCTACTGCTCAGTCCTGGCACCCATATCCCATAGAATTCCACCCAGGGAAAGTCTATACTCTGTATCCTGCTTGACTGATAAAGCTTCTAGAACATTCTCTGGCCCTGATTCCAGCCCCGATGCTACTACAATGTGCTATTTGCAACAGCCCCTTCTCTTACAGAGCTTCAAGCAAGTCTCGTTGCTCTGACTTCACCAGATGGGCCTTCGGCAGATAAAGAACCCTGCTATCTGCCCTGCCAGAGGGGATTACCTGGAGATTGGGGAGATATTGGCAATTTCCTCCCCAAGGAGTTTGACTCCAACTTCCCAGTCTCGGGTTTGGTCTCTGCCTCCCGGCAGGGGCTGGTGCCAGCACCCACAGAGGGAAGGAAGTCCCTTACTGTAGTCCTTTGTTCCTGCAGACCCCACTTCTCCTGCAGGTGTCTAGTCCCTGCCCCAGGTGACATCTGTCCATTAGGCTGCTGTAGACAAAGTGCCTTGAGTTCTTTTGGCCAAGATGTTCAGCGTAGATACTGCAAGAGGCAGATCTGTCTTCCAGCAATTTGCTTCTTGACTAAGGAAAATGCTATTTTTAAGAGGAATAAATGGTAATACCAATGTGCATAACCTTTGATATAGTATCCCCGTTTCCAGGAATTTATCTTAAGGAAATTATCATAGACATGCACACAGATGCCTGTAGAAGGATGTTCATTGAAGCATTATCCTTAATAGCAAAGAGAGAGAGACTACATTTTTATCAGTAGCAAAAACACTACAGAAATGATGGCTTCCAATGAGTGATAGAATCTTTGCCACCATTAAAAAACACAGGTTTAAATATTCACTCACTTGGGTAAGTGTTCAAAGTGCAGTTAGTCAGGGGAAAAGCTAAACAGTAATGTTTGCAATTTCTTTGTTTAATAGATGAGTTTTTAGGTATATATTGCATGAGGAAGTAGGTCTAAAAATAGATGAAGCAAACTACTACCTTTGGTTATTATTGAGTATTGTGACACCAATTAATTTTTCACTGTGGAGAGTGCGGGGAGTCAATATTGGGGCTTGAACTCTCTCAAGCTCTTGCTTGGCTTTTTCACTCATTAGTGTTCTAACATTGGAGCCACAGCTCCACTTCTTCAGCCTTTTTCATGGTTAGTTGGGGAGAAGCACCTCATGGACTTTCTGAAGTTAGCTTCAAAACTCAATCCTCAGGTCTCAGCCTCCTGCATAGCTAGGATTACAGGAGTGAGCCACCAGCCTGGAAATTTCTGACTTCTGTGAAGACTCTACCCCTATCCCTACAGCCAGTGCCTTGTCCATATTAGCATCCAACCACGAACACAACATCTGTTTTGGAGAAATGTGCTTCTATTAACTGGGCTCCAAAGGACAATTGAGTTTTTTAAAGCCTGAGTATTAGCCCTGAACACAGTTTTATTGGTGGCAAAAAAAAAAAAAAATCAATGCTATAATGTTGGGAAGGGACCAACTTTCAAAACCAGAAGCAGACTTTTGAGACCAGGAGTCCCAGTGTGGACATAAAAGGCGGGAGCCAGGCCTCCCACCGCGGGCTAGCCTGAGACTTCCCGCCCACTTTCCAAACACAGCCAGGCTGCCTCATTGTTCCTAGGACAATAAGTTTCCCAAGGATGAAGTGTGGGGTCCAGATGAGGCTCAAAGTCTTCCCCAAGGTCAAGGTCACTCCAAGGTGAAACAGGAGGAGGCAACAACCGCACCTCCACACAGCTGCGTGTAAAAACCCACAGGTGATGCAGGTGCCAGGCCGGGAATTGTCTCCTCCTTTAAATCCGGGATGTTGACTCTCCCCGGCTCCTTTTATTGTTTGTTTTTTCCTGCTTTTTGCTACATCTTACATTTGAGCATGAATTTGAACGAAGTTGTTGTATGTTAATTTACGCTGCCAAACACACACAGTGCTGTCTCAGGAGCTGATGTGATGGATGATAACTATTCCGGCTATTGGCCCCAAAGGCGGTAATTTGTGTTTTGAAATTCCTTAATTATATATGTACACAGTGACTCTAATAGTCTTCACAGAGGCTCTGGGCTCGGCCAGAGTCCCCAAACACCATCACAAAAACAGGAATCAAAACTTACAAAGGAAGAGTTTTAGATCAGCAATGAGGATAAGTTGTATTTTTTTTAAAAAACAACATAGAATATAAGACATTCTAATCACTATATCTATAATTACAACACAGAATAAATCACTAGAAAAATTAAACATCTTCGATATGATAAAGAAGAATAATTAACTTTGAACTCCACGCTGCCTTCCAATGCTGGGCCAGCACTAGCCCCTGGGAAGCACATGGGTGAGGAAGGAAATCAACTCTCAGAGCTGCCTGGAGACGGCCCAGGGCTTTGCAGCTTATTGTTTTACCCAGCAAGACAAATAAATGAGCTGCTAAGACCAGCACGTGTGACAGTGCCTTTGTGAATAAATCCCAAACTTTGCAAGTAGAACAGCAATTTTGGCCAGGCTCTGGTAGCTCCTGTCTGTCTTCCTAGCTACTCAGGAGGCTGAGATCTGAGGATCGCAGGGGCAGGAAAGTCCCTGAGACTCTTATCTTCAATTAACCACCAAAGAAAGCTGGGAGTAGAGCTGTGGCTCAAGTGGTAGAGCACTGTCCTTAAGCACGAAAACTTAGGGACAGCGCTCAGGCCCTGAGTTCGAGCTCTAGGACTGGCACAAAGACAAAAAAAATTAACAACAACAAAACAAAACAGCAATTCTGTTTTACAGTGCACACACTTTTGGTTACTAAGGAGCGTGCGGGTCTTGACATGCACAAATCATCTTGGTACTCACGGCACCTGGAGACCATCTGGGGACCCAACCGTGTTCTTTCCTCAGAGGAGATGCAGCCAGTGCTCAGAGGGCCCGAAGTGACAGCACAGGGCTCCTCTGAGCTGCTACCCTGCAGCACAGGACAGGAGAGAAGCCAACTAGGGGAGGCTACAGAGCAGGACAGGGGTCTGGGTAGGATGTCAAGAGCAAGGCCCACGGGGTGAGACCCAGAGATGCTGGTGACCACCATTGGGATGGCCCAGAGACAAAGAGCAACTACTTTGTGAGCTCCTTGTTCCCTGCTGCTGCTGTGCCGGCTGCTCTTAGGGAAGCCATGGCAGCTCCCTGGGGAATGATCCCAGCCCCGCCGTCAGCCCTGAAGATGCGTTGGGGCTGCACAGCGCTTCTCCACACAATAGCCTCCTCTTCTTTGCTACTAGCCAAGATCTGCTCTCCTTAATACCACAAGATTTGTGTGACACTCAAAATGAGATCACCGGGTGCTGGTGGCTCACACCTGTAACCCTAGCTACTTAGAAGACTGAGATCTGAGAATCAAGGGACAAAGCCAGCATGAGCAAATTCCTATCGACAAGTAACCACCAAAAAGAAACGGAGGTATGACTCAAGTGGTAGAGGCTAAGGAAGAGCTGAAACCCCAGTACTGACACACAAGAAAAGGAAGTGGGGGGAGGAGAAAGAGAAGAAAGAGGAGGAGGAGAAAGGAAGGAGAAGGAGGAAGAAGAGGAGGAAGGGAAGGAGGAGGAGGAGAATAAAGGAAGAGGAAGAAGAAGAAAGGAGGAGGAAGAGAAAAAGAAAGGGAAGGGAAAAGGGAAAGGGAACAGGAAGAGGAAGAAGGAGAAGGAGGAGGAGAGGAAGAAGAGGAGGAGAGGAGAGGAAGAGGTGGTGGAGGAAGGGAAAGGGAAGAGGGAGAGGGAGAAGGAAAAGGGGGAGGAGAAGGAGGAGGGGAAGGAAGAGGAGGAGGAGGAGGAAAAAGAAAAGGAAGAGGAAGAAAGATATTGTTATTATTCAAACTCAACATATAGGCTGAGAGGAACTGTTGCCTGTGAAGGAAAATGGCAGATGATGGGTTAGAACCCAGGGCCTCACATGCAATAGGCTGCAATAGGCAAGTGCTCTACCACTGAGCCATTTCCGGAGTCCAAGACTGCGCTAGTTCGTAGAATATGAAGATGGCGCTCGGGGTCTCCGCTGCATCCTCCTCCCTGTGCAGCAGCAGGTGAGTGCTGTCCTCCGCTTGCACTTGTTCCCGCAATACCTGGGTTACGATCTAGGTGCTGGGAGCATGTGAGTCCTGACACCTTTGTGTTAGAGAGATCTCCTTTCTCCCAAAGCCTTATTCCCCGACCTGTAGCAAGCTGCAAGCTTCTGACAATCACCAATATCCCTTCCAGATTCCCCATAGCAGAACTGCACATTAAACACAGTTTCTGGGGACTCTCCTCCCCTTCCTGCCTCCCCTCCCACTTAGCGCTGAAGGCTGCTCTTCAGACCACCAGGCCTCCCTCTCCCTGCCCAGGCTGCAGGCATGCAAAGCACCCCTGGCCACAGTGGAAGAGCAGCGGACATGCTAAACCAGGGAATGGACACTTAAAGCTCAGGGAGGTCATGGCCAACCTCCTTCTCGGGTTGGTCCATGAACCAACCCCACAGGGGACAGTCCCGCCAGCAGCGTACGCAGGCCCTTACACGGAAAGCTCATGTGCTGGCACTCACACTCTATGCCCAGTTGGCAGGAAAGACACGTACAACCAGAGGCTCCAAGGCTCTGGCTAAGATGGCCCACACCCTCTTCCCCCACCCCAGATTCCCTACAGCCCAGCAGCCAGAAAGAACCCTGCAAGACCATTTGCAGAGAAAACTGCCATGGGCTGTAAAGCATCTCCCCCGGAAGGAGAGGTTCTCTTGGAAATGAGGGGACGGCTGTTGACAGGCCGGACCATCAGAATGCCAGCTGCCTAATGAAGCAATAAAGCCCTATGCCACCCCTTCTCGCTGCCCTGCTCTTACATCTGCAATTATTACCCAAAAAAATCAAAGAGGGGAATGTTGCCTTGAGATATGATTTCCATATTGGTATGGATTTTATTATACAAGCAGTACAATACGCTCCATTATCATTTTGATTATATGCGCCTTTCATTTGCGCTATTGGACCATTATCTGCAGTACATTCATTACATTATAAGGAACTGGAACTCTATCCTTAAGATGAATTGTAAAAAAGGATTTCTATTTTTTTGCAGATTGATATTTCGGTAGAGAACATTAAACAGGGAATATTATTTGTAAAGTTTCTTTTTTTTTTTTTACATAAACTCTTAAAAGAAGGAAATAACCCTGATATTTCTAACAGACAGAAAAGCCCCAGGCTAGATGCAATAAATGATTGCAATTTAGAATGCGTGTACTATTAGGGACTCCTGATTAAATTGTTAAGTTCCTTGAGAGAAAGGAAGTCAAATAGATGAAGCTGGAAATTCAGCCTGCTGGTTGGGGGAGGACAGATCTTGTACTCAGGGAACAGCCGCGGCCTCCTGCCCAGGGAAGTTAGAATCCCAGAAGTGAGAAGAGCTGTTGGTCTCTCTGACCCAAGTTCAGCTCTCCCTTTGGAGAAAGGCAGAAGTAGTTGGCCTGAGGAAGGCAAAGCCATGTCTGCCAATGCTCTCACCTGACCAAGAAGGTAATCCCAGGCAAGAACGGCGCCCTTGGAGCCCCAAACCTGCTCTGCACGCCAGCTCCCAGACACCAGTGTCCAGAGCCAAGCAGAGGCTCAGCGCCTGGGTTGCCAGGTTGCTACCAGAGTGATGTCTTCTAAGGTTCAGGTTGATTGTCTCCACCAATTAAAGAATTAGAAGAAGGAACATGTTGAAAACAGACAGATTAGGTTTGGGTGAAAGCAGAACAGCAAAACAGAGTCCTTGTACAAGGGAGGGCCCCAGAGCTGGGTGCCTGTCTGTCCATATACCTCTCTGACTCTGCTGCTGCTGCTACAATAGATAGGATCCCTTGGCTCCTCCCCCTCAGGGCATGTCCTGATCGCATTGGCTGAGCGCTGGTAGGCATGGGCTGCAGGGAGTCTCCTGATTGGTTCCCTCTCCTCACATGTCTTACTGGGTCATCCCCCACCCCCAGGCAGGGCACATGCTTCTTGCTGAACCATCATTCCCTAGCCCTATTGGAACCAGTCCTGGCTGCCATCTTCTCCCTGGCCAGGGAAGCCTAATTCCTCATCAAAAGCAATGTAGGGCCAGCAGACCTGTGCTTGCCTCTGCTTTGCCAAAAATCTATGAGCTATGAAGTCCCCCCTTCCTCTGATTATGTCCCCTTTGATAAAATGTGACTAACTCCTTTCCTACTGGACCACAGCAATGTTACAATGTGGTCCAACTGTGTTACACTGATCCAATAAAGCAACAGGTGGGAAGTGTTTTGTAAAGGACAATGAAGTTTAATATGTTAATAAAAAGAATACCATAACTAGACCAGGTATGGCTGTCACACCAGTAATCCCAGCATTGGGAGGCTCAGGCAGGAAGATCTTCAATTTGAGACCAGCCTGGGCTACCTGTCAAGACCTTGTCTCAAAATAATCCTAATTAGTAATCACATAATTTCTATGTTATCCCAAACATTATGATTCTTCCCACCTCCGACATTTAAATGGAGGGCATCACTCTAATGCAGATGCCCCCCACTCCCTGGTACCCAGATTGGAAGTGTAATTCCTATTTCTGTCAATAGATCAAGGTTAAAAAGTTGGAAGTCCACCAGAGTCTGAGCTCTCTGACTTCCACGGAGAGTTTGTGCATATTTGTTGAGAGAGTCTCCATTATTATCGTCCTCATTGAATGACTGCAGCATTCACAACTTTGACCTGTTTGAGATGGGGGAAAGTAGGATAAGTATCTCTGAGCAAAATGCTTTGCTGATGAGAAGGGCCACATACCTATTACCTGTGTCTACAGAAGCAATCAGCACTCTGGAGAAACAGGAATTACCCAAATATTCCTGCATCATTAGCCAGGAGCCTAGAAAGATCCAACCCCTCCTCCTCCATCGCTCACCATGGTCAGGGCTGATTCAGTCTTTAGAAGATCCTTTTATACACTGTGATATTGATTTTTAAAACATTTTTAGTCAACACAATGAAAAGCTCACCCAGGGAGTCTTCCTTCAGATTCAGAGTTGAAATCCATATCTTAACCCCTCCCTTCCTGGAGCCTCCCATACCCCAGGCAAATCCAGGGGAGAGTTTTTACTCCATGTAGTTCTCTAACCCCTTTTAGGATAAAGCTATTGACTTTTGAATAAACGTTTCCTTTGTCCTATCCTCTCCAGATTCCTAATTGCTTGCAGTGGAGGCAGGCTCCCGAGGTGAGTGGCATGTTGCTCCCTACCTCATTTCACAAGAAAATAAAATAAAGCACAGTGTTATTTTTAGCGCTGGTGGCTCTGTGTTGATGGGCGCCCACGTCTCGTGGAGAAGGCCATCAGCTACCTTAGCTCCCCCCAGGGCAGCGCTCAGGTCCCTGCACAAGCGCTGTTTCGATCATGACCAGAGCCAAGGTGAAGATTGCTGACCTCTCTCCTTCAGTCCTGACCCATAGACCCAGGTCTATCCCAGGGGACCCCACAGCCTCTGGGGAGGGCAGGCCAGGGCCTGACTGGGTTGCTGTGGTCAGGTGGCATTAGGAAACATCTCTGGGGTGTTTTGTGTAATCCCAGTTGGAACTGAAGGACATGCTGTATGCAGAAACCATCCGGAGAGGGCTGGGCCTGTATCTTCTGCACCAGGTGTTGCCAGCCCCCTCCCCTGACACCAGCTCCTCCCCTGGGCCCTGGCCTGGCCCTGGGCCCCTCAGAGCCCACCTGACATCCTTCTCTGTCCCCCGCACCTGCACTCCCCGCACCAGAGAGAGCCACTGAACAGACAGAGATCATCCAGAAGAGGGGGGACAGGGACTAGACGGCCCCAGACTTCCGCTCCCTGGCGATCTGCGGTGACAAAGCAGACACACTCCCCTCCTGAGTGGGAGACAGTCGTGGGACTCCACACCAGCATGGGCGGGGGGCCAGAGACGGTCCTAAAGGAAGGGAGGAAGGAGGTGGGAACAGAAGATGGGCGGTAGATGGCACAAAAGTTTCTGGAGAAGCTACTGGATGATGGTAGCTGACAGGAGCCCGCCCTCCGAGTAGACTGAAGGAGGGGATGTCTCAGAAGAGGGGGGCATCTCAAAAGAGAGGGGGGAGTCTCAGAAGAGGAGGGTCTCAGAAAAGGGGGTGTCTCAGAAGTGTGGGTATCTCAGAAGAGGGGGTATCTCAGAAGACAGGGTATGGGCAGGGGGAGGGTTCTTAGTTAGGGCTCATGTTCATAGGAGAAGAAACTGATGAGATCACCCAGAGATCAAGAAGCAGGGAGGACTTGGGCAGTGGGACCCCAGTTCTAAAGGGCAGACAGTGGGAGAGGAGGGCAGGCGGTGGGAGAGGCGGCTGGGAGGAATCGCCCTGAGGCCCTGCAGCCAGGAGGGCAGAGCTGCAGAATCCCCACGAGCAGGAACACCGTGTTGAACACCACTGAGAAGACAACATGAGAAGAGCTGAAGTGCAGCTCTGGACCCAGCCATGAAGAGGCGGTTGGTGACTTTGTCAAGATTGGTCTAGCAAAGAAGCCGAGGGCGGTAGTAGACTGGATGTTTGTGGTCCCCAGCCCCCAAGTTCCTAGGTTGAAATCGGCGTCCCCCAAGTCAGAGTGACCTTTAGGCCTGTGATGACGTGATGGAGGGGCCCTCGTGATGGGGTCACTGCCACAGGAGGAAAGACACAAGAGATGGTTATCTTTCCTAGCGTCCATCCACATAAGGACCACAAGGGCATCATCGCTAGATGAGCCCATCTTGGCCGTGGGACTTCCAGCCTTCAGAACTGTGTTAAACGTTGTTTGAACCCCCTGAGCTCGCCCCTTTTGAGGAGCAGCCCAAACCAGCAAGAACAAAAGCCAGCATGTGTGTGTGGTGACCGGAGGTGCGTTCCAAGCCTCCTCCACAAGCAGGAGGCAAACGGGTAGCCATGATGGACAGAAGGACTTTGACAAGGAGTCTGGTGACAGGACACAGATGCAGAGCTGTGGTGAGGAGGAGGAGGATGGAGTCAGCCAGCGAGGGGTCCTGCAGTGTGGGGAAGCAGCTTGGGAGGAGACTCAAGAGAACCCACCAAATGATGCTAAAGAGCCAGGCAGGCATAGTGGCTCATGTCTGCAATTCCAGCTACCCAGGAAGCTGAGACTCGAAGGAGTAACATTCAAGGAGAACTTGGGGGGGGGGGGAGGGAAGGTAGGCATGATGGTTATGCCTGTCATCCCAACTAGAGTGCAAAGTATAAATAGGAGGTTTACAATCCTGTCCAGCCCCCAGGGAAAAAGATCCAACCTTATAAATAACCAGAGCTAAAAGAGCTGCATACATGGCTCAAATGTTATAGCACCTGCCTAGAAAGTATGAGGCCCTGAGTTCAAATCCCAGTACCCTCAAAAAATTTAAAAGATGAAAAAGCAGAAGCAATCCAAAACTTACACGGGCCCTGGCTGCACAATACAATAAGATGTTACGCAGTGTTTCAATCAGGTTTTGTTTCTCCTAATAGAATAGTAGCCTTTCCTTCCCTGCTTGGGTTGGTGTCCAGGAAGCTCAAAGCTAAGTCTGTGGGCCAAAGTTAAGAATACATGGTAGAACAGAACATGAAATTTGAACTTGAGTTGTATCTCTTTAGTCATATCATGATATTCTGTCTGTTTCCCTTGGTTCCTAATCTTACTTTGATTCCTTCTTAACTTGTGTTAGCATTCACTGTTCCCCCTACACCCCCCACCCCACGTCCCCCCCCTCCCCGCAGGCTACTTTGTGAATTGAGGCAATGCCCTTGGGAAGCTGTGGTTTTGTTTACACCAGGACCCCTTGCTGTGGAGCTGGTGGCTCAGAGGGACTGCGGGCATGGCTGTATCAGGGTGCGAGTGTCCCGTCTCTCTCTGCTCTCCAAGCACATCTGAGCGCAAAAAGAGGGGAGACGCCGGTGCCATTTCTAGCTAATCCTAAATAAGTCACATAGAGAGGACTTTTTTTCCCAACCCCACCTCTGGGAAGATTGTCAAGTGAAACAATGTGGCTTTGAGCTTCTGACAGATGCTAATGAATTGTTGTTTACATTTTTGATTTACTGCCTAAACAAAGATAAGACATGCTCTTGAAAACACATTGAATGCACAATCCAAACACATCCATTAAATCTGTCACAATAAACATGACAGCTTTCTTCTAACCTAACAACTGGCATGCCTCATTTGCATATTAATGAGAAAACCAGGATCAGCCTGCACAAATTACTTATATCTCATGAAGGGGCTGCTCTCGGTGACAGTGAAGGACTTGAGTATAGATACACCGTTAATACCTTTGCCAGCTTGGGGGGGGGTGATTTCTTTTCTTTTCCGTTCTCCCTGGCATTGATCCAGCAGCCCTGGAATTCTGAGTTGATTTCTTCCAGCAGTTAGGTGGGTGCAAAGATCCCTCACGGGGTTGGTGGCTCAGGATGAGTGCTATCAACACCAGAGCTATTTACTGGGCACCTACTACAACCTGAGCTGATGGCTTGGTCATAACTACATGAGAATGACTGAAAGGAAACTGTTAGGCTACGTACTGGTGGTTCACACTTATAATCTTATCTACCTGGGAGGTAGAGAATTGGAGGATCATAGTTCTAGGTCAGCCTGGGCAGAAAAGTTCATGAGATCCCCTTCTTACCCCATAACTGGACCTGGTGGCAGGCTCTAATCATCCTAAGCTACGTGGGAGGCTGAGATTGGAGGCTCAGAGTTTGAGGCTCCATCTCAACACAGGGAAGCTGGACGCGGCAGTACGCACTTGTCATTCCCGGAGACTGAAAATAGGCGGATTTGGAATGCAAGTGCACTCTCCAGCAGAGAATGCAACCCTTCTCGAAAGTAACCATTGCGAAAAAGGACTGCCTAGCCCGCAAGAGGCCCTGGGTTCAAATCCCAGTTCCACCAAAACAAAAGAAGAAAACAAAAGATTAGAGTATGGGTCCCTGTGAAATTCGAGGGTCCTTCCCACGTATCCTACACTGACAAGAGCAAAGGGCCCGTGACAGACATAGCTAGTCGATGCCATGTTCCTCAGCTCATCCTAGAAGCTAGCCCCCAGGCCTCCACCCAGGATTTCAGGAAGCTGTCACGAGCCCTGGGGTCCACACAGGCTGTGTAACCACACAGAGATATCCAGCACTGGGATGATGGTGTCTATTGGAGAAATGGAAGCCCCAAAGGTCCAGCCCACTGAATCCAGTGTGACAGATGTGTCCAGAAAGATTCATGAACCCGATCAGTTCCCAGCGCCGGGAAGGGAAGTCAAGTTCAAGTCATCGGCCCAGGCCCTGCTCACGTGTATAGGTGCCAGGACACCTCACACCTCCTACCGCACCCAGCTCGCCTGCCCCGTGCGCCTGGGTAGAGACTGAGTTGGTTATAATGAAGGTCTCCGCAGCCACAAGAGCTAAGGGCCCAGAGAAGGCAATGCTCCGTGCAGCAGCAGCCCAGGCTCTGGCCCAGCGTGTCGGTGATTTCAGCATCTCCAGTGCAGAAGCCCTGCAGCGTGATCGGCTCTGACTCTCAGACATCCCAGGAGGACTCCTGTGTAAGCCTCTCTCTAGGCAGCCTTAGACTGAGATCCAGAGGATCACGTTTGAAGCTAGCCTGGTCGGAAAAATCCACAAGATTGCAATTCCAAAGAACCAGAAAAAGATGGATGGGAAGCATCATTTAAGTGGTAGAATTCCAGTCAAGCAAACAAAGTTGAGTAGGTGTGAACCCCTGAGTTCAAACCCCAGTATCAGGAAGAGAAAGAGAGAGAGAGAGAGAGAGAGAGAGAGAAACAGAGACAGACAGAGACAGAGACAGAGACCAACTATATCCCCTGCCCCTGCCTTGGGCCCTCCACCCACTTCGATAGAAGCTAACTGTGAGGTCAGGGGTCAACATGTTGCTCACTCAGGTAGAGGTGTATTGTGAGGTCAGAGGGCAGCCTAGGGGAGAAATGAACGGCCAGAAATGAACTGAAGGTCTCCCTGCCCTCCACTGACCTGGGAGTGGGAAGCCCCCTCTTCCGACATGGCTGGGTTTACATGGCACCAGATGCAGATCCTCCCCTGCCCAGTCTTCAAACGAAACTGCAGCCCTGGTCCACAGCTGGACCACAGCCCTGCTGGACAAGGGCGGAGACACCAGCTCCGCCCACCTGGGTTCCCGGCACACAGAAACTGTGCTAAAATCCATGCTTGTTGTTTGCCGTTGCTAGGTTAAGGGGATTCCTGTAATATGGTAACAAATAACTGATATACATCAGGTGTAACCATATAAAATTGCTGCTTATTGAGTTCTCAGAAGCTAAGTATTCTATACATTCTTGTTGTTGTTGTTGTCAGTTGTGGGATTTGAACTCTGGGCCCAGGTGCTGTCCCTGAGCTCTTCAGCTCAAGGTGAGTGCTCTACCACTTAAACAATCAGAGCCATGACATTCCTGCAAGGATCCCGCTTCTGCTGCGACTCTCCCATCCGCCAGGCACCTGCTCACAATTAGTTTCCTTTTTTGAGGCCACAAATAGGCTTTTGAAGCTCTTGCTGGACATATTTATCATCTCCAGTGCTTTGTGAAGAGAATCAATTTTATTTACCCTCACTAAGCCCACTAGGAACTCATTTGTAATTAGAGGAGGACATTGGAGAGAAAGGATTTGTTGTTGCTAAAATAGGTCAAATGTTCCAGTCCTTGGAGCGCCTCACGGTTTGTGTCATGCCCGGGACGGCTCTGTGCGGGCGGCTTAGGGCTGACAACTTCCTTCCCTTCATCAGCATCCAGGTCTTGTCTTATCTAAGTCACCTCGGGGTGTGCGTCAACTGTCCCCAGCTGGGCAAGGGCCGTGCCGCAGGACACCCTTTGCTCCCGGTCCACTAGAATGAACCTGACAGTGGCCCCGCCCAACTCTGTGAAGAACCACAGACGAAGACACCCGCATGGCTGCTTCCTTGGGAGCCAAGAGGGCGTCGCTAATCAGCAGAAAGATTTCGGTCCCCTCCGTCACTGGAGCCTCACTGCTTGGGCCAAATGGAGGCTCCATCCTCCTGGTGGCTAACTGGTAGCTTGGAAGAGGTTTTGTTTCAAGGGCAACATTGGTCCACACTACACTTGGTCTGTTAGAACTCCTTTGTGTGTGAGTGTGCCAGTCCTGGGGCTTGAACTCAGAGCCTGAGCACTCTCCCTGAGCTTTTGTGTTCAAGGCTAGCACTTTACCACTTGTGCCACAGCTCCACTTGTGGCTTGTTGTGGTTCATTGGAAATAAGAGTCTCATGAACTTTCCCAGGCTGACTCAGTGATCCACACACCTCAGGCTCCTGAGTAGCTGGGATTACAGGTGTGAGCCACCAGCACCTGCCAGAACTCCTCTCTGACTTCCCCACTGTGCTCAAGACCACATGTGTTCCTTCCCTCCCCCACTTCTCATTAAAGTCATTCTGGACAGCCCAGCCCACCGAGGAGCAGCGTGGGAATAAAGACAGTCCAGATATTCTTCGAAAAATGAAACAGTGAAGAATAGCTTCCTGAGCGGATAATGGTGGTATATATGAAAAATAGACCCGAGTGCCCTGTTTAAATGCCTAAAATCATAAAAGGCATCATGAATGGGTGGAAGGAGCCACTGCTCAGCGACTCTCCAAATGTCCCGGAGAACGATGAACAGTGAATGGTGTCACTCAGCTCTGCATCCAACAGGAAGATACAGTGTGGCCCCCAGATCTCCCCGTGGGAACGGCCAGGCTCTCTGGCGTGGCGGGCTCGAGTTATTTATGAATAAGAGAGGAGGGGACACAAGGTGAGGAGAACTTTATCCGCTGTCTGTGGAGTGTGCTTCCCCGCCGAGGCGGCCAGGAGCTCCCTTCCACCAGCCCGACACTGGGGGTCTGTCTCCTGACACCACCCAGCAGAGACAGGTCGGTACCCAAATGCTGTTCCTGCTCTCCCCGAGGAGGCGGCCCCTGGAACACAGGTGTTTCCCTAGCTCTTGCCATGAAAAAAAAAATCCCATTCCAAATTTACCTCCATTGGCGGGAGAGATCTCCATGTGGTCCAACCACACCTCCATGTCCTACCTTCTGGAAGGCAGTGAGCTGCTGGGAAGAGTTGCAGGGCTGGGGACAGGGTGGGAAAGAGTGTGGCGGGGACACCACCTCTCCCAGCCCCTCACCCCAGCCTCCAGCACGCCGAGCGTCAGCTTACACCAATGGGAGTGGAATTCCAAGCTAAGGTTTTTTATCTGGGGGTGGGAGTGGGATGTCCTGGGACTTGAATTCAGAGCCTGGGGACTGTCCCAGAGTACGCTCTCTCTTGCTCTCTCTCTCTCCTCTCTCCCACCCCCCCAACGCTTTACCACTTGAGCCACAGCTCCACTTCTGGCTTTTTTGGGTAGTTTGTTAGAGATAAGAGTCTTATGCGGTTGGGAAGGTGGCTCAGTGGTAGAGCGCTTGCCTTGCATGCCTGAGGCCCTGGGTTCGATTCCTCAGCACCACATAAGCAAAAAAAAAAAAAGCCAGAAGTGGCGCTGTGGCTCAAGTGGTAGAGCACTCACCTTGAGCTGAAGGGCTGAGGGAGAGCGCCCAGGCCCAGAGTTCAGGCTCCACAACCGGACCCATAAAAAAGGGTTTCGCTCTTCAGGCTGGCTTTGAACCACCATCCTCAAATCTCAGCTGCCTGCATAGCTGGGATTACAGGTGTGATCCACTGGGCCCTGGCTCCAGCCAAGGTTTTGTTGTTGTTGTTGTTGTTTGTTTTTGAGTAATGAATGTGCCTCCTACATCCTTCCTGATCTCTTTCCCCTTCCAGTGTCAGAAGGTGGAGAAGCCCCAGGCCCTAGAAGAAGGTAGAACTAAAGATGAAAGATTCTGGGGCTTCTAAATTTCCCCAGGGATAAATGATAGCCCCACATCCAGAACCAAAGCACAACTTCACTCTAGGTAAAGGTCACTCTAGGGAAGCAAACTTCCAGTGCACCACTAAACCAACTGAAATACGCAGCCTGATTTGTCACAGCAGCTACTATCTTGCTAGTATAACAGTACCTGCCTAAGAGGCTTGCCTAATCGGTTACCCCTTCATTCCAGGACTGGGAGGAATATAGAAGCAGGTCTGGCGGGAAGACACACTTCTGCCCTGCAAGTTTTGGTGATTTGGAGTACCTTTGAAAAATTGTTCATTTTTATAAAATGATTTTTTTGTGTGCTGTTCTTAGGGCTGGGACTTAGGGCCTAGGCTCTGTCCCTGAACTTTCCCTCAAGGCACTCTACCACTTGAGCCAAAGCTCCACTTCCAGCATTTTTGGTGGTTTATTGGAAATATGAGTCTCACAAATGTTCTAATCTGGATTGGCTTCAAATCATGATCCTCAGATCTCAGCCTCCACAGTAGATAGGATTACAGGCGTGAGCCACTAGCACCCAACATACAAAAGGACTTTTAAAAACTGACCCTTGGGAGTGGGAATGTGGTTTAGGGTAGAGTGCTTGTCTAGCAAGCATGAAGCCCTGGGTTCGATTCCTCATACCACATACAGAAAAAGTTGGAAGTGGCACTGTGGTTCAAGTGGTAAAGTGCTAGCCATGAGCACAGAGAGTGCTCAGGCCCTGAGTTCAAGCTCCAGGACTGGCAGTAAATAAATAAATAAACTGACCCTTAAAATAGTCAAAATACAAAAGAAAACTGTATCCATCAACCGATGAATAAACAAAATGTGTGATATATGGACAGTAGAATATTATTCAGCCTTGAAAAGGAAAGAGATGTGGCCCTGTGGCTCAAGCCTGTAATCCTAGAAACTGAGGAGGCTGAGATCTGAGGATTGTACCTCAAAACCAGCCAGGGCAGGAAAGTCCATGAGACCCTTATCTCCAATGAGCCACCAAAAAGCTGGAAGTGGACGCGTAGCTCCAGTGGTAGAGCACCAGCCTTGAGCAGAAAAGCCAAGCAAGAGTGTGAATCTCCCCCCACACACACACACAAAGAGGGCACTAATCAAAATGAAATAAGGCAGTCACAAAAGGGACAAATACTGCAAATGCTGTAGAATTCCACCCTTTGAGATTCCTAAGGTTGTCAAATTCACAGGGACAGAAATAGAAGGCTAGGAGTCAGACTCTAAGTAGTAGAACACTTGCTTAGCCAGAACTAGGCCCTGGGTTCAATACCCAGTGCAAGCAGGAAAAAAAAGTGATTTGTGGGATCAGAGAGTGAAGAGGTGATTTGTGGGGCTGGGGGTAAGGAGTCTGCTGTCGATGCCCATCTTCCAGAAGAACATGGCTCTTGGTGACACGGTGGAGCTGACCCAGCCCTAGCAATCCAGCCAGGGGATGCAGCTGCAGCGTCTCTCCACAGGGGGCGCTGCCCTCACAGGAATGCAAGCAACTCAGCCAGCCCAAGGCAGCAAGGTGCCTCCACTGGGGTTACCTGAGCCAGGAAACTCCGCCCCCAGATCATTTGCATAGTCTAGTTGCATAGCTTCCTTAACTGTCATCAGCACCCTTCCGGGTGCTGCCCAGGGTCTTTGCTCAGCTCCTGGGAATGGTCTGCCAAGGCAGAGCTGTGCAAATGCACACCAGGTGTGGCCATCCTACAACAGCAGGCCAGAGATATCATCATCTGGAGACTCAAAGGGTCACTCACTGCCATTTTCAGGCTCCCCGCTGCCATTTCCACAACCAAGTGGGGAGGATGTGGGGGAGTCCCCTAGAAAATTACTAGTTGCAATTCACAGCCGAAAAGAAACGGTTGCAAGCAAGAAGTTTCTAGAAAGCAAAATGCTTTCTGGCTCCTCCCTCCTACTCACCTCAACTGTGTTCTGGTAACTGTTAGATGCAGACGAGTTGGTTTTCCTATGCTCTACAGACCCTGTGTATACACCCCAAGCCCCAGAAACAACAAGATTAGCCTCCCCATATGGACTGGGCATCAGCCCCAGAGCCGGGGGACAGTCTGTGAAGAGAAGAGGCAGATAGTGTTTTAAGCAGCCCCACAGGAAATGAATGAGTTGTGGGTTTCCTGCTGGAAACCTTTGTTGAATAGAACTAAATCCTCCTCCCCTCCCCACGATCTCTTTCCCTCGCTTTCTCTTTCTGTCAATATGCTATTATCTCCGTGACTCCTACCCTCCCAAGAAAAATGAGGCAGGAAAGAGACAATATAATAGGAAACATGGCGAATGCACATTTCCTGTCAACAATATGCCTTACTAATAGGTCATCCGATGAGGATTTTATTAAAACAACGATTATGACAGCTACAAACTAGAGTGGATCTGACTTAGAGGAATGTAGAAAGCACTCTGCCAAGAAACAGCAGGGTCTTGGGGCTTGAGTGTAGATCTGAGAGCCAGAAACCTACCCGTTATAATCTTAGGTCAGGCTCTGATAGATGCGCAGCCAGTCGCCTGGACCAGGACATTCTCCCCTCCTTTCTCTCTGGCTGGTGTCCCTCTGCAGCCTCTTTCCCCAGAGCCCTGCGTGAATGACCTTTGGGGCCCTGAGTGCTCCCAAGGTGGCTGTGAGAAGCCACCTCCTGCAGTCCCTCCCGGCCTCCCCTTCTCCCTGCGGGCGGCTGAGCTCTGCCTGGAACCAGACAGGTTCCCTGTCACCCTCCCGCAGAGCTGGGGCTCCACGCCCAGGCCCAGCGCAGCTTGCCCGGCAGCCCACGCAGTGGACACCATCCAGGGACACAGATGCCCTCAGAGTGGCGTGGAAGGCCACGTGGAAAGGCCAGAGCCGGCAAAAAAGCCTTAGCTGTTGAATATGTCCCCATGTTGGAAACTGCCTCCCCAGAACAACACTGTTGGGTTGGGGGAGGAGGGAAACACCTAATAATGGTGGTTAGATCACAAGGGCCTGGCCCGCAAGTTCTGATGTCTCAGGAATTGCTCGTTATCACAAGGGTGGACGAGGGATGAAAGCAAGTTTGAGGCCACTCACGCATGTTTTTCCTCCGTGCTCCTGCCCGTCTGCCTGCTGCCATGGGATGATGCTCCCCAGAGGCTCTGTCCCGATGTCCCTGTCAAGTGCTTAGACTTCCAGCATCCAGAACAGTGGGTCAAAGAACTTGATTCTAAGTCACCCAGAAACTGGGTGATTTATAAAGCTAAGGGACAGCGCCCAGGCCCTGAATTCAAGCCTCAGTCCTGGCAGACACATACAAAATAAATAAAAATAAAGTCAGGCACCAGTGACTCACGCCTGTAATCCTAGTTACTCCAGAGGCTGAGATCTGAAGATCATAGTTCAAAGGCAACCTAGACAAGAAAGTCTGTGAGTCTCTTAAATCAACCTCACCAAAAAAAACGTGGGGGAGTGCAGCTGTAACTCAAGCAGTAGAACCCTAACCTTGAGCACAAAAGCTCAGGGACAGCACCCGTTCCCTAAGTTCAAGCGCCAGGACTGGTGGAAAAATAAAAGTAAATAAATATGTAAAAGAGAAAGGGAAGAGGCAGAGATTTGAGGGTTTTAACCAAGAAAGGGCAGAAGTTTAATTTCCAGAACAAGCTCTATAAGTAAATACCCCAAATCAGCAAGAAATAGAAATCAATGATTAAGCAAAAAAAAAAAAAAAAAAAAAAAAAAAAAAAAAAAACAAGAACAAGTTCTTAAAGAACAAAAAGATTCTGTACAGCAATCATCCTCTCAATTTATGGAACCACTTCCAGATGAGTAAATGGAATGGCCAGAACTGAGCTCCTGCCAGCTCTGCAGGCCTCTTCCGGCCACACTTATCTTCTTAGCACAGCCCTGCCAGGCCCCGAGGCTTAGGGCTGGCCTCAGAGACAACCTTCCAATTCTTCTCAATAGTTAGCATGTCCTACTATGTCCAAACATGAAGCAGGCTCTTAGGGCTCCAAAGATGAACAAAAGAAAAATAAATTAAGTTCAGTCCACGTCTTTCAGGCTCTTTAGGGGAGGTAATAGCTAAAAAGGAAATGGAAGCTGGGTGCAGGTGGCTCATGACTATAATCCTAGCGATTTAGGAGGCTGAGATTTGAAGATCGCAGTTCGGAGCCAGCCCAGGCAGAAAAGTCCATGAGACTCTTATCTTTGGGTAGCCAATTGGAGAATTAACAACCCCCCCAAAAAAAAAGCCAGAAGTAGAGCTGTGGTTTAAGTGGTAGAGCCTGGAGCACAAAAGCTCAGGGATGATGCCCAGACCCAGAACTGGCAAAAAAAAGAAAAATGAAAAGAAGGGAAAATATGAAGATAATTGTGGCTGGGACATCTGTATATAAGATGTACTTGTTAGATGCACTCTTAGCGTTTGCTTTCCTTTGAAGTCAGCATTTATTTTCAATCACAAAGGCAATAAAAATAGAAAGTTAGAAAATTATAGAATATAAGTCAACCCATAAACAACCAACTAGAGATAATCACTATTTTTTACCTATTTCTAGTTCCTTCCAAGGGTGCATATGTGTATATGTGTGTGACTTTATAAATCACCTAACTTCACATATTACATCACAAAGAGTTTCCCAGGTCATCAGATCCTCTGAAAGCACAATTCATAAGTGGTGGGAAATGTGATCATATGGCCATGTTGTAAATACTTAGCCCTGGTGTTAGGCTACTCCAGTATCTAGAGTCTAGATCCTGAACTGTTTCAACTCAGGGGACATATAAGTAATAGCATAGTAAATCTTACATGAGAATCTCTGTGAGCATTTCCATTTTTTTCTTCCATTCAGGGGTGGGAAATCTTTTTCATGCCAATGGCCATTTGGATATTTATAACATCAATTTTCAGGCCATACAAAATTAGCCATACTAGCCATGGGCGGGCAGCCAACAAGAAGCACAGAAAAAGTAGAGGTGATTGTCCCAACCTAGACCAGATGATTTCAAAAGCAAGCCCAAGGGCTGGACATTTATACTCCTGATTATTTTTTATGAGCGAAAGAACAGGGCATAAGGAGGAAATTTTAAAACCTCTGGATACATCTTCCAGACTGGAGTTCTGACGAATTGCCTCCACTAAGACTCTGTAGAAAATCTAGATGATTCTCTGCTTGCCACCTGCTGGCCCACTTTGAATGATAGCATTTTTTCCTCTATAGAATTTTAAAAAATAGGGCTGGGAAGGTGTCTCAGTGGTAGAGCGCTTGCCTTGCACGCATGAGGCCCTGGGTTCAATTCCTCAGCACCATATAAGCAGAAAAAGCTAGAAGTGGTGCTGTGGCTCAAGTGGTAGAGTGCTAGCCTTGAGCTGAAGAGCTGAGGGACAGCACCCAGGCCCAGAGTTCAGGCCCCACGACCACAGGAGAAAAAAAAAAAAAGAATTTTAAAAAGTAGAAGCATTCTCTCCAATACACGTAATCAAGTGTTGCCCTTGAGAAAGCAGGATTTTCAATGGAGCCTAAAGGGAGGGTCGGGGTAAAGGGGATGGAGCTCTAGACGGTATGCAAAGAGAATGGTGGGTAGTCTTACCTGGCTGAGAGGGAAGAAGTGACTGGAAGGGAAGGCCAGAACAAAGAGAAGGGAGCAACTGGGAACCCCGTGAATCACTCACAATAATGGAGAGATATTGGTATCGGGGAAGGTCATGCTATGACTCACACTCCCTTCTGGAAGAGTCCTGCCCTGGATTCACTGAGGGACTGGAGTGGAAAGGGGCCACCTACCCACTCATGTTAGAAGGCTGCTACCATGGTGGAGGGAGGAGGCAATGCCAACATGCGCTCGGAGGTGGGAAGCGCCCCCTAGTGTTCATGTGCACAGATGAGCCATGGAGGGAGGATGTGTGGGTCCCAGTTGCTACCAAGCCCTGGGTTCTATGGGGACAGGAACTGGGTCTGCTTATCTTCTGTAAAGAGTGCCCAGCGTGGTGCACAGGACACAGCCAATCAGCCCGTGCAGTTAGAAATGAGGTCTGCATCCGGCTTCACTCACAGCTGTCATGTATGAAGCACCAGACCCCTGAGAAAACCACCACAGCCTCCACCCAAGTGGCCCTTGGCTCAAAGGAATCTCCAACTATCTCAACACCACCATGGAAAGAAGAATCCAGAACTGTTGCAGGATGGTAGTGAGCAGAGCCGGAGGAGTGAACAAAGGAGACAGGAGAGGAGGAGAGCCTGGCGGGGAAGGACATGGGGACCCGCAGAAGAGAACCGGCTGGCAGAGGACAGGGTGCACACAAAAGCAAGATCACAAAGGCCGTGCTGAATGCCCAGAGAGGTAGAGGAGACCCAAGGCAGACCCCTTCCAGGAAGAAATCACCATCCCCCGCCCCAAGTTGCCAGCCAGGCCCTGGCTACAAAGGGGCGTCCACTTGATCAAGCGGCTGAAGACTCTCTGGGGCATGGTTTCCCTCCTCAGGCTCCAAAGGAGGGAGGGGCTGGCCAGATCAGAGACCGCCCACTGACACCACTGTCTTCACGGATGGTGCGTGATCTACCCTGACTTTGCAGACTGTGGGGTCACCGAGGCTCAGAGAAATGATGTCACCGGCCCAAGGTCTCCTGGCGAGTGAGGGTAAGATTCAGCTTCAAGCCTTTGGGCACCAGAAAAGAAGGCATGCTGAAGATAGAGAGCAAGGTTGGTCGAAAAGGGGGCAGAATTGAAGGAGAATAATGCTAGGACACAAGAAGCACCCTGATGGAAATGGAAGACTGGAAGAGCCAGTGAGAGGTGATTGGAGAACCTGGGCCCCTTCAAACCAGAGCCATCTCCTCTCCCCCCCACCCAGCTTCCCCCAGGCCCCGCCATCCTCCTTGCTTCCTCCTGTCTGGCCTCTCCACCTCAGGCACCGCTATCTGTCCACCATCACCACCCAAGTTCAGGTTCCTCTCCCTCCAAATCCCAAAAGGGCTCTCCAATCAAATGGTCTCCAGTTCTAACAGAGGCAAGAATCCCCTGGATTGCAGGTTCGGAATCGTTGCTGTCCTACCACAAGGAGTCAGCCATTTTTAGGAAAGCGAGACAGGATGACTTGTGCTTAGGGGAAACCTTTGCCCTGTGGACTCCTGTGTCAAGTTGCTTCTCCAAGATGTGCTCACTGACTGGGCACAGGGCCTACCAGAGCCCTGTCTCCCCCCACATCTCTGGCTGTCCCCTACATATCCAGTTACTCTGTACTTTGAGGCCTGTTCTGAACTTGGAACCGCCTTTTCTCCATAAACTCTGATAGGCTCAACAGCTGCTCCCTCCCAAAGCCCTCCCAGCCCAGCCCCCTACCTGATGAGGGGGCCGCTCTGCACTCCCTCCCTGGGGTGCTCCTTCTCTGTGTTGGGTGAAGTCTTCCTAAAAGGATCTCAGCATTACCTGCAGAGCTTACCCCAGCATCTAGGGCCGGCTGGGCCTACTTAACCAGAATCTCAGGTGATTCCGAGTGATTCCCTGCACCTGTCCTCAAGCAGTGTCCCAGCTTACTAAGAAGAGCTGGAGCATGCTGAGCACCTGCTCTGATCCAAGCACACCCTAAGCACTTGACACAGGGCGTCTCTAATTCTCCCGTGGCTCCTTATTGCCCCCAGTTTACAGGGAAAGGGAGTGGAGACGCCAGCCAGCCCCCTGAGTCAAATCACCCGCCTTTGCCTCACACAGCACCTGGGAGGAAAGACCCCACTCCAGCAGTCATTCGAGACGTTGTTATGGTAGGAATTTACAGAAAGGAATGAAAGATGCAAGGGAACCAAGCAGGGCTAGGGACAGGAGAAGGACCTGACCACTCCTGACCCTGAAGGACTAAGGGGTGAGCCAGGGTCTTCAGTGACAAAGAGCAGCCACCCCTCACCTCCGGCCTTGCCCCTCCCACCTCCAGCCCCTGCCTCCCATTGACTAAGCTCAGCCAGAAACCACAGAGCAAAGGAGTGTGCAGGGTGAGGATCTCACCCATCAGCCTCCAAGGATACAAGATGGAGTCCAGAAGGACCGAAAGGAATCGAGAGCGGTAACCAGGGCTTTCCACATTGTCCCGTGATCAGGAAGTGGCAGAGGGACCTGGCTGGGCAACCAGCCCCTCCATCACCGCCCACTCCCCCCTGGCCTGTCCAGGAGAGCGTGGCGCCGGGCTTCCAGCCCCCTGTCGGTGGTTGATTCCAGTGTATTCATCTGTGCGCTGCCCAGTGTAATGGAACCGGACCTGGGTTTAAATCCTCCTCTACCAGTTAGGAATGTGTGACTAAGGACAACTCACTTCCCCTCCCAGCTTCAGTTTCCCCATCTGTAACCCAGCGCTGTCACAGCACCTCCCGGCTAGCCCTGAGGTGAGAAGAACTGAAGGCAGAGTGTGTGCTGGCTACTGTTGCCATTGGTGACATGCTACACACTGACTGAACACATAGATAGCGTCTGCGTGACCCAGCCTAGGGAAGCCTGGGCGTTTGGGGTGGTGTGGAGTCTGGTTTGACTCCGTCCCACAGAGCTTCAGGTACTGCAATTTAATCCCCATTGTGTGGTATGAAGAATAGAAACTTAATCCCACTACGATGTTCAAAGGTGGGGCCTTTGGGAGGTGATTAGGACTAGGTCATTAACCGAATCCTGGTAACTTTATTTGAAGAAGGAGGGAGACCAGAAGAGACACACCCAAGTACACACCTCCCCCCTCTGTTGTCCTGTGATACTCTAGCCTCGTTGGAGGGCTGCCAGCTAAAAGGCCACTAGATGGCTTGACCTTGCACCTCCACAATGGAAAACCAGAATCCACCTCTGTTCTGTGTGTGTGTGTGTGTGTGTGTGTGTGTGTGTGTGTGTGTGTGTTATGTGGTGTTTGCACTCGTATGTGCCAGCACAGGTTCTTAAACTCAGGGCCTTGCATTCTTTCTTGACTCTTTTTGCTCAAAGCTAAGTGCCAGACGGGTGAAACCACACCTCCACTTCTGACATTTTGGTGATTAAGTGGAGATAAGAATCTCCTGGACTTTCTGCCTGGGCTAGCTTCAAACTGCAATCTTCAGACCGCAGCCTCCGGATTGGTTAGGATGACAAGCATGAGACACTGGTGCCTGGACACCCCTGTTCGTAAAGCAAACCCTATCTGTGATACTGTGTTATTAGCAACAGCAGACTTAGTTTGTTGTATTCACCTGTGACTTGTCAGAGGGGAGGTGGAGAGAAGAGGTGGAGAAGGGCAGGTAGCAGAGTTTTGGTTGACTTGCAGCCACAAGGCGACCGACCCTGCGTTCCTGCTCTCAGATGGCGAGCCCCTGTGATTTCATTAGTCAGGAGCACAGCATCAAGCAATAACTTAATTTCTAACTGTGGCACTTGATAAATTTTCCATTTACCTCATTAGTTTTTACAGCCTGCAATATTGGTGAGAACACTTCCAATTAACCATATGGGAAGCTTCAGTATGGAATCACAACAATTTTTAAAAATGTGTTATTTAACCAAATAAGAATCACAGCCCCCAGAAATAAAGATGCTAGATAGAAAGCAGTACTCTCATCCCAGGAAGGCGGTGCTTGTGGGGAGGGAGGAACTTCCAGTCTGAACTCTGAGCCGGGCCTTAGCTGGAGAGGAATGGGCTGAGTTGGCCTCCACCTCTCCCTTTCCAAAGAAACCTGTGGCCTCGCACCAAGGCCAGAACCTATGGCTGGGAGGCCAGGGGCCTGCTTCTGAATTCCAAGAGCTGTGGACACTCCTGTTCGTTTAGCAGCTTTTCTCGGCTCTTATCTTACTTGATCACCAGAGTCCTGTAAGATGGGAAGTGGTTTCCTGTCTCGCACAAGAAACAGAGGTTCATTCCTAGACTACCAAGATCAAGGGCAAGCCCCGGCCTCTCAGGGGCTTGGGCAGATTTTCTGAAGTGGTCTCTGCTCACGGCCCACTCTTACTTCTTTCCCAGAGCCCAGCCAAGCGCCTCACATCAGCCCCAGGCCCTTCGCCTTGCCAGTGGCTAAAGCTGGCCCTCACAGATCACAAACCCTGCCCCGGAAGTGGACCAATTTATTGGATGGGACCAGTGAGTCCCCAGGGGTCTTCATCACTGAATGGAGTGAGAAACCATGGGGATTGTTCTTGCTGGCCTGGAGTTTCCAGCAGCCATGCCTTTGACTAGGAGAGAGCTGGCCAGCTGGGAGAGTTCCTAGAGGCAGCGTGCAAAAGCCCGCCGAGGTACCGGTGAAGGGGAGGAGCGCAGAAGGCAAAGAAAGGTCAGTGACGCCGGCACTGGCAGCTTCACCTGTCATCCTAACCATGCAGGAGGATGAGAACTGAGGATCGAGGATTAAAGCCAGCTGGGGTGGGAAAGTCCTTGAGATTCTTATCTCCAATGAATCACTCAGAAAACCAGAAGTGGTGCTGTGGCTCAAGTGGTAGAGTGCTCACCTTGAGCAGGAAAGCTCAAGCCCTAAGTTCAAGCCCCATCACCAACCAAAAAAAAAAAAAAAAAAGGAAGGGAAAGAAGGATGGAAGGAAGGGAGGGAGGGAGGGAGGGAGGGAGGGAGGGAGGGAAGGAGGAAGGGAGGGAGGGAAGGAGGAAGGGAGGAAGGGAAGGAGGAAGGGAGGAAGGAAGGAAGGAAGGAAGGAAGGAAGGAAGGAAGGAAGGAAGGACAGCAACATGCAGATGTCCCCCTAGATCCCAACACTCTGTCCTGCCCTAATCACCAGGCTGGGGTTCCCGACCCTGACTGCCACTAATAGATAGTCTGTGTCCCAGTATCTCCATCTATACACTGACTTGGGATGCTAGATCAGCAATCTCAGTCTCTCTTCAAAGTGCTAAGAAGGTCTGGAGAAGCACTGCACAGGGTGCCAGGCACTTGGGGTTCCCAACTCCAAGAAATGGTTTGCTTCTGGATCTAAACGAAGTGTGAGAATTGCCAGGTCTGGTGACTCAGCACCTGAGATTTGAGTTCACGTGGATCAGCAGAAAACACCTGGGATTTAGCCTGTGGGCACCCTCTGTGTCTGCTTCCATCTGGTGCCACCAACCCCTGCCCTTCCTCCACTCTGTGTTTGAGGGCCTTAGAGGTCACTGGGGCCCAACATTAGACAGGAAATAGGGTGTGTGTGGGCTAGATCTGTCCCACTCAGAAGCCTCCTTTAATCTATTCTTCTGAGTGTGCTGATTTGTGGTGTGTGTGTGTGTGTGTGTGTGTGTGTGTGTGTGTGTGTGTGTGTGTGTGTGTGTGTGTGTGTGTGTGTGTCACACACATGCCCCTACTGCAGCTTGAACTCAGGGTCTGGATGCTGTCCCTTAGCTGTTTTTGCTTGAGGCTGGCACTCTACTACTTGAGCCATACTTTGACTTCCAGCTTTTTTGCTGATTCCTTGGAGATAAGAGTCTCCTAGCCTTTCCTGCCTGGACTGGCTTTGAACCATGATCCCCAGATCTCAGCCTCCTAAATAGCTGGGATTACAGGCGTGAGTCTCCAGCACACAGCTTAACTATTCTTCCAGGGTGAGCTGATTTTTAACACTCCTTGGCAGCTCTCTCAAAGTTATAGATCAATTTATAAGAATGAAGAAATAACCGCGAGGATGTTCTTGCAGAGGATGATCTATTAGCTTTGGGGTTATTCATAATAAACTTTACAGATTGATTAAGCTCCTTGGCTCTGTGCCAACCCCTAGCCCATCTGTATCATGCTGCAGCCCTTGTGCAGCAGAAGAGGTTTGCCCTGAAATTCTCGTGACTCCCTCTGTCCTCTTCAGTTAGGAGAAGGCAAACCCTTTACATATATACGATGATTTTAAACTATTTATCTTGCACGGAGGAATTGATCTTTGCAGGTCTTTCTCTCTGGCCTTGACACTTGATGGATGGCCTTGAAGATGCTTTCAGATAGAAAAGACATGGCCCCTAATGGATGGCTCTTCTCATCTTAATTTTTCCCCTGGAGGGTCTCCTCCATCTGGAATCGCCCCTGTTTCCTTTGTGCATTTAACTCTGTAAGTGCCTCACTGATGATAGCAACTCTATTTCTGTGGCCTGGAGGTCTCTTCCAGATCAAAGGTTCGAAGAGCCAGGTGAAGAAATCACTGAAGCACCCTGGAGCCTCCAGGCCTGGGTCGGTTCTCTGACTGAGGAACCACCACCGTCCAGCAGCCCGCTGGCCTGCTGTATCCACAGCCCTGCCCAGGTCAGCTCAGACCAGAAGCCTGAGCGCCATCAGGTTCTCTCTGGAAACCCAGAGATCTGAAATCTCCCTACAAAGACTTCCTATTTTTAGTACATGGTATCAATTTGCAAACAGAATAATGATCTCTGTTACTTTTCAGGAAATTATGTTTAATATAGTTTACTAGAGCGAACGAAGAACAATTTAATTGAAAGAGCTGCTCTGAACCATATTTAACCTAGATGTACTAAATGGAGTGTCTCGGAGATAAGTTATGGTTTTTAATTTAATGTAAACTATTCTATGCATAAGCACTGTGTTTTTGCCACTCTTATAATGACTGGTTTGGGTTTATGCACTATTTTTTTTTTTCAATCATCTCTTTCCTCTAGTGAGGAAAAGCAGTTCTTGTGAATGTTCAACCTGACCTGGGGATTTCCACACAGAATCTAACCGCAGGGGCCAGGCAGACTCGCTGTCTTGCGTTTTGGTACCTTTAATGGGACCAGCTTCACGCTGGAGTGGAGTCCCTGTGTTCTAAGAAATGCCCACATTTCACGTCTGGGCTGGGCCTGGGCCTGGCTGTCTCTTTCCAGGCTCTGATTAATGGATCGCAACCACTGTACCAGTACTTCCAATGAAATTTCATGCTCACCAAGATTAATTGCTGAATGAAAAATATTGAAACTTTATTATTCATATAATTCATTTGCGGGGATAATCCCAGGAAAATGTAGTATGTGGTTGAAGTTAATCATCTGACGGTAATTGATGGAAAGCAAGATGGAAGGAAGCAGGTGGAGCAGCTCACAGCCCGGCTCCTGCTGGTGAGGGGTTCAGGCCAACCACATGCATGGGCACAGGGATTGTAGGAATACTAACTCACCCCCAGGTGGGCTGTCACCATTAGTTTCTTGGTCCTCTCTTGTGCAGCCCAGGCCGTTTGTGCCTCAGAGTGTGAATTTGATGGTTTTCATTTGTTTGTCTTGCTGGTTGGTTTGGGGCTAACTAGGCTTTAGTTCCCCTTCATTTCCATTTGAGATGCTACCTGTTCCCCTGTCCCCCCATACACACACTATGCTTTAACTAGGGCTCTTGGGAGAGGGTGTGTGACCAGACATTGACCAATGAGATGGTTGCTGCAGTGATTGGTTAAGAAGTAGACATGTGACCTCATCAGGGCCAATAAGATGCAGCAAGTCCTCCTTTCCTGGGAAAGGTAGGATACAAGCTAGCTCTTGTACTTCCTGTTGGGAAAGCTGAGAGCATGGAAGGCTGGAGCTGGGAGGGCCTTCATGCCAACACAGGGGCCACAGCAAAGAATCATGGAAAACGGTCAGCTGAGACACTAGGAGAAATTGAGTCTCGGTGGTGAAGTCATTTAGGCTGTGAATCAAACCATACCTGAAGCTAGCCCTACTTCTGGACAAGAGACACCCTGACCTATGTGAGTCATATGTATTCAGTCTTTGCTGAAGCCAGTTTCAGTCCTTTTCTCAGTGTCCCTGAAACGTGACCAAAACAGTAAAAAGACAAAAAGCTTTTGCCACTGGCTTTATTTCAAGTCTGTGGCTTAGCTCCTGTCCTGCAGGAAACAAGCATATATGTTCTCAAACTGGACGTTTCTCTGACCTCCTTTCAGTGTTCAAGCTAACTGGCAGCCTGTGGATGAACTCAGTTTCAGCTGAAGTTAGCGGTTGTTTTCTGTTGCTTGCAGCTCAGGCTTTCTACCAAAACACGGAGGAATGCTCTCTATCAGCCCGATCTCCCGTGACCTCGTCCATCTGAGAGGAAACTTGTCACAAGTGGCACTACCTCCAAACATGCACTGATCAGTAACGTGTTAAGAGACACACACGCATGTTTTAAAATTGTCGATACAGATTAGGAAGTCACACTAAATTCATGCCAGGGGTGTTCTCTGGGCAGGGGTCGGGGAGCAAAGGGTGCTGGTGAGAGACGTAAAGAAGGCTTCCACTGAATCAGAAATGTTTTAGTTCCAAAACAGACTCCGTGCAGAGACAAAACTGGTGAGATGCATGCATCCTGGTGCTGGTGTGCAGAGTGGATTGTTAGTGTCTGTGCTGCTGTGAGATTCTATTCTAATAAGGCATAAAATCAAATGAAGCTCTCCCTTCCCCATTCTCAGATGCAAGAAGTCATCAGCTGAGATCCTGGCTGCGTCCCAAGTGACAGGTGCTGGTACAAGGCAAGAGAGAGAGACACTTACGTTGGAGAAAATGATGGTTAAGCAAAGACAAACCTGGAAGCTGGGTGTGGGTGTGGTGGGTATGGTGTGTGTATGGTGTGATCCAAGGAGCAGAATAGGCATAGAGAGCCTGAGGAGAAAAAGAGAGCAAATGGGAGTGAGCTTGGTGAGCTGAAGGAACTGGGACGAAGCTTGTCTTTAAGGGACCCTGAAGGTCAGCTAGGGTCTACATGGGCAGATGGGTTTGCAGGAGGATCTGCATGCCTGTAGAAGCACACACATTCTCCTCTGGACTTTGTTTTAACCTAGCAGCACATTGTGAATCAAAACCATGAAAGATCCTTGAAAACAGCCAAGCAGAAACTGACCAGCCACTGCTGTCTCCTCAGCTACGCCCTCCACGCAAGTTTATGCAGCTCCTCCTGTCTGGGCTGCAAAAGACAGAGGATCAGCTGGGCACTGGTAGCTCATGCCTGTAGCCTGTCTAGCTACTCTGGAGGCTGAGATCTGAGGATCATGGTTTGAAGCAAGCCTGGGCAGAAAAGTCCATGAGACTCTTTATTTATTTATTTATTTTTATTTTTTGGGTCCGGTCATGGGGCCTGAACTCTGGGCCTGGCGCCGTCCCTCAGCTCTTCAGCTCAAGGCTAGCGCTCTACCACTTGAGCCACAGCGCCACTTCCAGCTTTTTTCTCTTTGCTTATGTGGTGTTGAAGAATTGAGCCCAAGGCTTCATGCATGCAAGACAAGCGCTCTACCACTGAGCCACCTTCCCAGCCCATCCATGAGACTCTTTATCTCCAATTAACCACCAATAAAACAGGAGGTAGAGGTATGGCTCACGTGATAGAGCACCAGCCTCAAGGGAAGAAGCCAAGTAAGAGCTCAAGGCCCTGAGTTCAAACCCTAGTACAGTCTTACACACACACACACACACACACACACACACACACACACACACACACACACACACACACACACACATACACACACACACACACATATAGATGCTCCAAGATTCTGCCATTCAAATTGCCAACTAATGTCTGCTTCAGGCCAGATTCTTGCAGCTACTTTGGGACACTGTCTCTTTCCTTGTGCACACTAAGGCAACGTTGGTCAGTAGGTATCTCCTCCTATGGGTAAGACTCAGACAGAGGTGTATAGCCTTTCCAGGTTACACAGCTGCATAGTGGGCTGATTTATTCTAGCTCTTTCTGCTTCACCTAAGGAGCCCACCGCTGTCCATTCAATTCAGCTGGCTGGGAGCCTCCGTGAGCTGGCAGCCAGCGAATTCCTACGGCCTCACCCACATCTCCTGGGCAGAGGTCCTCTGTGAGGGCGGCACAGACCTCCTCATCCCAGCCAGCCTCACACCACCGAGTTCATCTAAGCTCAACTCTGTGCATCCAACCAGTGAATAATAAATTTAATAATTAAAGAATAATTCATTACACCTGAAACTTCTCACTTGGGGGTACAATTAGCCTCTGGCGCCTTTAGCATGAGTTGCCAGTGACTAATTGTACCCTCAAGGAAGTATTTGTAAGTACAATTAATTGTGTGCAAAGAAAAAAATCTAACCCACAAATACTTGGGGAGCCTAAAAATTACTCCCACAAAGAGGGTTTGTTGAAAGTCCAAGCCCTGTGGCACGCTTCTCCAGAGCTGTGCAGATGTTGGGGGGCTCTATGGGGGACCATGCCCCCCCCGCCAGGGTCACCTGAGTCCTGAGCCTCCAGGCAGCCACTCCACAGTGCAGACCATTGTCTAGTGACAAGTCATTAACTATTTAATGAGAAGTAGTGGGATGGACAGAGCAGGAAGATAAACCAAGATGCTTTGTTTCTTCCAAGTTTCTCCATCATCATCTGATTCCTCCAAAGTCAGAGCACTGGAAGTGTGGAGGATCTTCTTGGTGTTACAATGCACCTGCTGGAGGCAGGACCTGGTCAGCCTTCCAAGGACATCATGTGGCCAAGGAGAAAGTGAAGGCATGGCACCTGCCATGGCCATACCATCCCTTCCTGAGAACGTCGATGACGTCAGGCCACAGACCCAGTCTTGATTCCTCTGCTGGTCTCCACGGAGCAGATGAACTCCAACACTCTCCACCCTTGCTCCCAAGCCCAGCGCTGTTCCCCTGCATCTCTCCCAATAACCCAAATGTCAGCGAAGCGATCTTCACTCTCGTCCCTGACTTTGTTTTAACCTCCATTGTTCCCTTTGCCTAACATGTCCTTCCACAAATGCTCATATAACAACAAATGTCCAAATACTTGATGATGGATACGTACGGATGTATAGACACACAGACATGCACAAGTGAACGCATGCATGCTTAGGTACACACACATATAGAAGCACAGTGCTCATACATGCAAACCACAGCATAAACTCCTATACACATATCACCATGCACACGTTCATATCTAAACATGACATCTATGCTCAAACATAGATACATACACTTATACCCACATTCATGTACACACGTATGTGAGTACTTATTCATACACAAACAAGGTCACCTGAGTGCAGAGCACTTTCTCTCTCAATCTCTCTCTCTCTCACACACACACACACATACACCCTCATACACTCTGCATTTGTCACATGTCTGACTTTAGCTGTTTTCTGAGACACAACACCAACATTCCCACAATCACGTGTGTTTCCCACCACCCTTCCCCTGAAAAAACTCTTTCTTGCTAAGGTATCTTTTAGGCTTTCTGCCTATGAAAAGCTCTGAAGGTCTGGTTCTTTTGTAGTCTGGAAGCCCCTCAGGACCAGGCCCATAACCTTGTGCCCTAGTGCACCCTATGCCTGGTGGTGAATGTTCTGTCTTGTCTGGGGCACACATACTTCAGTATTGGGGAAGTATTTTATGTCCCTCTGGAATTCTAAAAGGGACAGCGAGGTAAGAGTCACCCTCCACAGTCATCCTCCGCAGAAGGAACAAAGCCATTGGAAAGCCATTCCTTTGGTCCTCCCACTTACGACTGGGTGCTGGGGTGCCCTCACCCTCCTTGTTCCCAGCAGAGAGGCTGTGCTCTCACACCTGAGGCTGAGATTTCTCCAAGCCCCCGGGCATCCCGGAGCACCACCCTGGGCTGGATGCTGAGGTTCTCATGGCAACAAGGAGGGAGCACACAGCACACAGCTGGGGAAAAGCTGGCCACGAGCCGGGCACCGGTGGCTCACGTCTGTCATCCTAGCTACTCAGGAGGTTGAGATCTGAGGATCACAGTTCAAAGCCAGCCCAGGCAGGAAAGTCCATGAAACTCTTATCTCTAATAAACTACTCAGAAAACCAAAAGTGGCGCTGTGGCTCAAGTGGTAGAACGCTGGCCTTGAGCTGAAGAGCTGAGGGACAGCACCCATGCCCAGAGTTCAAGCCCCACGACCAACCTCCTCCCCCCACCCCCCAAAAAAGGAAAAGATGGCCACAGAGAAGAGATGAAACTTCCAGGCCAAAGGCCAAAGGCCTGGACTGATGGAGAGAGAGCCGCCGGTGAAGGGAGAGGGCTCTGCTGTGGATGGTCTCCACCGCATGTGTGAGATATTTTCCAAGCTTCGGCAAACTCACTGAGGAGCCACTGAAAATGCTAGAACAGGAGACTTCAGCTAGGGTTCCGATGCTAGCAGAGGGACTGAGTCTGTTGGGGACCAGTAGGCACCTGGCATTCTGTTCCTGCTCTTCTTCCTTGTCACCCAGTGAAACCTGGAAGAGCCTGGACTCCATTCTCAAGTCATGGCCTCTAGGCTCCCCAAGATGATACAGCAACTTTCTGGGAGAAGATGCCCTGAAGTCATCTGAGAGACTCACCTTGCTGTGAGTTGTACTGTCTTCCTGCCTGGGGATGGGGTGGGGAGGGTCCTGTCTTCTCTTTCTACTCCAGGACCGAGGAACATTTGATACAATTGGTACCGTGGCAGACCCTCCCAACAACAAAGGTAGAAGAGCACCATCCACAGAGGTGACCTGCTCCGCCCACATCCCCACCACCCAGGAGGACAGAGCAACTTGACCAAGCCAGACGCTTTTGTCTTGGTGGTGTTCGCATTCCCCCTGGAAGGCATGAAGCCCCGTGGGGGCTGCAGACACTTTGTGTCCTGGGTCTCTGGTCTGCTCTCCTTTATTAGATTTTCTTCTAGACAATTGCCCAGTATTTTGTTCCATTGTTTTCTGGTGCTGGTGTGGGGTCCCGAGGACTTGCCAGTCACCAAGAAGCCTGTGGAAAGTCACCACAGAGCGCAGCCATCTGTCATGGTTCTTGTTTGCAGTCTCAAGGCCTTGAGAACATTTTAATGAGTCCCAAAGACGGTTCCAGTGAAACACAGGGCCAGGCTAGACGGGAAAGTCTGACAGTCTGTGACACCCTCCCATTCCCGACACACAGGACACATTGCAGATGATCCCCTCAAGGGGGACAGATCAACTTCTTAGAGGAGATGAAACCCTAGCGGGGTTCTGAAGGACAAGTAGGCATTCATAGAATAAAGAAAGAAGAAAAGGAAACGATGGGAGAGAAGGTATTTAAGATATACGGAGATAGCCTTGTAGGGATCAGGAGCACAGCGGAGGTAGCACCGGAAGAAAAGGAAAAGGCCACCGGAAGCCTTTGGTCCACACATGGAAAGAAAACACTTTGCTGATGCTTCTGGCTTTCCTGTGTCTGGGGGCTCAGCCTCCCCTCCTCTCCCGAGCCCAGGCAGGCAGCAGGGTGCTGCCTCGGTGACCCCCGGCCAGGCTTCCCAGCTCCCCACAGAGGAGAATCACCTAACTGTGGCACTGAGCGCTCCCGATTCCTGGGAGGACAGGCTTTTTCCTCTGAGCAGAGGCCTTGGTGAAGAAGCCAGGTGAGAAAAGTTAGCCTGGCCTAGCGCTGGTGGCTCACACCTGTCATCCTAGCTACTCAGAAGGCTGAGATCTAAGGAGTCAGCCTGGGCAGGAAAGGCTTTGAGACTCATATCTCCAAATCAAGAGGTAGAATGCCAGCCTTGAGTGAAAAAGCTCAGGGACAGCACTCGGACCCTGAGTTCAAGCCCCAGGACCAGAAATCGTAAGATGAGTGCTCCAGAGTTTCCCCTCCCAACCCTCTCGCTGCCCTCCAACTCCCACCCCGAGATGCTCAGAGCCCTGGGATCCTTGGAGAGGCCGTTGCTGTCAGTGCCAGAGATGCCACTGGCCCTGGACATGGGCAGGGCACTGCAGTGATGTGAGCCAGTGTTTCCGCATCCCATGCTTCTTGCAGACAGGAAATCAGGCTTTGCTATCAGCATCGGTGCCATTTGTCTGCTGTGTGCCTCAGCCCGGGTGACGTGGTGCACAGCAATGTGTCTGACACTCAAGGTCTCAGTTTCCAGTGTGTGTTGAAAGTCCTGTCTAATTAGGAGGCTCGCCACTCCCTGTTGGACTGGCCTGTTGGGCAGAGTTTGTAATTAGAGTGTCAGATTAGCGCTCTATTAATTTCAAGAATTGCAATTCTTAGTTTGAGCTAATTGTGGGTATCTGTGCAGCGTTCCCCCAAGATACTTTCTATTACAGTGACTAACCCCATCTGGATTCTGAGTGGAGCCCACAGGCTGGATGAATACACACAGTGGTGTTGATGAAACCACAGTTCTCAGGGCTTCCTGGCCTAGCACCCTACCAGCTTCCTTTACAGAAATGAGTGGCTACCTGATTTTCCTTCTTTCATTCCTTTAAGAAGACACTCTAAACCACTAGACTAGTCAGTGAAGCCCCCTGGCACTCCTTTAGGCTAGACACATGTCAGCAAATACAGGAAGACACAGCAAATGATTTCCATTGGTCAGGACAGAGGTGATCATGTACTCAGAGCTACCATCGGTATGGATCACTAGAAAGTGCTTTAATAATATGCATCAATGTGTCACCCATGTAAACCCCAGACTTGGTTTGTTAGAAAGTCTATGTGGAGGCTGGCATATACCCCCCAAAACTAGAAACTTAATCACCAAATTCATATGACCATGGTATTTGGAAATGGGGTCTACCCAGGAGGGTGGAGCCCCCAAGATGGTGTTAAAGGCTTTATGAGAAGAGGAAGAGAGGCTGAGCTGGCGTGCTTACTCTGTGTCACCATGTGATACAGCCCACCATGATCCAGCAAGAAGGAGCTGACAGATGCCAGGCAGGTGCCAGCACCGTGCTCTGAGACCTCTCAGACTCCAAAGCCATGAGTCCAACAAACTCAACTCCTTATAAATTACTCAGTCTGCAGCAGCAGAAAACAGACTAAGACAGGGTCTCTCTGTATCATGAAGTAACACGTGGCCCCTAAAAATGATTGTTCCTCTATCAAATGACCAGGAAGATGCTCATGACATGTTAAAGGCAGTAAGTTAGCGAGGAACATGAATAGTGACTGTACATATGTATGTAAGCCTCTGGGGAAGAAATGTTAATAGTGAGCTGAACACAGTGGCTCCTACTTGTAATCCCAGCTACTCAAGAAGCTGAGACCTGAGGACTGTGCTTTGAAGCCAGCCTGAGCATGAAAATCCAGGAGACTGATCTCCAATCAACCACCAAAAAGCCATCAGTGGAGCTATGGCTACGGTGCTAGAGTGCCAAGATTGCCAATGTCTTGAGCAAAAAAACTACGGGACAGGCTCAGAGTTCAAGTCCCTGTAACAACACACACACACACACACACACACACACACACACACACACACACACACACACACACACACACACACACACACACACACACACACGAATGGAAATCCATTCAGAAAAAAAAAATAATCATCATCAATTTAGTGCAGCAAATTCAATCCCTAGCCAGAATGAAGACAGACCTCCTCCAATCTCAGACTTCTTAACAAATTTCACCAGAGCCTGAGGTTCCCAGGGTGTTTGTAAGCGGCTGAGTCCTGTCTGTAGCATGGTAGGGAAAGCCGGGTGTGTGACTCGATGCTTGTGCAGAGACCGAGCTTCTTTTTCAGCGTGGTGACACACGTTTGCTGGTGGAAAATTCACAAGCTCTCCTTCTGCACATGGAGGAGGGGTGGGGTTCCGCTCCAAATTCCAGGGCCCACCCCTCCACCAATCAGAAACCAGAAACACCCTCACCCCACACACCCCTGTCTTTCTGCTACTCAACCAAGCCTGGGTTCTGAATTGGGCAGTGACCCACCCTCAGGAGAGCAGCCCTGCCCTCCCTCATTGCTCTTCAGGCTGAGATACCAGGTGCACCCTCTCTGCCCCCCTTTCCTCCCAGCCAACCAGACAGGATCTGCCTCTCCAGAGCTGCCTCCGGAGCCCCCGTGCTGGCTTGTGAACTGGCACACTGCCTCCCAACTCTGCCTGGAATGACACCGTGGAACTCCCTGCAAATAACACAACTCCCAGCCCCTAACTATGAAGGCTTTCCAGACCCACGCTGCTGGTGGGTGCTTTTTATAGTGACTCTCTTTTAAGCTCTAATCCTGAAAAGACATTTGATGGAGTTGGATGGGAAAGAAATTGACAGTGGCTGCACCTTGCTGTGCTTCATTCTTGTCTTTTAGTTATAAAAGTGATAGATACTTTTAAAAGTACAAAAAGCGTATAAAGTTAGGGGAAAAAAAACAGAGAGGGGAAGAAAGAAAGTCACGTCTCAATTCCTCCAGTCTTACCTCCTAGAGTATGATGGAATTCTTTTAGAATTCATTCTTATTCTTCTAACCTTGAAAAATTGCTCCTTTCAAATTAGTATATGCGTACCTTAGAAAACTAGAGAACAAAGAAGAATGTGGTGGCTCATATCTGTAATTCCAACTATCCCAGAAGTGGAATCAGGAGAATCACAACTTGAGGCTAGTCTAGGCACAAAGATACAAGCCCCTTGGGCTGGGAAGGTGGCTCAGTGGTAGAGTGTTCACCTTGAATGCATGAGGCCCTGGGTTCAATTCCTCAGCACCACATAAGCAGAAAAAGCCAAAGTGGTGCTGTGGCTCAAGTGGTAGAGAGCCACCCTTGAGCTAAAGAGCTGAGGGACAGGGCCCAGGCCCAGAGTTCAGGCCCCACGACTCACAAAAAAAAAAAAAAAAAAAGATAGGAGGCTCCATTTCAATCAATAAGCTGGGACTGGTGGTCCACACCTGTGATTCCAGCTATGTGAAGCATAGGTAGGATCACAATCTGAGGCAAGGCTATATATACATCCTGAGAAAAACTCAAGACCTTAACTGAAAATTTACTAAAGAAACAAAGGGCTGGGACTAAAGCTCAAGAGGTAAGGGGTGTGGCTGAATGGCTGAAGTGGCAGGGAGGCAGGGGGTGTGGCTCAAGTGGTAGAGCTACTGCCTAGCAAGCGTGAAGCCTGAGTTCAACCCCAGTGCCACCATGCCCCCAAATGGAGACAAAATAAACATAGAAAAAGAAAACCAACGAACATGCATAAAAAGTCAACACTCACTGATACCCCCCAAATGACCCTTTGCATATCTTTTTTTTTTTTTTTGCTAGTACCAGGATTTGAATTCAGAGTCTCAAGACTGCCTGGCTAGCACTTGAGTCTGTCTTTTTGCTAGGAGTTCAAGAAATGAAGTCTTTTCTCCCACAATTCTCCAAATCTCAGCCTCCTGAGTAGCTAGGATTACAGTGTAAGCCACTACAAAATAGCTTGATATTTATCTTTCGATTTATTCTAGATCATTACAGAATTGCACTGTAAACTTTAAATTCAAATGTGCCATTTCAACCTTGTAGTGTATGTAGGCTAAACAGTGCAAATTTGCGTTTTGTTCTTTTGACAGTGGGCGTGGTTTTGATTTGCACTTCCTGGATGATTACTGATGCTGTTTCATGTCTTTGCTGGCCAAGTTTTGAACTGCTTTTTTTTTTTTTTTTTTTTTTTTTAAGGTATACAGCCCAAGCTGCACTTGAACTCTTGATTCTCCTGACTCAGCTTTCCAAATGCTGGGACTACCAGCAAGCATCACTGCACTTAGCTTCCTTGCTGCCTCTGAAGAGTAGATGACTGTGAGCTGAACCGGCTAGCCTCGGTTTTCGCCTAGAACCAGGGACACTGGAATGCAATGCCGGTCTATTTTGTAGAGCTTTCTTGTTCCAAACAGTTGCCTTGCTTTGAGTTTTATCATTAAGATTTAAATGGCTATTGGATTTGGGGCACTTGAACCATTCACATCAAAGATTGCTCTAGAAAGACGCCCTCGGGCTTGAGTGACAGGCTGGAGAAAACCTCCAATCTTTGGGTAGAGAGCCCATTGTCTGACTGAGCAGGTCGTGCCAGTTCTTCCAGAATACAGAAAAACCAAAGCCTTAAGTAATAAGGGGTTATTTGCAAATCTGATTCTTCTCTCTTTTATTTAGTAAAGCAGTTCCTTGTTAACAAATGAAATTTTATTGAAAACTCTTTTGAGAATCCTGTTGAGTAGGCAGAGGCTGGACAGACTATTCCCAGCCACCAGTGGTGACAGATGAAAGCAGAGAAACGTCCTTCCCAAGGAGCCCTCTGTCAGGTTAGGGCTTCACGCACACACTTTTGCAAAAGTGAGGACCACTTCCCAGCCCAGCCATGCACCAGGAGTTTCTCACACTTGAGTCATGTAAATGAGCCTGCCTCTGTGTGTGTGTGCGTGCACACACACGCGCGCGTACTAGTCCTGAGGCTTGAACTTAGGGCCTGGGTACTATCCCTAGATTCTTTTTCTCAAGGCTAGCATTCTACCACTTGAGCCACAATACCACTTCTGGCTTTTTTCTGAGTCATTTAGTAGAGAAAAGAGTCTCACAGACTTTCCTGCCCAGGCTGGCTTTGAACCAAGAGCCTCAGATATCAGACTCCTGAGTAGCTAAGATTACAAGCATGAGCCACCAGTGCCCAGCGGAGCCTGCCTTTCTTTGGTTCTTTCTTTTTTCTTTTTTCATTCTTTGCTCTTCTTCTTCCTCCTTCTTCCCCCCCCCCCCCCAATCTTGCTTTCTTGCTATTTTTTGAGACAGGCTAGGTAGTCCCGGCTGTGCCCTTGAATTGCTGGTCCTCCTGCCTCAGCTTTCAGAGTACTGGGATTATACACATGACACGTGCCTGACTTAAGAGGTGTGGTGGCGATGGGGTGGTGGGTGGTTTGTTGTGGATGGAACCCAGGCCCTCCGGAATGCTGGGCAAACACTCCCCCACTGAGCCGCCTCCATCCCCAGCCAGAGAACTTTCAACATGAACTGAGGAGCTGTCCTTCCCCCATGGGGAGGTGTGAGGGCCCCCAAGACTCTTTTCTGATTTGAACATATATTAACAGTACAATGGTGTCTCACTGAGATACTTCCATGCCTGCATATAATGTGTTTTGATTATATTCACTACCTCTATTACTTTCTCTAATCTCCTCCCCCTCCTTTTCTTTATACTTTAATAGGTTTCATTATGCTATTTTTGTACATGCATATAATGTACGTTGATCATATTCATCATATTCTCCCCCATCACTCTCTCACCTTTCCCTCCCCCACTTGGTACCTCCAGACAGAACCCCTTTTATACTGGTTTTAGGACTAGATTCTGCAAATAAGAGAAAACATGTGATATTTGACTTTCTGAGTCTGGCCTATTTCACTTAGCTTGATGATCTCCAGTTCCATCCATTTTCCTACAAATAACATTTCATTCTTCTTTATGGATAAATGATACTCCATTGTGTTCATAGACCACATTTCCCTCATCTATTCATTCCTAACACTCTTTTTTTTTTTCCAGTCCTGGGGCTTGAATTCTGGGCCTGGGCACTGTCCCTGATCTTCTTTTACTCAAAGCTAGTTATCTACCACTTGGACCACAGCACCACTTCTGAGTTTTTTGAGTAGTTTATTGGAGATAAGAGTCTCACAAATTTTCCTGCCTGGGCTTGCTTCGAACTGCAATCCTCAGATCTCAACCTCCTGAGTAGCTAGGATGACAGATGTGAACCATCGATGCCCTGCCCCAAGATTCTTAAGACCATCCAATCACTAGATAACTGGTGATAAAAAGCCACCCACAGATGTCACATTATCAGCAGCCCTAGCCTGTATCTAGCCAGCTCTTAACACATTATAAAAAGATATTTGAACCATATTATGGAAATTCAAACAGAGAATATGAAACACACAAGAAACAGATATTAGGAAGGACCCAATAGGATAAGAAAACAGACACATCCTACTACAATAATGGTAAGAGGGGGCATTTTAAAATATAGATACAGGGTCGGGGATTTAGTTCCATGAAAGAGAGCTGGCCCTGAGTTTGATCCTCAGCTCATAAAAAATAAATAAATACAATATAGATGTACAAATGAAGCCCACAAGTAAATGCAGAAGCCTGGAGCTACTTCTCCTGGGTCCAAAGAGCAAGAAGGAAGAACACACAAAGACAGGAAGGTAGAGTTCCTAAAGGACACTTGAAGGGTCTCATGAGGACACATATGATGAACTTTATGGGCACCTATGGGGGTTACAGGTGAACCTTAAAAACAGAAGGCAAAGTAAAAGAATCCACTTATTGCCAGGCACTGGTGGCTCACACCTGTCATCCTAGCTACTCAGGAGGCTGAGATCTGAGGATCATGGTTCAAAGCCAGCCTGGGCAGGAAAGTCCATGAGACTCTGATCTCCAATAAACTACTAGAAAACTGGAAGTGGTGCTGTGGCTCAAGTGGTAAAGTGCTCGCCTGGAGCTGAAGAGCATAGGGACAGTGCCCAGGCCCAGAGTTCAAGCCCCACCACCAAAAAATAAAAATAAAAAAGACTCCATTTATTTTTAGGCCCATGTTATATGTGTCCATTTTTACAAAATATCCAGCCTACGCAAGTCCACAGAGCACGTAGACTAATGGTTCCCAGGGCTGGGGGAGGGAGAGGGAGGTGGACTACAGACAGATTCCAGGTTTCTTTTGGAATCAGATTGTATGGATCATTGCTCAACCTCATAAATGTGCCACAAACCACTGAGATGGTACACATTTATGCAGGTGAATTATATTTCAATGCTTTCTCTGTGTGTGTGTGTGTGTGTGTGTGTGTGTGTGTGTGTGTGTGTGTGTGTGTGTGTGTGTGTGTGCACATTTCCCTGTCCTGGGGCTTGAACTCAGGGTCTAGGCATTGTCCTTAAGATTTTTTGCTCAGAGCTAGCTCTCTACCACTTGAGTCACAGCTCCATTTCCAGATTTTTGCTGGTTAATTAGAGATGAGAGTCTCATGTACTTTCCTGCTCTGGCTGGTTTTGAACCTTGATCCTCGAAGATCTCAGCCTTCTGAGTAGTTAGGATTCCTGGCATGAGCCACAGGCACCCAGCCTCAATGCTTTTATAATGGGTGGAACATGACCTTTGGGTGGAAAGGCTCAGGCAGTCCAAGGCAATGTGGTAGTGGCAGTAGGAGAAGGGAGGAGATGGAGAAAGACCATCCTGGTGGTTCCCAATCAGCCAATCCAGCTGGAAGCCAGTGCAAGCCATTGGCTGGTGTCTCCATACCAGTCAACCTCCCTACAGAGCAGTACAGAAAGGATGTGGAGGAGATGCAAAGGCCAGAGCAGTGGAGAGTATCTTCAACACTGGAGGAGAAGGAATGTTCAGAGGACATGCAGCCAGGGGCAGAGGAGATCCACACATACTCCCTAATTGGCACGGTGAGTTCTGGCCTCTGGTAAGAGCTTCCTAGCAACTAGCACAGAGAGAAATCTAGCAGGAATAGATGAGGACTGTCCATCGGGCAAAAGGAAGCTCCAGAGGAGGTGCCAGTTCAGAGGGAGAATCTTGAAGGGCAGCTCAGGGTAAACATGTCTGGGCTCTGATGTGCATGGACAAGATGACTTTGCTGATCTTCCCTGCCAGCTCGACATACACAGCCTTTGCCCCCTGAACTCGTACCTGGGGAGTTTAAAAGTCCTCTCAATACTGTGAAAGCTGGAGCGCACAGGCAGGTGCTACACCCCCACCCCACTTCCACTCCCCACCCCACCCCAAAGCACTTGTTAAGGGCTCAGGCTTGGCATCAGGAGGCTCAGGGGAGGCACCTGCTCTAGCAGCTAACTCTCCATGACCTGTGGCAATGAACTTAATCCCTCTAAGCCTTAGTTTCTTCATCTACATTGTGGGACTTTTTTTTTCTATGTGGACAGGTTCACACTAAATGGCCCAGGCTAGCTTTGAACTTGTAATCCTCCTGTCTCATCCTCCAAGGAACTGGGATTGCAGGTTTTATGTCTTGTAAAGCTGGAAATGATTTTAAACCTGTACCTCCCATCCTAGAGATTTGGTGAGGGTGAAATGGAGGCATGTAGCTGTGTGCTGGTACCTGTAGTCCTAGCTATCCAGGAGGCTGAGATCCCCCAAACTCAGCCTGAAGCAAGCCAACCCAAGCAGGAAAGTCAATGAGGCTCTTACCTACATTTAACCACCAAAAAGTCAGAAATGGAACTATATCTCAAGTAGCAGAGTGCCAGCCCTGAGCAAAAAAAAAAAAAAAAAAAGGAAGGTCAGAGCTCAGACCCGGAATTCAAAACAGAGAGCCTGGCCCAGCCAACACCTTGATTCTGCATCGATAGCTTCTAGAATTGTGGAAGAACAAAAATCCGTCATTTTAAGCCATAAGATCTGTGGCGAGGGGCTGGGAAGGTGGCTCAGTGGTAGAGCGCTTGCCTTGCATGCCTGAGGCCCTGGGTTCGATTCATCAGCACCACATAAGCAAAAAGAAAAAAAGCCGGAAGTGGCGCTGTGGCTCAAGTGGTAGAGCGCTAGCCTTAAGCTGAAGAGCAGAGGGACAGCGCCCAGGCCCAGAGTTCAGGCCCCACAACTGGACTCAAAAAAAAAAAAAACTTAAAGAAAAGGAATAATATTAAGGCACAGTTGCTGGGCCTGGCACATTATAAGGACTTCATAAATGCCTAGGTTTGTTCTGTCCAGTTTGATGATGAGGTGAGTTGAGAAAGTGTAATCATCTCAGTTTGGTCATTATTACAGGGGAAGAGAGGGAGGCCCCATGAGGGGTGTGATCTATCTAAAGCCATGTGGCCACAAGCAAGATAGAGTCAAGAAAAGAACGCAATAGCTGTGTGCTGGTGGCTCAAGAGACTGAGACCTGAGATAGAGTCAAGAAAAGAACGCAATAGCTGTGTGCTGGTGGCTCAAGAGACTGAGACCTGAGAATTGAGGATCAAAATCAGCCAATCCATGAGACTTTTTATCTCTAATTAACCAACAAAAAGCCAGACATGGCCCAAGTGTTACAGTGCCCTCTTGAGCAAAACAGCCAAGTGAGAGTAACAGACCCTGATTTCAAGTTAAAACAAAACAAAACAGACAGACTTCCAGTTTGAATGTACACATCAGTGTTTCCTGGGTTTGTATTTTGCCTGGGAATTGTTCCCTGGGTAGCAGCCCAGTTGGATCACAGACAGGTAAAGAGCAAAGACCTCAGCACCCAGTATGTATTAGGCATTTAGTGGGCGCTCATGCATACACGTTTGAGGTTTTTACTAGCACTGCCTAGCGGACCAGGAATTCTTTGAGGACCAAGTCTGTGTTGGATTCTCCTTTGCGTCTCTAGTGTCTGGCACAGAAGGCTGACATAAATTAAATACTTAATAATAAATATTTTATATGAATTAATAATTAACATATGAGGCTATTTATAAATAGCTCTGTGGGAAAAGCCCAGCTGGGCTGATGATCTGTATCAAAAGTTAAATTCTCAGCTCACTTACAAAAGGCCATATCAAAACATGGCTGAGATTCGCCCAAGAAGTCTGGCTTCTTTGTAACATTGTGCTAAGTGTAAATGTAAGGTGCTGGGTGAATGGATCCCAGCATCTGATGCATTTTATTTTAAATAATTTCTATGCTTATTTAGAAACAGGATGTAAAGAGTCTTTATATATCGATGTAGCCAAGTTCAGATGAGGTCATATTGAGTCAAGGGGCCTCATTCTAAGGCAGACGCAGGCACAGGAAGAGAGAGAGCCATATGATGACGCCGCCAATGAGGGGAAAAATGTGTCTACAAGGCAAGAAAAAACGGGGATGGTGTCTGAGCACCAGAAGCTCAGCGGCGGCAGGAAGGACCTCCTCTAGCACCTTCACAGAGAGCCTGGCCCAGCCAACACCTTGATTCTGCATCGATAGCTTCTAGAATTGTGGAAGAACAAAAATCCGTCATTTTAAGCCATAAGATCTGTGGCGAGGGTCTGGGAAGCTGGCTCAGTGGTAGAGCGCTTGCCTTGCATGCATGAGGCCCTGGGTTCGATTCCTCAGCACCACATAAGCAAAAAGAAAAAAGCCGGAAGTGGCGCTGTGGCTCAAGTGGTAGAGTGCTAGCCTTGAGCTGAAGAGCTGAGGGACAGCACCCAGGCCCAGAGTTCAGGCCCCATGACCGGACCCAAAAAAAAAAAAATCTGTGGGGATTATTTACCACAATGATGGGAAACTAATAGTTTCTGTCACCTTTGGTCTCATACTTCATGCTGATAAGCCACAGGACAAGCAATACTGGAAGTTACACACATGGTGACCACCCTCCCCCTAGCCCTTACCGTGCATCTGTTATGTGCCAGGCCTTGGACCACATGCTTTGCCAACACATCTCCTTTGATACCAAGAAGGTATCCCACGTCCCTGTGAACTCTTCCTCAGCTTGTTACTGAGCACGTAGACTGTCTTAGCATGGGTCCCCCAAAGCAGAATGTCGGCTGGTCTTGGGCACAGGTAGTCTATTTAGGAGGTGATCCCAGGAAAGAGGGGTGAGGTATAGGGAGAGGAGTAGGTAGAGGGGGCTGAAGGATGCTAAAACTCTGAGAAATGTGTAGAACATATTCCAGAACTTTCTCTCCAATGCATCTCTCCCAGCTCCCACCCACATATACGACAGCTGCTGGCGGGGTTCCCTTCCCACTTATTTCTCCTCTGGGCTTCAGGATGGTCTTAGCTGTGGGTGGATGGGATCCTCTGATGTAGAAAACCAGAGGAGGAGTGTGGGATGGGGGGGTCCCTGTGCTGGAAGTTTCTGCCAGTGTGAGGGAAGAGTGCTGGCACCCACCCAACGGTTGCCTGAATCTAATGCTAATGCTTAAGTCTGAGGCCTCCACATGGACGCAGTGTGGGCAGGACTGGCTACACAGTCGCAGGGTCTAGTGCAAAATAACACACAAGGCACGCAAGGCCCAGGTAGAGAATGACCGTTTTCTGAGACAGTGCAGGAAGAGTCTCAGAGCGCAGTCAGGGCTCCAAGCATCTGCAGACTGTACCCAGGAAGGGGGGGGGGTGTACTGGGGTTTGAACCCAGGGCACAGCACTTACTGTCCCATAGCATTTTTGCTCAAGGCTAGTGGTCTACACACAAGCCACACTTCTACTTCTGGCCTTTTGGTGGTTAATGGGAGATAAATGACAGAGTTATTCATTCCCAGGCTGGCTTTGAGCCACGATCTTTAGATCTCAGCCTCATGAGTAGCTAGGATTACAGGAGTAAGCCATGCATGCCCAGCACCATTGATGCTTTAAACAGGCAGGAAGTGGTAGCATAGAAGGTGTGGTGTTAGTTATATCTCTGTAGTGGGAACAGATGTGGAGAAATGCATGCTGCTTCCTGGCTAGGGAGTCCCTAAATCCACACCAGGACTGGCACATCATAGTTTAGAACCAGGTAGAGCCTAAACAGACAGCATTTGATTCCTGTGCAAAAGACTTTCCACCTACCCCCACTTCCACCCCCCAGCAGTGTATATGCCACCGTTAGTTTCCTGCTCTTCAAACCAGCACATCCCCACCTTGTACTTGGCTGATACTTACATGAACACGGCCTCATGTGCTTTACTCAACATAATTCTGCCAAAATGTTACAGATGTGTTATAATTTTTTCTTTTCATCAATAAGCCATGCATATGAAATTTGAAAATGATTTGTCAGATTACTGGGCTTACATTTTTATTGCTTTATGAGCAATAATTTCTATGGGCTCCAAAGAGCTGAACACCCATCCTCCACCCAGAGCTCCTGATATGTGAAGTTTCTGGCTCATAATTCAGCCCATCCACCAGTTCCAAAGAGAAGCAGGAAGACGTCCCAACACTTCTGAGGAAGGCCAGCAACCACTGTGAGCACCCAGGGCAGGGGATCCTGGACTTACCGCAGCATCCTACAAAAGACATTTGGGGACATCCAGGGGATTTGGAAGACAGCACATCTCAAATTGTCTGCGGTAAGAGTGTTTGGCCTAACATCAGTGGCTCACACCTGTAATCTTAATCACAGTCCAAAGCCAGCCAGGGCAGGCAAGTCTGTGAGACTTTTATTTCAAATGTACAAGCAATGTGCCAGAAGTGGAGCTGTGGCTCAAGAAGTAGAGCATCAGCCTTGAGCAAAATAATAAGGGACAGAATCAGGTTCTGAGTTCAAGTGCCAGTACTGGCACAAAAAAAAGAACAACAACAACAAGTGTTGAGATTTTAGTGTGTCTCAGATAATGCTTTTGTGAAGTATATTAGGAGTGATTTTCTGGGGAAAACAAATACAGAATATACAAAATACAAACCTAGATTTTGTTTGTTTCCTTGCTTGTTTTTGAGGCAGGGTCTCACAATGTAATGTAGGCTAGCCTGGAATTCAAGAGCCTTCTGCATCAGCCTCAGGTTTCATCATCATCATCAATCATCATCATCATCATCATTATTATAACAAACCTAAAATTACTCTGTCAGGCTAAGGTGTAGCTTAAGTGCTAAAGTGCTTGCATAGCAAGAGCAAAGCTCTTAGTTCAAAACCCAATATTGATAAAACATTTAAAATTGAAAGTATAAAATGAAACCACTCAAGCTGGGCACCAGTGGCTCATGCCTGTAATCCCAGCTGCTGAGGAGGCTTAGATCTGAGGATCGTGGTTCAAAGTCAGCCCGGGCAAGAAAGTCCATGAGACTCTTATCTCCAATTAGCCACCAGGAAACCAGAAATGGTGCTATGGCTCAAAGTGGTAAAGCACTAGCCTTGAACTGAAGAGCTGAGGGACACTGCCCAGGCCCAAAGTTCAAGCCCCAGGACCAAAAATAAGCAAACAAATAAAAATAAATAAATCCACTCAAATTGCTTTGAGAATGTAAACCCTTGCTCTCAGTTTTGGTATTTAGCCCATGGTAGACTGCAGTGTACCTCAGGATACTGACCATACAATGAACAGCACTGAAATTGTACGTTGGGTGCTAAGAAGCAGTGTTAGCTTTCATAGGTGTGATGTGATATTAGGATTTTGTGGAAAGTCTTTCTTCTTAGAGAATATACTCAAGTACTTACAAGGTAATGTTAGCCAGCTTTCTGTTACTATAACAAATACCTATGACAGTCAACTTACAAAGAGAAAAGGTTATGTTGGAGATTTAGAGTTTCCAGTCTGTGATTACTCAGCCTCAGGGCTTTTGTGTCTATGGGGAAGGCATGAATGCAAGACAGAGCAACACTTCTTATTTCATGGCTGGGAAGCGAAAGAGAAAAGAGAAAGGGGCTGGGTCTCACCATCCTCTTCAAGGGCACACGCCCAAACACCTAGAGACCACCGTTAAGCCCCATCCCTTAAAGACTCCCAATAGTGTCACCCCAGCACCAAGTCTTTAAATCTGGGCCTTTGGCATACAGTTATCCAATGATATCAAGAGCAAAATGTCAGGATGTCTGCAACTTGCTTGCAAGTGACTCAGGATACAATACTGCCCCGAAATGAACATGACTGAATATGAGTAAATGGTTCCAGCAGGCAGCAGTGGGGGCGGGGGGAGGGTTGGTTACTCATTGTATTATTGAAATCAACTTGTCTATAGATCAACAAATGAAAATTTGAAAGCAGGAGAGACAAAAAGTGGGGAGCAGGATGACCTCTGTGGCTTCATCGGGGCACAAAATAAATGCGGAGCTCCAGGGATGCACAGGCCAGGGGCGGCTCACCTGCCACTCCCCCAGGAAGCGGCCGGTGTGGCAGGACAGCAGAGCCCAAGAGAGCCAGGGAGCCCAGGGAAGGGCAGTTTCCACCTGGGCTGCATGGCATCCTGCCAGGGAGCCTTGGCAAGTGACAAAGCTACACTGCCCCACAGGACCTCAGGGACAGAGGAGCATCTCCCCAGAAAACAGGAAGTAACAGTGATGCCCAGCAGGGCAGATTCGCCCCAAGTTAGGACTGGTAACAGGGCATTTTGCTACTGACTGCTCCTTATGTCAGCAGCTTTAGATACTAAGAGCAATTCTAGGCAGGGCTGAATAATACTTTTGACAATGGGGCTTCCTACTGCCTGCCATATGCAACCCAGGGGAGGCTGGGCCCTCCATCCACCCCTGTCCTACACCTGCAGCAGCACCCCTCCCTTCCCCAGTCTCAACACTGGCCTGCTGAATGACGTTAGTGGCCTGTGTGACTCTAGCCTTAGTCATCATTGCTCATAGATCTAGAAATCTGTGTGTTATGAGCCTGTCCTGCTCCAGAGAACCTTCCAAGGGTAGGGCTCAATGCCAACATGCAAAGAGGTGGCCTTGTAATAGGCCAGAAGACATTATAAATGACATTATAAACGTTGGCTTCCACTGGACTCCAGGGGCTGCTAATAAAGACTTCTAAACTTTTCTACTTTGTGAACTGGTGTGGTATTTGTTTGTGTTCCTGGCAATACTCGAGGCCTTATGCTTGCTCTAGCTCTGCTTTTTTTTTTTTTAAATTGTTACTATAAAAGTGATATACAGTGGGGTTACAGTTACATAAGTCAGATAATGACTACACCCCTTTTTGAACAGTGTAACCCCTTCCCTCACCTGGCAGATTTTCCCTCCTGACCTCTGCTACAAGTTGTATAGTTCATTTTCAACATAATGTCTAGTGAGTATGACTGTTGCATTCGTTCAATTTTTGTCCCAATTCTGTTCTCTCCCCCTCTTACCTTCCCCCCAAAAGATAAACTTACATACAAGACAAAAGACACAGGAAACAAAAAGTGACAAAGGAGAAAAACAAAAACAAAATAACAATAACCTCATTTCTATTTCTTGGTGGTCATTTCAATAAATATGTTATACGCTCATAGTCACATAGCTATTGAGCTAGTGTGATCCTCTCCTGAGAGTATACTCCTCTTTGGTCTGTCTCATTGTGTGAATGTCTAGAGTCCTGTATAATTTATCATGTCCAAGTGTACCTTTTTTGTGTTTGACCATCCCGTGTGTTTACTTATAGATTTATGGGCACATTCTAGTTACAACAGATAACCGAAAGTATGTAATCTATGTTTCTTTGGGTTTGGCTTACTTTGCTTAATGTAACTTTTTCCAAGTCTTTCCATTTCTTTATGAATGGTACAGTATCATTCTTTCTAATGGAAGCATAGAATTCCATTGTGTGTGTGTGTGTGTGTGTGTGTGTGTGTGTGTACCACATTTTGTTGATCCATTGGGGGGCATCTAGTTGATTCCATATCTTGGCTATGGTAAACATTGCTGAAGTAAACATAGCTGTACTGGTAGCTTTAGTGTAGCCTTGTTTGTGGTCTATTGGATAAATGCCCAGGAGTAGTAGCAAGATAAATAGAAAGCCCAAAGAATAGGAGAAGATTTTTACTAGCTATGCATCAGACAAGGCTCTCATATCTAAAATAAACTTAGAGCTCAAAAAATTAAACCTCCCATCGGGCGCTGGTGGCTCACGCCTATAATTCTAGCTACAGGAGGGTGAGATCTGAGGATCACGATTCAAAGCCAGTCCAGGCAGGAAAGTCTCTGAGACTCTTATCTCCAATTAACCATCAGAAAACCAGAAATGGTGCTGTGGCGCAAGTGGTAGAGCACTCACCTTGAGTTGAAGGGCTCAGGGACAGCATCCAGACCCAGAGTTCAGACCCTATGACTAACCAAAAAAATAAATAAACCTCCCCAAAATAAACCTCAAAGAAACAACAACCCAATTAATAAATGAGCTAAAAACTTAAAGAGAGACTCCTCAGAAGAAGTAAGAATGGTCAATAGGTACATGAAGACATGTTCAACATCTCAGCCCATAAAAGAATACTGAGATTCCACCTCACCCAGTTACAATGACCATTACCAATAAAACTAACAATAACAGATGCTGGTTGGGGATGTGGCCCAAAAGGAAACGCTACTACACTGCTGGTGGGAATAGAAACTTGTTCAACCACTCTGGACAGCAGCATGGAGGTTCCTCAAAACACTACACATAGATGGTTATTTTGGAGATGAAATCTAGTGAATTTTTCGGCTCTGGCTGGCTTTGTACAGGACATCTCCAGATCTACTCAGCCTCCTGAGTAGCCAGGATTACGAGTGTGAGCCATGGGGTGTCCTGGCAGACTAGGGCTCGTTTTATTTCCTATTTGTCAGCTTCCCAAGGTGAACTTGGGCAGGGTGTGGAGAATAGCCTTCGCTCTTAGGCCTGCTACTTGGCTGGGGGATCTTAGGCAAAATACTTCATCGGAGCCACTTACCTAACTTGGAGGGTCCAGTGTGAAACAAAGTGACAATGCCACTTGGTTACATTATTAAGAATTATAGGGCTGGTAAGGTGGCTCAGTGGTAGAGCACTTGCCTTGCATGCATGAGGCCCTGAGTTCGATTCCTCAGCACCACATAAGCAAAAAAGAAAAAAGCTGGAAGTGGCGCTGTGGCTCAAGTGGTAGAGCGCTAGCCTTGAGCTGAAGAGCTGAGGGACAGCGCCCAGGCCCAGAGTTCAGGCCACATGACCGGACCCCCCCCCAAAAAAAAGAATTGTAAGATGGTGGGGGACAGCAGAGCCAAGTGGGGGCCCTATTGAGCTCAATGTGACCAGTTGAGTCCCACTGTCTCCAGAGGGAGCCTCACCTTCATTCACACACATGACCTTGGAGTCAGAATCCCTCCCTCCCTCCAGGCTTCAGTGAGGCAAGACTGGACCCAGGCAGCCTCCAAGACGCTTTCTTCTTGGAGGTTGCCATCAGCTGGGGTTAATCTTGGCACCCACACTCAGCCTGGCCTGACGCAGCCCTAACATCAATGTTTGCTGAGCAGAACATCAATGTTTGCTGAGCAGCAGTGGGTTCAATATGTTGATTTCTTCCTGGTATTACTCTGTAGGTTCATTCTTGTCTGTGGGTCAGGGTGCTTGGTTTTGTTTTCCTAAGGACTCTAGTTTTGAAGGATTCAGGCTCTGTGTGCACGTGTGTGTGTGTCATTTAAAAATAAAAGTGATGAGCTTAAATCCAATTGCCAATTAAATCCTGGAAGTGTGAGAGGTTCAAGTACTGGGCTCTGTACCCCTGACCAAGTGGGATATAAACATAAAATGTTTAATGCACGATTGAAAAGGGCCACAGCATCTGTAAAGGCAATATGTACTCGCTGATTACAATTAATTATGAATCACATTGTGACTGTGTTAGAGCCACTACAAGCACAGCTATGCTAGCTGACACTAAATTAGGCAAAGTTTCCATCTGCATGGAGGACAGGACTGAAAGCTTCAGATAATTGCTATCCTGAGCGAGCTGGGCCCTGAACAGCAGAGACAGGAAAGCAACAGCCCAGCGAAGCCCAGCTCTCAGAACTTAAATGTGTGGCCTTGAAATACTCAAGTGCATACAACCAGTCCATTTTACCACACACAACTTTACAATAAAAGGAACCATTATGATCTAGGGCTACCACCTTTTGTTTCTTCTTGGTTTTTCCCTGGAAAAGAAACAGGAGAGACAGGGAGCAGAGAAACCAAAAGATGTGTTAGAGGCCTTTGATTCTAGTTGTAGTCAGTCTGCTCTTGGTTCCTGGAGTTATCAAGCCCATCCTGGGAAGGTATAAAACTGGGAATGAATTATGCTAGCTCACTGCAGGATTGCACACAGAAGAAAAGAATGCCCTACAAACTCAGCACCCACACCAAGACTCAGTTTCTCCATTACTTTTTTTTTTAATGCCAGTCCTGGGGCTTGAACTCAAGGTCTGGGCACTATCCCTGAGTTTCTTTTGCTCAAGGCTAGCACTCTACCACTTGAGCCACAGCACCGCGTCTGGCCTTTTCTATGTATGTGGTACTGAGGAATCGAACCCAGGACTTCATGCATTCTAGGCAAGCACTCTACCACTAAGCCATATTACCAGCCCTCTCCATTATTATTATTTTTATTTTTAACATTTTTTGGTTTGGGGGATGACTGAGAGAATAGCTCAGTGATAGAGCACTTGCCTAGCATGCACAAGGCCCTCCTGGCCTCATTGCCTGGAATAACACACAAAAAAAAGGTACCTATATACAGTGGAATTTTATGCAACAATTAGAAAGAATAGTATTATGTCATTTGCAGGGATATAGATGGACCTAGAACAAATCATGTTAAGTGAGGTAAGCCAACCACAGAGAGACAAACGATGTGTGTGCTCTCTCATATGTGGAAGCTAGATCTAAAATACACAGGGACATGATAAATTATACAGAATTCTGTGTCAGTGATCATATAAAACAATATTTATCAAAATGAACTCCAGGAAAAGGAAACAAGAGGGTTTTTTTCTTTTCTTTATGTTGTTTGCTCATTTATCTGTAAAGAGGCTTACAGAAATGGAGAGACAAAAGATGAACAAATGTAGCAGTAGTTCTCAGTAGAAACCATGTTGAAAATCAACTATATATCTTGTGGGTGGGGATGAAAAGGAAAAACTGGGAGAGAGCAAGAGAAGGGGTGACATTGTCCAAAAATAAATGTACTCCTTTTATTTATTTATTTATTTTTGGTCGGTCACAGGGCTTGAACTCTGGGCCTGGGCGCTGTCCCCGTGCTCTTCAGCTCAAGGCGAGGGCTCTACCACTTGAGCCATAGCGCCACTTCTGGTTTTCTAGTGGTTTATTGGAGATAAGCGTCTCACAGATTTTCTTGCTCAGGTTGGCTTTGAACCGTGATCCTCAGATCTCAGCCTCCTGAGTAGCTAGGATGACAGGCGTGAGCCATGGGCGCCTGGCCTAAATGTACTCTTTACCTGACTTAAGAAATGGTAGCCAGGCGCCCATGGCTCACACCTGTAATCCTACTCAGGAGGATGAGATCTGAAGATCGTGGTTCAAAGACAGCCCAGGCAGGAAAGTCCATGAGACTCTTATCTCCAACTAACCACCAGAAATCCAAAAGCGGCCTTGTGGCTCAAATGGTAGAGCACTTGCCTTGGGCTGAAGAGCTCGGGGACAGCACCTAGTCCCAGAGTTTGAGCCCCACAACTGAAAGAAAGAGTAACACCTCTGTTTCTTACCTTTATAATAACAATAATTTTAAAAATCCTTTTTCAAATAATTTAGAACCTATAGCTGAGTTGATTGGAATAATACAAAGAGCGGACCTGTATCCAGCATCCCTAGGGCTATTGGCTTCAAACTGCTATAAAAAATCTCAGCCTTCTGAGTAGTTAGGAAGACAGGAGTGAGTCACCAGTACCTGATGGGTACTGGATTTTGAACTCAGGGGCTCACACTTGCCATGCAAGAGCTCTACCACTTGAACCATATCCCCAGTGTTACCTCTTTACATTTAAGTTATAAAAATAATATAACAAAGGTTAAAGATGGCTCAAAGTCCCACAAGCCTAATACTTATGTGTTTAACTGAAGGTTATTCCATTCTTTGTCCATTTGCAGGTATGACTTGCACAATTCAGATTTCTTGAAACATATTGAGTGATCCATCCATCCAGCCATCCAGCCATCCATCCAAACATCCATCCATCCATCCATCCATCCATCCATCCATCCTTCCATCTATGCAACCATTTAAAAAATCTTTCTGAGTGCCTCCTAGGGACTGGCTCCATAAAACAGACCAAATAATCACACTATTTCAAGATCACAAACTGTGGCTACTGTCCTCGAGGGCAGCTGTTGTCTCCTCCATGGAATCCTCTCTAAACAATGTCTCTGGCCTTCAGTCAAGGATATTGGTACAGCTGGGTTTTGTGTGTATCTAGAAGTATTTCCCATCAAGTTCCACACAAATAGCAGGTGGTTACAGGAACAACATATATACAATACTACAGTTCAGCGGCTGGGATGTAGCTCAAGGTAGAGCACTTGCCTAGCATACATGAGGCTCTGGGTTCCATCCTTAGAGTGAGTGCGTGCATGTGTGCGTGCGTGCATGTGTATGCATGTGTGTGTGCGCACGTGCTCGCTCATGTACGTGCACTCGCACACACAGGCACACACACATGATCTTGCAGTTAGCCTAAAAGTCAAAATGGAAATTAGAAATTCCTTCTGACATGATTCAGAAGCAACCCTTATATCTTCTGCATATCCAAGGAAAAGAGTTTGTAGGTTTTTCCTTAATTTGTATTATTAGAACATATATTAGAACTATATGGAGATATTCATAATGCTTTTTCAAGAGCCACAAACAACTCCTCCCCATAGCAAGCATACATTTAGTTTCCCTGGAGAAAGGAAGATGTAGCTTCTTGGAACACAGCACTAGGAGGGTTGCCATTTTTTTTTTTTTGCCAGTCCTAGGGTTTGAACTCTGGGTCTGGGTGCTGTCTCCTTTTTGCTCAAAGCTAGCACTCTACTACTTGAGCCACGCTACTTCAGGCTTTTCTGTGATTAACTGGAGATAAGAATCTTGTGGACTTTCTTGCTGCGGATGGCTTCAAATCATGATTCTTTGATCTCAGCCTTCTGAGTATCCAGGATTATAGGCATGAGCCACTGGCACTGGGCTAGGATTGGCATTCTTGCGCATTAAACTTGCCTTTGAGCTTCCTATGAGTCAAGGAAACAAGAATTACAATAAAGTTTTAATGATGCTAAAGCAAAGGAGATTCTTTTTTTCTTGTTGGCAGTGCTGGGGCTTGAATGCAGGGCCTTGTGCTTCCTGGTCAGACACTGTACCACTTAAACTATACTCCTGGCCCTTTTTTGCTTTCGCAGTTTTATTCAAATAAGGTCTTGTGTTTATGCCCAGGTACTACTGGACAGTGATGTTCCCAATCTCCACTTCCTGCACCCATGAGTCACTATGCCTGGCCACTACAGTTCTTTTACAAGTGTGCAGAAAGAGGTGGCAGAAACCCAAAGGAGTTGGCCAAGACTGGACCAGCTCCTGCTGCCTGTGCCCTATTCCAGTAGTAGGCTAAAGAGAAGGGTAGATGGACTGATGGTGGATGCCGGCAAGGGCCTATAATCCTAGCTACTCGGGAGGCTCAGATCTGAGAATCAAAGTTCCAAGCCAGCCCAGGCCTGTAAATCTAGGAGACACTTACCTCCAATAAACTACTCCAAAACCTGGAAGTGGAGCTGTGCTAGCCTGAGCACAAAAGCTCAGGGTCAATGCCCAGGCCCTGAGTTCAAGCCCCAGGGCTAACACAAAACAAGATGGGAGGTGGGGGGAAAGGATAGGAAAGTGGCCCTGGGCAGAACAAGAGTAGTCACAAGAGCCAAAATCAAAACCAGAAGAGATCAAGGGGGAATGGAGGCTCTGGGCAGATGACCTGAGTTTCCAGAAAGAAGAAAAGGCCTATTGTACTCATCCAAGAGCACTGTGTACATTTCCAACTCCACCCACTCCCAAGTCTGATTAATGACATAGCCTGGAAAAAGTAGTATTTTGTACTTACACCATTAGGAAAAAGTGATTACAGATACTTTATAAGAAAAAAAGAAGGGGACTGGGAAGGTGGCTCTGTGGTAGAGCACTTGCCTTGCATGCCTGAGGCCCTGGGTTCGATTCCTCAGCACCACATAAGCAAAAAGAAGAAAAAAAGATGTCAGGTATAACTCTCTCTGTTACTTCCTCCTAAATATGGAAGCATAGTGGCTCTTATTCCCAGCCACTAATTATTTACTTACCACTTTTAATCATTATCAGGGCTTTGTGTTATTGCTATCAAACTGATCCTTGGGAACCTTAAAATTCATGACACTACGCTTATCTTTTTTTTTTTCCTTAGTTACTTTGCTCACTCAGCTGGTGTTCTACCCCCTTGAGCCATACCTCCAGCCCAGCTTTTTGCTGGTTTTTAGAGATAGTGTCTCTTGGACTTTTCGGCTCAGACTGGTTGCTAACAACTCTCTAGATCTCAAACGCTTGAGTAGCTAGGATTATAGGCGTCAGCTACCAGCACCCAGCACCCAGCTCTTCCTACCCCTTGTAAACATCATACTCAAGGTTTGTCACTAAATAAAAACTTTTCAAAGTACTCAATAAATATGAAAGCACCATGTTTGTTAGATAATAAAAGTTAAAGTCTGGCTCACAATCCCAGTTATTCCAGAGGCACAGATGAGGAGGACTGAGATTCAAACCTAGCTCGGAGAACAAGTTCCTGAGACTCCCACCTCAACAAACATACACATGGTGGTATATGCTAGTGATCGTAGCTACTCAGGAGGCAAAGGTAGATGGGCCACAGTTTCAGGTAGCTCCAAGCAAAAACTTGAGACCCTATTTAAAAAAACAAAACTAGGGGAGGTTGCCTAAGAAGCTTGTCCTAAATTCAAAGCACATTAAGAAAGCAACTTTTTAATATTACACTAAAATGTACATAACATAAACTATTACTTTTTAGTTTTTTGTTGGTCATGGGGCTTGAACTCTGGGCCTGGGCACTGTCCTTCAGCTCTTCCGCTCAATCCTAGCATTAGACCACTTAAGCTATAGTGCCACTCCAAGTTTTCTGAGTGGTTCATTGGAGGTAAGAGTCTCTTGGCCTTTCCTGCCCCGGCTGGCTTTGATCCTCAGATCTCAGGCTCTTGAGTAGCTAGAATTACAGAACCAGAGCCACCAGAACCCGGCAAACTATTCTTTTATCTTTTTTTTTTTGCAGTGCTGTGGATGGAACTCAGCTTTATGTAAGTAAATTCAGGGTCATGTACAAGGATTCTATCACTGATTAGATTGATTTGTAAGTACTCAATATGTTGTCATCAAGTGCATTCACAATATTGTGTAAATACAATGGTCTTTCGTGTCCAGAACTTTGGCATCCTCCAAGACAGACTGTGCCCCCCGAACTCAAGCCGTACCTTCTCCCTTTGGTCCCGACTTTCTATGATTCTGCTTATTTTTATTACATTTAAATGAAATTATAATCTTTTTGCATCCCATTTGCTTTCAGTGTTCATCTGTTGTATGTAGCAAGTGTCCAGATTTCATTTGTTTTTATAGCTGAATACTATTCCACATTAAAAAAAAAAATCCACTGGCTGGGTGCTGGTGGCTCATGCCTGTAACCTTAGCTACTCAGGAGGCTGAGATCTGAGGCAGAAATGTCCATGAGACTCTTATCTCTAATAAACCACTCAGAAAACCGGAAGTGGCACTGTGGCTCAGGTGATAGAGTGCTAGCCTTGAGCTGAAGAGCTCAGGGACAGTGCCCAGGACCAGAGTTCAAGCCCCATGACCAACAAAAGACAAAAAAAAAAAAAAAATAGGGCTGGGAAGGTGGCTCAGTGGTAGAGTGCTTGCCTTGCATGCCTGAGGCCTTGGGTTCCATTCCTCAGCAACACATCAGCAAAAAGAAAAAAGCCGGAAGTGGCGCTGTGGCTCAAGTGGTAGAGCACTAGCCTTGAGCTGAAGAGCTGAGGGACAGCGCTCAGGCTCAGAGTTTAGGCCCCACGACTGGACCCCCTCCCCCCAAAAATACATTGATCCCTTGATGGTTATATCCACCTTTTGGTCCTGTAAATAGTGTTTCTATAAACATGGGCATACATACATATAAACATAGATTATATACACATATATGCATGTATATATTATACACATTACATACATATGTGTGTGTGCACACATACACACACATTGAGGTCTTTCAATTCTTTGGGGCATATACAATGGAAGTGTTGCATCATATGACAATTCTATGTTCAACTTTTTGAGGTACTGCCAGACTGTTGTCACAGAGGCCGTACCATTTCATATTCCCATCAGCAGTGCACAAGGGTTCTCATTCCTCTACATCTTTATCAACACTTGCTTTTTCTGTTTTGTTGATAAGAGCATCCCAGTGGAACTGAAGTGGGGTTTTACTGTGGCTTTGATGTGCATTTCCCTTAGGGGCAGTGAAGCTGAGCATCTTTTCCTGTGCTTCCTGGCCATTTGTATGTCTTCCTTGCAGAAATAGCTGTTGGACTCTGCCTACAGTTCAATATTCCTTTTTGTGTGTCTTAAAAAAAAACTTACAATCTGACATAATTCACATTTGGGGACTGGGCTTAGTGTTCTAAAATGCAGTGAGTCAAGCTGAAGTGAGAAATAAACTTCCACTCTGAAGACGCTTTCTTTTTAATGTTCTCAAAACAAAAAAAGGTAATATTGTCTCAGGGAGAGTTCAGATCCGTATAACACATGAAAGTCGAAAATTTGTGGCTTCTCAGTGAGAAGCGACTATCACTCAGGATCAAACGTCTTCTATGAAATTAGAAAGATCTAGATTTATAGTTATTGGTGCTCATGTTGAAGAGCTCAGAAAGCAGGGCTCGATCGTTTGGGGCTACACGGGGTCCGTTTACGTGTCTGGTGCCCCTTGACCTGGAGAAGCGAAACTGCTGGCGAGAGGAGAGCCCGACCACCGGTGCGTGGGGGGCCAGGCTCGCGGGAAGATGGGAAAAACTGGGAGCAAGCACCTGGCTCGCAATGCTTTCACCCAGAGAAACACACTGTGGAAGCCACCGGCTGACCTGCTGGGCCTGTGACTGGTGGTGCAAAACACGTGTCTCCGACGGAGGAGTTAAAAAGGGGCCAGATCCCGGGCTTCCTATCCCAGACGGGTGTTCAGACCTGGTTTCAAAATCGAGCTCAGTTCTCAACCGCAGGAGCCCGGTCCGCGCGGGTCCCCCAGGCTGGCGCATCTGGGCGAGCTTTTCGCCACCCAGGAGCTCAGGAGCCTTGCTCCGGAGGATGCTAGAAAGGGTTCGGGCCCCGGGGGCCTCCCGCCCACTCTTTCGGCTTTAAGTGCCTCGGGCCCCGGAGGTAGAAAGGTCTTCGGGGAGGGGGGGGGACGACGACGACGAGGAGATCCAACCACGCGAATCGGTGGGCGGGATGGCGGGCCGGGCGGCCTTCCGAAGTTCCGACCTCAACCCTCTCCTTTCCGTTCAACATCTCAATTCAGTCCCCCACGTCTCCATACGGTTTACCAAACGAGTCGAGCCCGAGGGCCGTGTTCCGCCCTCACCGAGGTCCTCGAGTGTGGGATCCCGGGGCGCCGAGGGGCGCGGCCTTCCCACCCCGCGGCCGGCGCCCTTCCGGAGAGCGAGCGCTCGGACGCGGCGAGCCGCGGGCCGGGAGCCCCGTCCAGGTGTTGTTGTCTGGGCGCGGGCAGCTGCTGGGCCCTGATGGCCGTTGGGCGGCCAGACTTCTGACCGTGGGGTGTCAGGACATCGCGGGTTCGGGATCCTGGAGGTGGTGGGGGGGCGCGAGCCCAAGCCCCGGGCTTCCCCCGCCCCGTGGGGCCGGGGCGCGCCGCAGCCGGGAGCCCACCCAGGCGAGATCCCTTGATCCCAGACAGGAAGGGCCGTTTCCTCGGTGGAGTGGGTTTCGCTTCTCGTCAGGGACCCGCGGCGGGGGACACGCCGCGCCAAGTTCCCGCGCGCGAAGAGGGGCGGCCCCCGCGCAGCCCCGCCGCCCCCCGCAGCTGGGGCCCACAAGTGCCCCCTGCGGCCGGCCCGCGCCTGACCCCCGCGGGCCTCGGAAGGCGGCCGCGGCGGGAGCAGGGGCCCCGGGAGGAAGTTGGAGGCGCGGGGCCGGGAAAGGGGCTGGTTTGGCCCCGCGGGCGTGGCGCGGGGTGTGTGTATGCGGGGGGGGGGCGCCCTCCAGAGTCCGGGCCACCCATCGGATGGCCGCGCCGAGGCCCGCCCGAGCTCGCGTCCCCCCACGTGGCCGGCAGCCCGGGACCCCACGTGGAACGGGCGGAGGAGGGCGGACTCCCGGCGGCCGCGGCGGGGGCCCCCCCTACCCCGCCCCAGTGGCCGCGGGCCCCCGCGCCCCCCGGCCAGGCGAGGCCGGGGCCGGGGGCGGGCCGGGGAGTTGCCCGCCCGCCGCGCCAGCGAGCACTCCGGCGGAGCCACTAATCCCCCGAGAGAGCCGATTTGTAGTGAGGAGAAGCTGCAGGGGGCGAGACCGGCCCATGTGGGGTTGTGTCATTGGTTTGCAAAGAGAGACCCCGCCTTTGCCCAAAAAAAAAAAAAAGAGAAAAAACCGAGGCGAGAGCCGGCCGCGACCCTCACCTCGCCTCCCGCCTCGCTGCTGCGCCGCCCGCGGGCACCGGAGACGCGGCCCGCGCCGCGCCGCGCCGCGCCGCTGCCCGGCCTTTCCTCTCCCTCTTCCTCCTCCTTCCCCCGAGGAGAAAACAAATAAAGAAGAGCAAATAGCCGGGAGGCGCAGGGCTGCCCAGGACCTTCCCTCGCGCAGCCAAGTTGGAATCCGCATCCTGCGGGGGTGAGCGCGGGGCGGGGACCCCCAGCGCAGCCCCCGCCCGGCGGGCGGGCGGGCGCGCGACCCGGACTCGGGGTGGGGGTCGGAGCGGGGTGGGCGGGGGAAGGGGGTGGGGCGGGCGGGGAAGTAGGAAGAGGCTCGGCGGCGAGGGGAGGCGGAGGAAGGGAAGCGAGGGAGGGGCGGGGAGGGAGGAGGGAGGGGGAAGGGCGGGGAGCTGGGGAGATTAAGTTTTTGTGTGTGTGTCCCTGTGTGCGTGTGTCATTTTAAGGTGGCTCGGGAGCGGCCCGGAGGAGCCGGCGGCGGCCCAGGAGCGAGGGACCGAGCCTGGAGCCATGCCGCGCTGAGAGTGGGGGGGCCGCCAGCCGCCGCCACCGCCGCCGGGTGGGGTGGGAGGGGCGGGAGCCGCCGCCGCCGCCTCCCGGGTGGGCGCCCTTCGCAGCGGACACCGGCGGCGCAGGACGAGGTAAGGGGGGGGCCGGGGCTGGGTGGGCGCCGCCGCCGCCCCCGCCTCACCTGCGGCCGCGATGGGGGGGACGCCGTGCCCGCGCCTCACTGCGCCACTCCGGGAGGCGGAGGACGAAGGACACCGAGCCGGCATCCGAGGACATCTTTGGTCCGCGCCCCCGGCCCGTGCCCGCCCCCAGTGGAGCGGGGTGTGGGGCCCGCGGCGCATGGGGGGGGTCGTCGTTCCCCCCCACCCCCCGCCACCGATCGCTCCCGCTGGCCTCGGTGTGCGCCGGGATTTTTGTTGTTGTGATGAGAGTTGATGAATGCGAAGTAGGCGGTCACCTTCCTTCCCATCAGGATTGGGGAAAAAAAAATAAAAGGAAAGGAAAACCCGGAGCGCGGCGGCGTCCGGAGGGCAGCGGCGGCGGCGGCGGCGCCTCGGCGACGGTTTCCTAGGCGCCCCGGGCTCCGGCTCCACGAGCTCGGTAGGTGAGCGCGCGGGGGCCGCCGGCGACCCCGGCGGAGCGCGCGGCGCGGCGCAGGGACAATACGGCCGGATCTCCCGGGACCCGAAGTCCGAGCACGCCGGGGTGCGGCGGGCCTGGTGCCTGCGAGACGAGCGGGCGGGCGGGGGCGGCGAGGAGGCGGGGGTGCGCGGGGAAGTCGGGACACGCGTGGTTTCGAGCCCCTGGGGGCGCGGCCCCTGTCGGCCTGGGGATCCCGCGCGGCGCCCCGAGAGCGCAAGTAAAAGACCGGGAAGAAGGCGAAGCGGAGCCCTTTTGTTTTGCCGGCCCGGCATTGTTGGCTCCTCGGGGCAGCCGGGCCACATCTGCCGACGCCGTCACCACCGCCGCGCCGAGTGCTGCCCGCCAAAGTCGCGGCAGGGCGGGGGTCCGGGGCGGGCCGGGCGGCGGGCGGGGGGCCGGGCGGGCGGGCCGGGCATTTCCTCTGCCCAGCCGCACTCCCGCGGGCACCACTTCCTCCTCGCCGGCCGCCCGCCGCCGCCGGGAACCGGCCCGCCCGCCTCGCCCGCCTCCCCCGCCCGGGCCGCACTTTTCGGGTGGGGCGAAGCCAAAGGAAAAAGTTTCGCAGGAGGGGCCGGCTAGGGAGCGCCCTGGGCGGCGGGGACCCGGCGCGGCGCGGGCCCGGCCCGGCCACCGCGGCCGCCTCCCTTCTCCCGGTCCTCCGCGGCGCCGGACCGACCCGCGAGGCCGAGGGAAGCGCCTTTCTTTCTCTCCCGGGTGTCCGCCCAGCGCCCCGAGCGAGTTGGGCCCGGGATCGCGGGCGCTGGGGCGCGCGCAGGCCTTTCTCCAGCCGCAGGCCTGGCGGCGTGGCCGCTCGCCCGCAGCCCACGCCGCGCCCCGGGGCCCGGAGGCCGCAGGCCGCGCGGAGACACCGCGCGCGCACCGCCTCCCGCGGCTTGCTCTCCGCTGGCGACCATGGTCGCGGACACGGGAGTGTGCGGGTGCGCGCGAGGGTTCGTGCCGCTCCCTCCGCACCCCCGCCCCCGACTTTTCCGGAGGCGGCCCGAGCAGCAGTTGGCTCCCGGGGACCTTACGTTAAGGATTTTAGGGGGGGAAGGAGGAATGTTTCAAGAAATCGCGCTCGCCGGCGCGCTGGCTGGCGGCGCAGGCTGCTGGCACGGCCTATGTCGTCACGCCGGGCGCTCTTGCGCTGCCCAGGGTAAACAGAATATCCCCCCCCCTTTTTTTTTCCTTTCAAGACTGGAGATCGGGTTAAGTTCTTAGAGAGTCAGATGCGGGTCGCTGGACGAGCAGACGAGGCCGTTTCATTCTGTGAATATACACTGGAAAATTCCCGAAGTGCTTTATTGTAATTCTGTTGGGTAATCTTTAAAAAAACCTGTATATTTTAATCTGGTATGCGTAATTTTGAGAGGATCGTTTTTATTGGAGGGGGACTTCACAAAGTAATTCTTGCTTCAAACTTGCACAAAAAACAGTAACTACGGTACCACTTTTTCAAAATCCTGCTAGCTGTGAGATTTTCAGACGGCTTAAAAATCCCTCTTTAAGATCTCTAGGTTCCCAAAGTAGAACTAACTAGCTTGTTTTCACCTACGTAGGAGAATGTTACAGTTTTGAAATATCACCATTATTCTATAATTTTTTAATACCTCAAGATAATGAGACTTTAAAGGACCTGGTTTTTATAGTCATTTGATTTCAAAGAGTATGTCTTAAAAGCAATTACAAATTAGTATCCAAAATGCTAATTCAACATCTTCAGCCACTACAACTTTAATATTGAAATAAGGTTTCTTTTTTTTTTTAAGCCTAGCTTGGGTTGTATGCTAAAGTTGAAACACTGAATATCCTTTTGTCTGGCCCTGACACACTCCTGGAAAGTCCCCCCAGTGCCCTTTTTATTGCCCTCAGAAGAAAAGTTAATGAGATGGTAGGTTTCTAGCAAGAAGCAGGCTCTCCCTCTTGCAAAATATGCTTACAGTTGCCATTGAAGTTGGATGTTAGCCGTGAATGCGCTTGCCTTTAATGAAGCCAGTGTAATCGTTCACACTTGATCAAGTAGAACATGACCAAACAAAGGAAATAAGCCAGCATATTTCTGTAGAGCACCGAGGTTTAGTGTAAGTGTTGGTGTTGGGTCTCCCCCTCCCCCCACTCTGCCCCAGTACAAGGCAGAGAGGGTTGAAGGCAAAGGGAATTTATGGCCCTGATTGGTTTTCTGTGCCCCAGGGGCAAGGGACCCCAGTTTACATCCCCGTGGAAAGTGGTTATTAGAAAGAATTGAAAGGCCTTGGGAGCTTGTTTTGAACCTGGAAAGGTACTTTTTGATTTCTTTTTCTAGTTTGGAAAGGCACTTAATCTGAAAAGGGTGAGTTGCCTACCCTCTTTTGGGAAAGGCACCTTAAGAGTGGAGAGAGGGTGGTGTGCTCTGCAGACTGAGCCCTTTGAGTTATTTATGATTTCACTTGGGATCTTTGAAACTGACCCTTGAATGGGTGTTCTCATGGGGGAGGGGATAGGGTGAATTACCTTTTCTTAACTGTGATAAAAAAAAAAACACAAAAAACCCTTTTTGTCTCCCAAATGTATTTCCTTGCCTGGCTTGAGCTGCAGTTCATGTGCAAGATTCAGTTAGCAGCTTAGTGAAGAAACTTTTGCAAAGTAGGTGTCTTTAAAGTTAAGAAAATAAAGCGTAGCTACTGAAAAACAAACACTACTGCCATTGTAAAAACACACCCGGGACATACTTTGTGAGATATTTTGGCCTTTTAAGACTTGGGCACACCTGTTCCTGTCCCTGCCTAGTTGAGTTTGCTTTCCCTGGCATTGTTAATCTGGCCCTGTACACAAGATGAAACAGTAAAACTTGCTAGCAGAATAATTATTAACTTGGCCATCAGTTACCCTTTCAGGGAATAATCAATAACTTCATGTTGACTTGGAAAACAACTCTTATTACTGAGACAGGAACGTGACTCAATGATCCAAGCATATAAGTAAGGAAACAAACAAATAAAGCGACAAAACTGACCAGCAGTGTTCCTGGGGTTCTGAGTGGCTGTTAGGTAAGGAGGTGGTGCGTGAAGTGGATTGGATTTAAACATTTGTATTATTGTGGGGAAATGTTAAAATACAAAAGGAAAGGGAACTCAAGCCACTTTTTTGAAATTCTTGTGTTTTTTTTTTTTTTTAAAGAAAAACAAACTAAAAAGGGAAAAGGACACTTCTCAAGGAGGGTTCTGCTGAGATCTAGTACCAGAATTCCACGGCCGATAGATCACTGATATCATGAATGTTTTGAAGGCAAAATTATACCCTTTGTGCTTACTGCTTTCCCTAAATGAGGAAAAAAAATGAAAGAGTTGGCTGCAGCAGTAGAATGGTGGCCCCTGTTGTCTTTTTGCTTAACCAGTTGTCATTTCAGAATAGAGGGAAGTCCTGAGCTCCTCTGCTAACCATTCTTCTATCATCAGAAAGCAGGGTCGCGGTGTACCTTGGTCATGATGTGGGCCACGAATAAGTAGTCATACAACTCATGGTTAGGAAAGGAAATGGATCTGTTGGGCAGGTAATAGTTCCATTACAGAGGGCGGGACACTTTTGTAGAAACTTAAAAATGAGAATGTGGTTTGAACCTTCACAAAGATGACTTTTGTACTTAAATGACATCATTTGGTGAAAGATCTTGGGGGGGGGAGGGCGTATCTTTATCTTATTCCCCAGGAATCTCATAATTTGCTAGCTCAGAAATACCTGCATCCACTGAAAAGTTTAGTAGGCCCCTGAATACTGGGATGGATTGGTTGCCCTGCCTGGCCAGAGATCAGTTTCCCCTTCCAGCTGGTAAGCCTGTCCTAATTTACTGCTGCAGGTTAAAGTTACAGCACCCCTGGAAAGAAGGGTACAAAAGCTTTCTCACTCATATTTTGAAGTTACTTTTCACTGGTCTTTCAGGGTTTAAAGGAATATGTGTCAGACTTACAAAAGGGATTTTTCCCCCCAAATCTCTGGATTTGGAAATCTTATTTAATAATTGCTAAAAAACAAAACAAGTGAGTTGTTTTAAAGGTGTTCAGTGCTTCGTTGATTTCATGGACACTATCCAAAAGCCATCAATGTGATCCTAATGATATTCACAGATTAATATTAAGGCCAAATTTGGAGTTTGCTTTTAGCTGTCATTATTAATGTTGAATGCCTAAATTATGGCTGCACTTGGGCATTCAGAAAGTTTGCCTGTGAAAAGAAGGGCTTTGCATATTGTGTAGGAAAGGAGGGATTCACAAGTGAATGCAGAATGTACAATGGAGAGAGAGCCAGGCCATTGTTTGTGAGGAATGTTGACCATGGGAGCCAAGGGGCAGTTTCAACTTCATTCTCCCAAACTGCTGGGGAGCTTAGAACCCGCCCGAGCTGCCCGAGGTATGGGAGCCAGCCTGGTATTCATCTGTCGTGGTTGGGCATGGAAATTTGGCCTGCTTCCCTTCCACAGTTTTTCTTAGAAGGTGGTCTTTCTGAGCTGCTAGGGAACGCTGTGCTTTCTCTTCTCAGTAAGATGCATTTTTTTGAAGAGAGATTCCAAAAGCAAATGGTAAGAGTTCTTCCAGGAATGTTTTACTTATAAAAAAAAAATCAGCACCAGAAACCGTGGCATCAGAAGTCTCAGGAAGAAGTTGTGTTTATTTTTCTTCCTCCCCTCACTTTAAAGTAGTGCTTTCTGTGTGGTGTTAGGAAAAGTCACCCACAAGGAGTGTTTGTTGTAGCTGTGCCTTCCTTCTCCATTCCCACAGCCTTCCTGCTTCCTCCTGGGAGCTGAGCCCAGCCAGAGCCAATAATGGCTCCAGGGACGTGCATCCCCATAGCTTGCTTACTTCTTAGCTCTCTTCCACTTAAGTGGGAATGGTGTAGGTAACTGACCCTTACTGGGTCTGTTTCATACGTTTGATTAAAAAAAAAAAAACTGGGCACACTTGTAATTGCCTTATGTGGCTAGGCTTAGGCCTGCTTTCAGAAATGGTGTTTTAACTGTTTACCTAACTTAAACAGATGGTTCCCTGGAGTTGACTTGAAATTCACAAAAATGGTGCTGAAACAGCTGGGTTCTTACTAATGGGACAAGGGAATTGTGACTTCTGTCCTAGGTAATAATAGAGCATTCATCCCTACCCAAAAAAGTCCCATTGGTGTTTAGAAGAAGTTAACCCTGAAAAGCCTGCTGTTTGATCCTGATGGTCAGGCTTGCCTTGGGTTCTATGGGCTTCTTAATGCCAGAAACTTCCTGGTCTCTGAAGGCAGTGCTAGGCATCCATTGCCGTTCTAAAATTCCTTCCCATTTGTAAAATACAGAAATACCCCCACCCCCTCAAGAACTTGATCCCAAATAGTTTCTTAAATCCTTAATTATGCCTTGAAGTCATCAATCTTTTAAGATGGTCTGATAGAGAGTGGTGGTGGACTCTGTGTCTTGTCCCAGGTTGAAAAAGGAGGGTGATGTTAAAGGCTGTGAGGTAGACATGGGCTGTGTAAGGGTCTTTCTGCTGTGCCAGACCTTGTAAATTCCACTTAATCTAGGCTGCGCTCCAGCCATGCCTGAAATCTGGCCTCCAGCAATTTGTCCCAGCTCTGGACAAACAAAAACTACATTATTGCAGTCACAGAATCCCAGGAAGTGTATCTGGAAGGAACCTAGGCCTAGATCGCAGAGGTCAGCTTCCGATCTACTGAAATTTTTTTTTTCTCCCATTATGACAATTTAAAAAGCTTTCCCAAGGAGACTAGCAAAAAATAAAATTAGAGAATATATGGCCAGCATCTGTCCTGGAAGTGATAGCTTTATACCTGCTACAGGTGGGTGTGGAGGGGGTGAGTGGAGTAAAGAACTTCAGTGTGTGTGTGTGGGGGGCCTGGAGGTGAAGATAATTCACTTGGAAGGGGGGGGCGAGGGCGGGCTGGAGGCCTGCCAGGGTTGAGCACCTTCCCTTTTATTTAAATGAACTCTAGCTGCGATTGGTTTTCTTTTTCTTTTGCTGATGAACTCAGGGAGCAAACAAGGCCTGCTTTCCTCTCCGGTCGTCCAGGTGTGCCCCCAAGCCCGTTTGTGGCCACTAGCCCCGGGGCCTTGCCTGCCCACCCGACTGCAGCCGGGTTGGGCCGAGAACTTTCCGAAAATCCTGCCGCGGAACGGCGCAGGGCCGTGGGCATGTTTCGCCCTCGCCGGGTCACAGGCGTTGCTCTGCGGAGCCCCGTGTCGGTGACGTGGGGGGGGGGGTTCTCGTGGAGCCGCGGGGCGGCGGGGCTCCCGGCTCTCGCCGACCCCCTGCGCTGCCTCGGGGGTCCCGGAGTCGGTGGCAGGTATCTCAGGTTCGTTCCCGAGGCGCCGTCGGTCGGCATCGCCCGTTTAACCCGTGGCGGGTGGGCGGCGCCTGGGGAGGACTCCCCGTGGGATCCCCGGTGCCGGGGTGCGGGTCTCCCGGGGCGTGCGTGGCCGGCCCGCCGAGCGCCTCCCACGGCCCCAGACCTGGCGGCGCTCCCGCGCGCTGGGTAAGTAGAGTCACTCCTGCCCCCTCGCGGAGGTCACGGGGTCGCCCCCCAGGTCACCGAGGGGCTCGGGTCCTCCCCGTGGCCGCCTCGGTAGCCGAGCCGTGTGGGGGTGGGTAGCGGGGACCCCCCTGCGCGCGGCCCCGTCCTCCCCGCGGCACGACTTCCGGTGTCCCGCACGACCTTCGGCGGCGGGGGCGGCAGGCCGCGGGCACACCTGCGGGGCGGGGCGGGGCGGGGCCTGCGCGCCTCCCCGCGGGGCGGGGCCCGGGGCCGCCCCGCGCACCTGGCGGGCTCCGGGGCTCCCGGGCTCCCCCTTCCCGGAGCTTTTCACTTGTAAATGGCGAGTCTCCTCCCTCCGGGGGGGTGGACGGGGGATGGGCTCGCCCCCCCCCCGCGCCCACTTCCTTCCTGCCTGGCCTTTGTGCGGGGGCCAGCTCGGATCCGGGGCGCCGGGGTCCCCCCCCCCACCCCGGGCACCGCTTCCCCCGGCGGCAAGGCCTGGGACACCCAGGTAGGGCCAGGACCCCCTGCCCGGGCCGGGCCGGCCCGCAGCGATCACGGCCTCGACGTGGGTCCCGGGAGCCTCGGGCGGGCTGCGTGGAGGTGGCGGGCACGCGGGGGGGGGGCGGCTGGCCGGGGGTGCGCACCCCCGGGCAGCCGCTGGGGCCGCAGGCAGCGAGGGACAGCTGCTCGTCACGACCGCGCTCTTCTCCAGGCCCTGGAGCCTGGCGAGCCGCATGGCTGGAGGAGGTCCAGGCACTAAGTGGAGGGGACAGAACGATCTAGGCCTTTATTTTCACTGTGACCTGATCTTCTTTCTTGGCGGGGCCATTTCTGTGTGGTCAGCTTTCTTTTCCTTTGCAGACTCCAGAAATCCATGCATGAGTTACCCTTCTTTGCTGAGTAGCCCTGAAGTGGCCATTAACTCAGCCCGAGCAGCTGGCAGCGGTGTGCCCTGGAATTGGGGCAACTTGTGGGGTTGGTTTCTTACAATGCCGGAGGGGCAGCGGGGTGAAGTCAGACCCTCGCTTTTAGGTCGTTTGCCCATGACTTGCCCCACTTCCAGGACAGAGCTGGAGTGTTGGAGTGGGTCAGGTTAGCAGGACTTCCTGGCTGGAGGGCTCCTTCCTGGGAAGAGCCTTTCCTCCTTCAGTCAGTAATCAAGGGGACAGACAGCTGCCTGCAGCTCTCAGGAACAGCCCAAGAAATCCCCCCCCCCCCCACTAGTCCCACTGTGTAGTCCAGGATGTCCTCACCGCCTCCGAATCATCTTCTTGGGACTGCAGGTGTGCAACAGCATACCTGATTAGGTCCATGGCACTTTTGAGTGAATGTTCAGCACAGCACTGGCGGTGTGGAGAGAATTCTCTGGATTATAGACTCACCGGACTGGCTCTGTGCCACTCTCTCAGCCACATTGTCTCACGTGTTCTCACTGCCTCACACCGGAGGTGATGGTCACTATTTTACTGATGAAGAGATGGAGGGTCAGGAAGGTTAGAGAAGTACCAGAGCCAGTCCAGCAAATTTCGACCTGGGCCTGGCTTCTCTGTCATTGATCAGCTGCTCTTCCTTTGGTCTTTTGACTTTGCGAATGGCTTTGCCCTGCTCACCAGTCCTTTCCATATGGGTGTGCATGATACAGTACCTACAGCATACCTGCAAGCCAGGATTATACTTAGGCAGGACTTAGTGGTTAGGTGTCTTTTCTTTTCCCCCAGGAGGCGAGACTTTAGTTTCCATGTTTGTGGTCAGAATTAAGAATATTCTCAAGTTGAGCTCCCTCCTGCTTGAGGGAGGGACTTGTACTGGATGTGCTGGTTGGGACTGTGTGTGCTGTCGGTTCACTGTCTGTGGCTGTGTGGGTTGGGTGGGGGCTTAGGGTTCCTGCTCTGAGTTCGTGTACCTCGTCTTGCCTGGGAATTCCAGTGACTGCTCCAGAACAAAAGCAGAATCCTTCTTTTCAAAAAGGCTATCAGAAATTCAAAGAGAATGGCACGAAGCTGGGTGTGTCCTGAAAACGGGAGCCCAGCCCTGCCTGGGTGATTAACTCACCTGAACGGCACCTGGGGCTGGTGGTGCCGGTGGTGCCGGACGCAGCTTGGCTTCCCTTGGAGTTAAGGTCCCCACGCGGTGGGATTTTCCTGAAAAACAGGCTTTCCTTTAATTGCAAGAGTGCCTTCCTGCTCTGCAGCCCTTCTTTTCCTTTTGGGAACAGGTGTGGGCTTGTGAGCGCGTGTGAGGTCAGGAAACCCTGCTGTCTGGGTGAGTTTGGCCCTGTGGGACTGGGGACACTCAGTAAGTTCTGCCTTGTCTCAGGACAGCCTAGTAAAGTGTGCTGTGAATATCTCCACAAGTCCTGGTGCCCTGGTCCCTCTCCAGCTCGGATAATGATGGTACTCTATTTTAAAGTCCCCCTGCAGTTTTCAAATAGTTCTCAGCTCTAGTTCACTCCACCATGGGGTGGGGGTGTGGGTAGGCTGCAGCAGCACCAGAATCAGCCGGTGAACATAACCCCAGTGCCTGCGTGGGACAGGATGTGGAAGGACGGGAGCCTTCCCAGAGGCTGTTCACCTGGAAGGTGGGCCTGGGAGGAATGGCCCCTGTGGTTTCCTCAGCCTTTGCACTGACCAGGGCATATAGATTGCTTCCTTCCTGATGGCCATTTCCTGCCATCCAGGGCTGAGGGCAGTCTCAACCTCGAAGGTAGGCCTGGGTACAGGAAGGATATACCATCCTCTTCCAGGTCCCAGAGTTCCTCTGGTCTCAGAAAAGCCATTGTGCTTGCCATCCAACTGCCGCCCTCAGTACACAGGATTGGGACCAGGTGAGCTGAGCACCATGTTTTCTCCACCCTGCCTTGACACAGAATTCTGTTTATTTCCCTGCTTGCTGCTTTTCCCTCCCGTTAGGCAACTCCTCCTCCCCCCAACCCCCCCACGTACATATCCTTTCTTCTCACTTCTCAGCTAAGCCTAGGATTAAGAACATGCCTTCAATTTAACAAAAGCTAGGAGATTTCAGAATGAGAGTTGGAGTTCTCTCTGTAATCTGTCTCCTTGCCTATTTAAGCGAGTCCCTTGAATAGTAGGTAATTATTTTCCTTCCTAAACTAGTCAGATGAGTACCAAATAGTGGGCCAAAGAAGTAGCATGAAGTTATTTGAGGATTTTTTGTTTTGTTTTTTTACTTTGCTGTAATTGAGAGCAGTCAAGTCTGTTGTGGCCAAGGGGACTGGGGGAGGGGGGCTTGTGATGTGCTGACTTTTGGGTGGACCTCTCTTGGTGCACTCAGCCAGGCTTGTGAGCTTAGTGTAGTGGGTTTTTGTTTGTTTGTTTGTTTGTTTTTTCTTTCTAGCATGTTTCCCTGATAGGAAGCTTTGAAAGTTTTTCCAGCTGTTGTGATCTTCTGGAACAGAGATGAGGTGTGAAGTTCCTTCTTGTTGGGAGGATACACGGGCCCGTCTTTGGCCATGCCCAGAGCTGAGTTTTGGAGCTTGGTGATGACTTGGTGTGATGGGGCTGTGGTTCCGTTTTGCTTTAGGGCTCCAGCAGCCCATTCGGGCAGCGCGAAGTGGCCTCGGTGCTGCAGGCTGCACTCCTTCCCTGCATTTAACTTGTACGAAGCCCCTGTGAAGGGCTTGGTTTTTGAGCCTGTACTTTATGTAGAGTAAGGGTAGAAAAAAGTGATGTGTTATAAGTTGGACGGGCGGACACCTTGTGTTAAATTTAAAAAGAAATGAGCTGCTCCATTCCTGACAGAGTTGGGAGTAGCTTCACACTGGGTGGGTGTCCGGGGACCCCTTCCAGGCAACAAAGGGTGTGCAGGTGCCGGGCCTGCAGGAGCCGCAGGCCCTGACTGACAGTGCCTTCCTGGTAAGGGATGGGTGTGGTCCTCTCTAGGGTGTGCTGTTCGGGAGTGGGCGGGCCTCTGTCCTGAGGGACTGGGACCTACAATGCTGGGAGTTTTTCCTTCGCTGATAAAAGACGGGTGAGGCCTGTGGAGCTGGCTGAAATGCATATTTGGAAGGGGCACTGTGAGGTGTGTTTGGTGGTGTGAGATCTGGATCCGTAACTCCATTTCAAAAAATGTCGGAGGGCTGGAGGTGAGGCTCGTGAGGTAGGGCCTGAGCTCAGTCTGCAGCGTGGGTGGGTGGGTATGGAGGCCATCCGGGTAGGGAAGGTCAGTAGGTGGTGGGGTGGCGTCAATTTGGAACAGCTGTGTGCTCATTGGCCCCTGGGGCCAAAGCAGTGAGCTCAGAACTCTTGGAGAGGTTGTTTTCAGTCTGTGGAATGTTACTACGTGTTAGCTCGCTCCAAGAAATGCCCAGTAAAATATTCACTTTCTATTTGCGACCTGCCTTCCCTTCCCAGGGAAAGAAGGCTAGAGGACAGCCAGCCGGCCGCCCGACCTGGCCCCAGCCCTGGTCAGGTGGGGCTTGCTGAGAAGGGCAGCTGGGGAGGAGTCAGGCAACTCCCTGTGCAAGTCTTCTTGGCTTCCTTTGTCCCTCCCTGTCCCCAGGCAGTGGGCTGGGCGGAGGACTAGGCAGGCCCTTGTTTCACAGACTCCTGGCGTGGAGTGGGTGCCCACTTACCCTTCACTCAGCCAAGAGCAGCTTCGGTAACTGGCCCGGTCCAGCTGGGTGGCAGATGTGCTGTGGGTGTTTTGAGTTTGTTCTTGACCTGGGGCACTGGAAATGGGTTGGTAATTTATCTCTTCCCAGGGTATCCATTCACTCCCAGGTACTAACTGAGCAGCTCCTCCTACTGGCCAGGTGCAGACCCATGTGTCTGCATCCTTAAGAAGTGACTCAATTTTGTTTGTTTGTTTGTTTGTTTGTTTGTTTATTGTCGGTCATGGGGTTTGAACTCTGGGCCTGGGTGCTTTCCCTCAACTCTACCACTTGAGCCACAGCGCCACTTCCGGTTTTCTGGTGGTTCATTGGAGATAAGAGTCTCACTGACTTTCCTGCCTGGGCAGGCTTTGAAGGGTGATCCTTAGATCTCAGCCTCCTGAGTAGCTAGGATTACAGGGTGAGCCACTGTTGCCCGGCATTCAATCTTATTTTAAAAACAAGTTTATTTTGGAGATGGGGTCATGCTAGGTAACCTATGCTGGCCTGGACACCTTACCTTCTTGCCTCTACCTCCGCGTGCACGCAGGAATTACACGCACATGTCACCACATCCAGGGGACTGACTAGACCCAGCCACTTTTTCTTCTTTCTGGGCAGTGCTCGTGATGGGCTTGGTGTGACTGGCAAGGTCATGAAGGGACTCAGACTGGGGAGCCGTGTATATGAAGGTATCTGTTGAAGGGACTATTTGTCTCCTTCAGGGTGGGCTCATCGTTTCATGGACCAGCAGTTTCTTTGGGTTCAATTCATGCCATTTAAAATCTCACTTAGATAGCAAGAAGGTCCTTGAAAATGCCCTTGGGAAACGGCGGGGGCTGGAGTGCAAGGGTATGTGCCAGCCATGCGTCAGGTCTGGGTCAGAAGGTCCTGTTCCCACACTGGCAAATTGTGGTGGGAGGGGGACAGCGTGGGTGGACATTGTGGTGGCTGTGGAAGTGTGAAAACAAATGCCCCTCCTCACTTGTTTGTGCTGCACGCAGCAGTCCAGTTCTGTGTTCATCCCTCTAGAACTGCAGGCTGGAAATTCTGGGAAAGAGGTTGGGATTAGGGACCTTCCAGGATCAGAGTTCACTTGCAGGGTGGGGGGCTGTTAGGTGTATCAGGAGAGAAGCAGTGTGTGCCAGCACCCCTCATCCTGCCCTGCCTCGTCTATACACATTGGCCCATGCAATTGGGAGTAAAAAGCCGGTTGTGGGCCTGGTGGTTTTCACATGGCTGACTCACACAGTCCCCAGGGACCACCTGGGTGGTTTGAGCGAGTCTGGTGGTTGGTGTAGGGGTACCCCTGGAGCACCCCAGTCAGGAATGAACCTCTCCTTGTCCCATCTACTCTTAACATCTGCCCCTCTTTTTTTTTTTTTTTTTTTTTTTTTTTTTTTTTTTGCTAGTCCTGGGGCCTGAACCCGGGGCCTGGGTGCTGTCCCTGAGCCTTTTTGTGCTTAAGGCTAGCATTATACCCCTATGAACTACAGCACCACTTTTGGCTTTTTCTGAGTCACTTATTGTAGATGAGAGTCTCACAGACTTTCCTGCCTGGGCTGACTGAAATGTGATCCTCAGATCTCAGCCTCCTGAGAAGCTAAGATTACAGGCATTAGCCACTGTGGCCCAGCTTAACATCTGTATTTTTAGCTAACTTCACAGAACATGCCAACAGCACACAGTCTTTCTTTAAACAAAATCACTGTCCCCAAACACACCCACAAGCTCCAGTGTGTAGTTATTGAACATTTGGCATGGAAAGTGGTTGAAAGATTTTTATATAGCTTGGTTATACCCCAAACCTGAGTGAATAGATTTAAATGTGGCGATACATATTCTGCCCATCTCTTCCTCTGGACTCCCCTGGAAGCCACCAGGCCTTCCTATTCTTAGGAAGTTCTGTGTTTGTCCAGAACTAGGAAATCTAGGTTGGGCAGAGTGTCACAGAATACTGGCTAGAATAGGAATTGGTTTTACAAATTATGTTTTTGTGAAGTGTGTTTCAGTGAAATACATTGAGTATATTCACACCTAAGAATGGGTTTGGAGAGTCGTTTTTAACGTTCAGTGTGGCCTTTACCTCCTTGCCTTATTGGAATCGGCTCTGTTGGGGGTCCACACCTGCGCTTACCCCATGATACCATTCCCTCACACAGGGTGTCTCCTCCTGCTCTAGAGATGTCCACGATAGACGTTTTGTGGCAAATTGTTTTTAGTTTTATTTTTTGAGACAGAACTCTTGTATTCTTCTCTGGCTTTGCCTTCAGACTCCTGGGGTTAAATGATGTTCCTGCTTCCGCCTCTTGAATAAAGAGCTGGGATGGTAGACAGGAGCTATCTTGCCTGGCTCCTTTTAATCCTCACCCATGAATTTATTAATTAGTAGGTTTCAACAGGGCAGATCAGTACTGTACCTTTCTGTAGAAGCACTTGATCATGCATTGGCTCGTTTTATTTTTAGTAACCCTTGGCAGAGTGGTTGTCTCCCACGCAGAATTGGCAAAGGCACGTGGGTGGGGTCTTCACAGTCCACACCAGGCTGTGTTTACATAATGGGTTCTAGAAACAGGTGGAGATGTTCAGATGTAGGAGGGGCAGGCATCCCTCATCCAGTTGAAGAGTCTGCAGCCATGGGGAGGGGGTCCTTTAGTTAGGTTGGCTCAGGGTGGCTCTGTGGACTTGCATATTAGGTTGGTAACTGGGGTCTTGGACAAAAAGGATTCACTCTTGATTTGGGTAGCTGCTTCCTGGGGGGAGGAAGTATGGGTGCTTTTAAGGTTGACGGTGGGGGAGCAGTTGCAACCATGACCTGAACTGTTGTTGTCATGGCCCGGGTAACTGGCCAGGACTCCGTGTAGTGGGTTTACCTGTGAAGAAGCAAAAGACTGCTCAGGGAGAATGGTTCGTCTCTGGGGCCGAGTTGCTTCCTTTTTGGGTGGTTCTTGGACTCTCCAACAAAGAAATGACTTTATGATTTATGGTGTTTGTGAAGATGAGCATACCTATCTGTTTTCATACAGACACCTTAATAGAGATTAAGTACAGAATAAAGCAGAAGGCAAGAACAGAGGTATTCCCATAAGCAATATTGTAGTGTTAGGCAGTGTAATTATGTTTTGTACACTTCCCAATTAAGCAGTTATGCATTACTGGGAAAACTACCTTTAAGAGATTTAGAAATGCTTTATAATTTAGTAAATCAAACAAAAAAAAGATGTACAGTATTTCAGGCATAGGATCTATACGTGTTGCACCATAAAGTAATTCAATTCACAGTGATTTGCTGGAAATACACACGGTGACTTTGAAGTGCATTCACTTCTGAAAATTGCCTATCCAAAGGAAGATCTCACTTCAAATAGAATGGAGTGCTGAGCTCACAGAGAACCTAGGGCTGCAGGAAAGAGCCAGCAATTGCTCTGAACCTCTCAACGACTCTGAGAGCAGAGGCTGGGATTTCTATGGTGGAGTCTCCGGGGCCTGGCCGAGACCACCCCATTGGCACTGTGCCCGTACAGGGTACTGGTGAGTTGAAAGTTTTTCTGGTGGTACCAGAGTTTAAACTTGGGGGTGGGAAGGAGATGTCTGCCAGGCCAGGCCTTCTACCATTTGAGCCATGTTTTCAGCCCAGGGTTAAGTTTTGTGAGCACTTGAGTTCTGAGGTGTGACTTAATATGTTTCTCCTTGCGGAGTAAAGGGAGTAAGGTATGGGGCCAGGGACACCGGGAAGCATGGATATGGACTGGTGGCCATGAGTTCCCACTTCCTCTTGGAAGGAGCTGCTGCTGCACTGCAAGGAAATTCCTGCTATTTTAAACACATGGGCGTGCCCTAGGAGAGACTAAGTCTGGGGTGGGCTCCACCTGTGTAGGTGAAGTTGTAGGAAAGGGGGCATCTTGGCAGTAGGGCCTCTGGCTTTGGGGAGGAGGAGAAGGTGATGGTATGCGAATCCCCATGGTTTGCTTGGAGTTGTTGAATGGATGGTTGTGGCATACTAGTTGAGCTTTAAGTGAGGAAAAGACAAGCTTGATTTTGGACTCATTGTGCTTAAGGTATCCTGCTGCAGACAGGTGGAATTTGAGTGTCCGGGGTGGAGGCACAGTTTAGAACCTCTGGGCTCTAGAGGTTGCCAGACTCTGCCCTTTGCTGCTGCATTTCTGCAAAGGCTGCTGGGATCAGAGAGGACATGAGGTGGTGGCAAGGGTGACCTGAGTGGCTGCCTTGTCGAGTTCTTGGAGCCATGGTTGAGAGACCTCAGTCATCTAGACACAGTTCTGCAGTGTCCAAGCTGGCAGGCAAACGCAAATTTGGGGTCTGAGGCTACTGGCTATGGGGGCTTTGCGGTGCTGTTCGGGCCTTTTGAGCTATTTCATCTTACAGATGGGGACCCTGAGAGCCAGAGAGGCATGAGTATAGGGTAAGTCATGTGGCTCAAGCTCATCTTCCTTCTCTCTTTTCTTGGGGAGATACTGGGGTTTGAACTCATAGCCTCATCCTTGCTAGGCTAGAGGCATACTGCTGAGCTGAGCCTGAGTGTTTTTAGGATAGGGTCTGGGCTTCCTGCCTGGGTGTGCTCCCTTGGGAGCAGCAGTGTGCCGGCCGTAGACTTCCTGTTGTAATTAGGATCTCAGAGAGTCGCAGTCTCTGGGACTTTTCTTCCCCGGCTATCCTGGCACCGTGGTCCTCCCAAGTCTCAGCTTTCCACATACCTTGAGATGACAGATGGGGAACATACTGTGCCCAGCTGTGAGCTGAAGGGCTTCTGTGAACTTTCTGCCTAGGTTTGCTCCTCCTATCCTCAGTACCCAAGCACGTAAGAGTCAGAGGCATGAAGCACCTCCCTGATGAGGAAGCCTGAGCTTCTAACTGGCCACCTGGGCGCGAACTCTCTTGGTACTGTGGAGAGTCGGGCTGACGGCCACTTATTCAGTGTCATTATTGCCCTCCGCTCCCACAGAAGACATCTACAGGTAGCAGCAAACCTTCCTGACACAGGAACCATCGGGATCTTGTCCTGGCCCCTTGACAAGTGACAGTGTAGAACCATTGGGATCTTGTCCTGGCCCCTTGACAAGTGACAGTGTAAACGTGGATGTTGGGCCTGTTTCCCCATCCACGTGGGGTTCTCTGCATGGAGGTATCCCCTGGCTTCCGCACCGTCAGGCAAGGAGTTGTTTGGCAAGGCTGACCCTTAGGGTTCCTCCGAGTGCTGCTCATTTGCTCCAGAAGGAGTGGGGTTGGATTCCTGAGTGGCGGAAGGGTGGTAATGGTTGTGGAAGGGTAGTCATGGCAGCCACGCAGAAGCCTAGGCCCTCCCAACTGGGCCGTGTCTGCCTGTCCTTCCTGCTTGATAACAGAGGCATGTCATTGAGCTTGGAGTCAGGCTGAAGGAGGTGTGATGGGCTCACCGTGGTGGAGAGAACTCAACTTAGGAGCAATTAAGGAAAGATGCTTGAGGGGAATTCGTTTCTCATTTCCTAGCCACTAAACTACCGGACGGAACTGAATGGTTTTCCCTGACAGAATCATTTGAAGTGAACTGCATTTCAGGGAAGACTTCAGTGTATTATTGGAATCCTTGCTTCTGATGCTGGGCCCTCTTCTAGGTGTTGATTTCCAGGAAGCCTGGGGTGGTGGGCATTGGGCCAGTCTGCCCTCTAGCTGGAAAGAATGTGTGGCACTCACAGTTTGCTGCATAGGGAGGTCACTTGTTCCTCTCTCTCTCTCTCTCTCTCTCTCTCTCTCTCTCTCTCTCTCTTTCCCTCCTTCCTTTCTCTCTCTCTTTTCTCTTTTCTTTCTTTCTGGAAAGGGACCATTTTTTTGGATCAGTCATGGGGCTTGAACTTTGGGCCTGGGCACTGTCCCTGAGCTCTTTACCCACCTGAGCCACAGCACTACTTCCCGTTTTCAGGTGGTTAATAGGAGATAAGAGTCTCATGGACGGGCTGGGAAGGTGGCTCAGTGGTAGAGCGCTTGCCTTGCATTCCTGAGGCCCTGGGTTCGATTCCCCAGCACCACATAAGCAAAAAGAAAAAAGCCGGAAGTGGTGCTGTGGCTCAAGTGGTAGAGCGCTAGCCTTGAGCTGAAGAGCTGAGGGATGGCGCCCAGGCCCAGAGTTCAGGCCCCTCGACTGGACCCCCCCCCAAAAAAAAAAAAAAAAAAAAAGAGTCTCGTGGACTTTCCTTGCCTGGGCTGGCTTTGAACCACGATCCTCAGATCTCAGGCTCCTGAGTAGCTAGGATTACAGGCGTGAGCCACTGGTGCCCAGCTTCCGATATTATATAATAGTAAATCTCACCCTTCTCACATGGACTTCTGTACATTTTTCAAAGCCAGGTAACGATCACCTAGTTGCAGAACGAGTCCCAAATCCAGGGAAAATGCCCTAATCCACTTTGAATCCTCTTTGATTCTACCCCTCTGGCCACCACTGGACAAATTGATCCTTGGTAGTAGAACAAAGCCAGCCTCGGAAGTTAGTGGAGGTTGGTGCATGGGACTGTGCATGTCTACGGGACATTCTGGTCACAGCATATGGCCTTGCTGGGGTGATCTCCTACCCGTGCCTTCCCTGGGATGCTTGAAACTTTAACAATCTCGGCCCAGGCATGCGTGACAGGTCCGATCAAAAGATAGTTACTGCAGGGGCTGGGGGTTTAGCCCAGCAGAACGGCGCCCGCCTGGTGCGCGCAAGGCTCTGGGTTCGGTCCTCAGCCCTGGGGGGATGGGGAGGGATAGTTACTGCAGTGTCTTGCCTTCCCCATTAAACTACTGGCCCTGGAAAGGCTTCTTCCTCCCCTCCCCCCATGTTCCTTCCCACCCCTACCTCAAAGGGTGAAAAGGGCCCGGCTCACACTTGCCTGCCTTGGTGCATTTAAGGCCACTGTCCCTGGGACCCCTGCACACAGCAGTTGCTTGCTCTCCCCACAGGGGCCTGCCAGCCACTCTTGGAAAGGACTAGAGAACAGGTGCCTGTTGTCTTGGCCGTGGCCAACTGGCTTCAGGTTCAGAAGGACTGCAAGTGACCCAGCGGGCACAGGCTGCTTCCCTGTGAGGGAAATGGCTTTGGAAGCAGGGGTCTTGGTGGGCAGACTGTTGGCATCTTCTTTCTGCTTTGGGGTTGCTGGTGGTTAGGTGGCCTTTGTCCCATTTATTTTCTTTTTTCTTTTAACTACAAATTTAAGTTGCTACATAAAAGTCACGTATAGAAGGGGGTACCATTTCATTCGTTGGGTAATGAGAACACATTTCTTTTTGGACACTGTCACCGCTTCACTCTCTCCAAGTTTCCCCCTCGTGGCCCTGCTCCACACATTGTTTAGTTCACTGCTGCATTTGTTCACCCCCTTGTCCCTCTATTTCAGTGCTCTCGCCCGAAGACAGATAAATGAACAAACAGTAAAAAAACAAAACAAAACACTCTTGTTTCCATTTCCTGGCTCATTTATTTCCTAAAGATAGAGACCTGTCAGGCTAGTGCCCTTCCTGATCTAGAAACAGTGGTTTATGGAAAATCCAGAGTAACTAGAGAACTTGCAGGTGGAGCAGATCAAATTCCCAGAAGGCTGCGCAGCAGTGGAGCACTTTGGTGAACCCCCTGGAGTCCAGTTTTGGGGTCCCACTGCCAGTTCCCACCTATCAAATAGGTAGGTCTGGACCCACTCTTTCTGGAGGAGGTATCTGAGGATCCCCTAGCAGCCGGCATAGGAAGCCCTGGGCCAGCTTAGCTCCCTGTTGCATTCTTGCTTGTTGTAGCTCTTTCTTTTGAGTTTTTATAGTGTTTTTATTTCCATTCTGTTAGGGGGATACTTTATGAAATGTTTTGGGACTCTTCAGGTGTTCCTTGGGAATGACTGTTAATTAACTCTTGGGATGTTACTAGAACTTTCCTTGAGCGGCTCATGATTGCTTCCTCCCTTTTGCCTCTTTATGGGATGGCACCTTGGGCAGTAGAGGTGAGAACTGTTCCCAGTCATCAAGCTGTATCCTGCGCCTTTGCCCTTGGAGATAAACCCTTTCATGTCTGTGACTACAGAAGTGACCTTGATTCCTGGCCTAAAATTAGTGTCTACATCCTTTGCTGCTTTGGGGTGGTCACATGTGAGCCACCATGCCAGGAGGGTGGAAGGCATGGGCATGTATGGACAGGATTTGGGGGTAGGGGCAGTTCCTTGTCTAAGCCAACTTGGGTTAGTAGCTGAAAGGTGAACAGCACTGCAGCATGTCCTAAAGGCTCCAGGGTGTGTGGGGCCAGGGCTGTTGGAAATGAGTGATGTGTTAAGGCCCTGAGCAAAAGCTTAAGGTGGGGCCACCAGTCCATGTTGTGGACGTTCTTCCACTGGGAACTATCAACTTTGCTCCAGCAATTCCTGTCTCCATCCTTGGTTGGCAGAAGTGGCTGCCAAAATGCTGGGATTGATTACTGGGATGCTTTGGTGTTTTATTTGAACATGAGAAGCACAAGGAGCTTCTGTAGCAGATGGATGTGTTTATTACCTTGACTGCGATGGCTTTGTGCTGGCTTTGTGCGTGTGGCTTTGTCTTTATATTATCATTTCTACCCCACGGAAGTTTCTCCAATAAAATAAGGTCCATCCATGGACCTCGCCAACCACCAGCAGCTGCTGTGCTGTGTCCACAGCAGAGCTCCAAGCACTGAAGGGATCAGGGCTCAGCAGCCAAGGACCTGGTGGCATTGTGTGTCAGGCACAGGATGCTCCCGGCTCTTCTCGCCTTGAGCTGCACTCCTGTTTCCAGCTTAGGGTGGGAAGTCTTCCTTGGGTGGATCCTAAACTCCCAGCTGACTTCATGGAGGGAAGGGAGTTGACAGCCACCCAGTTGTACTTGGCTCAGTTGTGCTCAGGTTCTGCTGGCCTAGGCCAGAAGTTTCCAGTGGAGAAAGAAAAGATTCTTGGGTGTAAATGATCAAATCCATGAAAGGAGCCTTTTCAGAAAGGCCTGCACCGTCATCTGAGGATATTCGATGTCATAGTAATAGCATCTATGTGTAAACTGAGTACCAGGAATGTGCCAGGCGTGGGAGACACCTGGTTCATAGATGAGAGCCTTTCTCTGAAATGCTTGCAACCGGAAGTATTTCAGATTTCAGAGTTGTGCAAACCTTAGAATGTTTTCACATACATAATGAGCTCTTGGTGATGGCACCCAGATCTAAATAAATTTGTGTTTTATGTATGTGCATCACCTGAAGTGGTTTTCTAGACTTTATTTTTTGAGGGGGCAATAAAGAGCTTTGAACTAAGGGCCTCCCACTTGCTTGCTTGGCCGACCATCGATACTATTGGGGCCATTCCTTCAGCCCTGCTTTTTGTTGGTTATTTTGAAGATGGAGTGTCTTGGATTTTCCTGCTGGGACTAGCTTTGAGCCTCAGTCCTCGGGATCTCAGCCTTGAGTGATGAGGATTATACAGGCAATTTGCTGCCAACACTAAGTTCATGATGTGGAATTTTCTCCTTGTGCTATCATGCCAGCACCCAGAAACGTTGCAATTTTTAAAAACATGTCAGGTTTTTAGACTAGAAGTGGTCAGTCTAATAATGTGCTATCTACCTCTTCATAGGTTGGAAACTTCAAAGCCCAGTGGACGTAGGGAAGAGTAGTAGTCTGCCAGGTAGGGGGAATCTCAGTGGGACATACGAACGAGTTCAGCTAATCAGCCAAGTGAAGAGATGCCTGTCACCTTCCTGTGGCTTCTCCCACCTGAGTCTCAAGGTCACACTGGGTGAAGATGTGAAACTGTTCTTGATAGCTGTTCTGGAGGTTAGGTCTAGCAGAAAATACGTATATTCATTTTACATGGATAGTGATATGCTGTGTGTATTTTTTTTTAACCTTTTGGTGCAGAGAAATTTTCTCTTTGGTTATGGTAATTATCCTTTTCCTGATATGTAAATTGATTACAGCAGCTTTTTCTAGTCTTGCGAGTTTGATTATCCACAAGCTTCTCCCCCCTCCCCATTTAGACTTATTTTTAGCACAGTCCTTGAAACCTCAGTGTGAGACTGTCCATCTTTTCAGAGTTCTGACTGAAGGTCATTGTCATCAGCCCCATCAAACACAGCACAGCACCCTTGTGCTACACCAGGCCCAGGTTCTCATGGATGGTCCAGAAGCAGGAGCGTAAGCCAGCTTGACTAGAACCACCCGGAGCGGCAGGCTGCAGTGACTCTGGACTCCCATGGGAGTGGAGGAGAGGCCCCGTCATTGTCACTAGCCTGGACTTGGTTTCCTGCGGTATTTATTTGTCCAGGGTTTTGGGGTGCAGAGGTGGTCCCCCCTGGTTCTGTGTCCTGGGTGTGGTCTGCATCATGCAGCCTCTGTGCAACTCCGGATGTTTTCTGAATCTCGCCGCCCTAAGAATAAAGACATTTTGGTGTTTGATTTGATTTGTTTGCTGGAAGATTAGCACAAAAGCAGGAAGGAACAAGAATGAGCGGCGGAGGTGATTGCTCAAGGCTGCCAGGAGGTTATTTACAGATTTTTTTGCTGACAGTCCCTTGTTTAAAGGAATTCCCTGTGAGATTTATGAAGCCCTTCCAATTTATTGTCTTTCCAAGTAAGGTAAGCAAATAAATAGGTAATTCTATTTTATTTATAAACACAGCCAATGTAAGATTAAAATAAGAGGAAATGGGCTTCTTTTTTTTTTTTTTTTTTTTCCACCCAGTATGTTTCAGGAATTTGGAAAGCCTCTTGGAAAGGTTTTGTTTTTGTTTTTTGGCTCAAAATTTAAATGATAAAAGTCTGACCCTTGGGGCTGGGAAGGTGGCTCAGTGGTAGAGTGCTTGCCTTGCATGCCTGAGGCCCTGGGTTTGATTCCTCAGCACCACATAAGCAAAAAGAAAAAAGCCAGAAGTGGTGCTGTGGCTCAAGTGGTAGAGCACTAGCCTTGAGCTGAAGAGCAGAGGGACAGCGCCCAGGCCCAGAGTTCAAGCCCCATGACCGGACCCCCCCCAAAAAAAATAATCCAGGCCCACCATGCCTGAGGAGAACTGGAGAGGAAGAAGTCAGGGACATGGGCTGGGGCCTTGGATGGACTTTGAGCCTCAGATCATGGTTACCAAGGCCTCACACACCTCTTGGAAGCAAGAGAGTTTCTGCTCTACCCTTCTGGGTTTGCTTATTGTCTCTAGTGGCACATGTCACAGTCCTAAGACATACCCTTCTGAGCAAATTGTGCACGGTTGTCCTACAAGTAGCTTCTGTGGTTTTTTCATTATCTTTCCCTCTCCCCCTCCCCAGTTGGTACTGAGGCTTGAACTTATTGCCTAGCCACTGTCCCTTGGCTTTTTCCACTCTAGGATGGCACTTCCACTTGAACCACACCTCCACTTCAAGCTGTTAACTGGTTCATTGAAGAGTCAGTCCCATGGACCTTTTCTGCCTGGGCTGGCTTCAAATTATGATTCTCAGATTTCACTTTTCCTGAGTAGCTAAGGTTACAGGCATGAGCCACTGGTGCCTGGATCATTGCCTTTTCTTTTAAAACTTTTTATTCTGACTTGTTGGTACTTCTGATATCCTGGTGAATTGTGATTTCAGGGACCAGCATGTATGAAGATACAGGAGGAAAAATGTATATTTTTAGGTTAAAAGAGTAAGTAAGAATACAAGTCACTGTGTTAAAACAAGCCATTCCTCTCTCAGGTGTGATGTCAGTGATAAAGATTTGAACCGGGAAGAACAGGTGACCGAGAGCCCAATTTGAAATCTTCTGTCTGTGTCAAGGCCATGAGCCACAGCCTCAGGAAGGCTTCCTGTTACCCGCTGGGAGGATGTGTGCTCTGTCTTTGCCCTTACATGTCCTGTGCTCTCAGAGCTACTGGGGGGATTAACAGTGTTCTGGGAGGTGTCCTGTAACAGACTGCTAGGCCCAAGTACATCAGGCCCTGGCATGTGGTAGGTGCACAGCGCAGTGAAGTGAATTGCGTTCCCTGCAGGAGGAGTTGGCTGTAAGAGGCAGGCTGGGAACGTGTGGAGAGCAGAACTCTTGCAGGAATGGTCTCTGGCATGGCTGGGCACACAGAAGGGGGACCTTTCCTCACCTGGGGCTAATGGGTCATCAGACATGGGAAACGGGTCCACACTGTGCTGGGCAGTGTACTGCTGGCCAGACCAAGTCCTACCTCAAAGGAACTGATCACTCTAGTATCAGGCAGAGGGCCAGTGTGTCAGCCAGTGTGTGTATGGGGACTCCTAGGGGTCCCACTCATAAACCTTTTTGGTCAGGGAGGTCTCTTACAGGAGATAGGTACCAGGCTACACCCCCCTGTCTGCCCCCCCCCCCAATCCTCAGCCACTGTCCAGACCTGAGAATCACCCAGGGAGCTTGGGAGAAGGCCAGCCCCACCCCCACTCCCACCCCCCACAGGTTGAGTCTGATCCGCGTTTCTCCCACCTTGGGTGGTTTAAGAAGCTCCAGGTGATTCTTCTAGTGGACAGCCAGCTGGAGGGCCACTGTCTAGCCTGCGGCCCTCAGCTGAAGCCACTCTCCCCTTTCCCCTGGGCCCGGAAGGCACAGGCTCAGAGAATCAGGAAAGCCGTAACTTCCTGCCCCTAGGCTGGGAGCAGTGGCAGAGAGCAGATCTGGGAGGCCCAACTCCTCCCAACACTGACACTACCAGAAGGACAGGTACACCCAGTGAGGCCTGGCAGGAGATGGTTGGAACTGCGCACTGAGCACACCGGGGAGGGTACAGTAGTCGTAGTAATGGAGTTAGCTCTATAGGACGAGGTGGCTGTGGGGTTGGGGTGGAGGGTTTGCTGGGCATAACCCTTTACCCCAGAGGTAAGGAAGGCAGGGGTCTCCTGCCCCTGTGAAGAAAGTCTGGGAGACACACCATCTTTCCTTAGGCACTGGGTAGCTGCAAGGAGAGAACTGTTGCCTAGGAAACCGAGTGCTGAACCCTGGCCTGGCCTGGGACCTTGTGGACCCTGGTGTGAGCCCCAGAGTGGAAGATGTGTGAGGCGGTTTGTGCATCCTAGGAAAAACCCAGCTCCTCACCGCGCCTTGAAGGAGCCCCTGGGTGGGAATCTGGCTTATAAAGATGGGGGGGGGTGTCTATGGACTAGAGGAGGGAGGCAGGTTATGGGGGTGGGGTGGGGATAAAAGGACAGGGAAGACGCCACTAGGAGTTGTGTTCTAACAGCCATTGTGATTTTGAGAGAAGTTGGAGATTAGAGTGCTAGAGGTTTGGTCTCTGCCGGGTGCTCAGTCATTACTGTAGCAAGGAAGCGCCTTTCCTCTAGCTGGAGGAGTGAATGGGGTGCTGTCCTGTTGCTGCTTATGAGTGGGAAAAGATTTGTGAATCCAGACCTGGGTGTTGGGCTGCCCGGGGCCACTGTGTTTACTGAGCGAATGGGAGGGGGGGGTTCCAAGAGCTGCCCGCCGGGGGTTCAGCTGCAGCCAGGAGAGTGACGTCCACCTTCGTTTCCAGTCCCACTCCCCATCATATTGGGTCCCTTCTTTTAGCCTGTGCAGAAGTGATGATAAGCCTTGCTTTATTGGTGGAACATTGGGGTACAGGGCCTTCACTCAGTGGGCGCTAGCAGGAGATGGGACCAGTAGGATTGTGATCCCCTCCCAGGGATTTTCTTCTAGTCAACTCCAAGCTCAGCTAGAACCATGCTGTGACTGCCCGTCTTTCACTAGAGTGAGGGGCCAGGAAGCAGGGGGTCCGGCCTTCCTCACTGGGTAGTTCATAATTTCCTTGTACCTTATTGACCTCTGTTGAAAAGATCGCAGGTGGGATGGGGCTGGGTTCGCTTGAGAGCAAACCCAGGTTGAATCTGCCCTGCAGCCGACTGGTGACCGTGCTGGTGGGAGTGGCCGTTGGTCACAGGGGCTGCCTTGATTTCTGTGTCCTGGACTCGGGACTGTTTTGCAGTGTTGGCAGTTGTGCCTTCCGGTCGTGTGATTTGCAAGTTTTAATGTTTAGTCTTTACTTGCACTTTTAATCATACCTGCGGAAATCTTTACTATCTTCATGTGTGTTTCTTTTTGGAAGCAAACTTTAATCACTGCCCAGAAAACCCAAAAAACAACAGCACCCCACGAGAACTGCCCCAGGCAAGGGGACTTGTGTTCCCCAAAGCTCCCAGTGTGGAAAAAGAGATGGCACATTTCTGTTCCAGTGGAATTATTCAGCTTTGTGATAATTGATACAATTGTTCATGTGGGTTTATTCTATCCCAGGCAAAAATGTCATTTGAAAAGACCTGCCCTGTCTTAGATTTATAGTTTACAGTCTTGTTTAAAAGCATTCTAATGACAGTCTCTGAACAAAAGCTTGTTTTCAGATGAAGAAAACTAGGGGCTTTGTTTAAATAATTGCTCAGATACCCATCACTGGGACTAGCCCCGCCTGCATTCCATAACCTGGCCGCAGCATGATTGTGTTTCCTTGCCCCCAGATTTGTGTATGTCCAGTTAGATCAGTGCACACCTGGATATACTCCTATTTTGTTAGACTTTGTTCTGAGGTGTAAACTTGAGTACAGTATCAGTGGTGATGAATGGGAAAGGGGAGCAGGATCCACCTTGATCTGCTTCCTTCTCCCGCCATCTCCATTAGCTTCCTAAACATCCCGGTCATTTTAACAGCAATGTACTGCACCTATATTGATGGCTGGCACAGGTGCCCTGGGCAGGAACTGGAACTGGCTCTGTGTGTGTGTGCTGACCAGCTTGGTCTGTGGTACTGTTCCCTCCGCATACAGACACTTGCAGTTTGCTCCGAATTGAGGAGTCTCGAGCTCTCGTTGATGCACCAGTTACAGGCCAGGCAAGCCATTCCAGGGCTGACCGAGTTCAGATCCCAGGAACCCAAGAGCAAATCCTTGGAACTGAGTCAGCCACTGTGATTTTTTTTTTTCCCTTATGGTATCAGTGCTTGGTGGAAAGAGGTCACTTTTGAAGCAGTCATACAAGGTTTCTGTTTTTGGTTTTTTGGTGGTTTTTTCTTGTGTTTTTATTTTTTATTTTTGCATTATACTATTAAAATTCTTAGAGTGTTTGCTTGATTTGTGTTTATTGAAACTAAATTCATTAGGATGATGTGAAAATACTGCTTAACTATTTACCAAAGCAGATTCTTGTTTTTGATATTTTTGTGCATCATCTGTTCTCACTTGAATGTCGTGGAATTCGCTGGGAAAGTGTTATGCAGATGTACCCTCCCCCCCCCTTTTTTATGGCGTTTGTAAGATAATATATACAGAAGGTGCCTGGTTCCTCTGTCCTTTGAGCTGAATCTGTATGGAAGTAGCGCTGGCGCTCACAGTTCAGGGTTGGTATGGCAGGAGGCAGCTGTGGGCAGCTTGATCCTGTATCATCCTCTGATTGAGAGGCTGGCTAGAAATCCTCTCCCAGTGTGCTAGCTGTGTGACTGCCAATAAGTCACCCAACCCTTGAGAGTCTTTCAGTCTTTACCTATGAAATGGAGATTTCTGTGTCCCTTCAACATTCTTGGAAGACTCCAATGACAGTGCTGTCTTTTGTTGGTTGTCAACATTTTTACATCGTTGGGATCAAGTTAAATTGATCCCATGCTATATATAGCTTGACAGTTTGTTTTTTTCCCCCAAAAAGCATTCTAATTACAGTTTCTAAACAAAAGGTGTGATGATACCTGACCTGTGAATGCATTACGCAAACCACACTGTTGTAATTTGGCATTTTCCAACAAAAAGATAGTTGCTCAAGGTTTTAACTGGTCAGTGAAAGTCTAGTTGTGACTTGTCTTTAAAGTCAAGGCTGTGTGGCATCCGAAGAGTTAGTGTCTCTTTTCTGAGTTGGTTAGTGGTTGGATAATCTATGATGCTTGTGCTCTGAGTGCTATAATTGAGAGTAAGATGGGATCCAAGTGTGGAGAGGCCAGATGCCCACTAAAGCTCTGTGCTTCCTTCCACTTGTGGGAGTCCTGCTGGGAAGCCAGCACAGCCCGGCACAGGGCTGATTCTGTAAGTGGTGTCTGGATCGGAATGCGTGTCTGTGGAAGTGGTTAAAGAATGAGCATACTTTGCCTGGTTCTTCCCTGATCGGTTCATTGGATGAGTAAATCAGCTGAGAATACCTCGGAACTGGGCAGGGGGGGTAGCTCCTGGGTTCCTGTGCCCTGGGGACACTAACCAGGCTTTTTTGTGATACAGGAACTAACCTGGATTATGCACTTCTGCATCTTTAAAGAAGATAGTATCTAGCAGAACTAAACTTCACAGTCCCACTCAGTGCCGGCCCTGAGCACCTGTGGCCCTTTCACCTGTTCACTTGTATTAAGTCCCTGAGTCCTGTAGATTCCTTTTTTTTTTTTTTTGGATTGGTCATGTGGTCTGAACTCTGGGCCTGGGCGCTGTCCCTCAGCTCTTCAGCTCAAGGCAAGTGCTCTGCCACTTGAGCCACAACACCACTTCCGGCTTTTTCTACTTATGTGGTACTGAGGAATCAAACCTAGGGCTTCGTGCATGCAAGGCAAGCACTCTACCACTGAGCCTCCTTTCTAGCCCCAGATTCCATTCTTTGGAATATGAACTTGCTCAACTGTGGAGAAGTTGAGAAGCAAATCTTGGGGTGACCTCGTGTGGTGTGTCAGCCTGGATATTCCTATCCCTCCTCCCCCCTTTCCCCTCCCCCCTGTTCTAATCTAAACCCTACATCTTACATCCTTCCATGAACACCCCAGTCAGACAGCAGGCTCAGACTTCACCTCCTCTGCTGTGTCTACCACCATGGTGAGGGCTTTCAATTTGGATGGGAAGCCATGTCCTCTCTGGGAGGGGAAGTCTGCCTCCTTGCTGGACTTGCTGATGTCCAGGATCTGCCTACATTGAAGGAGAGATAGAGGGTTCTGTCAGGGGTTAAAGTCTTGTGGCTCTTGTCTTGCAGCCCGACTCTTGAAATGTGCTTTTATCATAGCATCCTGCTGCCTGGGTGAGGCATCAGTAATGAAAATGGAACGGATGCTACATTGACCTTTCTGAGTATCTGTGCACTATATTTTAACTGGGAAGTTGCATGTATTTTCTACACTTAATGCCTTAAAAGCCTCTTGGGCAATAAGAGATGCTTGTAAGTACAGCCTGCGTGTGAACTGCTCTGGGCCTGCAAGTTCAGATGGAGAAGTCCCTCTTTTAGAGGACATAGCATTTATCGGCAGCCGTGTTAAAGTCACCTGGCATTTAAGTAGCAAGCTTCCAAATGGACTTGTAGAAATAGTGTTGTTCTTTGAGAGCTGTTGTGGCCAAAGGCTACTCTGCCCGGATGAAGCTTAGGGAGGGAGACTCGGAAATCCATGGCCTGCCCTTTCCCCAGTCACAAAGCCCTATGAACCTTCAAATTACAGATGGCATGGTCCTGGGATTTTCTTTGCATGGTGGCCCTTTTGTGTGTAGAGACCTATGTTTTATGGCTTGCATTAGCACCAACAATCCCCACCATACCCTGGTCCTCCTGTAGTTACAGATAATGATCGTGGAGGGGCATGATCTTTGCTAGCTTTGGTCAGGTGGGTTTTTGTGTTTCCCATTGCAGAGACAGGGTTGATGTGAATGGGTGGAGTGAAAGGTTCCCCAACTGAGGTGCGGTTCACCTTGGTATCGTTTTCAACTCCTGGCGATGAAAGTCAGAGGTTGATGTACTGTGAGTAGACTGCGCCCACCCAGCGTTCCTTCTCCAGCTAACTCTCTTCCCCATCCAGCTCTGCCTGGCATGCCTTTGCATCATAACCATTGCGTGGTGGCATTTCAGACCTCAGCCTCACCCAGAGTCCTCAGCAAGAGTCTCATTACCTGAGGTCGACTTGATGCTGGTTTTGTTGTTGTTGTTTTCCTTTGAGGAACTGTCCTGTGGTGGGCTGGGCTGGCACTGAGGCAGCATGAAGTGATGGCCTGGTCTACACGTACCAAGCAAGGAGCTATACCAGTTGCACATACATGTGTATCCACAGACAGAAGGTTCCCCAGGTCCCTTCCCACTTTACCCTCTTCTGCTCTACCTGCCCAATAGCCTCATACAAGCATCATTTTTTTTTTATTTTTCCAGCATGATTAGTGTTGCCTGCTCTAGCATTTTTATATAGTAAACATGCATTATTAATATGTGCAATATAGTATGTACATGTTATACCTAACGTGTCTTTTTGCCTAAAGCCTTTTTTCAGTTGGCACTACGACTTTCAGATTTGAAAACCTATTTTGGCCCATATAGGATGCTTGTTCTTTTTTATATCTCTGAGTAATACTCCACTGAATGAATTCACCACAGTCTCTTGAAGCATTCACTTGTTGGTGGATACCTGGATTGTTTCCAGCGTTTGGCTATTTCGTATGAAACTGCTACGAGCCCTTTGTTGTAGCTGCCTTTTTGTAGCGGTAAGCTTCGGGGGTAAATTCTGGGGATGGAATCTTGCTAGGTCATAGAGTAGGTGTATATCTAGTCTTACAAAGCAGTCGCAACCTTTTGTGCAACTACCAGTCACACATAGAAGTTGGCACTGTTTTTAAAATCACTTAGTAAAATGTTGACTTCTCCTTGGATGGATGTGTAGTGCAGTGGGAATAGTGTGCAAGGGTGCCCTTCCTCTTCCTTGATCCTTTGCTTACAGGCCCTGGGCGCTGGGGTCCCCACCAGAGGTGGGGTGTAGAGTAGCCCTGCCCTCTTTATTTAGATGGAGGGGGGACTGCTCCTTTTTCTTCTGGATTCTTTTTTGATAATTAATGATTCTTTCTCCTCTCTCTCTCTCTCTCAAACACACACACATACACACACTCACACACACATACACATTCTCTGTCTCTCTCTAGCTTTATTTCTCCTGTCCCCTCCTACCTCCTCCCACCAGAATCTGTGGCTTCCCTATTTAGAGTGAGGGTCCCATGGCCTCTGGTTCTATTTAATCTCTATGTCAGCCTTTTGGTATTCATGATTAATGGTTGATTTATTCAAGCCCGCTGATGACCACTTTTCTAGTTAGCTTCAGAAACGGGAGGACACTAGATCAGCCCTGGGACTTTGCTACCAGCCTGTCTAGGAGCTGTGGCTGTTACTTTTAGAGACATGTTTTATAGGGCTGCTAGAGTGTCCTTGTGGATTCCATTTTACTTATTTATAATCTTCCACTTTCAAAAAAGTGCTTTAAGGACTCAAAAAAATAGGATGCTGTGAGCCAGGATAGGATTGGGGTAAGGAAGGCTGAGCTGATGGCTCTTCTATGCAGTTACACCAACCACAAACTTTAGAAGAGCTGTAGTGAGCAGTGCGTGCTGGGTTCCATGAGGCGCCTGCTTGAGCAGATCCCAAACGAAATGCCATGGGTAATGCCTGTGTGGCATTCTGCCGCAGATTCCACGTCTCCATGCCATAGCTACCACTTGTGCCTGGGAGAAGCAAAGCATTAAAGGATGCTTTCAGGAGGCCATCCTGAGAGGGGTGTTCCTTGGGCTGTCATTTAAGTTGGGATAGATAGGAAGGACTTAAGACACCCTGAGGACCAGTTCAGTGGGTACAGGCCTCTATATCTTCTCAAATGCCAGTTGTCTGAGCTGTGGCTGCTTGGAAGGCTCACTTCACTGTCCCTGGACAGTGTCACTAGCCTGAGAAAAGACCACCATTCCACCTTAGAAATAAGTATTGGCCTATGTGTGGTAACTTCTGTACCATTGCGGGGTGGTGCCATCCCCCCCCCCCATCTCGTCCATCTCCATGCATGATCCATCCCTGTGCATGGTGCTGTGGTATTCACTGGAGCAGCCTGGTTGCAGTAGCTCAAGAACAGCATGCGGGCTCCCAAAGGAGGACGACTTCTGTAGGGTCTTGGTGAGGCAGCATCCCATCTGCTGTCCATAGAACACAGGGGCAGGTGCCTCACCTTACAGAACCTAGCCCTGCTGTTTATCTCTGTGTGTCCATGGCCTTCTGGCTGTGTTTCTGGATGTACCACATACATAGCAGGCTGTGGGATCTGGCCTCAAGGTTGGGGTTTTGTAGCCTGTCCCATCCAGGCCCTGGAAGTGGACTTTGTCACTCATTGAAGGGAAGTTGCCCAAAGAAGAGAGAAGTCTCCTTTTCACTGTTTTTCCACATACGGGATTTCTTTTAAGCTCCAGTGACTTGTGAGAATGCTGAATATCTTTCGAGTGGCATCCCTCTCCTGTGTCTGGGAGCAGTTAGTTCCAGTTCTGAGCTGCCCAGGAACTTGCCTGCTGTAGTACTAAGCAGTAGCCAGGGTTTCCTAACTTAGGGTCCCGGGCTCTGCTGTGGAGTGACCCTATCTGGTGCTCACCCAGCACCCAGTATGTGGATAGTCTGCTGTGGAGTGACCCCATCCAGCGCTCACCCGGCAATGTGTGTGTTGAATAGTCTCCCTGGCAGTGAGCGGAGTAGGTATCTGCTTTGGTTTGGGGCTAGGTTGCAGGGGTGGAGGGTGGAGGTGGTTCTTTGCTTAGTTTCTCAAACAATCCGCCCTGATCAGCCTCCAGCATGGAGTGAGTGGGGAGCTGACTTGCGTACACTGCGTACACTGCTTTCATCATGGGCTTTGGGTAAAAGACGAAGAGCTGTACCATGCCAGCAGTCTGTGACCTTCTGTGTTAGGCCAGACTTAAGAGCTCTCTGCCTTTGCTGTCATCTCTGCTGACTCCAGAGTATCAGATGTTGTTTCTTAGTTCCAAGGGATGGAAGAGTTCACATCCCTTCACTTTCTTCATTAGATTTGGACACATGATAGTGACCTGCTTGTCACCTGTGCTTAACGGACTCAACTCATCTGGTGCAGTTTTCGTGCCCCAGTACTTACTACTAGCCCCGTTCTGGGGAGGCGATACTGAACCATGCTTCATCCAGCTGAAGCAGCAGTGGGAAGGCTCCTCATGTTGGTGGCCCGTGGAAGTGACCCTGTGCACCTCCCTATTAAAAGGGTGGAGAAGTAGACTTTGTCCTCTTCTGTTCCCCCAAACACTTGATGTCACCAGGGCTGGCTTTCCCTACGTAGAGAAGATGAGGAGGGCCGGACTGCATGAAGCTTATCTGTCTCTCTAAGCGTTTTAGAAGAAAGATATATCTGTGCTCTGAGTTTAAATATAGCTCAGTGTTTGCTGCTGAGATGGCGAATAAGCAATTGAATATGTAGGTCATTGACTTATGAGAATGAGTTCTGAGTTCTCCTTGCATCTGATTAACACTGCCTTACAATCGGGCCATTGGTGCTATGCCAGAATTGGTTTGCACAGGGTTCAGTGAGCTATCTGTGGGAGAAACTGGGAGAATTAGCAGAGGGTACCTTTGCCCCTTAAGGTGTGAGGAGCATGACTTGGTGTTGAGCTCTGAGAGAGCCTCCAACAGCAGCGCCGCCAGCATGCGGCCATGACCTGGGGAGAGACCGCCCCAGTAGGCACCGGGGAAGAGGAGCTGTCTGTCTGTCTGTCTGTCTGCAGGGCCTCCAGAGCAAGTCCACCTGAGGGGTGGGGGAAAGGGCACTGCTTAAACCGGAGTAAATGCCAGCAGTGTATTTTAACACATTCTTGATTCAGAACGCACTGTTTGGAATTGCATATTTAAAAGGAAAGTGCCACCCCCTTTTGAAGGTATGTGACATTTAAAAGATCTGTAGCAGAAGACTGGCTTGACAGCTTCGAATTATATTTGAGTTTTTCTTTTAAAAAAGAAAACGATTACTTCTATTTTAAATGTCATCACAAAGATATAAACATGTTTAATCAAATTATATATTTAATTTATGTAGAATGTAAGTTTATTCATGTGGAAGAGTTACTGTTTTACTGATGTGTTCTGTTGGTTTTTTGGTTGGCTTCCTTTTTTTTTTAACCTCAGCAGCTTTGAAGCTGAGTAGTGTTGATGGTTTGAAAGTGGTCTGGTTCCTGGAGTAAATAGCCATTTAAGGGTTTATAGAATCTGGAAAATAGTATTATTATTGAAATATTTTCCATCTATTCCTTACACATCATGGGGCCTTTGGGGGAAGGGAAGAGGTATTTTCATGATTGTTGCCAGGAGATAGGAAGGGTAAACTTGGGTTGGATGAATTGCAAGAAAGTGTAAGCCCGAAGACAGTGAAGCCGGGAATAGCTAGGACGCTTCTGTAATTTTCTTCTTTTGGATTCTTTGAATCAGCGGGGAGTTACTGGGAGTGGAGTGCTGGCAGGAAGTGTGCCAGCTCTCCTTAAAAGGGAGGCAGCCTGGACCCGGGGAACAGTCACAGAAAGACCTTTCGCCTGGTACAAAAGGTTGATGTGGAGTCTGAGGGCGTCAGCCAGCTCTTTGGGCTGCTGGAGAAGCAGCGGTGAACTTGTAGGTTTGCTCTGGGGCGTGCCAGCTTGACCCTGCAATCTGCTGTGAGACTCCAGCTCCAGAACTTTCTTTGAGTGAGCTAGGCATTGGATGCCAGCCAGCACAGCTTACAACTGTGTGTGGTGTATGACGGCCGAGAAGGTGGCGGGCGGTCTGGTCCCGCCTGCTGCTGCCTATAGTTTCGATTCAGCCAGGCTGGGTCAGGACCTGGAGCTCGCAGGCTCACATCCCCTTCACGTGGCCAGGGCCGTCCCCAACTGACACGTATGGTTATATATGGGATGATTGGCTTCAGAGACTTAGTTCCAAGAAAGTTCTGGAATTGGATTGTCCGCCCAGCACAGAGCTGCCCTGGGGCTGGCTCGCTCTCTCCTCTTTTTCTGGGCTGCTCTGCCAGGGCAGGCGCCCTCTGTCGGGTGTGGCCTGGAGAGCCCTAGGCAAGCTGGCAGTAGCCGGCAGACTGCAAGCCAGCTGGCCTTGCCTGCTCCCAGGAAAGCACTGACATTGCAGCAGCGTCTTTGCCAGCACTATCTAGTGGGAGAGGGTCAGAGTTCAGGAGCTGTGAGCTCTCTGGGGTCCAGAACCTACGCTGCCTGAGCAGTGCTCTTCTGCATGCCCCTTGTTAGGAACCCATCTGTTAAAGAAAGTTGCCCTATAGCCAGTCACTAGGAGCCAAATTACACAAACAAGTCCCCCCCGCCCCAACTGAAACCTAAAAGTTCACATCAGGAATAAGAGAAGAAAAGAAAAACAACCAGATCTGAGATTCCCAGATAGCCTTTCCCTCCTTTCCCACTAACTTCTGCAAAACTAGTAAGAGTGCCTGGAAATGGACATTGACACAGCCAGATTTGCCCAGCGGAACAGAAGTTTTAGTACACAAGCAGGTGCTTGTATATATCACCCCGAGAGTCTCCCTGCTTTTTTTTCGTTCCCCCAATCCACAACCCCTTCAGGTGGCTAGGGCAGCCCCCCAGGCTAATACAGGGGACTGATTGGCTTCTAAGACCCAGCAGCCCAAAGAAAGTTCTAGAGTAGAGGTCGCATCACAGGTAGAAGCTATGTACTTTTGGCATGCTTTAGTGAGAATTGCAACTTCTGGAGCTCTTCAACATGGATGTTTGAGCTGTCTTTGAGTGTGTGTGCGCGTGCGTGCGTACGCCTGTTTGTATGTCTGTGTGCACATGTGCATACTGGTACTAGGGTTTGAACTAAGGCTTAGGTGGCTCTCTACCACTTGAGTCATACCTCCACTTCCCTTTTTTTGCTGGTATAATGGGAGATATGTATCACAGATTTTTCTGCCTGGGATGACTTTGAACCTTAATCCTTACTGAGTAGCTAGTATTACAGGCTTGAGCCACCAGCTCCTGGCTCTTCGAGTTTTGGGGACAAGGCCTTGTCCAGTATGCCAGGCTGATCTTGAACTTCTTAGCTCCTCCTGTCTCAGCCTCCCAAGTGCTGGTGTGTATAGTTTTCCAAATCAATAAAATGTAGTTGGGTAGCTAAGTGTATGCAGGTTAGTTCAGAACTCCCAGTATTCCAGACATAATACACATGAGTGGATAGGTAATTTTATACATACCATGTGTTCATCAAGGGCTCTGCAGTTTGATTTTGGCTGACTGGAGGCTGGCCCTGCCCCTGGGGTATAGGCTGTGCCCCTTTGGGAGTTGGTCTATGAGTGGACTGCCAAGTTTACTTGGTGCTTGGAATGGGTTTATAGCCTCAGTGAGCTACAGGCCAGTCTAACACTTGCATCATTTTCTTCACCTACCTTAGTTCCGGGGGGGGGGGGGGGGCGGATACTGCAGCCTGTCTTATCAGGGGCCATCACAATCCTGTGGTCTCAACTCACTGGGCTGAGCTGTTGGAGATTTACTGCCTGTTGTGAGTGTTGGTGATGGGATGATACTGTGCACTGGGGTTGGTTGGTAGTGTGTTAGGTGAGAAGTGCAAAAGACTCAAGTCAAGCTAGGCTTTCCTCATCAGTGATGGTTCTGGATACTGTAGCGAACTTCTGTGAACCTTTTGTTGCTTTCAGAGGAAACATAGTTTGGACCCATGAATTCACCTTCAGTTAGATCTTTAGGGGCATTACTGAGATCTGTTATTTGCAGAGTCTCTGTGCATGCTGGTCTCTACAGCGGACCGCATCTTGCACTTGTCTTTATTTTTCAAGTGTAACCTGGAAAGTGACATGGTTTCCACATTGCGAGTATAGAGGCTGCTCTGTCATGGAGGCCACACCAGAGAGGCGGGTTCTGAGCTGTGATTGGTACCTGGCCATGCTATTTGCTCAATATTCCACACCTAGCCTCTTCTTCAATGCTGTTGAAATCTAAAGCTGGTTACCCGTAAGTTTTTCAGAGATGATAGAATTCACTAGTCAATCCTCAAGTCATAGTGCTTTTCTGAGTGTTTTCTTGCTGTTCATTCTGCTTCATGGTCAAGAACTTGAGTAGAGCATGCTGAGAAATTCACCTTGTTGGATTCACCAGAGGTCTGCTAGGTCTGCCTGGAGGCCTGAGGAGGAAGGTTTCATTCGGTCTCCCAACCACTTTCTGTCAGTTGTTTGGCCACTGGAAGTCTGAGATTCCCAAGGGGAACTTTTGTGTGGTAACAGATTGAACTTGGTGTTCAATGAAGGAGCACTTGGCTTTCTTGAAAGCCGGCTGAGGTAGTGCAGCTATTTTGGACTTGCCTCCTCTTGGTAGGGGTGGGGTTGCTGTGGTGCAGCAGGAAAGCAGGACGGGTGACCTCGCGCCATCCACCTTCTCATTCCCAGCCACAGCCCGCTCCTCCTAACCCGAGAGCCCACAGCGTCTATCTAGATTTCAGGAGGAGATGCTCTAATACATGAAAGGATGAAGAGATTTGATATAAATGATTAACTGTTCTGCTAAATATTTTTAAGTCCTCTTTTTAGAACGGAGAAATAACATTTTGGTTATATTCCATCTCCTATGCATGAATGTATGCATATATTTAAAAATGAAATTTACTGGGGGAGTATTTTTACTGTTTTGTATTCCGTATTCCAGTAGACCTATAGGTATTTTTTCCTGTCTTTAAATATTTTGTAATCCTTCACATCTATTGATATATCAGAATCACAATGTACTACAATCACTGTAACCCGGTACCTGTATAGCTAGCTCGGTGATGCATTGGGATGAAAATGCCCAGTTTCTTCCTTGTCCCTGAGGAAGGTTGGGCTATGCAGACTCCAGCGCCCTACTCCAGCAGAGGGAGAGCAAGGCGCTTGCCCTGCGCTTGTGGACTCTTCCCTGCGCTCAGCCTCCTCCTTCATCTCTTCACTCTTCTGCGGAGCTGCTTTGCCCTTACGTTGGTGTAATGCTTCTGTCTGACCATGGTGTTGGTTTGGCTTCTCAACACCCAGAGGCCCACATCTGTGCTACCTGTCCTTGGTTGGCAGGGCTCAGAAAGCACCGCACTGCCTCCTCCCCCTGACCAGCAGAGCACACCAGGGGCACAGCTTCTGGTCAGGATGTCTGTCTGACTACCAGGAGCTGGACCCCAAGCTAATCTCCTAAACCTGTTTCTTCCGGGAGGTTCTCAACTATCTCACATGACCATATTGCTCCACAGCAGGTGGTTTTCTGTTTCAGGTTGTGTTTTTAACTAAAAAAACAAAAATGAGACACAGACACCAAGTGTCTCTAGAACATGGCCAGCAGTACAGTTTTGAGGTGGGCCTATTCTGGCTGGCCACTTGACACACTGTCCACTGTTCTCATCACCCTTCCTTCCCTTCCTTCCTTCCTTCCTTCCTTCCTTCCTTCCTTCCTTCCTTCCTTCCTTCCTTCCTTCCTTCCTTCCTTCCTTCTTCTGCCCATCCGCCCACCTGTCGGTTGTGGGGCTTGAACTCTGGGCCTAGGCGCCGTCCCTCAGCTATTAAGCTCAAGGCAAGCACTACCACTTGAGCCACAGTGCCACTTCCGGTTTCCCGGTGTTAATTGCAGATGAATCACACAGACTTTCTGGCCTGGGCTGGCTTTGAGCTGCAATCCTCAGATCTCAGCCTCCAGTAGTGTGAGCCACTGGGGCCTGGTTATCCTCATCTTTTCTAAGGGAAGTTCTTTCTTTTTCCTTTTCTTTTTCCCAAGGTTTGTACGTGGCCCTGTGTACCATCACTTACAACAAACCCTGGGGGTCCGGTCAGGACCCTGGGATCCCCGGTCAGATTGCACACAGTAGCTGCCCTTGCTTTCCCTGCCAGCTGGGCAGTTCTGGGTGTGGGAACACAGCTTGAGTTCACAAAATGACGTCGGTGTGTGGGCTGATGCTCAGGATATTTGCTTTCCCCCCTTTCCATAACTGCCCGACACCAGCTTTGATTGGCAGCACCTATTTATCGATTTGTTTTCCATGCTCCTTTCTCTGGTCACTACCAAACCTTCCCAGCTGCTGTTCCCATGCCCTCATTTGTATCTTCCTTCTGCAGTCACAAGGCCGAGGGGCGGGTGGTCCCGGGTCCCAGGCTGTTGAAGCTCGACCAGCTTCCCGGCATTGTCTCTGTCACCCAGCTCTCCTCCAGTCTGTTGGCTCTATGGTGTTAAAAAGTCTGAAACCCAAGGATAGGGCCAAGGAGCAGGCACATTAATTGGCTACATCTGAGACAACACTGGGACCATATCCCGTTCTATTTTCCTTCTGAAAGTGGCAGAGGTCCAAGACTTTCCTTACAGTTCTCCACGGACGTCTTTGTATCTGAAGACAAGCGTTCTCAAATCTTGGCTGTTGAGTCTTTTCACATTCTTAAAACCTAAAGCCCTCTGAGTGTATTTATTTAATAGTACTAAATTTCCATAAACATTTCTCCATGAAGACTGTGTGTGTAAAGTTTCTGCCCGGAGGACATTTTCCTTCTTGAAATTGAGACATTTGGACATCAGGAGTATAGTGAAGTGCCAACCTTAAGGTCTCTGCTCAAGTGGCCCAACTGGCTGTATTATAGGGGGGTGCAGAGAGAATTTGCTTTCCCTCCCCCCCTCAAGAAAGGATAATTGTTTCCAAGTTAATTAATATGGTTTATTCTTTACAAGGCAGTGGTGGGGAGAATGGCCTGCCAGTATGAGAGTGTCAGCATTCTAGATGGTACCATCTCAGTGTCTGGTCTTGTCCGATGGGTAGCAGCAGACACCATCAGGTCCCTGTTTTTCCCATGGGACCACTGCTTCCTGTCCAATGACCCTGGCCTCGGGCACCTTCTTAGAGCTGAGGGCAGGCACCTGACGCACAATAGGCTTTGCCATCTCAATGGCAGCCCTAGTGCCTGGTTAAAGGGCAGATTGTGTTCGTGTCCTGCTGATGGATACAGTGGGGTTAGATGAGAGAAACAGGAAGACTGCCACCCCTGTAGCTGCCATCTCTTGCACCCCATTTGCTCTGGGGTACCCCAGCAGCCCTGAGCATATACCTCCCTGCCTGCTTGGTGGCTCCTTGTGTCAGGGATGTACCTGGTGGGGGAGGGGGAGGTAAGGCCTTCCCAGTAGGCAAGGATCTCACTCAAGGCAGACACAGCCCTAAAGCAGGTATGTAGAGAGCTGTTGAGGGAAGTGGAAAGAAGAGACCTCTGGATCATACTCTTCTAGGGCTGCTGCTTGGCTGATTGAGTCTGTCTGTCCGTCCAGAGGGACTTCCAGCCTGCCGACACAGGCAGATTACTTTAGTGGCCAGGAATTTGGCATCCTGGTGACCCCTCTGCCTGAGGCCTTGGCCTGGCTGCTCTTCCAGTGAGTCAGGAGGACCTGTGGAGGGTTTGGGAGGAGGCCGGCTACCCCCTCTCCACACCCTCTTTCCCGGGAGTCGCCACAAGTCCCCTCTGCGGCCCCATCGCTGACACAGCCTGGGCTGTGGTGGATGTCGGCTGGCAGGTGAGGGAGGGCTGGTACTCTGATCTAGATGTGGCCGAAGGGGCAGTGGCCCACAGGGCGTTGGCTCAGCACTCGCGGGGCCCTGTGGGCCTGTGTGCTGAGTGCGCTCCCGAGGCCGGGACAGCCCTCCTGGGAGCACTGTGCACCGTGCCTCTCGGGCTTCCTTCAAGACCTGCCCACGGGGCTCAGGGCAGGCAGAATTTCCAAAGCTCAGTCAGTTTTGAGAAAGTCGACTTTATCCCCTGTGGACCTAGAATATTACTTTCTCATGCCTGCCTTAGGGAGAGAGCAAATCAAACTCCCAAGTGGAGCAGCCCTTCTAGGCAGGAGTCCTGAATCCTTAGTTCCTTTCCTGTGGAAGCCCAAGGGCCAGCAGCCCTCATCCAAGATGTTCCTGGGATGCCCTGCCTGCTGGTGTCCCTGCTTGTCACCCACTTTGGGCACGGCCCAGGCCAGAGAGGACCCTCAGCCAGAGGCAGCACAGGGAGCTTGCAGGTGGTGCGGGGGATGACGGGTGTTTTTGGCTGCACCTCCCCAGGCCTCGGGTGGGGCATGACCTTAGTAGCTAAGTCACCTCTGCGTCTCATTGTATACTCTCGGAAGTTCTTGGAGAAATCCTGCTAAGAAACGTTTCCCTGGCACAGCCTGCAAGTATCTTCTGAAACAAGCACTGGGAAATTTTTAGCTTTTCTGTAGCTGCAGTCTTCCTGAGTATTTCTTTCCACCTTCAAGTAACAATGTATCTAGCTTTCAAGATTGCCATATCTTCCAAGTGTTTTAATGTTTTTAATCCACTCCAAAAGCTGTTGCTGGTTGCTGGGCAGGCTCCGGGCTCTTCCAAATTTCCCATTTACGATTCAGTGGACTGTCACTGTTAACCTGTGAAGCCTTCTGCAAGGCAGAGCTGTCTGTTCCTGTGAATTTAACTGGAGTCTCTCAGATTAAAAGCTTGAACCCATACCATTCTGATCATAACCTGTTTCTGTATTGTCCCCAGACTTCTGTTTCAAAGCAAATAGTATTGTTACAGAATTGCTAAATTTAGACCCCCAAATCCTTTTCCTTCCTTCCTTCCAGAAAGGGTTAAAATTCCTGAACTAGGTAGATAATGTCCTTATGGTTTTGGTATTTGTACATACATAAGCCTGTTCATGTCTGCTTCATGTAGGCATAATAGAAAGAACAAGGAGAAGAAATAGAAATAAGGAAGCCCAGGGCAAATGGAGACAAGCACATTGAAGTTATGCAAATATGATATTGTTGTTAAATATTTCATTCCCTTTTGCGCAAGGAGTTTAAGAAGCAGACTGGGAGGTGGCAGTTAAGCTCGCGAGGCATTCCAGAAGACACCTGTATGAGATGGATAGGAGTCTGCTAGTCACGCTGCCTCAGTGGATGGATGTAGCTTGTGTCATTAGGCCCTTGGGACTACTAAAAGACTGTGTCCCTCCTGTCCTTGCACTTAAGAGGCTGGAATGTCGTCTCCACTTTCTCCTTAAAGTGGAAAGTTTGGGTTTTGAGCTGGTGTGGGGTTGCAGGGCAGTGAGTTGCTTTTTGACCATGTTGGCATAGTTATAGAAGCTACCCTCCACCCCAGTATGTAGCCAACCCTTGTATCCATGGACTCAGCAAACCTCTCATCGAAAACATTTGAAGAGCCAGGTGTGGTGGTGCACTCCTGTAATGCCAGCTAAGCAGGGGGCAAAGGACTGTGGTGGGGCATTCTGTAATCCAAGCAGGGCAGAAGACAAAAGAGGAAAGGCCTAAGATCCCTACCCGAGAAAGAAACCAAAGCAAAAGAAGTGCTGTATGTACACACACACACACACACACATGAAAAAACTGATGTGAAACCTTAGTACAGTGATGGTTTTGTGAGAACAAACCAGCTGTTTACATGGCACTTGTGTTGTATGAGGAACTAATCCAGAAACAAAAGTCTATGCGAGGGGCGGTGTAGGTTATGAGTCCCCTACCCCTTGGCCCCACAGATACCTTGGCATGGTGGTTCTCTTGGTTCTAGTTGAAGAGTAGAAGCTGGTTGTCAGTCTCCAAACAGTGATGTCCACAAATACAGGGACATGGTTTTTCTTGGGGTGAGGGGGTATAGGGGGTGTAGGGGATCCTGTGATCCTTCTTTATGACTTGCTATGCCTTCACAGGGGATATCACTGGATTAGGTCCTGAGAGAATGTGCCCCCCCACACACACTCCCTGTTTGGTTTTGACATATGGTTTTGCTGTCTATCCAGTGCTAGCCCTCAAGTCTGTCCACGCCCAGATTAATCTCTGTCAGTCATCCCACCTCAACCTCTTCATTGCTGGGATTACAGGCATGCGTATGCATCATGTCTGGCGAAGCTCCCCCCTTCGATGTCTCTGTCTCTCCCTACCTCCCCTCTCTTCCCCCTACAACCCCTTCCTGGCTCTCCTCTCTCCTGCTGCCCCTCCCCCACTCTTATCCTGGATAGAGTGTTATACCACTTGAGCCACAACTTCACTTCCACTTTGGCTTTTTGGTAGTGGTTAATTGGAGATAAGATTCTTACAGACATATCCTACTCCATCTGGCACTGAACTAATATTCTCAGATCTTAGCCCCCTGACTAGCTAGGATTACTCATGTGGGCCACTAGTGCCAGGCTCTGATATTATTTTATTATTGTTATTTTGGCCAGTCCTTGGGCTTGAACCTTAGGGCCTGGGCACTGTACCTGAGCTTCTGTTGCTCAAGGCTAGCACTCTGGTCTTTTCTGTGTATGTAGTACTAAGGAATGGAATCCAGGGCTTCATGTATGCTAGGCAAGCACTCTACCACTAAGCCACATAATAAAAGTTGGACTGTACAACTCTTACCATTTTAAATGAGGAAATTATAGCTTCTTAAAAATTGAAGAATAACTGGGACTTTCTTGATGACAGTCTGGGGCTTACAGTCAGGGCCTGGGCGCTGTCCCTGACTTATGTTCAGGGCTAGCACTCTATCACTTGGGCCACCAGTGCCTGGTACAGGTGATTTTGTTTTTCTTTCTTTCTTTTTTTTTTTTTGTATGTTAATCAGGCATTTGAGCCTAAGTCTGGGTGAGAAGCAACTGTTTATATCTGTAATACAGTCCTCCCCTTCTCCCATGGCGTATCCTTCTAAGTGGGCTGTCCCGTTACATAGCCACCCCAGTGGTGAAGTTCCATCTTCAGGGAAAAGCCATAGTCATGACATATTTGCTGGCCAGATGTTTGTCCTTTTCAATCAGCCAGTGTTGACTTGGCTTTCCTTCCCTCCTATGCCTCTGTGTGGATGGGATGCCAGTCAGATGACCTAGCCGGTACCATCTATTTGCCCTCATCCGTGTATGGTAAAATAAACGTGAGTGCTATTTAATGCATCCCTCGTTTCATATTGCATTTGCCAGGAAAGTGTGATTTTTATTGAACATTAGGATTGAATTCTTAACTGAGTAATCAATGTCAGTAGTAAGCTAAAATGCTTCTATTAATGGACAACTGCAAACGTTCGTCAGCCTCACAGAAGATTAACAGTTGTCAGCACTTATGAACCATGGACTTTCCACATTGCGCTTTGTCATTTCATATTTCTCCCCGCACTCTTGGCTTGGAGGCATTGGCTGTTTGGCCCCTTGTGCGCTGCGTCACATGTCATTTTCATGGGGATGGCACGGTGGCAGCACCTTCTGGTTTTGCACACTTGGCTTCATGTCAGAATGGATGAAAAGGGTTCGTTTGTTCTGCTGCTTTACTGTTTAATTTGATCTGGTATGGACTCCAGCAAGACAAATAGTATTTTTAATGAAACCATTTAATAACCTCTGGTAGCTTGGAGTCAAAGGCATTGGAAAAATGCAATTAACAGTTGGCTAGTTATAAACAAAATCATGGCTTCAACCTGACTGATTCAATTCCATTTTCTTTCAGAATTTCTTCACCTTAAATTGTTGTGAACCAATGAAGCTATATTCCCTTAAAGAGACGGACAACCCATCGCGTGAACTATAGAGTTTGTGGACACATTTATCTTGGTGAGTTATTGTAAAATATCTCCAGGTAAAACTTGGCGTTTCTCAGATCCCCTTCGGAACAGGATTTCAATTAGTTTGATGACCGTGGAACCCGGGCAGTCTCTGGTTGTTTCACAGGGAGGTCTAATAGCAGGATCCTATTGATTGCCTTTCAATTAATTGCATCTAGTATTTTCATTTATCAAAAGCAAAATACATGTAATGAACTCTGAAGCAATCCAGTTCAGTGGAAAGTGATTCTTGCTGCTGCTGGAGAGATAAGTCAATGGAAATTATACTGCAAGGAAACTCAAGGCAGGATGGAAATAATGTTAGAGCCTCTCGACGTATTAATTAAAAGAAATAAAAATGAATTAGGGAGATGGTCTCATGCCACCTCCATCACTTGTAAAATGGTAGATGGATGTTTTTAGAAAGAAAGCAGCTTGCTGGTGATTCTCGATTTCCAGCCTCTGGATATCTTTGTATGGCTAACAATTTTTTTCCCCCTGGGGGAGTGGATTGGGCGTGCGGTGGGGTGGAGTAGAGCATTGGGTTCTGTCTGTACTTGTTTGGAGATAGGTGGAGAGCATATTGATTTGGTTATTGTTCAGTCTTGTACCCACAGCAAGGTTTGGGGCTCTGGTTTACTTCCAACATGCCTTTAGCTATTTTGCACAGAATGTGGATCTTCTTCAAAAAAAGTTTCGTATCTATTTCTTTGATAAGATTGATTTTTATACTCCTTAAAAAAAATTTCTTCTTGAACTACCAATGTCCTTCAAAAACAAAAAGACAAGTATGAGCTCAGTGTCCTTTCTGTCTAACCCAATAGGGACAAGCTTTGTTTAGGAGGAAGGTCAAGGTCACCATTGTAACCTTGGAGCCCCAAGGGATGACCCTGGGGAGAGGTCCAAGCTATACCTGAACGCAACCAAGTGGGCTTTGGATTGGGTGTCTCCCTCCCTTCCTTGGGAAACTGCTCACTGGTGTAGCCATGCAGCTGCCTGGGACCTACATCTTGGTGAAACGGGTAGGTGGGCTAAGGTCACTCCCACACTCTTTCCTGCTTGTGCACAGATGTGCACACACACACACACACACACTCCAACATCTTAAGATTATACTTGATTTAGACACTCGGAACATGGTGTTCATACCCATCCAGTTACCTCTCTCAGAAGAGGCCTTGGTATGGATCTTTGCAGGGGTACATGAGCTGCCAGAGGAAACTTCTTTGAGAGGAACATTAAGTTGTGGCCATTGCTCTTGGCTTTCGGCCTTTCAAGCCGAGGCTTTTCTCTCTTCTGGTTCTTAGCCATATAGTGTCTGTGTACTCGAATCTGTGTAGAGTTCTCAAGCTGTCTCCGTCACTGTGTAGTTAGAACGGTACAGTGTTAGTCTCTGTTGAATGCTGGACTAAATGAGGTTTCCACAGGGGGCCAGCTCTGTGACCTGGTCGTGTCTACTGCCTTCTGAAGTCTTCCATTTGTAAGACCTAGGTCCCACCTGCCTCTGGAAAGCGAACATTTCAGGGCACTTGATGTTTCCCACTCTCATGGGAGTGGAAAGCCTTTCCTTTGCAGATGAGATGCGGTCTAAGGGTGAAATGGATGTTTTTAACGGCATTCTCATTTGACCCACCTAATAATGAGACCACTCAAAGACTCAATTTAGTGTTGATCTCCATCTCCAAGTAACACTTAACATTCTACATATGCATTCAAGTGTCAGAAGGAAATCTCGGCACACTTCCTGTGAACATTGCTTCCTGGGCACCATGTGTATCCCGACATTGTCCTTTTACGGTGCTTCCTAGTGTCTGCGCTTTTGGTACTCTGTTGAGTCAGAGTTTTGTATAACACTTCAGAGATGAAGTGACTGCAGCACTGGAGTTGGCCATCACTGTGGCATGGGCAGTGCTGTGATGATGACTTGTGAAGTCCGCAGTACGCATTGGCTGCTAACCAGCTCCAGCGCTAACCTTTCCCCACTGCTCTCTTAAACTTTGCTCTTAAACTTCTCATGTCCAGTGCTGTGTTCATCACTTGTACTAGCTTTGTATTACTTTTATCATTGCTGTGCCCTGATACCTAATACCTAATAAATAGAACTCAAGGGAGGCTGAGCTTATTTTAGCACCTGCTTCTAGAAATTTCTATCCTTAGTCTTTGGCTCTGTGGATCCTGGCCTCTGGTGGAGCAGAATACCATAGCTGGAAGCATGTGGCAGAGGCCACTCATCTTGTGACTACCGGAAGCAGAGAGAAGCCTAGGACAAAAATAAGCGCCCCCCTCAACCCTCTGTGGCAAACCCCTTACAGATGTGTTCTACTTCTCAGACTCACTCCCCAAAATCACACCAGCAGGCCACCAACACGTGAGGACACTTCTGCCCATAATGAGGCTGTCTGCAGCAGCCACTCCCAAAAGCCTGGCCTGCTGTCCATAAATCAGAGCAACTTAGACACATTGATTATGGCCAGAGTAAGAAGTACATGTTCCTTTCAACCAGGAAGTTCACCTGTTGGCATCTCTGGTCTAGACTGACCTTTGTTGGAGCCTCTCACTTGCTAGTCAAGTGCCGGAACACTTGAGCCATGCCCCAATCCTTTTTATTTTTCTTTGCTTTTAGATAGAGTCTCAGAATCACTTTTCCTGGATTGGGCATCTGCCACAGTGCTCCTTTGCCTCAGGGTAGCTGGGATTACAGTTGTACACCACTATTCCAGGCCCTTGATACATCTTTCTTTTCTTTTCTTTTTTTAATGTGGGTAGGAAAGGAAATTGAAAAGCCTACAATTCCATCATAGCTATGGCCGCCAAGTGGCACTAAAGTCATTTATATGGCATTTTTTGTCACAGTATTTTTAAGCATATCCTAATGTAAATAGTATGTTCATATTATAACAGACTTGATAGCTTGATTTGTGGGCCTTGTAAAAAGTTATACAAAATCAGTACCCATTTCAGTTTTCTCCTAAGAAATTATCATTAATAAAATTATCATTAATAAAATTATCATTAATAAAAATGATAATTACAAGCTGGGTGTCTGGCTCACTCCTGTAATCCTAGCTACCCAGGAGGCTGAGATCTGAGGATGGAAGGTCAAAGTAAGCCAGGGCAGGAAAGTCCATGAGACTCTTTATCTCCAATTAACCACCAGAAAACTGGAAGTGGCACTATATGAGTCAAGGTGGTGGAGCGCTCTTTCTTGAGCTGAAGAGCTCAAGGATATCACCCAGGCCCCGAGTTCAAGCCCCACAACCAACAAAAGAAAATAAATGATATGCAGACTATAGATGAGTTGCATTTTGTTGGGCTCCCCCAGCTCCCGTCTCCTCGGCTCCTCCTCGGTGTTGTGATCCTGTACCAGTTTTAGGCAAGAGGTACAACTAGTGATGTTGTAAACCACAAACCAGAGGAAGATGTGCAGGGCTTTTCATCTTGGAGACTAAATGAGGGTAGCTAGGAGGCTGGGATGGGCTCCGTGAGCTCCCAGAGGCTCTGGACAATTCTCTGCAGAGAGGAGGGGATCCTTAGCCAGAACACTTGGTTTTTGTTCTGTGTTTTCAGAATCGAAGCATGTAGGAGCCACTCTCGGCCTCCCCTGGGTAAATGCCAGGTGTTGGTGTGGTCTTCGTGTCTTCAAAATCTGAGTCTGGCTCTCAGGATGAGAGTAATCATCCCGTCTTGTTTTTAGAGCCAGGACTGGGCAGAGTCAAGTCGAGCCCCAGGCTTCTCTTGGTGGGTTTGGTTTCCTGCTATATTAATGGTGTTCTCGACTTCCACCCACCAGGGCTGCTGGTTCTAATCCAAGCTGGGTGGAACAGAACAAAACAGAAGGTCTTGGTTTCACTGTCCCTCATGTAACAGAATCCTCCAACCCACATTAGCTTCCCTGCCAGGATGGAGCTCCAGCTGTTCCTGCTGCAGAGCTTCTGGGGAAGGCTACAGTTAAGCTTAAGCAGGCTAGGGCAACCCTTTCTCCGGGTGGCTGACCCCCAGTCTCATCATGGGAGCACACAGTTTAGGCACAGTGCTGGAAGGTGTAGGTGCATGGCCTTCCTCCCTTTGTGAGAGTCCTCATGACCAGGTCAAGAACCCCATTTTATCTGTGAAGAGCCCGACACTGCCTATATCAGCATGGAGCGCCTTCCTGCACACCTGAGGTCACCCTGAACTCCGCCTTCCCACACCCCCTGTTGGTGGGAACCTTTATAGACCCACACAGGTATTACTGGCTTTGTCCATGTCATGGAAATCACTTTGTTATTGATGATGACTTCTTGCGGTATTTGCTATTCATGGAAGCTCATTCCTCGGTTTATAATGGCACTAAGCTCCTGCCAAATCTAGTTAGGGTTACCACATGGTCTGTGATGATAAGGGATAGCCTTGGATTGTTTGTTGTCCATGCAGAGGTGGCTATGTGTGGTTTTGTGCAGGGAAGACTTTTGTCTGCCCCTCCCTGAGCAAACTTGAGAGAGGACTTGGGCCTGGCCCAAGGCCCCCACAGTTGACTGAGTATACCACCCCCATTCTGTGGGGAAACTGGGTACCAATGTCAGTGATCAGCTTCTCTCCTTTACCCGGCCCTGTCCCTTACCCCAGGCTTGGAGCTTGGTCCTTCTGCTAAGAGAGGAGAAGAATGGGAAGAAATTGGTGTGACCGAAAAGGCCTGACTATTGGAGGAAATGGCATTTTGGGTTTAGTATCAAGTTGGGGGTGGAGCTACAGGTGTAGCTGTGGAAATGAAGAGGTGGGGAAATGGGGCTTTGATGTGTCTAATCAGCTGGTACTGTCTGCAACCAGGGGTATTCTTGCATTGCCATCTCTGCTTTATGGCTCCTGGAGTGCACAAGGTATGGAGCGTCTTCTATTTGTCCGTGGCTGGGTTTGGTGGTTTCAGTGGGTTTTTCGGGAGGAACACACCACCCACCTCCTCAGTTGAGAGAGCTGAACTTGAAGCAGCTCCCCTAGACACAGATGCTAAGGAAAGCCTACCCATGGCCCGAGCCCCTGCTAGGACCTGCCTTTGAGCAGCCCACGGCCTGGTGGGGGGCAGGATTTTTATTTTATTTTACTTTTGTACCATTGCCTAGTCTTGATTTTCACCTTTGTTTAAGAAGCGGAGAGTTAAATGCATTTTTATTTATTTATTTTTGTAGTGTAGCTCTCTAAGAAGTAGCAGAGAATTCTATGTTCCTCTGGGAGCTGGTTCCCAGGTCTAGGGCAGGAAGCATTGTTGCCCATGGCTTTCTCCTACTGGAATCCATCTAGCACCAATGGGATGCATTTGCTTTTCTTACTGATTGATTCTCTTATTTCTGGCAAGCAGGGCAACTCCCACCTGGTTCTAGACTGTTACAAGTAACGTCTTCGTGGTTAACTGAATGCTTTTGCCATTCATTCTTTCTACATACCAATTAAGATAATTCCCCTAGACTTGTACCTGTTAGGACTAAATAGCAGGTTTTAAAAGAAAATGCTGCGGAGTTCACTGGTATTTGTGTGTGGGCACCTGGGTAGTTCATGAGACTGTGCTCCCTGAGTACAGAGGTAAAAACCAGACTTGTTTCTGCATTTATCCTGAGAAGCAGCCAGGACAGTGAGTGACATTTATGCATATTTCATAATGTGGCTTCTTTAGGCACACAAAGCAAACAAATCAATTTCTCAGCAGTATACTGTTTAAAAGAAACAGCAACAACCTGTGGGATAAGTTGCAGAAGCTGTTAAAATTAATTATATGTGCAAAAAAGATAGAACATAAGGGAAAAATGATGTTAATGTGCAAGGGTAAGAAAACAACCCGCAGATGAATAGCAGTTCAGAGCATCTGATTACAGGCTTTCATTTCCATTTCTCCGTCAGTGTGAACTCACCCACAGCAATGCCTCTGCACAGTGTCTTCCCCTTCCTACTCTGTCTCCATCTTTGTTCCAGGCTGATAGTTCCATATCCAGTGAGCCTCCAGTCCCATCCACTTCAGAGACCGCCTCGGTTGCTCAGAACAATATTGTAGTGCTGTGTTTTAGTATCGATTGGTGGCCAGCAAGATTGGGTGGCTGAGGCATCTGCTTCCTGTGCCTTGCAACCACACCATTTCTGTGGTTAGATGGAATCTGTTGTCTTGAGCAGTGTCGTCTCCACCTTTGGAAGATGGAACTGAGTCACCGGGCAGACAGTCTAGGACATGGGTAAAGGTGGATCTGCTTAGACAAGGCCTTTCAGATCCTTGGCCCTTCCCAGGAGGAAACCTGGGACCTCTGGAAAATAAGCTTGGGAGGGAGGAACAGGTGGTGTTGGCAGCTCCTGGGCTGACCTTCCTGGGCATCATGCTTCTTTACCTGTGCGCCCTACCTGTCTTCCTCACACAGTTGTGCCTTTACTCTCTGAGCGGAGGGTGGTTGGTTGTCTGGAGTGAGCCTCAAGCCACTGCTGGCCTAGCAACTGAGGACTTCTGTCTTTGAGGACTGGGTCTCTTTCTGTGCCTTTTGACTCCTAGCAGGTGAAATTTTTTAAAAAGCAAGCTGGGTGCCAGTGGCTCACACCTGTATCCTAGCTTCTCAGGAGGCTGATATCTGAGGGTCGCGGTTCAAAGTCAGCCTGGGCAGGAAAGTTCATGAGACTCTTATCTACAATTAATCACCAGAAAACTGGAAGTGGCGCCGTGGCTCAAGTGGTAGAGAGCTCTTCTTTGAGTTGAAGAGCTGCTGAGGGACAGGGACAGTGCCCCGGGCCTAGAGTTCAAGCCCCATGATTGACCAAAAAGAAAAAAGAAGTAAAAATATAGGAAATGAACTTAAGTTAAAAGTTAAAGTTTTGACTACAAACATAACCTTCCAGAGTGGTTTCTGCAAGCTCTCTGATGCAGAATGATACATTTCATTTATTATTCTCCCTGAACTTCTGAGTCTAACCTGCATAGTATAGATGTTCTTGAAGGCTTTTGGGTTTATTTTTAATTGTTGTTTTGAGAAAGGGCTTGTATTGTAGGCTGGCCTTAACTCTAGATCTTCCTTTCTCTGCTCAGCCTCTGAAGGCTGGGATTTACATGTGTGCACCGCCATGCCTGCTGCCCCACAATGTATTTTGAATAAATAAATCAGACTGCAGCTGGGCTGGAAGGTATATAGTAGGCTGGATCCGTGCAGGAACCCTGCAAAGCATCTGTCTGGAAGGACAGATTGCTGTATGTTAGCCGTGAGAGTTTTCTGGAAACAGAAGGCAAACCAGCATGCTACACTGCCTGTTCAGGGGAGTATAAATGTTCTGAAATGATGCGGCCATGTTCTTGAGCTTTCTACTCCAGGAAAACAAACACGCCTGCCCCGCCTGTGTCCTGACGTGCAGTTGGGGAAGGGGGAAGTCAGCCTTCTGTAGCTGAGGGGCTGCGCTCTCCTTTTATCTGGAGATGCTATGAATGTCTGCATGAATGGAAGGAGCTGCGAGCTTGAAGACAGCTGGAAGGCCCAACGGATGAAGTCCTCCATCTCTTGGGAGCAAAGCTCAGATGACTCGGTTTCAAATTCCTTCAAATGGGCTGGCTCTTGGGTCTTAGAAGTCAGTATTTGTGTGTGTGTGTGTGTGTGTTGGGGGAGGGACTCCCGTGTGTGCGTGCGTGCGTGCATGCGTGTGTGTGTGTGTGTGTGTGTGTGTGTGTGTGTGTGTGTGTGTGTGTTCCCTCTGTTGGTTCCAAACCTTCTCTAGGATGAGAATACAGGATTTCTGGCTTCTCATAATTCAATTGCAGCTCAGTGCTGTTGGCTAATTCCAACATTAGATGACCTCTAAACCACAGCCCTCATTGCTGCTTCCTGTAGGAATGAGCGTCCATATTGATTTGTCCTCTGATCTTCCCCGGGGCTTAAGGGCCGCACTGTGAGGCCTGATGACAGCCACAAAGCTTATATGCAGCTTTGGACCCGGTCAGGAGACAGCTCTGTTCTTATGCGTGGACTTGGTATAGGGTGGAGGGCAGTGTCCTGCTGGCATGTCTGGGACCCTGCAGCTGGCCGTGGCTGCCTGATGACATTGACCTTGGGACTCCCAGGTCCCACAAAGCCTGCTGCTCAGATTCACTTCTTTCCTTCCTAATGAGGTTGATGGAAACACTCAATTTCAGAGTTGTCAGGATTCCATGAAACAGTATTGAAGATGGCTTAGCAGGTACTTCATACACTGAAGGGCTTAGGAAAGGAAGACTGCTCATCAGCATCCTTACCCTCATCCATAGCAGATGAAGTAGGACACAGCTACAGGCTCAACGTGGGACCTGCCCCAGCTGGGGGAAGACGTCCCGGGATAGTCTTCCCACTGGAAGGCCTCTGAGCTGGCTGTGAGCACTCGGTCATACATGCATGCATAGAACCGTTGTAAAGACCCTGGGACTTGGGGAGGTGGTGTATATCCCCTTTCCCATCAGTCTGGTAACCAGCTATTTAGCATTTCCCTGTGTCAGATTCCAGTTCCCTCCCTCCCTTCCTCTTTTTCTCTCCTTCCTTCCTCTTTGCCCTCCTCTTCTCCTTCCACTCTCTCTACACTCTCCTCCACACCACACCCCCCATTCCAGCTTGGATGCTTTTTAAAAATCTTACTCAGACTGGTTTCAAACCATGATCCTCACATCTCAGCCTCCTGAGGAGGATTCCAGGCATGAGCCACTGGTATACCTGGCTTTCTCACTCTTGTGAGGATGTGCTGATTCGTGCTAGCACAGAGGTGATGAGGTAGAGCCACTAGTGCAGTTCTGTATTCCAGTGACAGGTGTGTGGTATTCTGGACACCTGTTTAGTAAAGAGCCCCTTTCTCTGGGGACATGTCTCCACTTTCCAGTGAAACTGAGTCTTCTGCACTTTTGCCTGAACATTAAGCAAAGAGCCTGTCTATGTTGGGTGGCTGTAACAGTGCTGCAGACTGGGTGACTTATAAAGAAAGGGGATTTGTTTCTTACAGAAGTTCAGTAATCAAGGTGTCTGCATCAGATGAAGACCTTGTGCATCATAATGTGATAGAGGTCGTCACTGGATGAAAGAAGATGAGATAGCCAAATTTAGTCTGACTCTGTTTGCTCCCTAAAAGCTGTACCACCAGTACCATCCCTGTCTTAAGCTTGGGAGTTAGGTCTCCCATACTCCAACAGTAAGGACACCCAACGAGACCTAAGGCCAGAGTAGCCCTTGTTTTCCTCCAGCTGTGGGGAGAACTCACCATCAGCCTTTATTCCGTGAGCCACGCCTGAAGAAGCGATGAACCCGACCACTTCACATGAAAGGCTGTTAGATTCAGGTCACTGGGTTTGGACGCCTGCATTTTTATGGCAAAGTCTAAAAATGCAGATTTGTAACAAGCAATGTTAATGAATTCAGACTGTTTGAATTTCACACTGAATAATGGCTGGAATTATCAGAACCCACAGCTTTTTGAAATCCAGGATTGTGTAATCTTTTCTCAAGATTAAATTGATGGAATGATGTCATATCACATTACTTTTATTAACAGCTCTGGCTGTACAAAGAAACCTAGCCTATTACATTGGGAGAATTTAGTAAAAATAGTAATAACAAGACAATTTGGAAATTGTGATACATCCAGTGATTCAAAATGCCACATCTCATTTAAAATGCAATATTGTGCCCATAGATATAGAATGCAGTACCTTTGTACCCTAGGGCTTCCTCTTTTCCACATTAAAAAATACTCTATTTAAATGCAGATTTTGATTTGCAGTCTAGAAGAATGGGGGGAAGGACAACTCTGCATCTATTAACTTAACTTTGGTTTCACATGTTATTCTTACTCTTGTCCTTAAACTTCCCTGGCTCTCCTCCCCCAAGGGGTCATTCCTAAACATGCCAGGGAAGAAAATGCTTGAAGGTATCCTCTGCCTCAGCCCACTGTCCCCCACACCATCCAGTTGAAGAGACAGAAAAGTCCCAGCTTCCCTTCCCCCCGCCTACCCTCCCCCCCCCCCAAGGTAGAGCTTGAGGATTTCAGCTTTCAGCTGAGTTAATTGCCAAAGTGAAAGGTGGACATGTATCCTAGAACCCCGTTCATATTTACATATATTATGCTATTTAAGCTTAATGGCCTGTGCAGGGCAGTGTACCTCAAGCCTCCTTTTGATCTTCTGCACGTTTTTGTTTTATTTTTTTCTTCCCTACCAACTTACCCAGAAAGCAAACAGCTACAGTACTGGGTGTAAAAATTAGGGGAAATGCTAGGGGCTCCTCTTTCCTGATCAGAACTGACTTGTTTGATGTTGGGCTTTGGTTACCAAAGAAATGCGTGTATAGTTTTTGACATTCCACTGTTAGAATTAATTAGGTGTCTAAACATCATAAATACCATTTTCTTTCACTGTTGCCTAAAGTTAATGCAGCCTTTCCTGCTATATACACTTGTCAGTTTCCAACTGAACATTGTGTTTTGGCTTTTATGATCTGTCAAGGGGAAATGGAAGTAAATTCTTTATAATATGCTAATTAATCTATTTGGGAATTTTAGAAACAGACAACATCTGTGCATGCCAGTAACACAGTTAATAGCTTCCGTTCTTCACCCAAAGGCTTGCCGTGTGGTGTGTTTGTATGTTGTGATCTTGGTGAGATCTTCATTCACTGCTCTCCCAGACCTCAGATCTGGAGAACTTGCAGGCCTTTTTCTGCTGCTTTTGTGCTTGAGACTGTGCAGAATCCTGTTTTGAGGATGCTGCTTGCCACAGTGTGCCATTGGTTGTGTTAGTTCCTGGTCTGGTGCCCACCCACTCTGGCCTACCTCAGACAAACAGCCACGCTGCAGTGGCAGCTTCAAAGGGATCTGTGTAGTTCTGGGCACATTTGCTCTTAGAGATGCCACCTCCCCTGGCTGCTAGGGAGCTCAGTGATGTCTTTGAGCAGGGGTTTGTAGCAACTCAGGAGTTCCTTTTTCCTAGGAACCCATTGATGGTTTTCTGGAGTGTTTCCTCTGGAATGATGGGGCTGTTCCAGGTGGAGTGTGGGGAGAGGTGTCCTTTGCAAGCCTGGAACTGAGTGTCATGCTCAGGGCTTTTGTGGCTTTGGCCTTCCCCGACCAGGCAAGTCAGTGGGTAAGGGACTTTTTCTATTTGGAGATCTCAAGATTAGGCCAGCTACTGGCTCTGGAAGCGAATCCCTGGGAAGTGGATGTGTTCTGTGTGCTGAACATTGGTTTGCAACTTCATTTGAGTCCATGCATGTGGTATCCACCTGCAAGATGAGGATTTATGTTCTTACGTGGTCTGTTCATTTCTTGGGTAATGAGAGCCAATGATTTCTTGGCCTTTAACAAGAACACTGGTGGGGTGACAACCTGGGTTTGTTTTTCGGTTGCACACCTTGCATGTTCTATTCCAGCCTCTACCACTCCCCACCCCTAAAGCGTTTGGTTCTTGGTATGAGTATGGGATTGGATGCCTGTGACTGTTGGGTGGTGTTTTTCCAGTCGGCCTCTGTAGGGGAATGTGTGTTTATAAACAATACATGTAACTTGGCAAGTTGACCTGGTGGGTTTTATTACATGAGGTTTGGAGATCTGTTCCCACCTACCTGGCTCAGAGGGGCTTGGCCCCAGGTCAGAATGAGGCTCTTGAGATTTCCTGCTGTGTGCTCAGGGTTGCAGGGGAGCCAGTGGAGAAGAGCAGATCACTTTGTAGAGTGTCTACCCCACACCCCAGTTTCTCTATCAGTGGCAGCCCCCAAGTTGGCTCCATAGTCATAAGTCCCCCACTCCTTCAGAGGATGGTACATTCCTCCCCCTATGCTGGCTGTCCTAGGACTATTTAACTCAGAAAGACCATCCGGGGCTATCCTTGTTGCTGAGTGCTGCATATTCTCTAGTTAGCATTCATTCTCTGCCACTGTGGGGCGGGGGGGGGGGGTGTCATTATCATTAGCAGAGTGAGTTAGGAATGGACTGTGCATTCCTAAGGTTCAGGAACACATTCCCAAAGCTCAGCATGGTCTGGTCTCACAGTCCAATTACCGATAAGACTGTCTTACATCTTAATATGGTTTAAAAGAGAGAGAGAGACGGCTTGAGGTATGGCTCCAGTGGTGAGCGCCTGGCGCAGAGCCCTGAACGCACTTAAGCCCCTACAGTAGCTTCAGAAAAAGAGATAAATATAGTAGTTACTTTATGACGATGCGAAGACTAGTACTGTTGACTGTTGTGGGTTTTTTTCCTTTGTCCTTTTGAGTACTCTGCTTACCTTGCTGAAGGTGACCACAGAGGACCTGTTACTGCGGCCTCCTTGCCTCTCTCCTCCCTTTCATTTCTGTCTTGACTTCTATAGGCATGCACTTAGATGCACACATGTGCAGACATTCATTCATGTATGTACTTACCTGTGTGCAGACCCACAACCGTATGCTTGCGCACACACCGCTATTACACAAATGTGTAATATTACACAACTGTGAATACGATGCCTCCCGCCTTTGGCACGTATATCTGAGGAGCCCAGGCATCTGGCCATTGGGGAATTTTTCCTACTGTGTTTACCTGTGTGCTTGCTTTTGCTGTTCTAGGGTTGTGTTTGAGAAGTGCAGTTGCTCTAGGCATCGCTTCCATGTTAGAGGTCAAAGGTGTTGGCCAAGTGGTCATCCATCTTAACTTTTCAAGGGGATGTTTACAGAAGTGATACTGAGTGTGAAAGGAATCCTTCACAGCCATCCCAGGGGACCACACGGAGGCAGACAGGCACAAGAGAAAGATCATTACAAGGTTTATCAGAGGAGCCATATTTCCCCGAAGATGGAGCACATGGCCCCAGTCCCTGTTGAGGTAGCAGGGGGGTCTGGGGGCAGGAAGTGAGGTAGGTGCATACTCAGGTGGGTCTGGGCAGAGAGAGGGAGTGGCCAGCTGTAGGGTGGGAACTCCAGGGCAGGGAGGAGCTCAGGACCAGAGGTGGGGATAATGCTAACAGGGTAATCATGCCACCCGCTCTTTTTTCTCCTTTGCTCCCAGGTTGATGAGTAGCAGTAGTTTAATTTGAGGCCAGTAAATTTCATAATTAGATTTAAAAGAGTCAAGCACATAGGCCTGGTTACCACATTACCTTCAGCACTGTGAAAATGGGAGATGCTCTCCATTCCTGTTCGGATCAGGTTATTTTATTACAGCAACCTGAATACTGAGCACACACATGTAATCAGAGGTCACAGGCTCACACACTACTATCTCATTAAATTTTCAGGCAAAAGCTGCAAAAATTAATTGGAGGCATATAATAGTTTAGAATGCGAGCTGGCTTATGGTGGTATAAATTCTATGAAGAGAAGACAGTTTTATATACTGAGAGGGGAAACCAGTTTACTTTAATGAGAAGAGATAGAAAATGTGGAGCTCTTTTTTCATTACCCATGCACTCTAAAGTGTTTGGACTTCGCTGATGAATAGCGTTAATTCGCTGTTACACTTCCAATAATTCATGTTGCACAGTTTAATGACTTCTAGATAAAAACAGAATTGAAATGTTAATTTCTCTGAAGAATTGGGACACTTGTATATCAGACATTCACACACACACACACACACACCATTAAACTAGTAGTTAATTTCAGTAAACAGGTCTTGGGGATGTTTCATGCTACATCGATGTTGATGTTTCCTACCTGAGCACACTTTTGAGCTCAGTGCTCTACAACTCCACTTCAGCTTTTTTGGTGCTTAACTGGAAATAAATTTAATGGGCTTGCCTGCCAAAGCTGACTTTGAACCACCATCCTCAGATGTCAGCCCCTTGAGTCGCTAGAATTACAGACATGAGCCAGCAGAGCTGGGGTATTAGATTGTTCCTCCGTGTAGATGTGGCATGGGTATTACAGGATGGCCTTGAGCATCAGCCTGGTCCTGCGTCTACCATAGGCCAGCAGCAGCCTCCCTCCCCACCACAGTGTTACTGTCCACTGAGGGTGATATGGTCATTGCTTGAGCTTTAGTGGTTTAAGCAATGGATATTTACACGTACTGGGTTCATGATCAGGTTCTTGAAGTATCCACAGTGCCATAGTCCAGTCTGTGACATGAAAATGACCTCACAGTTCTTACCAATCACCAGTGTGGGCCTGGGCCCTCTGGCTCTAATGCTTATCGTACATGTTCCCTTCTCTACCCCTCCATTGAGAGGGAGGGCGCCCTGAGTGTGGGGGGAAGCCACATGGCAAGAAGGAAGGGGTCCAATGCGGAGACGTTCCTCGTGCCTGGTGCCTGACTCCTTTACTCTCACGCAACTGTTCATGACAGTGCACTTGACAGACAGATTTACTTGTCACCTTGTCAGGGTGACATGCTGGGATGGCTTTACCGCTCGTGTGCCATTGACACTTGGCTGTCTGAATCGGGACATAGCATCACCCAGACTGGATCGTGTGAGTCTTATCAGCACCAGGCGTAACTTACCGCCTGCTTTCCCCTGTTTCTTTAACTTTTAATTGAAACCATTTAGTTACCACCCCTGCTGCTAGGAGTCTGGGGACAATTAGGAAAGTCCCATCTGTCCTCTGAACCAGCTCCGTTGCTGCTTCTTCCCTGCTCACTATCTCCAGGACCATCTTTGCCTCACTCTCTTGCTTCCCACTGGATGGTTGGTTTTTTGTTTCTTCTTTTTTTTTTTATCTCACTTGAATGAGTTATGGCAACTCTTTAATTCAATTATTTTCTCCATCGCAGGCTTTGAGATGATTTAGTTGACTGAGATGCACAGCAGTGACTCCCAACAAGGCTGGAGGTGGATTTTTTTTAGTTTTACTTACAGCCACTGTCGAAGGCATTTTGTGCTGCCCACCCCCTTCTTGGCACAGGCCCCTAGTTACTGTTCCAAAGCATAGATTGGAAATGGCAGATGCCATGGGCTTTGCCAGTCTTTCCCCAAGGCAAGGAATTATCTGTCCAATGATATTAGGTCACTGAATTCCCACCCAGCTGTGTCTGAAAGCAGCGTGGGGGTGGGGCAGCCTGGGTGACCAGGAAGGCCATTTTAAAATCAATCTGGTAAACAAGTCTGCCCGCCTGCTTTGGTATTTGACTTTGAATTAAACAAAGTATCATGGGTGGTGGTGTTTTGTGCAGTCTTAGCCCTTGTGCCTTCTAATGTGGAAAATTAGCCCCAAATAGGACCTGCTACAGTGGTTGCTCTCTACACTGAGAGGCCCAGAAAGAATTAGAAAGGACATTTGGGCCTTAGGAGTTCTTCAGGAAGTTTTTTTTTTTTGGGGGGGGGGTTTGGTTGTGGGGCTTGAACTCTGGGCTTGGACGCTATCCCTCAGCTCTTCAGATCAAGGTGAGTGCTCTACCACCTGAGCCATAGCGTCACTTCTGGTTTTCTAGTGGTTTATTGGAGATGAGTCTCATGGACTTTCCTGCCTGGGCTGGCTTTGAACTGTGATCCTCAGATCTCAGCCTCCTGAGTAGCTAGGATTACAGGCATGAGCCACCAACGCCTGGCTCAGGAAGATTTTTTAGTGGATTCCCCACCCTCGGGTCCAGTCCACACAAAGACTCAGCTTCCTGAATCCTGTGGTGTTTTTAAGACAGGGTCACGGTTACTTGCTCAGATCAGGGAGCTGGTCAGGAGGAGGATGTGGCCTTTAACGATATAGGTGAAGGGACCAAGATGGGGCTAAGGGAGTTAAGGGAGTGCAGCAGGGAATCATCGCGTGCTGGATCTGTGCTTTCTTGCCAGGTACTGGACACTGTGTAAGTTTGGTGCTGGGTGAGGTTGGACCCTGGGGTCGGCCCCGAGCCCCGTTCTACTTACTCAGGATTATGTGCCACCTCCCTGGGGGCAGGACAGGAAATGCCAGTCCTCCTGCTGTTTGGGTATCTCTGGCACCAGGCCCTCTCTGTGTGAACCTCCTCACAGTGTCACTAGCACATAAAAGGTGGGTGTATCATGAGCAAAGTGCCCCCCAAACACCAGCTTCCCTAGTTGGCACTCTGGGAAGAAAAAGTGATCTTCTCCATCTGCACAGAGCTTACATGATCAGTAGTTGCCTGCTGCCACCTCTTTATTCCACTTTGGCCCTAAGCTGGCTTGCTAGAACTCAATCCAGCACAACCATAGTGCTGTGCCTCTGTGCGCTTGTGGAGGCTGATAGGAAGGGTCATAGATGGAGACTACGAAGTAATCAGAAACTTAAGCAGATGTCACTTTACCATGCAAGTACATGCACCCTTTGACCAACCCAGCAATCTCTCTCTCTCTCCTTACTTAGCACTAGAAAAGCATTAGTAAAAACCATGATTTCTGTTTCAGGGTTATTTGATCGTAAAAGAAAGGCCTGGAAGCCCTGACATTGGGAGCCTGGCTACTTCTTGAATGATGCTTTCACAGTTTGCAGTAACCTCAGTGGAATGCTTGCCTTAGAGGGAAAGGATTCTGTATTGCAGGGACATTTAATGTATGAATGGAGTCCTGATAGTAGTCATGGGGACATCTGATGAGCATAGTTCATAGTTATCTTTACACGGTGGAATATGGGTGTGTGTTTTCATCCTTCCTCTCCCTTCCCAAATAAATGCCTCTGGCTACATGTTCCCTTTTCTATTCCTCAATTACAGAGGGAGGGAGGACAGACGGAAGGGGTCCAATGCCGAGATACGGCCTCATGCCAGGTGCCTGACTCTTTACTCTCACATGACAATGCACTTGACAGATTTGTCTTTTGGCTTGAACTCAGGACCAGGGCGTAGTCCACGAGCTCTTTTGCTCAAGGCTAGCATTATACCACTTCGAGCCACAGCACCACTTCTGTTTTTTTTGGTGGTTAATTGGAGATAAGAGTCTCATGGACATTCTTGTCCAGGCTGGCCTAGAATTGTGATCCTCAGATCTCAGCCTGCTGAGTAGCTAGGATTATAGGCCTGAGCCTTAGATGAATGTCTGTTATTTTTTAATAGGGAAGACGATGCTAGTGACCCCCATGTTTACTGTTGAAATGAGAAAGAGTCGAAGCAATAAAAGATTAGCAAAGCTAATTCCCCTTCTCAGGATACTAAGGTCTAAGAGCACCTGAGTATCTCAGAACACACTGGGCATTCTGTGTTGACTTCACCTAAAAGAATCCCTTTCCCCCTGTGTGCCCACCTGACATGATAGATTATGCACAGATGAAACAAGGTAGGTACATTGACCAACTCAACACTTTTCCTCTGGCCTTGAGGTACATGTGTGGACTGGAGTCTGTACTTGCTGTGGTTTGGTTTATATTGTCACATCTCTTGTTTGATTCTTTCTTGGTAGAGCAGTGTACACTAACATGTAGCTACATGAACTCAAATCCTCTTTCTACTGTCTAGCCCTGTGACCTGAGGAAGACCACTGCTCTATTCTGTGCCTATTAGCTCCTGAAATAATACCAGCTTCACAGGAATAACTGGGGTAAGGATGGGGATGTCAACTCAGTGACAAAGAGCTTGCCTAGCGTGTGCAAGTCCTTTGACTCCATCTGCGTCTTCAGCACCACCAAATAAAACCTCCTAAAAATTGATATGAAAAATATTAAAATAGCAAATGAATTAATTCTTGTTAAGTCCTGCCAATTGGTGATCATTGTTACCTGCCATCTTCTTCATCTCCCCAGTCTTCTGGGGCAGGCAGGAAGGAGTGGTTTGTTTCAGCTCTCAGTTTCAGGGATTTGAGTCCGTGATGGTGGAGAGGATAGCAGGGCCAAGCGCTGCACTTCGTGGAATATGTGCAGTGTACTTTAACCTCATTACTTCATACTTTCCCTGAGAAATCACATGGTATGCATGAAATGCGTTCAACATGTGATTCATTTTGTAATAGATTCTGTAACTGCCCCTTGTATCAGCTGGCCTATCTCTTGAAGTACCTTTCAGGGTGTGCATACGTGCGCGTGTGTGCCTGTGTATTACTAAGGATTGAGCCTAGAGCTTGCTTCTAGGCAGTTGTCTGCTAGTTGAGTTATGTCTCCAACTACAAATTCTTCATAAGTGAAAAGTCTCTACCCCTGGGGCAGTGATTCCTGAAGCTCCTTTGCCCCCCGAGGGGCAGAACATTGGTGCATCCCAGCCCGATGCTAGTGTCTCTAAGGAGGCCACCAGTAGGGCTTGCTGGGAGGGGCTGGTGAGTACTGATCCAGCAGACAAGGCTGTCATTCACATGTCGTTTTGTCCTAGTCATTACAGGCTTTAAATCTGGAGCTGCCACTGTAAGTAGTGGTTTTTCTTTACTCATTCATTCATTAAGTGCCTCTTGGGTGTCAGGATTACTCTAGGATTCTGCAGCAAATGGTCATGGTGGTAGAAGGCTTCTCACCCTGGCTTTTGACTCCTGTACACATTTCCAAGGCTGTCTAGTCCTGGGCATAGTTTGACCTGTGCCAGTCCTGCCCACAACTCAGGATAGGGAAACAATCTGTGGAAATTTCTCTGGAAGCCTGCTCAGTGCAAAGTGGGATTCTAGGTTGGCAGATTTGTTATTTAGTAGCCACATAAGCCTGTCCTTTTTCTAGGCCTGCCAGACCATTTCTTCTGAAGTGTCATACATACTCAAAGTTGGTTAACCCTCTAAGAGTAATTTCGCTGATTCTGTCAGACTGTTGGTCTGAAGATTTCTGGCAGTCTTTAATCATTTAGAACCTCAAGATGGGGGCTGGGAAGGTGGCTCAGTAGTAGAGTGCTTGCCTTGCATACCTGAGGCCCTGGGTTCAATTCCTCAGCCCCACATAAACGAAAAAAGCCAGAAGTGGTGCTGTGGCTCAAGTGGTAGAGTGCTAGCTTTGAGCTGAAGAGCTGAGGGACAGCGCCCAGGCCCAGAGTTCAGGCCCCACGACCGGACAAAAACAATAAATAAATAAAAAAATAGAACCTCAAGATGTTTAGAAACAAAATTCTACTGATAGAGTGTTCGTTTTCCTTTTTAATTGTCTTGTGACAAAGCAATTTTTATTCTCTAAAATATCTTGTCAGTTGTATATTAAAGGAAGTGTTTTTCATGGTAGGATCAGGTGGTAGACTATTTTGTGTGGCTCTTGGCTCATTGTGATGCCTAGCAGTAATACTTTGCGATAGAAACCCATGTTTGGAGGAAGGGCTAGATCATGACTCTTTGTGGTTCTGATACTAATTCTGTATCTCAGCAACTGCGAGTGTAACCCCAGCTAGAGTCGAAGATGCATTTGTCTGGCAGGGGAGTGGAAGGGTTTGCTCTCATGCTTGATCACTAGATTCTCTCATCCATGCTCTGGGGAAGTGGGAAGCCTCAGTAGCACTTACCCTCCTTCCACCGGGCCTCTCTGGGTGCCTCTGTTACACCGTGGGAACGTTGGAGGGTGATACCTACCTTTGCTTTTGTGTGCAGCTCAATGCAGCTGAACACACAGCTGATGTTGGTTTGTCCCCTAACACCTCACAGCGTTAATGGTCAACCCAAGCTTACTACAAGTGACTCAGGGGTTCCCAATGGGTTGATTGACAGGTGACATTTTCTGCACAACATTTGAGTTACTTAGCATCATTACAGTGTCAGCCAGTGTCCCGAGAAACCCTCAGTTGGAAAGTTCCAGAAGAAGCAATACCAAGGCCTCCTTTTTGAGTCACGAAGAAACATAGTTTATGTTCTGAGAACTCTTCGTCGGGGGCGGTGATTTCTAATCATCCCCTTCCTGTACCCCTGTTTATTCTGCACAAAGGCAGTCCATGCCTGCAGGACTATATGTTGGCTCTTTTGTTACTCATGCTGACCAACTGCTGTGCTGTTCTGTGAACTGTGGAGGCACCCAGGACCGTCCTGTTCTGATACACAGTAGGTCCCATTACTGCTTAGCACATGGTAGGTGACCATTTGTCCCTCTGCTTCAATTCTTGGCAATTTTGGAGGCTGTGACATTTGTGCTCTTAGAGGGGTACAATGCTAGCTCAGATTCCAGGGCCAATTGTCACAGCACCTGGACCCTCAGAAGAGCTCTCTGAAAGCAGATGCGATAAAGGGACAGGAAGGCCTCTGATGGACTTGGGGATATGGAACCCAGAGGGGAAAACATCTGGCCTCAGAGTTCTGTCCCCTGGAAGAGGAAGACAACGTGTTCCAGAGAGAGAGCTTGGCTGGAAGAAAAGAAAACATGGTTCTTTTAATCCCAAAGAATTTTAAGAAGAAGCATCCCCTTTGTCCATTAATGACATAAACCATCTGTCTGCTGGCAAAGTGCATCACAGGCAACCTAGCCTCTCCCAGGGAGGTCACAGCATCTCCTGGGAGTCTGCAGAAGACCAGAGGTCCCAGTCACAGTTGTCCAGTACATTCTTAGATGTATATTCTTCTCAGCCAAACAGAAAGACTGAAGGGGAAAAAGAATTCAGACAGGATGTAAGGCATGCAGTGGGGTGGTGCTGGGTCAATAGAATGGCCATAGTACAAGTCTGTAGAAGCAAACTGCTCCATTCCCACCAGCTGGGTGCAGTGGTACCTCCTACTAAGTCCTGGCCTCAACCCCTCTCTTCCTCAAGGTGGAGGCTAGAATGCCTGGATTTTGCTGTTTACAGACTCGCTCATTCAGAGATCGTGTGTACAAATGTCTGCAGGGGACAATTCTTCTGGAAGGCAGGTCTCCCCCTTGGTGGATTGCTGTCTTGCGAGTTTGTTTCAAAGTTGAGTGTCTGGGTCTGGGAAGATGGCTCAGTGGTAGAGTGCTTGTCTCACATGCACTGGGTTCGTTCAGTTCGTCAGCACCACATAAACAGAAAAGACCAGAAGTGGTGCTGTGGTTCAAATGCTAGCCTTGAGCTGAAGAGCTGAGGGACAGCAAGCACCCTGGCCCAGAGTTCAAGCCCCACGATCGACCCAAAAATAAAAATACAGTTGAGCATCTGTTACCTTGGTTGATACAGAACAGCAGTTTGTTCCTCGCTCTTCTGGATGCTGAGAAGTCTTACGACTCAGACATCTGGAGACTGTTTGGCTGGCTTCGAAGGCCCCTTCCTGGTTCGTGGATGATGATTTCTTCCTGTGTTTGTGTTATTCTCCATGGCTTCTTCTAGAAGGATCTTAATCCTGTCACTTGGGGCCAAGGGTTTTGACATGGAAACTTGAGTGGACGCAGTGCTCAGACGAGGGCATAGGATCCACAGTGGGGGCAGGCCTCTCAAGAGCACACAGAAGTTAGGGTGTCTGAAGAAGGTGAGTGCACATACAGTGTCCCAAAGCCGTCTCCTTGCCTGGGGAGTACAGGAGGCCTCCAGGTGGTCTGCTCACATACAGGGTCCTGTTCCTGGCCCTCAAGATGTTGGGATGCTTTGGAAAGTTGCCAGGGCAATGAAGTTTTAAGTTTGTCACACACACACTCAGGAAATGATGCAGAGACTGGCGAGTGGACACAAGCAAGCCATTTAAAATCACCAAGTTGGCAGGGGTGTGCAGCTGGAGGTAGGCGGGGCTAGCGTGCCTTCTGGGGCAGCGTCCCCTGGCGCTCACGCTGGTGGGCTGAGCACCGGCTCCGGTGATGGCCGTCAGAGGTTCTTTGTCCTGATTTTAGAAGTAAAGCTACTGGCTCTGCCTGGAGTCAGAGCTGGAAATTATCTGCGGTTAATGGGATCTTTACAACAGCTAAATCCTCCACTAAACACTTTATGTAACTGCTGTTCCACACGGGGTCTTCCCCTTGCCATATGTCCATGTAGCTTTCTTTCATTGTCATTAAAGAGAGTCAGACGTGTGCAGGGGAAGGAGACGGGATTCTGCTATAATGACTTTGCCTTCACCATCTTTTCTCAGCTGCTTAAATCGCTGTCAAGGCAATGCGGGAATCTTGGAGGAGGAGGGAGTTTTCTCTGATATAATTATGCTGTTAGTAAAAATGTTGGCGGCTCCTCTCCCCATAGCCACTAAAATAAAACTCTTGATCTCAGAACTCGGCAGCTGTTTGCAATCTGCCTCTTTCCCCCCACTGATGTATTGGCGTCACAGCTTGGGTGATGGGTGGTGAGGGAGGGCTGGTGGTGATTCCCTTTGCCGGGCAGGTGGTCATGAGCCAAGATTAGGTTGTGCTGGAGCCACTCCAGTTTGGGTTGGCTCCGGGGTTGCACCCATGCGTGGTTACTAAGGAGCCAGCTTTGTGCACACAGAGCCAGGGGAATGTTCAAGGGCAAGTGTGCTTTGTGGAGATTCGCTGAGGTGTCAGGTACCAGCCGTAACAGGTGGTCAGAGATCAGCACCCCTTGGCAGGAAGGGGTAAGGTTTTTCAGGATCATGAGGTGTGGTGGCAGGAACGCACTTGGGGTCAGGCAGAGGGGAGGCAGGGCAAGGCGGGGAGGTTACTGCTACTTCCTGAGTGGGGTCAGACCTGCTCCCTGGACACCAGATTTCCCAGGGCACAACGGCTGGGGTGGGACGCTGGTTATCAGAGCTTCTGAGAACCTGGCTGGCCTCAGAAGTCTGCTTCTACCAAAGCCACCTTCGTGGATCCTTGAGCTTAGGCTGCTGGGACTGAGGAGGTGGTCTCCAGAGTCCCCTGCTCAGTGTCCTGGTCTAGGTGGTCCCCAGACAGGGGGACAGGAAGGAAGAGGCCCCTCCCAGGATGGGCGAGGTTACGACACTCCACCCTCTGAATCATACAGTCACTCTGCCTCATTCACGCAGTCACCTCTCCCCGTGGCTTCTGTGACCTGAATGGGAAGACTTGGGCCAGTCACCCTGCATGGTGACCTTGGCGTGGTGGGCTGATTCCTGTTTACTGCTCACTGAGAGTGTAACCATGCCTAGAATAGCACCTGGTGGGGTCTGGTCCTGTGGAGAGAGTACATCGCTTCTCAGCTCAGTGGATTATGTAGCCCCGGTACCTGGTCATCTTCATCCCTTTTGCTGATGAGGAAGCTGAACCTGGAAAGGTTGTATCCTTACCCTCGCCAAGTGGCAGCTTCACATCACAGGGGCTTCTCTGCTCTGTCCATGCCACCTTCTTGGGATCCTGAGTCCTGAGGGGGAGCAGGGAACCTGGGGCTCCCCCACAGCACTGAGCACGCAAAGATGAAACCAAGAGACTGCTCCTGAGTCACCTGACAGAGAGATGTCTTCCAGGTTTGGAAGCACTTGTTGGCTCTGGGGGCCATTTTTGCTGTCGGTTATAAACTTAAAACATTAAGGTCAATGACACTAGTGTGTCCTTATTCCCCTAGGCCAGCTCAGGGGAAGTACGTACCCAAATCTTGCATTGATGGGCTCTCCAAAACCCTCCTCTCTCTCTCAGAGTTGTGGCCTCTGCACTGGCCTTTTCCAGAGTAGAAGGTAATGCCGCAACGCTGCAAGCCTTCCGGACCACCGACTGACTGTTGCATCTCGTGCAGACGTGTATGACTTGCACAGCCAGCAGGGTCTGGTCACAGGCGACAGTCAAAATTAGTTGAAAATCTTACCTGGGGCAGAGAGCCTATTACATTTTTATAAGAATTGATTATAACGGTAAGTCTAGGTTAATTACAGAAGCTAGATGCGGAGGCGAAGCTATCTGCCAGAGTGACCAGCAGGGCTGACCGTGAGGCTGCCAGTGAGCTGAGAGGAGCATGGCGTCCTCAGCCGGGTGGAGGGGCGCATGGTTGGCCTGGTGCAGCTTCACCAGGTGGGACCTAGGCCTCTTTACCGGGGCATGATAAGCCTTGACTAGTTTTGTCTTACTGCTGCTGGGATTAAATTCGGTGTTAAGCTAGCCACCCCCCACCCCCAGGTACTTGTGGTAGAGAGATTCTTCAAGGTTGGTTTGGGCTGCTGAACTCTAGGGCCTGGGCAGTGTCCTTGAGCTTCCCCCCCACCCCATCCCCCCAAAAAAAGAAAAAAAGCTAAGTGTTTACCAGTTGAGCCACAGTTCCACTTCCAGCTTTCTTGGTGGTTAATTGGAGATACCGAGATTCTCTGATCTCAGTCCCTTGAGTAGCTTACAGGCATGAGCTGCCAGTACCTAACCCCCTCTAAAGTTTGTACCCTTGGGTCTCAACGTTCACTGGTAATTCTCCTTTGAATTAGTGATCATAACGATCGGTAAGATGGTGGCATTTTCTGCTATACTTACTGCTTTTCCTTTCCTTGCATGTACTTTTATGTTAAGTAAGGTCTGACTGTTGAGCTGCTTTGTTCAGTATGTTACCCATGGTCATTGTATGTTGCTGCAGATGTGTCCCGTCATGTCATACCTCCAACTTCTTTAAGCCAGGCAGTAAGGAGGTGATCCAAGTCTCCTCCTCTCCCCCACCCCTCTCCCCCCTGCCCTGCCCTACCTTACCATGCATGGTGTTGTGATATCTTAGGTATTGGGTGTGGGGCTTAGGAGGATGTGTTCCTTACATGTGACATGTGCAGTGTCACATGCCACGAGCCTTAACAGTGTCCTGCGGTGGCCCACGGATTCAGTGGCTGTAGCCGTCACCTTCTCAGGCCTACGGAGCCCCTGCTGTCAAGCTTTGGGGCACAACCTGGGGCCCACATGGTCCCTTCCAGATGGGCCTTGGCTAAGGTTCCCTCGACCTTTCAATAATTGATGACTTCAGCTGCCGTGGGCATGGATCCCCTCTTCTGCCTTCCTTTTCCCTTTTTACATTTCTCCTTGTGCATCTGGGGACCTTTTAGCACGAGGACATCAAGTTCACTTTAGAAGATAGTCAGAAGAGATCATGTTTCCAGCGATGACATCCAAGATGGCGCAGCTGTTGTCGCTGGCAGTGGTAGGGGTGTCTCAAGTGAACAGGGGCAGTCTCCATTGTTTCTGAGTAGTCAGAGGTCGGTGGCACAAGGCAGGGAGGAAGTGCACAGTGAGGCCCCAGCCTCTCTCACATAACCCTGCCCCTCACCTAGGCCGAGGTATGCTACTGGATTCTGGGTGTTTGAAGAGGTACAGGTGACAAACAGGGCCTCTTGGCTGAATGAGTAGATGCGGTTTGGTTTTTTTGTGTTCTTGTATTTTTCCACCCTATAATCTGAGGAGGCTGGGTTTATTTCTCTTTATAAGTTTTGACTTCTGTTCCCTGAAGTAGAGTTATAGAGAAGTCTGATTTATCTGCTCCAGAAAATATGGGCCCCTTAGTGAAGTTAAGCAGAGTATAAAATGCCTTCATGGTAGTTAAATTTACACTCTGTTAAAGTGATTTGTGCGTTTTGCAGTGAGCTGTGATATGAAATGCATAAATACACAGCAGAGTTAACTTAGAAGGAGATTTTATTTGACAGGATTCCTGCAAGCGCTCAGGTGCGGTATTGGAATCATTTAGCATGGTTACCAGTAATGCAGCGAGTGCCTCCTTGGCTTTAAAAATCCTACCTCAAACATGACTGCTTCATAGTGGAAGCGGTTTTCAGCACAAGACAAGGAGTTATGGTTTCTCTGTTGGTATCTGAGGAGAGAGGCCTGGTCCAGGAACTCACCCCTGAGGTTTTTCACTTGCCCTAATTTTAAATCAGATTAGCAACCATGATAAATATGTTGGTTCTCTTTTGTCAATGCAAATGTGTCCCTCTGAGAATAGACCATTTCGTCCATATTGTGACAGTTTGGGAAGATGAGCAATCAAGAGAACGCGGGTGCCTGGTGACCCTTTTGTGTTTTCAGCTAAGTCTTAACTTTCCCAGACATAATGGGTTGTTTCAACATGACCTTTCTTTATTTCCTTGTGTGTAATCAGGAGAAACTGAAGGGTATGCTATCCCCAGAACTGAGGAGCTGAGGTTAAGTTTGGGAGGAGGTCACTGAGGTAGATGATTGACAGTTTGGGAGTGTTTTCAAGTATGTCCTTTACCCCACAGCCCTCGGGTGTGGGGTACTGCCAGCTTCTGTGTCAGTATTGTGTACGTTGCTGCCTTGTAAACCTTGCGTTTACTATAGACAAGGTGACAAGAACCATGGACCTGCTCAGATAGCTGCTTGATGTTACTCTGGCTCCTCAGAATCCTCCCTCAGGCTGAACAGAAGACGCAGTCCAACCTACCAGAGGCACAATCCTGTGCTGCCTTTTCCTTTTCTAACCAGTCAAATAGGAAACATCTGACCACGTATGGTGATAGGAAAACAGTCTCCTCCTTGAAAAAGTCAGTATTATCACTGGTGAGGGGAAGAAGAAAATGTGGGGGAGGGAAGGCCTTCCCTAGATCCCTCTAGGATTCCCCTGTCTCCACAAGGTCAGGCGAGGCCTGGTCAGCCCACAGCTGCCTGTAACTTCTGGTGGAAATTGACAGCTTGATCTGGGGTTTGAAAAGCTATGGAAGCGGAACCATCTTGATGGTATAGAACATGGAGTTGCGGGTGATGCAATTTCTTTGTGCACGGGCAGGTTCAGGTTAGCTGAAGAATACAGAATAATTTGTACTAAAGGCCTCGTTAAGGCCTACTGCAAACAGAAATAATCAGGAGCTATTTGCTATTCCAGATGGAAGTACTTTCCAGAAGCTGCCTGAATTATTGATCTCAGTAGCCAAGCCGGGGGCCTCCCATGAGGGGAGGTCCGTGTGGTTAGGTTCCTTTTCTTTTTTATTGAAATTATATTTTTATTATCTTTAAGTAGTTCTACAAAGGATTACCATTCAGCAACTCAGTTTGTAGGTCCTATACCTTGGTTGTTACCACCTCTTTCATCCTCCCTCTCCCCGATCCCCTTCATGAGTCTGTATTGCAAAGTATTCCACTTGGGTTCTTAGAGCTGTTGTTAGGAATGTGTGGCAGCAGGGTGACCACTCCACCCTTCCTCAGTACCCACCAGCAATGCCACCCTTATCCCCCGTCTGCCTTAGCTCATAAAACCTGAACCCAATGTGACTGCCATGTGCTGACATTCGAGGACAAGTTCCGCCTTGTGGTGAAATTTGGACTAAATGCACCGAAGTCAGCTGAAGCTGGTCAGGGTAGGCAAGGACACTGGAAGATCGACCGTATAGCCCCTTCTTCTGAGTCCTTCATAGGTAAATAACAACAGTTAACCTGGGTTTCCATCCTTCTGGTCAGGCTCCTAATAGCCACAGAGAAAGCTGTGCTGTTCTCTGATCCTTTTGGAAGAATAAATACTGATGATTGTTGCCCAGATGAAGGAAGCAGGTGAGTGAACCTCCATCTGAGCCCCCAGGCAGCTTGGAGTGCAGCAGGGTCCAGTCCCAGGCACCTGTCACCCCTTAGGCATGGACTGGGGGAACGCTGCCTTCCACGCGTCCTTGCCACTGACAGTGCCCCCTTTCCCTGCAGACAGGGAAACGCAGACTCCAGCTCCCTCAGCTCACACGTGCCCGGAGCACACTGACTGTGTTCTGTACTCTGCATCTCATTACATGTGTCTTGAAATGTGGCCTTTCTTTATGTGTGTAAACTTACACACAAGTGATGGCTTGTTTTGCCCTTACAATAGCTGCATTTTGGTGGTAGTGAGAGCCTGACACACATTATTTTTATTTAACTTATAAACTCTTCGGGTGCGTACCTCTGTAAACGAAAACTTTCATGGCCAGAGAGAGCCGCCAGTTCTTGTTTCTCTCCTAAATGACAGAGTGGCACATCTGGACACATGTAGCAGTTGGCCTGATCTGTTGGTTCTCTCCAGGAAGTGAAAGTTTGCATGATGTCACTCCGGGGTTATTTCTTGTTATTGTAATTAATGGGTCAGCAGGAAGTAGTGAGGCAGACGACTCTTGGCAGAACGGACACTTTAAAGGGGGAGGAGAGAGGAAGAGAAGAGTGTGTGAAAAAGCAACGTTCTCCAGGGAAAAAATCGGGATGTCCACCAACGTCTCTGGCTAGCACAGGGGTCTAACAGTGTTAACGGGTGGCATGACTCAGTTTCTGTTTTCCTCGCCATGTTGACCCGACCGGCACTGGGTTTTATGAGGCTTTTTACATCTTGTTTTTGTGCCGGTCATGGGACCTGGGTGCTGTTCCTCGGCTCTTGTGCTAGAGTCACAGCTTCACTTCTAGTTTATTGGGTGGTTAATTTAAGATAAAGTCTCTTGGACTGCCCAGGCTGGCTTTGAACTGCGATCCTTAGACCTTCCTGAGTAGCTAGGGTGTCAGGCAGGAGCTACCAGTGCCCAGCTTGGTTTTTGTTTTCAGTGAAAGCAGAATAAACAATAGTAACTTATTGCTGTGTACGACTATACGACAATTTATACATTAGTCCATTCATGAGCACTGGGGGCCTATAGCTTTTCCAGGGTTGTTGCTGTCCTGGGTGTGTTTTTTGGTGCACACAGGCCCACCTAGAAAAAGAACCACTGGGGTACAAATACTTAGTTTGGGTGAAAAGAAACAGCTAATGGTTTTCTAGAATGGTCATGCCAGCTGAGTGGCTGTTTCTATTGCCTGCCCGTCTGACTCTTGACTTCACTGCCCTCGTTTTAGAAAGTGTCGATTTCGTAGCATTTGTATTTTCCTGATGACTGAGATGTTAGGCACCTTTTTCTGGCCTAATTGTCTGTTTTGGCTTTCTCTTAAAGCAGTGCCGGATGTGTTGGCTTTTTGTTTTATCTTGTGTTAGGCATTGGTTTCTTGGGGTTTTTCTTTCTTTGTCTTAATCTGTTTGTGCTGCACCACAGACTGGTAAATTATATTGCTATTTTTGTGCATCTAAGTGGGCATACTTTTTTTGTATGAGCTGATTCTGGGGCTTGAACTCATGGTCTGAGCTCTTTCCCATAGCCTTGTCCCTCTAGTATTCTACCACTTGAGCTATAGTCCCATTTCCAGCTGTGTGGTGGTTATTGGGGATCAGAGTCTCAGAGACATTTCCTGACTAGGCAGGCCTCAACAGTAAACCTCAGATCTAAGCCTCTCCAGTAGCTAGGATTAAGGGCGTGAGCCACCAGCCCCTGGCCTGGGATTAGTTTTTAAAGCAGTACAGTGGCTCTTGGAATCTTGAAAACAAGAAAAGGGTCTTGAGTGAATGATTTATCAGTAGAGACTGTGTGAGCGCGTTCCGATCCACCGTGGCTGTGTTCCTTCCCTGACATTGTGTTCCTCCTCAGCTGTTTGCCATTCTGTTGTGTCTCTATTTATTGCATCCAACCATTTTTAAGTAATGACTTCAATCAGGATTGCCAAAACTGTAATCAACGTTTTTGTTAATGATTTTTGGGACCTTGTAAAATAATTAGTCCTGAAGCAGATTATCAAGGAACACACAATTTCGGGGAACAGCTTTTTCTCAAGTTGAGACCAGCACGGCCTGTGCCTCTGCTCCACTGTGGTCTTGGCAGAGTCAGCGGTGGTCAGCATGGGGTTCTCACAAAGGACCCAGGAATCTACTGCTTTTTCCCTTGTCTTCCCTGCTGCCTTTTCTTACAGGCTACATCCAAAATGGTTCAGGGATCCTTTCCTGGCCTTTTGGTATTTGGCTAGAGAAACCCCTGGCCAGGCCTGAGTTTGGCTCCAGAACAGCTCCCCTCACAGCTTGGAGAGATGCTGCGTTCTTCCTCACCTGCCCGCCGCTACCTTCCCCAGCCACCACATCTGTGTGCAGTTGGCCCTTCATTCTCAGTGGCCAGAATCTGCCGGACTCCTACTCTCCTATCACTGGACTTTCGGTAGCCCTGTGTGCAAACGGGTTTATCTGTTCCAGACGTGGTGTACAGTGGGGCGATACATTTCCTTTATCTTACTGTTAGAGCAGAGAATATTATTGGACTATTGATTATGGTTTTAAGGACATATTGTCTGTTGACCAAGGGTTTTATTTTGCCATTGTTTTCCCCCAGTGTTCTCAAAGAATCTTGTATTTCTAAACAGTTCTTGGAACCTGTTTGACTAGTGCAGTTTCTGGTTTCTTGGCCAGCTGTCATGGCCACTTACTTGCTCTGTTTTATTTTGGGTCTTGTAAGCATTTACTGCCATCTTTCTGGCCTTATGTGACCGGGGCGGGGGGGGGGGGGAGAGGGAGGGGAAACGCGTGGATTCCCCATATTGTCCATGTGCCAACACTTGGAAGCCTGGAGCCTTCTGCAGGGTGAATTTGCGTTGGGAGGTCACTGCCCACATGGTTAGTGGTTGGCTATGTGGATCTGTCATGTCCTGTCTGCAGCTCACACTTGAGTGTTCTGTGTTGTAGTTCCCTGTTCTCCACCATGCTCCTGAATCCCCATTAGACTTCAGTCTCTTCCTTGAGTGTCTAAGGCTTCTGAGTGTGAGTGAGACCCCTTCCTTCCTCAGCAGTGTGGATGCTGAATGGTGGACAGATGGCTCCTCACTGGATATGGAAAGAATAGTGCTTTGTTTTTTGTGAGGCTATTGGGGCTTGAACACCGAGCCTGGGCTAGTGCTCTACTGTTTTGAGCCACAGTTCCAATTCTATTGTTTTGTTTGTATGTTTGTTTCGTTTTTTGGTCATGTTGTTGTTTGGGGTGGTTTATTGGAAATAGAAGTCTTGTGGACTGTTGTGCCCAATCCAGCTTTGAACCTCAATCCTCAAATCTCAACTTGCTGAGTAGCTAGGATTACAGGTGTGTCACCATACCCAGTTTGATAATTGCTTTAACACACAGAGCAGAGGAGGTCTACCCAGAAGGTTGGTGAAAAGGATTGCGATAGCAGGAGCTTTAGTCTTGGCAGGAATGTGGTAGGAGGGGATATCAGGTAACTTCCCTTTTGATTAAAACATTTAATTGGCTTTGTTTAAGAGCAGTTTTATAGATTTACAGAAAATTAAAGAAAATGGTACAGTGATTTTTACATGTTGCCTCTGCTCTACCATTAACCTCTTTCCTTTGCCTGTTTGTTATAATTAATGAAACAATGTTGATTCTAACTGAATGTTGATACACAAAGGAAACCTTTTCCTTTCTTTATTATTCACTTCCTGGAAGTGGTTTTGCTTGGTTTGTTTGTTGGTTTCTTTCTTTTTTTTTCTTTCCTTTTTTTTTTTTTTTTGTCGGTTGTAGGGCTTGAACTCTGGGCCTGGGCGCTGTCCCAGAGCTCTTCAGCTCAAGGGTAGCACACTACCACTTGAGCCACAGCACCACTTCCAGCTTATTGGAGATAAGAGTCTCTTGGCCTTTCCTGCCCGGGTGGCTTTGAACTGAGATCCTCAGATCTCAGCCTGGTGAGTAGCTAGGATTCCAGGCGTGAGCCACCGCCGGCCGTCCTCTTGTTTAATGAGGATAAGGAAATAGTTTCACATCTCTGGTTTGTATTCAGTGTGGGGAGGGAGTGAGGCACAGAGGGAATGGAGTAAACCTGTGAGGATCTCCCTGGAACAGGGTAGCCACAGAAGTGACCGTGTCCCGCCTTCAGGAATTTCATGGTGGGAAATAGAGTTGTCTCTGTGAGTAGAAGCGTCCAACAAGTGTGGGTGGTTTGGGTCACTGTAAATATCTTATGGAATAGATGTCTCCTGTATTATGATTTAAAAGTTTAGACCTTAGACAATTGCCATGCAGTTGGTTTGTGGAGCTGATCTTGTAGGCAGAGAGGGTGACAAAGGGATCGAGGAGCTAGCCAGAGACTGTGGAGGGAGGGAGGTGGTCACTCTGCCCCCAGAAGCCCATCAGTGTCAGCACGTTTCACCCTGCCGTTTATCTCCTTGCTGGCTGTAGGATTGGAGAGGAAACCAAGTTGTGTAAGGTTACGTGTCAGAATGGGGAGATGGCTCCGTGCGTTTGCTGAGGTGACAGAGACAGCGTGCTGGGCAGCACAGGTCCTGGCCCTCCCCGCACGGGGAGACATTGCACACCCAACGTTGCCAGGGGATTGACCATGCCACGGTTCCCTCCCAGGGCCCCCAGCTTTCTGCCACCTGGGTGGTTGTGCTGGTCATGGGAGCTGGTGACTGATAGGGCCCAGTTCCTCCACTCCAGGAAACATTTGGGAAACTCAGCAATTGTCTTGGCAAACAGCATCAAGCCCTTCCTTGTTCCATGCATTTCCCTGCCATCCACCGTGATTTCGTGACAGTGATGTTGCTTTGAGAGAGACCAGGGTGGAGGGCGTATATGCACAAATTATTCTCTGACTTCGGCTTGTATTTTGTAGCTCTGTGCATCATTGGATTCCTTGATGTAGAGAGAGTCATTCTTTGGTGCTAGTCCTGTGGATAGCCTCAGCTCAGTGTACTGCTGCCTGATCAAAATGAACTTAGCCTCCCCAGTCCAGGGTGGGGTATCCTTTGTCTGTTGGATCCAACAGGAAGTTTACCGATATCCTGTAACATTAGGAGGTGAAGTGGTAAAATCTTGCATTTCTGGCTTTCTGTTGCACATCAGCTTAGGTGATCTGAGGTTTTGGTATTTGAGGTTAGTGCTTGTCTCTTCTGTTGTTTGCCATGGAAGCCATGGCCTGTGTAGTGTGGAGGAGGGTGGATGTAGTGTGGAGATTTGTCCTTGGGGCTGCACGGTGGTTGTCTCCAGGTGTGGAATGGCTAGTTAGGTGCGCAGTCCAAGCTCCAAGATAACGGGGAGTCTGATCCGTTTTAATGTTGAATAATAGCTGCAGGTAGTTCACCTCCCACCCCCAGTTTCCCTGTGTTTGACATGTCATGTTGCTATGGTACCTGTGTTGCAGTGGATATAGGATTAGTAACCAGACTCAGATTTTGGTGACCGTAACAGGGCTTTTTGGGGAGGTAGGAAGTATTAGGAATTTGGCGTCAGGATCTGGCGCCTTGATAGGCGGATCGGCTACCCTGTCAGTCTGCCCTCAGCACTGTTCTACATGTATTTTTGTTTGTTGTGTTTTGTGCCAATCATGGGCTTGAACTTGGCCTGGGCACGATTCCTGAGATTGTGTGCTCAAGGCTACCACTTGAGCCACAGCGCCACTTCTGGTTTTGGGTTTTTTTTGGGTTGGAGGTGGCGATGGTGGTTGTTTTAGTTTAGTTTTTTGTAGTTAATTGGAGAAAGAGTCTCATGGACTTTCTTGCCCAGACTAGCTTTAAACCCCGATCCACAAATCTCTTGAATTGGAAACAGGCGCAAGCCAGTTTTGAGTAACATGCATTTTGCAGATTATACCTGTACTGTAATTTGTGTCCTGTTTTTCTCATCATTAGACTGGGTTATGAGTTTTGCAGGAAGCATGTTTTGTGTCCTTTCAAAGAAAATATTTCCTATGAGAGAAGAAGTGTAGCACTTGGCTTGGCAGTAATGTGTTCCCCATGCAGTGGGAGGTCCCGCCCTGCACCTCAGCCTGGCAGTCAGTTCCTGGATTCTGAGGCACCCAGTGGTCTTGTCCCCAGTGGTCTTGTCCGTGTCCGGCTGACCACAGACTTCCAGTGGAGCCACAACAGCAATCCCAGGAGGCAGAGAGCGGGAAGCCGCACACCCCGGCCTCTGGATTCTCTCAGCTCACTCCTCTGAGGCACCACCCATGTGTCAGTCTCTAGAAACATCCGAAACGCTATTCGTAGTTTCTTCCTCAGCTACAGATCTCCAAGGTGGGAAGGGCTGAATTGGTGCACACAGGCTGTGTGCCTGGCAGGGTCACTCCATAGGAAGTACGTGACCAAACCCAAATGCCAGTTGTGTTCTATGGGATGGCTGTCCCCTGCTTCTGAAGACTGTCCAGAGACTGTGCATGTGGCGTGGCTGCCCTGCTGGTCCCTTTCTGTCCCCGCTGCAACCTCCACCCCTGCCCATGAAATATGGCACCTTCCACACTTTCCCCGCCTGCCCACCACCTGCCCAGCCCCCACTCAGTGCCACATACACAACCGGTCGCCGAGAAGGCAGAGGTGTTCCAAGCTAGACATTTCCCAGCAGACCTGCTGGTCCTGCAGTGTGTGGGTCCACTCTCCACCATGCCTTGAATCTCTCTACTGAATTCGGTTTTTACTGGAGAGAGAGAAGTGGCCAGCTGCCCCTAGAACCTGCGGTGCTAATGGAACCTCCAGTGGGGACTCAATTGTGGTGAAGAGCCTGGGTTTGGTCAGTCAGTGACAGGCTGCTGGCATCTCAGGCCTGGGCTGTTCAGGGTAGCTCAGCATACAGTAGATAGCGGCCCAGGTTTTGCTAGTCAGGGTGTTACGCGTAGCTACAGGGAAAATGGAGCCTCTGGTGGGTGCGAGGAGAGGAACTTGTGCCTTAATCCTTGGGAAGTGTCTCTCTTCAGGCCTGGCTACTGAGCTGACCCGTCCTGTTGTTGTTACCTTTTTAAGTATTTTCCATTTTGCCCAGGGCTCTCACTTAGTTTCTAGCTCCAAGACCCACACCCTTGGGGGCCGGGCTGTGTTCCTGCCCCAGTGACAGCCCTCCTTCCTGGGTTTAGCTGGAGTAATTCAGCAGCCAGATGTGAGCACAATTTGTAATGTTGGGTCCCCCCCCCCTCCTTGGATTGTTGTAATGTTAAAAAGCAGTTCACATCCAGACCTGTCCACAGGTCAGGTTGTAAGTGTGCTCACAGTGAATTATCACAGAGAACAGGCCAAGAACGCAACAGAGAACAGCCTCCTGACCACAGCCACGGAGCTAGTGCAAACCTGGACGCAAACTCGTGTCACCAACCAGCAGCTCTCTGGGGAATTTTATGTTCTATGCAAAAGTAGTTGTGGTTAGCTGAGGGGAGCGGGGGCTAGCCATTAAGAAGTGTGGGCTTCGTTCAAGCCCAGTGGACTTGGGAAACTTGTGAAACCGAAATCCTAAATGTGTAAGACTTGGCCAAGGAAGAAGAACAAAACCAACTTTGAGGTAAGCAACCAAACCAAAAAGGTTTCATTCTTGTTCTTTCTTCCTGTGATTTCTTGGCCACAACCGTAGGCAGGATCCCCACATCTTAGAGCTGTACACGTTAACAAAGAGACAAAGTGAATTTGCTAGAAATAGGAAACTGTTTTGCTAGTCAGTAAGCCTGTGCATGATAAAGTTATTCTCTTCTCAGTTTCAGGATCTACTTAAGAACATGGGCTAGCTGGGATCTGGTGGCTAATGCCTGTAATCCTAGCTACCCAGGAGCCTGAGATCTAAAGCTCACAGTTCAAAGCCAGCCCAGACAGGGAAGTCCACGAGACATTTAGCCAAAAGTTGAAAATGGAGCTGTGGTTCAAGTGCTAAGAGCAAAAAAGCTAAAGGACAGCTTCCAGGCCCTGAGTTCTGTGAGGTTTTTAAAAAGAGGTAGATCGAGTAAGAACAGCACCACGCACGTGGTATTCAGGTAAGGGGTAGGTTTGTTCATCATTCTGGCTGGCAGCAGGCTATGTTGGCCCTTCACGGGGCTAGGAAAGAGAGCTGAGAAAGAGAGAGAGCTGGAAAAAAGAGTTGGGAAAGAGAGAAAGAGCTGGGAAAGAGAGAAAGAGCTGGGAAAGAGAGCGTCTGGGCCTGGGCTAGGCCTTATCTAGGGTATGGGTGGAGAAAGGTGTGGCCACATCAAATTCACATGTGATCTCAGCGAATGCAGATGTGACCCCTTCCAGGTGTGACAGATGCCTTGGTAATGCAGGTACTGGGTGGAGACTTTGCTGTGAGGAGGGTGGAGTCTGCTCACCATCCAGGAGCAACCTTGCAAGTTCAAGCCCTAGGACCATCACAAAAGAACAAGGTACTAAATAACACAGATTTAAGGGTCACTGGTAGATTCAAGTGATCAAGATCACAAGTAGATTCAAGAAAGAACATGAAGCACACCTGGACTGTGAATTAGGCATTCTCATGTTGTTTTATTGTACCAGAAATTCTCCAAGTTGGGTACTTCTCCCCTGAGAGAGAGTTATTTCCTGAACACAGATGGGTGACTTACATTGTCTTTGCTGAATTTGCTGTTCCTTTAGGATTCTTCTTCCCAAAGGTTTTTCTCCTTGCCCCCCCCTCCCCCCGCCCCCTCCTTGGTCTCCTGTAAAAGCCTAGGTTTGATGAGTTTAGAAGACGTGGTAGCTGGCCCAGTGGTTGCAGAAACTTGGGTGGGTGTTTCTGTTCGTGCCTGGCCTCGTTTAGATTAGAAGACTAGCTTTGTTGTCTCAATGTGGGACAAAGGGACAAGGAGAAAATAAAGTGCCCATAAAGGGACAGGGATGTCCAGCCTCTGTCAGAGTCATCTGACTCTGGGAAAACAAAGATGGCCTCTGTCCTTGGAAAGCATGTGTGCCCCTCTGGGTCCCTGTCACTTGGCCTCTTCAGCTCCTCTGTACCTAGATGTGTGCTGCATCGTGTCAGGCATTTATAAATTCACTGCTCAGGCAGAAAATACAACAGTTAGTGCAGTGACTTATTCTTAATGCATTTTAAATAACTGAATTCTTACTCAAAGGTAGGATTGGGAGATTAAAAACTCTACAGCTAGGGTTTTAGAGGCTTTGGGTCATCCAAGGACCCCCCCCCCCCAGGTGATTGGCACTCTCCCCCCACCCTGCCCCCAGGGGACTGTCACAGGAGGCCCTGAAGGGAGTCCAGCCTCCTGTGCTCCCTTGGAGGTCTGGGACTCCCGAGTTGCTACCTGTGCCTAATGCCTTTGTTTACTTTGGAAGTGTGTCCTACGTGAATGAATTCGCAAAAACATACGTTCCCGTAAAGCTGTCACGGGTAGAAAACCCAGCAATAACTCAGGTGATGTAGTTAAACCGCTATTGAGTTTGCGCCATCCGTGAGTTGATAAATCGTATAGCTTCATTTGGTCGGAATCAGCAAGTTTATGTGGCAATTAATTTTTACTACTGGAGGGGAGCCAAAGGACAAGAAATTTCCTTGGTTTTCAAAACTGTCTTCCAGCAAGGCCCATTCCCCATATCATCAGGTTTGGGGGTTCTCCAGCGGCAGCCTCGATTGTTTTGTGGTTCCTCCAGTGCCCAGAGCACAAGCCATTGGCAAATGTTTTCTCCTGGTTGCAGTCGTATGGGCCTCGTGGCCCATGTGTAACAACACTTGCATGGCTGGCAGGGATGTACATTTCTTCAGCGTGATGCTTTTACCCAGCAGAGCAAATCACGTGTGTCTGTCTCACATCAAAAATGACTGTAAATGAGCTTTCCACATCCCTCCGCACAGGATGAATGGTGTAACAATTTGCTGTTCTTTCTTGATTTGACCAGTAATGGCCAGACATCATTTCACGACACTAGCACTAATCCCTGTATTCATAAAAGATAACACCTCCTATATTTAAATAGAAAGTATCATTACACCTAGAACTCTTCAACTATGTCTGGTTTACAAGCACCCCTGTGCATCTCTCCTCCCACTCCAGTTCAGGGCCACTTTCTTTCTGTTTGTCCCCAAGTGGCAGGTGCAGCAGACCCCAGGTCTTACCCTACCGCCACCACGCACGCCCCACCCCTCCCCCCACCCCCGTCCTCTCTGGGCACGGTTGCAGGTTCTCCCCAGCACCACCAGCTTCTAGAGCCGCCCACTTCCCTGTACCATGGAAATGCGTGAAGTTCAAGCTGCCATTGCGGCCTTGCATTTGGACACAGCTGGTCAGCTGGCGTAGGTGCCCACCTCTACCCAAGTCTAGGTTCCATAAGCAGAATATTTTGTACTCTGGGCCTCACGGCTGCCATTTCAATAAGGATAATGATAAATTCATTTCCTAAGGAAGTGTGTGCACGCATGCCATGAGCTGAGAACTGCTCTGGACCCTGTATGTTCCAGAATGTTACCTTACGCCTCTGCCAGGAGTGAGGGGCTGGGCGGCCTAGGGAGATGTGCGCGCGCACACCCTGGTGCTGACCAGCGCTCCCTTTGACACCTGAGTGTCTGTTGCCAGCCGTTCCACCAGAGGGGGCAGTTCCACTGGCAGTCCGCTCCACTGGCAGTCCACGTTCGCAGTGTTTGGCCGGCCTAGCAGAGGAAAATAAGATGTTTGCTTTAGCAATTTGCTTAGTTCCGAAAACATCCCTAGACAATGCCAGGGACTTCCTTCAAAATAGTGTGCTCAGCACATCGGGATAGTCCCAAGAAGGAGTGCAAATAAAATGATGCATACCAGGGCTGTTTGTGTCAGCGGGAATTTGATGTGAGTCCAGCATTACCGGGGGGAGCAGCCTTTTCTAAGGGCTGGCTGAAGGGTGCCCTCCGTACATCTGCAGGACGGTCCAGGACACCGGGAAACCGCACGGGTGGCCGCTGCCTGCGCTTCCATTATTTTAGTCCACCCTGCCGCCATCAGCCCAGCGGGCCCACTGGCCTGGCCTCAGAGATGTGCTCTCCAGATTGCGGCCTCCACAGAAAAACCAGCTAGCTGTTCAGGAAAACCCACCTTTCCTTCTCCGTTGGTTTGTCGTTGTTTTGGTTGGTTGTGGGGCTTGAACTCTGGGCCTGGGCACTGTCCGTCAGCTTTTCAGCTCAAGGCGAGAGAGCTCTACCACATGAGCCACAGTGCCACTTCCCCCACCTTTCCTAGCTGGGACAAAACTCCTACATCAGATAGATGTGGGAGCTTCAGACTGCCCTAGCTGCAGGCAGAAGTCACAGCTCTGGAACTTCCCTTGCTTGGGGCCGGAGCATCAACACTTCTTCTGTATGGGACTGTACTTTTGTCATTCACTCAGAATTGGCAGTGCTGGCAGCCGTGGGGGGGTGGGGGGGTAAAAGACCCGCCCCCCCCTCTTCCTCCCTTCCAAGTAGGGAGTGCTTGATCGCAGGCCATGTCAGTGGCTTTGCTTGTGATGGTCCTTCTGAGACCAGTACCTGCGCCTTGCGGGACCCGAAGCAGAGGAGCCTGCATGGCAGCAGCTTCTTTGTTTTCCTCTGTGAATTCCCTTGGCAGTGTTTCTGTGGGTGTAAAAATAGCGCGTGAAGCCTTAAAATAAAGTGCTGTGGGAGTGCTTGTGCCATCCGCTGCGTGGTCACCTATGTTCACGCTACTCCTATTGTTGACGGGGGTAAACCGCTCCTATTCACGGCACTTAGGCGAAGAGGCCTGGCCAGCGGGCCCACCCTAAGACATGGGTGCGAGACTTCGGGTTAACCCCCAGACCCTGCTCTGGGAGTGAGCCTTTTCCATCCTCCTCATCTAGCCCCAAAGATCAGCAAAGCCAGACCGCACACAGTGGATCCCGTTTGTGGATCCCAGCGAACTCATAGGCAGAAGCTGGCATGTCAGTCTGGCAGGAGGGATGCACACTAAGTTGCCTACTGCTTTAGCCTCCTTTGGCGGTGGCCGCTGAGGTCAAGGTAGAAGACCAGAGTACCCATTACTGCCCACTGCGGGCTGACTGCAGAGGCTGCAGGCCCAGCTCCTCTTCAGTCAGTGCCACATCTCAGGGCCAAGCTGATGGTTGTCCGCGCCATGTTACCTGCCAGCATTGCCCCGTCTGTCGTCTTTGCTCCCACTTTCCCTTCAATCTAAGCCTCCATGCACCTTATATCTGCCCTACCCCTGTTCCCTCCCACAAAACCCAGCTGCATCCTCCAAACCGCCAGCATTGCTTGTGTTTTCTTGACTTGAGCTAGCAACAACACAAAGGGGACAATCTGCTTCATATCCAGAGGCCTAAGGTATTCTGATGTACGAAAGCCTAAAAGGTCAGCACAACACATGTGACCTTGGGAAGTGGAGCATGCGGTTTGGCTGACAAGTCTGGTTTCTCTAGGCAGTGTTGCTTCACGTCACTGCAAGGTGGAGAGCGCTGTTAGCACCCCTCACAGTCCACCGTGGGTAAATGGTTAGAGGACAGTGGGAGAAGAGTAGGCAGTTGGGCCTGGCAGGCAGGAGCCAGCATGAGGGACTTCGAGGGTGCATCTTACAGACACATAGCCGTGTGTGTGTGTGTGTGTGTGTGTGTGTGTGTGTGTGTGTGTGTGTGTGTGTGTGTGTGTGTGTGTGTGTGTGTGTGTGTGTGTGTGTGTGTGTGTGTGTGTCTGTGTGTGTGTCTGTGTCTGTGTCTGTGTCTGTGTCTGTGTCTGTGTGTTACATCCATGTATCTTATATCCTTTAAAGTAGGCACCTTTGGGAAGAAAGGAAACTTGAAACGTCCTGGCTGCCTGCCTGCAGATGATACACATGAAACTGGGTACCCTTCTTTGCCTCTACCCCCCTGTGGTCAGGTTCAAGTGCCCTGTGCCTATTTTCCTGACCGTCAGCGTTTCCCTAACAATCCATAAAGAACAAACTTGTTCTGAGGTCTGCAGGTCCTGCCTGGATTCCGTGACCCCCTCAGAGTGTAACAAAGACCAAGCCCCTGCTCCCTCGGGGGAACGGCCCAGGTTCCTGCGCGTGTGTTGAGAGGTATGTATAGTTCAGGAGCTTCACGGGCTCGAGCTTCGTCAACAGATGAAATGAGCTCTATTTTAAGCTGTGCTATGTACCAGGACTTCCTGTTTTTCCAAAGGAACCTCTTGTTTTGGTTCTTGTGGTGATGGATTTATTGAAACGTTTGCCAGTGGAGTGTCTCAACTGCGTTCCTAGGACAGAGGGAAGCTGGCGGTTCCAGGGATTGAAGTAAGCATGTCAGACATGCTCAAAGGCTGCTTGCGCAGAGGCCTTTGGCCATGAGGGTCTGTCCATGTGGACAGACGGACTGCCCGGCAGAGTCCTCCTCAGACAGCAGAGGTGAAGCTCTTGGAGAGCAGTTAAAAGGGTTTTCACGGCCTGTAGGGCTAAGCGAAGCCATGTGTGTCTCTTTCTAGGAGTGTGGGTCCAGCCAGCCAGAGCCCAGCAAACCCCACTCACTTCCTGCCGACCTCTTGACACTAACAGATGTTTTCCCTGCACGTGTCATTAGGCCGCCGTACTTGATGACCTCATCAAATTGTATTGAAGCCATTTTCGTGCTTTATTTTTTTTTAAACAGTTTAACCATTCCTGAGTTTCCTCTGAAAGTACAATTGCCCTTCCTCCTGAGTCTGCAGACAGACACACGCATGCATGCACACACGCTCACATACACCTCTCCCACGGCAGAGTTTAGGGCCTGACCCGGAGCCCACAGAGCCTTGCACTCCTTGGCCAGAAGCTGCTGTGCTCCAAACAGATGGACAGTGGTACCTCCGCTGCAAGAATGAACCGGATTCTCACAAAGACAGAAAGAACCTTCCAGAACTGCACATGCTGTGGCTATGGCTCGCCACGCACCGGAAACGGCAATGTGCACTGGGTACTGGTCCCCTACCAGGTTACCACATGGTACCTGTGGACATCAGAGTCCTATGGACATCAGGGGCCCTGGCGGCCTCCACTTTTCTTCTTTGGTGACTCCACAGACCAGTCTTCCCCTGGACCTTCTGTGTGGTTTAGGTTGTGGAGAACAGCTGCACGAAGAAGGGACTGTCTTGTCTCATGCAGTCTGGGCTAGTGTGCTTACTACCTAGGCTGCTTCCTTGACACCAGCCAGCCTCGGCAAAGCAGCTCACAGGGAGGTAGCCCTGGGGAACAAACAGAAACACGGATGCAGAACAAACTCATTCCGGTTGTCGGTGAAGGCAGCAGTTGGATTTAGTGACTTCTAAAATCGGAGAAGCCTCCAGAAATGTCATCGTTTTAAGAACACGTCGAGGGTCTCCTAGGCAGGCCTTGAGAGCCACGACGGTACACATGTGTGTCTCAGGACACTGCCCTTGCCTGCTGCCTGGAGTCCAGGCCCATGGCCGGACTGGCCATTGGTGCTCTGACCATGTTAGCAGGTACCTTTTTTGCCTACCTGCTTCCTCTTTTGCTGGTTTGCAGAGCTCAGACTAAACACAGTAGCTGTTCAAGGAGCACTGGTAAGAACAAGGCAGGCGGAGGATCTGTTTACTTAGTGAATTACCATGAAGAGCGTGGCCTGAGAAGCACATTCGCGTGTAGCCTGGTCTCTGATAGACCTTCTTAATGCCTCCAGATTTATGGATGTGTGTGAGTCACAGTAGAGACCCAAGGGTGCCTTAGTTAACTCCGTGAATGTTGAGTGTAGCCCTGGAATTTATGTGAAGTGTCTGGGGTAAGTGAAAATCACAGCACACTCTCCGATCTTTGGGGCCAGTAGGTATTGCTGATGTGAGCAGAACAGAGCTCACCCCAGGAGATCAGAGACGTGGATATTTCACAGACCTCATGTCAGCATGGGCAGCTCAGGATTTATTTGCAGCCTTGTTAGCTTTATGTCCTCTGGCCTACAGATGATAGGAGCTTGATGTCACGCATTACAAATGTGTTGGTGGTTTTGTCTTTTGTGTTGAACTCTGTCATGGTAAATTTGATAGTTATCTATGGCTGTGTGACAAATTACCTCAAAACTTAGAGGCATACAACAGCAAAGCTTCGTTACCTCCATTTCCCTGGGGCAGGAGTCAGCAGTGCTTAGCTGTGGACCTCTGGGTGGAGGCCACCATGGTGTAGAGTCCAGGTTGGGGCGTGTGATCTGATAGCTAAACAGGGAGACTCATTGGCTCATGGGCTGTGGACTGATGGTCCACCTGCCCACTTGGCGGTGTGGCTACATGAGCCTTAGAACATGGCCAACAGAGAGAGAGAGAGAGACACAGACAGAGCGAGACCCTCCACTCTGTTCCCTGTGTTGGCATCTCCATTAATCTTGGAAGTGACATCCCAACACTTGCTTCTGCTGCCTGTTACAAAAGCAGAGTGTTCACGGGAATGTGAATGCTCAGGTGGGAGTCACGGGGGGCCAGGGAAGCTCCCAGTAGACTTGGAAGGAGCCGGTTAGTTACCAGCAATGCGTGCGCCCTCACCTTGTCCCACAGACTTGCCTCTTGTGGGCGCCCTTTATGGGGGTGGGGGGCTGTTGCAGTGAGCAGCTGAATTTCTGGGCTTCTGGGTCTGGAGAACTCTGGTAGTGGCTGGATAGGTCAACCTCTGTCCCTGACCCCCGTGAGGGAGCAGGCATCTTGCTGGGCACATTGTATGTGGCGGGAGGAGGGTTTGAAGGGAGGCAGCTGCTGTCTCCCAGAACTGTGGAGATCATGGCCTATCTCCATGGAGAGCCTCCCTCCACTTACAACCCAGGTGATCCCAACGTTGATGAGTGATTGTGGCCATGTTTAAGATACAGATTTTCCTTCTCGTGAACCAGGTTGAAGAGTCAAGGTGTTCTGGGTCAGAAGATCTCTCCCCTCGCCCCCCGCCCACTGCTGGCTAGTCCCCCGAACCTGGCAGGGCCTGTGCCTCCATCAGATTGGATAGTTTAATATTTGTTAAGATCAGGTCATGGAAGAGGAGGCTCACTGCGCTGCGCCCAAGCCCCGCCGGCCCTCCCGCGTCCCTCACCACACACAGGGCACCTTGTTGGAAGCCATGCCAAGCGCTTTCCACCACATGCCCAGAGTTGGTGCCCAGAAAGATCTTCAGACAAGTGACATTGGCTAAGCAGTGCAGCCACCAGACACCCAGGCCTGATTCTCTTGGGCTGAATGAAGGATCTGAGCAGCCTTGCTTAAGCATATCTTTTAGCGCTTTTCCTACCAGCTTGAGAACTTGGCCTGCAATAAACACAGGAGAATGTTCTTCAAGCAGGTGGGCCACTGTGGAGTGAGCTTTTCCTACTGTTTTGGTTTCGTTTGGTTTTTGTCGGTCGTGGGGCTTGAACTCTGAGTCTGGGCGCTGTCCCTCAGCTCTTCAGCTCAAGGTGAGCGCTCTACCACTTGAGCCACAGGGCCACTTCCAGTTTTCTGGTGGTTTATTGGAGATGAGTCTTTCAGACTTTCCCTGCCTGGGCTGGCTTTGAACCGAGATCCTCAGATTTCAGCCTCTTGAGTAGCTAGGATTACAAGCGTGAGCCACCAGCACCCGGCCCTGCTGTTTGCTTTTTAGACAATCTCTGAACGAATACTTGCTTTCTGAAAACAGATCCCAGTGCCAGTGATAGCTTATCCTCACTAGCCTGGCTTGAGTTCACGTCTTGCTCGCTTGGACCAGTGGCTTAAAATGATGATGTCAGGGGATGGTTGTGCTATGGAGGTGTAGGTACTGCATTGGACATAGCAACCAGGTGCCAAACCTGTTTCTCCTTGACTGACGACTTAGATGTTACTAGTAGAAAAACTGGTGAGTGAGACCACAGTGGCCGGCAGGTAGAGGCTCTGCTGGCCTCAATCATCCCTACACAACAATGCAGAATCTCCCTTGCCTCTCCCTCCTTTTGAAAGAGTTTGTGCCGGGAAAACTGTGATGTCTTCCAAGGACCTCATTTCACACAAAAGGGTATCACAGGGACTGAGAAGAATGAGCAGTCACCAGCGGATGGGGCGTGTGGGGTGGCCCAAAGGCTGTCGTTTGTAACCGAAACCCTGAGCTGCGCAGCTCCGCCCCTGTACATTCTGCTGTTGCCCAGCTTTCTTCACTGTGGCTTTCAGTGGACGGCCTGGGCATGATGGAAATCACCCTTCAGGGTGTCCCATGGCTGCCTGTGGTCTGGGAGCCCCAGGGCCAAGAGTCTTCTGCAACTTGACCTTCCTCTCTTTAGCCCCAAGTGGGTGACAGGTCTGAAAGGGGAACCCCAGTGCTCAGTGCGTGGGGGGGGGTACGACAAGGGGAGGACTTGGCCCTGTACCTCTTCCCATTGGTTGTCCCTCTACCAACCTTCCTTCTGTCTTCTTTCTGTCCTGGAGGGCGGATGCCCTGTGTGTCTTCCCCACCAGCTCGGGCTTTTGCTATGAGAATGGAAATGAGGAAGGCCAGGCAGTGCCCTCTGCAGGCCAAAGGGGCCCATCACTGGGGGCTGGGCCTCCGCTGGGCTGAGCCTCTTCCTGGGAAAGGCTGAACTGGAGAAGCTCTTCTCTGCACCCTCCCACCTCCCTCCAGGTGTGCTTTCATTGCTTTTGAGGCTGAGGGGAAGCCCGGCCACCTGCCTGCTGGGATTGCAGAAGGAACGGAAGGGGGTGGTGTGTCCCTGTCTCCAAGAAAGGCTGACAGGTCATCAGCGACCCCGCCCCCCTCGGCCTAAACACCTAAAAAGTATTTAAGGTGTTGCAATTTGATAAATGATCAACTAGTTTTCTGCAGTGGCCTTGCTAGATATTTAAATGCAATGGGGTAAATCAAAGCTGTGCATTCCGTAGACAAGCAGTCTGTTTAACACTGAAATTAAGTAATATTTTATGCTTACTATACTACTACATGGTATGTATTTAGCATGCACATTAATGTAGTTTATTTCTAACCTGATGTTATACTTTGTAAGCGTACTGTACCTAGTAATTTAGTGAGTCATCTCACAAGTCTCGGGGGGAAAATCTAGGTGGGTCTCGAAGGAGTGAGACTTTGTGGCTCTTGGCCTAGACAACCTCAGCTCGGGCTGCAGTGGCCGACCTCTGTTCACCTTGTGTCGGGCCCCACCCCCCACCTTTGGGATATAGGATTGCCACCCCAGCCAGCATCCTTACCAGCCTTCCACAGGAGCATGCAGAGACTCTGAGGGGTGCGCTTGTAACCATTTGGAGATAGGAAGGTACTGCCTATGCTGTCACCAAAGACATCGTTGTCTGTCCAGGATGTGTCTCCTGGGGTTCTGAAGGTGGCTAATCTCCTTGCCTTGTTCAGCCAGGATTCTCAGAATAGAGAGCTGGAGAACTGGGGAGCCTTCACTCCATCCTCCCTGCTCACGGCCCCCATCCCTGCGCGCGTCCCCCATCCCTGCGCACGTCCCCATCCCTGCACACGTACCTCATTCCTGCACACGTATCTCATCCCTGCACGCGTCCCCCATCCCTGCGCGCGTCCCCCATCCCTGCACACGTACCTCATTCCTGCACACGTCCCCATCCCTGCACACGTCCCCCATCCCTGCACACGTCCCCCATCCCTGCACACGTACCTCATCCCTGCGCGCGTCCCCATCCCTGCGTGCGTCCCCCATCCCTGCACACGTACCTCATCCCTGCGTGCGTCCCCATCCCTGCGTGCGTCCCCCATCCCTGCACACGTCCCCCATCCCTGCACACGTCCCCCATCCCTGCACACGTCCCCCATCCCTGCACACGTCCCCCATCCCTGCACGCGTCCCCCATCCCTGCGCGCGTCTTGTCTCCCCATTCTGAACACAGCAGGTCTTCAGGGATTTTCTTCTACACTTCTTAGTTTGAATGAGTTCATTTATTTGCTTTTATCCTCTTTGTTTTGCCTCTGTTATTAAAATTAATATATTTATTTTTGAGACTTGTTTAGGAGACCAGTGCTTTTAGAATGTGTGACTCTTCTAAATAAGCAAGCGTCTTGCTTTCTGTAGCATGTGAAGACCTACACTTAATTTCCATTATGACCCCAATGAAACAGCCAATTAAGAAAATTATGGACTCTTTCTACTTAAATCCTCTGTCCTTGATGATAGCTTTTAGCAATGAAAATATTTAGAATTTTTGAAGCTTGCGTTGAACGCTAGGAAATGTTATTTGCATGTGCCAGTAACCCTAACCCAACGCAGAATTACTCTACTCAGCCAGAGAAGAGCCTCTCGGTTCTGAGCAGTAGCCACCTGAGGCCTGGCGGAAGCTGTGAGCCGACAGCTCTGCTCGGCTGTCTTTGTCCTCAAATTTACAAGTATATTCTGAGAAATCCTGGGGCCTCCTTAGGAATTCGTCAGTTCTTGGTTGAATATGACAGTATTAATTCACTAGACTATTGCCAAACTTGACTTTTAGTATGGAAATATTTAAATAGATTCCTTAAAAGAAATGAAAGCCATCATTGGGTTTGAGTGGTTCTAGGGGAATTTTCCTTTTGAAAGACACCACTACTGAAGACTACTGCCTAATCTTTAGGAAGACAGGCACCAGAATGAAGATATGGATGGAGAGGGTCTTAAAATTTTGTATGGAACTTTAAATGTGAATGGGGAGGTCTGGAGGTTTGTGTGGCGTAACTAGTGGCATGGTCTGGGCAGGTGGCGGCTGTTGGTAACCATGTGGTGAAATCCATCTGCCCAGATTTTAGACTTCACATTTTCTTCTTTCCCCCCTTTAATGGAGGATGTGTTTGTCTTGAGTTTGATATCAAAGCAGGTCATTTTTAAATGTGGTCTTCATTTTCTTAGATCGTATTTCTACCTGACCATACCATGCAAGGAAAGTGTTCTCCCCATAGCTTCTAGTAGTTCAACAAGTAGCTTCCTTTTTTTTTTTTGCTTGCTTTTTCTTTTGCAGCTGTTCCAGTATGTTGTCTAGGCTGGCCTCAAGTTTACAATTCATTAGGGTCTCTCTCTCCTAAGGCTGAGAACTTGGGTGTGTGCTACCTTGCCAGTCCATGCATCTTTTTGACATAGAACACTCACCTCTCATTCTTGGGAGGTTTGTTCAAGACCCTCCTGTAGATGCTTGTAAGTATGGGTAGTGTCATACACCACATGACAGACTGTTCACCTCTTCGCTTAAGAAACACTTTATGGCTTTTCTTTGGCACAACCAAGTCACTAACATTGTGATTCTTGTGTCTTGTGCCAATTATTAGCAAATTGTTACTTAAACTCCAGGGTTTCAGTACTTCAACAATTGATCTAAGCCTCGTGCTGGCTGCTCACACCTATAATCCTTAGGTACAAAAGAAGCTAGGATCTGAGAATCACAGTTGGAATTCAGCCTGGGCAGACAAATCTTAAGAGCAGCTTTTCTCCAGTTAAACAGCAAAAAGCCAGAGGTGGACGGTGCGGCTCACATGGTAGAGAGCCAATCTTGATCAAAACACCTAAGCAATAGCACAAGGCCCCCAGTTCAAACCCTAGTAAGGACACCCACAAAAGACAAACTGCTCTGATAACTGGCAGGTACTGGGCAGATAGCATGTACAACTGGGTACTCTGAACAAGTGGATGCTCCCAGTGGAGGTAGAAAGCACCGGGAGACACAGGACTTCCTCCTGCCTCTCACAATAAAAGGTAAAAATAAAAACTTAGAGGTGGTTTATTCTCAGAGTTGGGCCTTAGTATTTTCAGACCACAGTTGACAGTGTCAGGGAACTAAAGCCATGAGAAATGACACCTCGGGTATGGTAGGACTATGCTGTTCGTTGGTTTTCCTGTCACCAAGTATTATATCCCTAGGTCACAACTCTCACTTCAGTAAGGTTATAAGGAAGCTTCTCTGCTTTGTGGTTGGGTCCCCGTCCTATCTCGGTTTAAAGAGAAACATTGCTTTCTTGTTCTTCCTCCCTCTTCTCCCTTTACCTTTTCTCCCTCCATATCCTCCCTTTTGTGGAGGTACTGGAGCTTGAACTCACAAGTCTACTCCAGGCTTCCTCCCCCTGCCCCTGCCCCTGCACTATGCCCAGTTGGAGATAAGAATGTCTTAGCGTTATCTGTCCTGGCTACCTTTTCTGATCTCGGCCTCCTGAGGATCACAGGCTTGAGCTGTGGCTTCGGGAGTGTTTGCTCTTTGAGCCTCAGCTCTGTGCGGCCTTCTCCCTCACGCTGTTCTCTGGACGTGGAACTTCTCTGAGTCAGAAGTCCACTGATGGCCCCATTGTCAACTGTTTTCACTAGATGGCATCAGTACAGGAGAGTGATGGATGTGTGGCTAGGTCACCTTGACTAATCAGTGGAAGTGATTGTGTTCATGGAAGCCAGAGAGTTCTGGGACCTGGTCATGGAGTGCAAAATCAGCGCAGCTCCAGAAGTGTCTGTTAACAGTGTCGGTGCTGGCCAGGGACTTCTGTGCACAGCTCCATTCTAAGGAAAGAATCCTGTGTTAATTAATAGCTTGCTCCTTACGAGAGCGAAGAGGAAACATGTCGCGTTTTATATGCTGTGTGGGGAGATGCCCTCCCTCCACTGGGCAGCCTTGAGCCTCCGCCACAGGTCCTCCAGGGGCCTCCACGCAGGCTCAGGAAGGTTGGGCAGAGGGGCCAGCGACTTCGTTTTCTAAGTAGCGGAAGACATGCATTTGTGTAAGCCAATGGCTGCTCCCCTCTGATTGCATGATCGAGATTCTACTTATCAATTTTTCAGGAAGCCATCTAATTATACAAATTCAAATTCAAAGGCAAGTAAAAAGAATGATTGCCTCTCTCGTGGTAGGGGAGGGGCCCTGGAGCTCTGATCGAATCATAATTTTGCTGCCATTTTTCATCTCCATGCTATTTCACAAATACGAACTTCCTGGTTCTCTCACCCCTTGAGTAGGAATTCGGTTTTCACTCCCAGCACAGGACTGCTGCCCCCTGGCTGAGTGGAGGAGCCAGGCCGGCCCAGGCTCCCCGGTGGGGGCTCATTCACTCAGCCACACTCTGGTCCCCCCCCTCCCCCGTCATCTCTGCTCTGCCCAGGTTAGAGTCCTCTCCCGCTGTATGGCTGCCTTTCAGACTTGTCACAAATATGTCCCCCTTCTTCCAGGGCCACGTTCATTCCCACACCTCACCCCATCTCCAATGCTTGCCAGTATCGGAGAGTTTTGTTAGATCCATTATTTATGTGCTTCGAAATTGTGCTTTTCTTTTCTTTTTTTTTGAAAATCACATAATTATTGCCATAAATCCTTAGGGCAATTTTTCAGCCTCATGCTGGGAAATTAGCCATTAACTACCAGGAACTTGCCCACATTTTAATAGTCAGACCGGCAGCCTGACCCTTGATAAAGTAATGGCGCAGTGTGCATAGTTGATAGATGGCCGCACATCACCGTCCTCTCACGAACCCTGGGTCTCAGGCTCGCTTCCTACCTTTTCTTTTGTAGATGCCCGTAACTAAGCGCAGCTTTTTTTCTGGGTATGTCTACCTTACAGTGTTGGCTTTAAAATAATGCTGGCTTGGGCTTGGTGGTCTTTTGGGAATGAATGAAATGCCCAGACTAGACAAGCAGCTCCCTGATCTTGGGTCAGGACGTGGAAGCTCTTTCTACCTCCTCTTTTGCTCCTGTAGCATCATGGGGATGCATGCACAGGTGTAGCAGCATCCCATGAACAGCCTAAGAAACACTCCAAGCCACAAAGCTAGGAGCAAATATCAAGGCCAGCCCTTAACACTGCGTCCTCCCCCAACTTCCCCTCCTCCCCCCATTCAAAATGGCACAAGAAAACCTCGCTTGGGCGGCACTGTGACTTCCGTCCTCACTCCTGTTCACTAGGGGGAGCAAGGTCTCAGCTGAAGCTGCCACTCCCGGTCCCCATCAGCGTCCTTTAAAGTAGTTCTGTAGCAGTGTCTAGCCACAGTGGGTGTCTGCCTCTACAGAGCCACCTGGATGGATGCGTTTGTTCCGTAAATAGATGTAGCACAGGTGCCTGGTAACTGTGGGGATGGGAGGGCATCAAAGACATTCCCCCACGTTACCCCCCCTCGCGTTACCCCTGTAGCCCGGAGAACTCTGCGCCGTGCTGAGGGCCCCCAGGACCCTGGAGTTGTGTGGTTTTTTTGGAAGGTGGACCTGCTGCCTTGTGCTCCACCATGGTCGCTCGGCCTGCTCGCTGTTGCTTGGTTTTTGGCCCTGGAGTACAAATCACTAAGTGGAGGTTGGCTGGAAATCAGTGTTGATGGCCTGAAGTTATGAGCATGAGTTTCTTGCGCCACCATTGCTGCTTTCAGAAACAAGCGGCAATGTCTCGGGTGTGCAGCTTGCTTGCTTTGGTGCCTGGAAGGAGGCAGGTTTGCTGGCAGGGTCTGGGAGCCCCCTCCACCACTGTTAGGACAGCGGAGCCCGCTCCGAGCGCCCAGATGGCAGGTCCCCTGGTAGAAAGTGGCAGCAAAGTCCTGACTGACCTGTTGGCCTGTGTCCTGGAGGTCTCCAGAGAGTAAGGATTCTTTTCTCCTTGTTTCAGGGTGCATAGTGGCGTAATGCACGCAGACTCCTGCGAGTTCCCCTAAATTCTTAGAGGACCGCTTTGCCTTTTGAATCAGAGTTGCAAAGTTCGATAAAGAATGGCCCTTGTGGATAAGCACAAAGTCAAGCGACAGCGATTGGACAGGATTTGTGAAGGTAAGAGCCAGCGTGGTTGGCGGTTTTCCACAAAAGACATGTGGCCCCTCCCTCAGGTCATCCGAGGTCTGTTCCAGACTCTGCCTGTTGCCAGGAGCCCCTCCTCCCACTGCACCCCTCTGCCAGCGCCCCCCCCCATGCCCTTGGCTGTGCTGGCACTGAGCCTGCCCTTCGTAGGACAGGGCGTGGCCCTCTAGGAGGAGGAAGAGGGGGCAGGCCCTTTCCTTCCCTTCACCCAGGATTGCTTTGCATATGAAAGCCGCTGGATATCTGCTCCAGCTTTGCTTTGCTTTTTTTAACTTCCTGGGGTTTCTGGATTTTTTTATCTGTTTTAAATTAAGACATTTAAAACAGTGAACGCTCAGATTTCCCTGAGGAGTCCAGCACTGCCCCTCGCGGTGTGCCCCAGTCCCTGGTAATGTTTGAAAATACCTGGAAGTATTTACTCATAAAAAGGGGGGAAAATAAGCCTGATTAAAATCTAATGGAAACCTGGGGATAGAATTCTAAAATGTTGACGCAATACCATCCTAAATTAGTGAGTGCCCAGGCATCCAGAGTGTGGGGCTTGGAGGTTAAGTGAGCCCTGCCAGCCCAGGATCAGTGCGGGGGGAGGGGGGACTAGCTTCGGCTGGGGGGTGTTGAGTGACTTCCCTGTAGGGATTCCTGCTGAGGAAACTTGAGGCCAGCCTGGAGCCCCACCTGTGCCACCATGCTCCCAGAGTAGCTTGGGTTGGGGGCAGGAATATTCACCTTCCTGCTCCCCCTGCAGGTACCCCATGGAATTGCGTCCTTTAAGTAGGTGTATCTCTGGCCATCTGAGCCAGAGACCTCCAAGACATTCTTCTATGGAACTGTATCACTGAGAAATCCCTGGGCTCCTGCCATGGGAAGATGGTGTGGACGGGTTTTATAAATTGTTTTAAAACACAGAAAGCTTGATATAAAATAGCACAATGAACACTAATGTATTGTTCACTCACATTTGTCCATGGATACCATTTGCTTTGTTTCTATATATATATATATATATATATATATATATATATATAAAAATAATGTGTGTGTGTGTGTGTGTGTGTGTGTGTGTGTGTGTGTGTGTGTATGGGGGTGATGAATGGATGATTCCCCCCCAAAACAAAAATCCCCAAAATAGCTTGCAATAGCATAACCGTCCTCAGCATCATGTGATACATGTTCCCATTCATATGTCCACACTTTTGGCTTTCACTGTTTTGGTTTTATGTCATCAAGGGTTGCATATTGATGTCACAGCTCTGGAGTCTAAGGAGAGTGTCACATAATCCCCGTAGGCTTTTTGACTTCCAGCAGCATTGGCATAATAGGAGATTTGGTGCCAGTTGGTTTGTAGACCATTCTAGAATTTGGACTCCGTTGTGACTTCCCCATTAAACTGGCTATAAAGTATGGTCTATGAAGGGGTGACTTCCCATGACCTAATCCCTTTGAACAATTGACAGTTGAACAAAGTGAATACTAGGAAGCTGAAACATGTGTTGTCTGCAGGGAGAGGGATTTAAGGGGGAGCAGGGTTCACGAGTGGGGACATGGCGGGTGATTACATCATATAGTCAATGTACACCAGTGAGAATGGAACTGGGAAACCCAGGTTGGGACAGAAGGGAGTTAGAGAAGAGCTGATAAGATGATGTCTTCTACTCATAAATTGACATTGAATTGTTGAACTACTTAAAGATAATTGTACAGCTATTTAAAGATAATAAAAAATAAGTTAATAAAAGAAAACAACTGCCCATTTCTAATGAGGTGCTTCATATCCTCTCTGGAGGATCTGTTGAGCTGCCATATTCGTTTCTGTGAAGCTTTAGTGGGTCAAGGTCAGTATGAGGTGAGCCAGGCCTCCGGGCGAATCCTAGCCACCCACCCAGCCACGCACTCCAGCGGAGGCCTCCTGCCGGGGACTTCAGGCTGTCCCCAGCATGCATCCATGCTTCCCTACATCTGTGAAGTGAGACTTGGAGACCAGAACATTTTTATAATGGAAGGTTCTGTGTCATCTTTATCTGTATGTGCAGGATACTACAGAAACTGTAGCAGTTGTGCTTTTTCAATTCCTTGATAGCCACTTCCTATGATTTAAGAACTTTTTTTCTGTGATCCCGCCGCCCGCCATCCTGCTGTCTGGGCTAGGGTAGTGGCTGGCCCAGTGTGCTTTTACTAGCAGTCCTAATGTGTATGAACCGCCGATGCTGTGACACCTTTCAGAGCTCTGTACAGGTGGGCGGTCATTTTACAACTGCCTCCAGCAAGACACTGGCCAGCTGGCTGTTTGCTTAACTGCTGTTCTCTCTGGCTTTTTCTGTCAGATCATCTTCATGGATTTGGCTGTTTGTTCTACAAGAGGTCCTTGTACTACTAGGATACTTCCGTGCACGTATGCGCACACGTGTACACACACGTAAACATCCTTCTTGTCAACCTTAAACCACTTGTGGAGTTTTGGGTACGGATGTCCAGCGAGTCTTGTCATGATAGCCCGTGCCCAAGGGGTGCTTCCTGTGTTCCCAGCGATGGCTTCCCGGAAGCCCCCTCCCTGTGGACACCCATCCACTCTGGGGTTTTGTCTTTCTGCTTACTGGTTTCCTTACAGTTAGCATGTGCACGCACCGACTACACTGCAGTGCGGAGTCCCAACCCTGGGATTCTGGACTGGACGAGGCTTTGTCATTTCCCCTGAGCATCACCCCTGTTCAGTACTTCTCCCAGAGGACTGCTGCCATCTGAGTTCTCACAACCCATCGCTCTGTTTAGTTCTCTTTTTTGCCGGTTGTGGGGCTTGAACTCTGGGCCTGAGCACTCTTTCAGCTCTTCAGCTCAAGGCGAACGCCCTACCACTTGAGCCACAGCATCACTTCCGGCTTTTTTCTGCTGAGGAATTGGACCCAGGGCCTCATGCATGCAAGGAAAGCACTGTGCCACTAAGCCACCTTCCCATCCCCATTCTGCTTAGTTCAGATTTTTGTGCTAGTACTTGGGCTTGAACTTGCAGTCTCTTGCTCTCCATTGGCTTTTCTCCTCAAGGCTGCTGCTGTACTTATTGAGCCATAACTGTACTTCTGGCTTTTTACTGTTTAATTGGAGATGAATCTTTTGCGTTTGTCTGCCTGGGCTGGCTTGGGGCTGAGATCCGGTCATCACGGTTTGAATACAGCCCAGAGAGAAAAATCTGATAAGCTATCTTTCTTCAGTTAACCAGCAAAAAAAGTTGGATTGGAGGTGTGACCTAAGTGGCCTAGTGTTAACTATAAGTAAGCAAGCTGAGCAAGAGTACACTGAGTCCCAGTACTCTATTTACATGTGTGCCCGTGCGTGCACGACACACACACACACACACAGAGCTAAAGCAAACGCTTCATGCCTGTATGCATTCAGAATTCAATATGGGATGAGGCCTGGAGCACCCTGCTGAAAGGAGGGCACCGCTGAAGTCTTTGGGGTTCCATTAAAGTCAGCTGAAACTGAACAGCTCTTTCATGATGACCCAAAAGCCAGGTCTTAATGTGTCGTTTTCAAACAACCTTTCTATTTTGATATTTGTAATTTGTGCTCTGCCTTTTCTTGATAACCGGCTATCAAAACAATCCTCAAGTGCTCTTGTATAAAAATAATTGGGGAGCAGGCTTTGAAAGCACTGGCTGGTCAGAATCTGAGTGCAGACGTCTGTTTGTGATGTGTGATTTATCTGATGTATGGTGCAGGGGTTCTTCGGTTTGCTGACACAGCTGATGTGTTGCATTGTAATGGTGCCAGGCAAAGTCTGACTATCTTGTGGATCATGCCAGAGCTCATCGGTTGGCCACATCCACTGAGCGATTTGGGGAGGAGGGGCATGTCTCTTCTGGTTGTCACCCTCAGCCTCTCGAGTGACCCAGACCAGCTTTGCCACAGCCCTGGTGTCATGATCCTTGAACACAATCTTAGAACATCTTTGCTGTGACTTTGATCTCACCACGTAGCTCAGCATAACCTTGAGCTCAAGATCTTCCCGCCTCAGCCTCAGATCTTGTATTACAGGAGCATGCCCCCGCAATGTTGTAATGCCTTCTGCTGTATGTTTGGTTGGTGATGTCAGGAATTGAATCCATGGCCTGGTGCATACTAGATAACATTGTACCACCTGCTGGTGGCTTTTTGTTACCCTTCTAACTGTGAGTTTATGCTGTCATCGACTAAACACAGTACTGTGGCTATCAGAGATGTAACTTGGTGGGATGGGGCAAGTAGATACATAAGTTCTGTAAGAGGAGATAATAGAAAGCTAAGTTGAGCTTTGATCATCCCCTTTAATCTAACTCAATGGTGGGTGATATGAACTCTTAATTGACCAGTGGTGAGGACTGCAGACGTGGCTCAAGAGTTCCCTCCTTTGAGTTCAAACTCAAGCCATCATTGCCACAAAAGAAGCAAGCTTACCGTTCCTCACCCATGGACTCCTAAGGACAGAACAAAATGAAGTGACCAATAGCTGTTCCCTGTCACCTTTGTCACTTTTCAAAAATTAGAGCCACAAAGAAAAAGCCTGGGGTGGATGTGAGAACATTTCCCTATGGCTTTCTTTCATGGAAAATACCACTGCAGATTCACATCTCGGTAAAATATCCCGCAGAAAGCCAATCTGAAAAGGAGATGCAACCCCGGGTCAGCAAGGGAGCCCAGTGCCAACGCACCAGGCTTCGCTGGCATGGGGCTGGTGGGCGTCCCTTGGGAGCAGCCCCGCCTGACACCTCCCCCAGATGGCTGGGTTTTCTCCCTAGAGGAAGATCAGAGTGCACAGATTTGGTCAGAATTACTTTTTGTTTCAGTTTGGTTTTTTTTTTTTTTTTATCATTTATTCTGGGTAAGTTTTGTTTCTCCTTTCTTGAATGCATTAAACCATGGCTATTTGTTGCATCTTGTAGAGAAACAGTATGGAAGCCCGTGGTATTGCACACTCCCAATCATTTCTAATCTGTTTAAGCCCCCCAAAAGTAGGGTTTTTTTTAAATGTGGGATTTATAATGTTGCTATACATTTTAATTATACGTTGGGATCAGGCAATTATGCACATTTCCAGTAATTAAGTGATTAGCTCTAATTACAGTAGCTGTATAAATATACAATAGTCAACTAGTCATGGCTGGATTTCATAGCACAAATAAACATACTAGCATAATGCCCCCTAGTGTACAGGTAAGGAAACAGTTACAAAACAGGAATACAATTCTTTGCGAGGGATCGAAGTTGCATTGCCTTACCTAGCCGTGGTGTTCAGTATTGGAGCCACATACTCCTCCCTTAGGGGCTGCCTACCTTGTTCACACTCATAGGTAGTAGTGTGTCCGTGCCACATCAGCCCATTCCTGGGCCTCTGAGGATCATTTTGGTGTTTGGTTAATTCTCTGTTGACCATTTGTCAATAGAGGCCAGGTACCAGTGGCTCACACCTGTCATCCTAGCTACTCAGGAAGCGGAGATCTGAGGATCATGGTTCAAAGCCAGCCCAGGCAGGAAAGTCCTTGAGACTCCTGTTTCCATTTAACTACCAAGAAGCCAGATATGGAGTGCTAGCTTTGAGCAAAAAGAGCTCAGGGACAGTGCCCACACCCTGAGTTCATGTGCTCGGGATGGGCACCAAAAAGTAAGTTTCTTTTTGTACCTGTTGGTTGCTGGTGGGTGGGTTCTTTGTTCTTAAAGGCTCTGCGGCCGCGTGTTGGGACCGCTGGAGTCGGCTCTGGAGCTCAGGCATGTGGTGTGTTTTCCATCAGTTCTGCTGGCTTGTGTCCTGCTCCCATGGTGACACCCCCATCCTCAGCTCAGACCTGGGCCTCCAGGTGGCATCCCCAGCCTGCAGAGCCCTAGCAGACGCATTTCCTCCTCACACGGAAGTGTGCGGGGCTGGTCTGTTTCCCTTGGAGCAGTCGGCGCCTCCAGCAGCATCTCCACGCTTAGACAGTAGCTGTGTGTACGCCATGCCTGCAGGCAGTGTCCCCACAGGTGCCAAGAAGGTTCCGGGCTTCCAAGAACATTCTAGGCCTAGTGAGTATTTGAGGACACGCTCATCTCCCAGGAACTCGCCCGCTTTCCTTGTAGACAACTTGCAGGCATTCAAGCATGCAGTGAGAGGTCACGTTGGTCACAACCTCAGTTGGTATGTCCTGGAATGGAATGGGTGGCTGTGTCGGAGTAAAGCCCAGGCAGGGTTCGAAGAGTGCTCCCTCTCCAGAGAAGCCTCGTGGCCCTTTCTGACACGGGAGCGCTGGGCGGGCTGGGTTCCCAAAAGGAGGGGAGGGAAAATGATCTGTGCCCGTCTGCACACCCACAAAGACCTCGCCCCCCTCTGCCCTCGGCCCTCGTGTCTCACCCAGAGTAGTCTCAGTCTTGGTTCTCACAACCTGCTTGGATGTGCCGAGAGTCCTTCCCTTCCCATGGCACCCGGAGAGGGGGAGGGAGCCACGCCTTGTGGAAGGAGACATCAGCCCTTGTGTCTTTAAGGCGTCTTCACAGCTCCCCCCTCCCCCCCCCCAACTGTTAGGCCAGGGCTCCCTGTGCTCCCGGGCAGTGTCAGATGTGGGAAGAATGTTCTCCACTGCTCCTCAGCACTGCTGTGGAGACGTGGCTGCTACGCAGTCCTGGGAAGGGGCTTGTCTGACAGGGCGTAGCTGTGGCTTCCCCCTCACCCTGGGGAAGGCCCATGGCTGTTGCCTCCTCTTTACCCAGGCCGGGGCCTGTCTCACGCATTGATGTGTGCTGTGGGGTCTGGGACTTCCGTGGGGTGCTGGCGCGGCGCGGCACGCCGGTCTGCCCCTGCGGCTGCCGTCCCCGGGTGATTCCGGGTTATCTTCTCACCTGCGTGGATGGCAGTGTTTGTGGGACAGGGGTGAGGCGGACTTTGTGGACTTTGCCCTGTGCTCAGGGCGCCTTGACACACAGGTGTGGCTCAGCACGGGGCATCCAGGGCTTCAAGTGTGAGTCAAGTGTAGCCCGTACAACTGCGGCTCAGGAACTTTGACAGTGCCACGAGAAGCTGGCTCGAGGTGACGCGTGTGCCTTTGCTTTTATTAAGTGGTTAAGCTGATGAGCCCCACAAGGGCTGGAATCATTCGGAGCATGGCTAACCTTGAAAGGGCGCCTCGGCGTGGACAGAGCAGTCCTCTGCACATCCACACGGCCCGTGGCCTCCCATCAATCCCACGTGACTGCCTTAATAAACCCTCAGGAACACCAGGTATAAGACACAGGACAGGCCTCTCATTCATCCTAGCCACTTGGAACAAGACTGGAAAACCATGAGTTCAAGTCCAGCCTGGGCAAAGGAAGCAATACCCTATCTCAAAGCTAGAATTAAATGGGGTTGGAGGTCTGAGTATATAATTCACATGAGCACTTGTGTAAATGAAGTTTGGGTTCCACCCGAAGACAAAAACTTAAAACACCAGACTTCCTGTGACTGTTTTACTAATGTTGCTCTCCCCTGCCCCCCCCCCACCACCTTCCCATTTTGTAGTTAGATTAACAAATTACTTTGGTAGATAATATTGGATGGACAATGAAAGGACTTTTTCAAAGCTAGAAAAGTTTTCAAATGTAAACACCTTAACAGAAAAGCTACATGGCCTCTCTCCACATTCCAAAGGAGGAAGTGGTTTTATCATAGGCCTATTTTTGGCCGTTTCAGCCGGAAAACAGTGTGGAACCCACTGACCTCAGCAGTGTCTCTGGGGAGCTGCGGGGATGGGAGTTGTGGGGAGACGATCTTGCTGATGGGCAAGCCCAGGACCACCTCCTTGGGAGCTTCTGGTTTCTGCCTGCAGGTTCAGAGCCGCCCTTCCCAGAAATCTTTGTTCTGCAGTGGTCCAGGGACTGACGTCCCGGCAAGTTAGTGTGGGCTTCTGATGAGCCCAGTCAGACATGAGATGCTTGTTTGGGTCTGGGGGCTGCTCTGTGGAGCATGGGTTCCTGGCTGGTCTCATGTTCTCCCATCTTGAACTGGCCTGGGGTGGTCTGAATCTCTGGAGGTCTCCGCACTTGTGAACCTCTGCCTTACATTTCACAGGAAATGGGCTTTGTGCAGATGTTGCTTGCATGTCTTAGATATTTGGGCTTTCCCCAGTTAGCTTTTTGTTGTGTTTATCTTGTCTGCCGGAGAGTTTGAGTGTCTTTTCTTTATTATCAGATCTTTTTTTCTTTTGACAATCTTATTTTTATTGTATGAACTTTTCTGTGGATCCTTGTAGCATTGAAAGTTCAAGTCCATAGGATTTACTCTTTCCAAGATCGCTTCCATCTTGCCTTTAAAAGAGAGATGTTTAGACCAGGCGCTGGTGGCTCACGCCTGTAATCCTAGCTACTCAGGAGGCTGAGACCTGAGGATCATGGTTCAAACCCAGCCCGGGCAGAAAAGTCTGCGAGATCTTATCTCCAATAAAGCACTAGAAAACCGGAAGTGGTGCTGTGGCTCTAGCAGTAGAGCACTCGCCTTGAGCTGAAGAGCTGAGGGACAGCGCCCAAGCTCAGAGTTCAAGACCCATGACTAATCAAAAAAAAAAAAGAGAGAGAGAGAGGGAGATGTTTAGAACAGCAGTCCTTTCTGGGCGATTGTAAAGTGTTTAAGGGGGGATAAAACCCTGCCAGAGTGTTTGTGGCTCCCGAGCTCCGGGGCGGGTGTTTCTCCCGACCGGCGGGAAGCATCTGTCATAATGTTTGTGGAATCCAGCAGCAAGGCTGCGGGAGCTCTGGTAGCTGCCAAGCAGAACAGGCCCGAGAGCCAGTCCAGGCCCCGTGGTTCTCCGGCAGAGGTGACCCGGCCCACCACACCCTCGCCGCTACCCGCTCTGAGCCGGCGGCCAGGCACCGATGTTGTGTTTTGTTAGGCATTTAAGGACTGTGCTGAACACACTGGCAGTAACTGGTACGGCCCGGAGCGCCACCCTGAGGGAAAGCCACGTCCCACAGCGGTCTCGCGATAGCTCTGGCACGACCCAGCTCTCTGAAGGGGCTGCTGCGTTCATCAGCTGTGCCTCACAAGAAGTATGGCCAGTGACCGCGGAGGCACGGCAGGCGGGCGGGAGGGGATCCTACTTGCTGTGTGACAGTGTTCTCTCCCTGGAAGGGCAGAGCTATCCTAAGTTGGGGAGCCCTTCCCCCTGACACTGGAGAGCCACTCTTCCCTGTGGGGCTTGTGGGTTCCCTGAAATAGAAGAGGAAATGACGAGGCGCCTGGGCTGGGCTGCAGGAGTTACTCGGCCATCTTGTCTCTGGTCTGAGTGTCCTGCAAGGGGCAGCAGCCGTGTCCCCCTCCCAAACTGAAGTTGTCCTCATTCCCGGAAGGACTGTCTGGAGGGGAGGAGGCTCTGCTGGGCTTCAGAACTGGTCAAGAGGGCGCCCTGGGCCTGTGCCAGCCCTTCAGGGCCGCTCGCGGCAATTCGTTCTGGTTCGGGATATGTGGTGACGGGAAAGGCCGGCGTCTGTGCAGTCAGGGGCTCTGTGAACATTTTCCTGTCTTGGTGGGTCTGGGTGAGCCCAGCCTCAGGCCGGGATGCGCTGTGGGATGCCCGCATGTATCTGCGCCTGCCTGGCCTTTTCTGCCCGCCAGTGGAAAGATGGCAGACACTGGCACCGTGAGGACAGTGTGTGCAGAGATGCAGCATTTTACAGGCAGCGTCTTCCGTTTAACCTCCCCCCACCCTTTCGGGCATCTGGGGATGTGGGGTGGTGAGTTTTGGTCCGTTTGCCACCCAGCAGGGCATTTTCCAGTTGGTTTGCGCATGTACCGGGAAGACAGGAAAAGACGGTGCGGGGTTTGCGTTCCGCCTTGCGTTCGCCAGGTGGGTGTTCTACCACTTGATTCAAGCCTCTAGTCCCTTGTAATAGTTGGTCCTTTTCACAATGGAGTCTGACCAGGCTGTGGTCCTCCTAACTTTGTGCTTCCCTTCCCGGTGTCATTGGAGATGAGAGGAACACACTATTGACTGAGTTCAAATCTGAAAACCTTCATTTTCCTTCCCTGGCCACAGTGCCCCAAATGATGCCTCCCAGGTACCCAGGGTCATGAGTGTGAGCCGTGGGGGCTCTGACTGCGGCGTGGGCCCCATGCAGATGCTCTGTGCGGAACGGGGGTCATCTCATCAAGCTGGTGCTCACCCGGCCAGAAGTCAGACGGGTGGCTCAGCTTCAGAGACAGAGCAGCAGTGTTCGGGGGGTATAAAGCACTGTGTGCCCCACGTTTCGTCTGGACCCAGTGCGGGGGGAGGGACAGCGTAGCACTGCCCTGCGCCTGCAGTTCCTGCGCTGTAACTGCACATCACTGCGTCCAGCGATCACCTCTTTCTCTGTAGTCAGGTTTGAACTTAGACCTCTGGTTAAGAGACACTCAGTGAAGCCACACTGTCCTGGATGTGATGGCCACAGATGCACATACTACCTCATTTAAAAATGTTTAGTCAGGGGCTGGGAAGGTGGCTCAGTGGTACAGCGCTTGCCTTGCATGCATGAGGCCCTGGGTTCGATTCCTCAGCACCACATAAGCAGAAAAAGCCAGAAGTGGCGCTGTGGCTCAAGTGGTAAGAGTGCTAACCTTGAGCTGAAGAGCTGAGGGACAGCGCCCAGGCCTAGAGTTCAGGCCCCACGACTGGCAAAAAAAAAAAAGTTTAGTCAGGTGCGGTGGCTCACACGATAACCTCAGTTACTTGGGGGGGAGGAGGGTGTCCAAGTCTGGCTCCGATGAAAGCTTGGAGACCCTATCTGTGCAGCAAGTGCAGTGTGACTCGTGCGAAGGCACTTGCCTGCTAAGTTGCAGAGGAGGGGTGCGCTTCCAGTGGCTTCCAGACGACCATCTTTGATGTTGTGGCGCATTGCCTGGCAGAGGGCACAGGATGGCTTAATCTCCTGCCCCAGCTGCTAGGTTCCGTAGGCACGCCTGACAGAATGATTCGCCATCATAGGGAAAGGAAGGAATGCGGGTGTAAGCAGTGTAACCATGTGGTTCATAACCACAGCCCCCAGCTCAGGCTGCAGACCTGGCCTGCCTCTCCCAGCCCCTGGCCTGCTCGCAGCCTACAGCAGGCTTTCCTTCCCTCAGCACCGCACCGTGTTTGTTCTTAGCTGTGTGTGCCGGATTAACGCTTCATCATGGGGGGATTAGGGTTGGACTGGCATCCAAGCAGTCTCCCTTGGCGGCTGTGGGGTCCATACTTGGGGAGCATGCCTGAGAGCGGGGGGGGGGGGGGGGCTTGTCCTAAAAGCACCTCCGCGGCGGTGTGGGATAAGCCGCAGCTGCTGCGGGAGGCCTGGCCGGCGCAGGCCGCCGGCTCCATCAGTCTGACGAGATGTCACATGGAACAAAAGCTTTAGGGGTTTTATTTAGCTCCTAATCCCCACACTGAGGAAGCAGAGGTCCCTGTGAGCCTGCAGCCGGGAAGCGGACAGGCAGGCTCCAGCACCGGCTCCTTTCTGGGCCTGAGCCGGGCAGGCAGACCCCGGGGCCCGCGGCCGGGCAAAGCCAGGCAAAGGGACCGTGAGTCTGCTGTTGAGCCTACTAAGGTTTCAGAGGATTAATAATTGAGGCTGGGCTTTGAAACACAAAGCGCCCGTTGGTGCTTGCAGCCATCTCGGGCGGGCCGGCGTTCTGTCGGGTCTGGTGTTGATGGATGTGGCCGAAGATTGAGAACGAGGCCTCCTCCCTGCCTGGCCGCCGCCGTGCACCCCGCCGATGCCGGTTCCCAGCAGGCACGGCAGCGTCGGGCGCTCTCAGAGCTGGGACGCCGCCGGCTGGTACGAGGGCCCCTGGGAGAATGCGGACGCCCCGCGGGCTCCGGGGAGGAGAAGCTCCCTGACGTATGGCCCCGGAGAGGGGGGCTGGGGGGACCCGCCGAGCCACCGGGCGCTGGACGCTGCCCTGCCGGGGCCTGCCGAGCCTTTCCTCTACCGGGAGGCCTTTTACAACTCGGTGGCCACGAGGAAGGGCCCGCTGCCCGACTTGGCCTTCTACGACGGCCGCCAGGCCGCCATGTCCGGCCGCAGCTCGCTCCTGCCCCAGGACTACTACAGCGAGGCGGCCCGGGGGACCCGGCTGTCCAAGGAGCCTCCTCCCTATTTTCGGGACCCGGGAGTCAGCCGTGCGGTGCCCGCCTACGGAGCGCTGGGCAGCCGAGGGCCGTGGGAGCAGCTACCAGGCCAGGTGCCCGTCCTGCAGGACGCCAGTCACCTGTACCGAGATCCCGGGGGGAAGATGGGGCCTGCGGGCCCACGGCCTCCGGGCAGGGCGCCGTCTCCTGGGCGGTACGGGAGGGAGCTGCCCGACCCCCGGCTTGGGGTGGAGGCAGCGGCCTACCCCTCCAACCAGCTGTACAGTGATGCCGGTGAAAGGCCTGCGGACCCTACCCCCGCCAGACAGGCGGCCCCCACCTGCCTGGTGGTGGACCCCGGGGCCGCGGCCGCCTCTGACAGCAGCCGCGGCTATGGGCCCGCGCGGGAGGCCGTCCTCCCCTCCAAGCTGCCTTACGAGTGCGAAGCGGACCTGTGCGCCTTGCCGGGCCCCGGGGGCAGGAGGAGCGTGCCGCCTGAGTTCCTGGCGCTGCTGCGGGCGGAAGGGGTGGCGGAGACCACGCTGGCCGCCCTCCTGCAGCAAGGCTTCGACTGCCCGGCCGTCCTGGCCACCCTGGAGGACGCGGACGCCAAGGCCGTGGCGCCCAACCTGGGCCAGGCCCGCGTCCTGAGCCGCCTGGCCGGCAGCTTCAGGGCGGAGATGCAGCTCCGGAGACAGGGCCGCGCCGGCCCCCCACCCCGGGCCCGGTCCAGCAGCTTCAGCCACCGGAGCGAGCCGCTGCCCGGGGACCCCGCCCTGCAGGCCCAGCTGCCGCCGGGGCCCCTGCAGGCCCCCCGGCCCGGAGACCTGGCCCGCCGCCCTGCCAGTGCTCCCTCCCAGCACCTCCTGGAGACAGCGGCCACGTATTCTGCTCCCCTCCTCCCCCCCAACCCCGGCTACAGCTCTCCCACCCCCTGCGCCCTGACCGTGCGGCTGAGCCCCTCCTACCCACCCCAGGCTGGGGTGGCCTTGACTCACCCCGGCCCCCTGGCCCCCCTTCACCCAGCCCCCCGAACAGCCTACTCCACCTCATACACCGTGCCCATGGAACTCCTGAAGCGGGAGCGGAGTGTGGCCGCCTCCCCGCTGCCCAGCCCCCACGGCAGCCCCCAGCTCCCGCGGAAGCCCAGCGCCCCCAGCGAGCCCGCCGCGCCGCCGCCCGCCAGCCAAAGCCTCCACACGCCTCACTCTCCGTACCAGAAGGTGGCCCGGCGGACCGGAGCTCCCATCATCGTCTCTACCATGCTCGCCACGGAACCAAGTAACCTGTCCTTCCCACTACAGTCAGCTGGGTGCTCGAGCAGCCGGGGAGGGTGCAGAGGCCGGAGCACGCGCAGGGGCCGGGGGGGGGGGGTGCTCCCCAGGGGCTCCACACAGGCCCCCACACACCAGAAAGTCCTGCTGTGGCCAGTTTCCGGGCAATGGGCCTACCCCCTGGCGTAGCAGCCCCTTTCCAGCCCTGGTGGATGGGCGGATGTCCCTGTATGGTCTGGAAGTGTAGCTGTCTTCCTGGTGGCTCAGAAGTCTCGAATCAGGCCGTCTGGTTTGGTGCTCAGGGGTAATTCTGCGGATTCCGTGGAGTGGCTTTGGAGACGGCGGGGTGTTTGAGCGTGTGGAGGCGCACACCTCTGTAGTGCCCACACACACTGCGAAAAGCAGCGATTACCCGCCGCAGAGATAAAAATGTGTGTATTTCCACACTTGTGGGTTAAACAAGGCAAGATGTTGAAATCCCTTAGAACTCACTGTTTCAAAAACATATTTAGTCTCTCATCTGGGAAAATACAGTTGGGAATTCTGCTTGCTCGTAGGGAAGAACGTATTACCAGGTTGAGGAAAATCCGAGCCGTGCTAGATGGATTTCTTCAAAGCGTGAACCAAATGTAACTGATCACACGTCTTTTGTGGGTTGTGGTTGTTAATCATCCTCTGAGCAATTAGGTTTCTTGTATTTTAACTCTTGACTGAAAATCGAAAATATGTCCATTATCTGCCTCCCGACACAGTTTAGAAAACAGTTCTTTTAGATTACTTGCCGTGTTTTCCTGGGCATCTGGCGTGAGTGGAGCGCTGCCTTGCAGACAGCTCTCCCGGAACCTTTCCGTGCACGGGTGCCCGGCGAGCTGGCTGCTGCCTGTCAGGGCTGCCATTTTTGCTCCCCTAGCTTTACCTTCCCAAGGTCACTACCTTCCCAAGGGTTCACAACCTCTGCGTGCACTCTTCCTAAAGAATCCAGCTTGTCTTCCTGGATTTTTTTTTTTTTTTAATGTACTAAGAAGGAAGTCCGAGGATAATTTTTCCAAGGGCCCCATGCCTCCTCCTCTCCCAGTCATTCTTTCTTTGCAACCAACTAATTTGCATGGCGATGACATTTGTTGCTCCAGTAATTTCATCTGATAATGGCTGGGCTTGCAAAGCGGATCTGAAAACATATTCCTTAATTATGTGTTGCTAAGCAACCAGAGGGTTTGGTCATAATCACAGATTATCTCCTCCTTGAAGTCGTGGAAAGGTTTTGCTGAAGGAGGACCTGCAAAATTGCCTTCTCTCCCCCCCCCCCCCCTTTCTGTTTATTTTTGCAGTGTCTTCTAACAAAAACACTCACTGTTGTTTGGGTGTGGGGTGAGGGTTTCATAAGCTGTTTAGAGTGTGATTGTTAACACGCTCTTTCGCAGACCGAAGGATATTGATTTTGATTTTGTGTTGCGTGCCAGCACGCCAGTGCCGAGGACGTCTGCCAGCAGATGAATTTCTCTGTCGAGTGATCTGTCCCGGAGCACCCATTGTCATCTTGGTTCCTTCTTGTGCTTTCCGTGTTGCACGATGGCTACCCTGTCGCGGCAAGGGTCGGCTGGGTACTTGGCTTCCTGCTCTCTCAAAGGCAGGGGGCAGGGGCCCTGGGCTGGGGCAGGTTCTGGGTTCTGGGGCAGGTTCTGGGTACCGGTGTGCCCAAGAAGATAATGCTTTCATTAAGCCAAGCACAGGGACCTGAGGTCTGTACCCATGGCCCACCTCTCCTGAGCCTGGAGACGCCATTCTCTACTTGTTGACGCACAGCCGGGTTACTCATCCGCAGCACCACCAGCCTTTACCGAGTTAGTGTTGGCATCCCATCCCGAAGGAAGAAAGCTCTCTTCCTTCAGACCATCCGGAGAGGCGATGGTTTATAGCGCTGCTGCTGCTGCTGCTGCAGTTGCTTTGGCTGTCCCCCCACCCCACCCCTTGGTTTTTTAAACCAGTAGGCTTGTGTTTGCCAGCCCAGCCCATTGACCGGGCAGTCAGCAACAAGGCAAAGTAGGCTGATGTGCTGGGTTGTCTGGGTTCTGTTTGAACCTTCATGAGCGACCGCCTGGTGGGTCCCCCTCGCTCCCACACTCGCTTTGCTGCCTGGCATGCATGGCCAAGCCTTCCCACGGTGGCCGTCACGTGTGGTCACCCACAGCCAATGTTGGCTGCTGCTCTGGCTCCTGTGTGCCAGGGGTGGGGAGGGAGGGCGATACAGACAGTGAGGTAGCAAGCCGCCATCTTCGTGTCTCCCCACAAAGGCATCAGAGCCCCGCCCACAGAGCACCCCACCCACGGACAGAGCTCACAGTCCGGGAGCCTTGAGTGAGCAGCTGCCATCCCTGCCAGTTTTCACAGAGACAGGTCCGTTTTCCACGAGCCAGTTTCTCTTCGTGTACTTGGTCTGAAGTACCAACCACAGAATGTTCAGAGCAGAGAAACAGTCCCGGGGCTCCTTGCTAAATTAGGAGTCCCAGGGAGACCCCAGGCGGTAGCAGCGGTCTGTGTCATTCCTGCGATCTGAGCAGCTGATGCAGGGGTCAGCAGAGCCGTGGGGAAGCTTTCACGGTTGGCCGCCTGTTCCTTATCACCCTGAACATGAGGGGAGAATTCGCAGGTTTCTTGCTAGTAAGTGGGAGACTCGCCATAGATTTACCATGAAAAACATCCACTTGTGACCCGTGCATGGCCCCTGAGCCACTCTGCCATCTGATTCTCGTGGTGAAGCTCCTGTGGCATTTTCCTGTGTGGTCTTTGGTCCACGAGGATCTGAGCCTAGCTGTCAGCAACAGCTGTAGGACACAGGAAAAACTGAATGGACAGAGGTAAAGGCAGGAAAAGATGCAGCCGGAACACAGCCTTCCCAGTAGACCTCTCCAAACAGAGACGACAGGTGTGCGGATTTCTCCATGGGCTTTCTAGCATCAGCAGGAAATCACTTCAAAGATTTATGTTGGTGTGGTGGTTCATGCCTCTAATCCCAGCTGCTGGGAAGGTAGATAGAGTAACAGTAACAAGAAAGTTAATGAAGCCCCATTTTACTCACGAGTCTGAGCAGGGCTAGTCTACCTCTGGTTCCCTCACAAAACCTTGTCTGAGCATTAAGCTTACTATTCCATCTAGGGTACAAAATAAATCTTGTTTCTTGTTTGGGTTGGGGTAGTACTTGCTTGTGAACGCGGTGACAGGCGGAAGAACAGATCTCCCCGCCATGCCCGGGACAGCGGCTTGCTTTTGCCTTAGGTCTTGGCCAGGGCCTCGTTCTAGTGAAGTTGCTGCCAGCCGGCCGCCCCGTGCTCCTGCCTCCAACTGACCCTGACCTCTGAACCCCGCTCCCTTCCTGAGGGGATTTTTTTCCGTGAAGGAATCCCCGAGTTCGCAGTGTCTTCCTGTGAATGGCTTTGAGCGCGGGTTGCTTTAGAAGTCTTGGGAATTAAGGGAGGTGGCAGGCGAGGAGGGGCTGCTACGCCCGGAGGTCATCTTCCTGCCCAAGAGCCAGGGCTGCCGTGCCGGCTGCCACCGAGCAGCCCCGCTTCTCAGCAGCCTGGAGCTGGGCCTCGCGCCGCCCTAGCCACGGAAGGGCAGCGGTGCTGCTTTTATGGGTGTTCAGCCCGGAGGAGGCGAGGAAAAGCGTGGAGCCGCCCAGGCCCGAGGGGAGCCGTGTGGTCTCTTCCTGGAAGGACAGTGGGCCAGTCCACCTCATCTCAACCAGAAGCCCCAGAGCCGCGGGACCTGGTGGGATCTGTTTGTGCTGCAGCCTGCTTGCTCCTGGGGTCCTCGGCCGCAGCAGGACCTGCCAAGACCAGGCCCTTTTCCTGAGCTCTGCAGGGACTCGGGTCCATTCCCAGACTCTCACCCACATAGACTGGGGGGACCCCACGCTGCTCAGGAGCCGCCTGTGCTGTCCTCAGCTTCCTGAGCTGTTCAGCTCTTCTCTGCCCACAGCACCGGCGTGCTGACGTCATACCTGACTGTGAGCCAGAACTCACCCTTCCAAGGCCCGGGAGGAAATGTCCAGAAGACAGCCTTGCGCAGGGACCCCTTGCAGAGCGTTGCTCTGGGGGGCAGTGGTAGCGTTTGCTGCCTGTGGCTTTGGGGTGGGTTTGGAGCGGGGCTTGCTCTCCCATGCAGTTTTGGAGAGAAACCATGAAGCCCCGCTGCGCTCTGGGCAGTCAGTTGGGGGGCAGGGCGGGGCGGGGCGGCCAGTATGGCACTGCGATTGCTTCTTACTGGTTCTATGGATCGATGCCCGAGTCTCAGCAGTAAAGGAAGGAGGCGTTCCACGGAACCCCACGGATGCCCTGGTCCCCAGACGCCCTGCTGAGGGCGGCAGAGCACAGCTTCCACCTCCGTCTGAATGAGCGCCAGCCAGTGCCAGTGCCCAGGACTTTCTAGGAAGATGCCTGCCGTGGGAAGCTCTGGGGAGCAGAGGCAAGCTTCACTGTGTTGGTTTTGCTGTCTGGGATGAGCCCTGCTCCCTGAGCTTGTCTCCGGTGCCCGTGGGAAGGGCGTCCCTCAGGCGGCTGGGTATGGGTGTGCACGGGCAGACACTTCCCGGCGGGACCGTGTCCCTGTCCCTTGTCTGAGGTTCAGAAATAGGAATGGGTGGCCAGTTATTCCACTTTGTGGCCAGAGGCTGAGGTTGGGTGCTCAGCTCCTGGAGGTCGACAGGCCTAGAAACCAGTCCTAGCCACACTTGCTCACTGGGTGGACCTGGGTGTGTTCAGCTCACCACCCAGTGCCCTCTTCCCTGTTGAAGAACAGGACCTGCCGCCGCACAGGCAGGCCGCCCAACTGCAGTGACCGAGAGGAGGTGACAGCCATGGCGGTGGTCGGGAGCCCAGGGGAAGGGGGTGTGTTCGTGCCGGGGCAGACCACCGTCCCCTGCTGCATCGCTCACACCTCCATTTCCATGTGTGTTCTTGGCTGTTGGTGCTGCATGACTCAGTAACTTCGATAAAGTACTGAAGATGAGTTACAGGAAGTGGCTGGCAGGGGCAGGGCACCAGGCACAGCTGTGCACAGATGTGGCCCATCCTTCCAGCCGTCACTGCCAGTCAGCTTGTGTCCAATAATGTGGCACGGAACGTGTCCCACCAGAGAGGAGCGGGCAGTGCCTGGGAGGCCCACCCACCCGTGACCTTTCCAGAGCTGGGTTCAAAGCCCAGAACCTTCCAGTTCAAAGGCTCTGTGCCACTGCCACCCCTGCTGCATGCACAGCGTGAGCCCCAGGGCGATGGTCAGAAGACCCCACCCACCCTGGCCACCTGCTCAGTGACCCCATAGAACCTTGAGACTTGAACACCCCCTTTTCTCCTGGGGCTCCTGCGTTTCAAATGTTGTCACTGGTAAAATCCTGAGCATCGTCTCAGCAGTGACTTGGGGTGCCACGCTTAGGATGGGGGGGTGCAGGGAGGTGTTTGCCGCTGAGCCTGCTGGGTCTCTGTTAGGAAGGGGAGATCACATGGTGCATACGAGCAGGGTCTTGACCTCACAGGGAGCCCACTGTGGAGAGCAGGAAATGAGCCAGTCAACCGCCACGCACAGCTCGGCTCCTCCTTGGGGCTGTGCTGCAGGCGTCTCCCGGAAGCACACTGTAGCTGCTGTGCCCATAGTCCTGGCTGCTGCTGGGCAGGGCAGCGGGCGGTGCGCGGTGGATCCTCCAGACCTGCAGCCAGCGATAGCACACGGCAGATCACCGCAGACGACGCTATCCTGTCTTGGGCTACAGGCTCCGCTACTTTTTTGGGGGGGGGGGGATCCTGTCGCGGGGCCTGAACCTCTGGGCCTGGGCGCCGTCCCTCAGCTCTTCAGCTCAAGGCTAGCGCTCTACCACTTGAGCCACAGCGCCTCTTCCAGCTTTTTTCTTTTTGCTTATGTGGTGCTGAGGAATTGAACCCAGGGCCTCGTGCATGCAAGGCAAGCGCTCTACCACTGAGCCACCTTCCCAGCCCTCCGCTACTTTTTTCACTTTGTGTATGTGTAGTTTGGGTTGTGCACATCTTGAGTTTCGCAGCTTAGGATAATTCCTGCGGTGTGGCAAATGCGCTCCTGGAGCGACTGCTGGCGGCGGTGCGTGCAGTGCCTGGGGACGGCTCCGCACTGTCCCTGTGGTTGCACCTGGCCCCAGTCCTTTCCTGACCAGCCTGGCTTGGAGCCCAGTCCTCGGATCTCAGCATCCTAGGTAGCTAAGATTACAGGCATGCACTCCCGGCATCCAGCTCGTGCCCTGTCTTGTGTTTGTTTTTTCCAGTCCTGGAGCTTGAACTCAGGCCTCAGGCGCCATCCCTGAGCTTCTCTGTGCTCAAGGCTAGCACTCTACCACTTGAGCCAACGCTCCACCTCTGACTTTCTCTGGATGTGGTACTGAAGAATGGAACCCAGGGCTCCATGCGTGCTAGGCAAGCGCTCTACCACTGAGCCCTAGCCCCAGCCCTTGTGTTCGGTCTTAAATGCACCGTCCTCTGGAGGCCGGGCGTTCGGATGGAGGCCTTCCTTCTTGCAGTTTGTCTTGGATTGTGGAGCTCATGTGAGGCCTTGCCCAGCATCCAGCATCCAGCCTGGGACAGCAGGGGAGGGCAGCCTGACCTCCTTCCGCTCTGTTCCTTCTGGGAACATGTGCCTGTTTCCTAACTCCATGCCAGACATCTGCTGGGCCCCTTGGCGCCCCATGCAGTCCCACGCAAGGGTTCTTTGTGGTGGAATCTTACCACTCACCCTCCCATCTTCCCTCGTCATCTTGTGCTCTGCCTCCCCAGGGTCCTCTCTGCGGCCAATCCCTTCTGTCTCCATTTCCTGCCTTGTTATAAAGGTCTTACAGCTGGAATAAATCCACTGCTAGGTTAGAGCTTGGGTACATAGGGTCTAACTTCCACTGAAGGGGACAACTAAGGTTGGGTGTCACCAAGGAGAAAGGCCACCAAAGTCAGGGAGGGAGGTGGTCGCTAGGCAACCTAGAGTTTGTCGCCCAGGCAACAACATCCATGAGATGATGCTGTGGACGCCACTCTCTGCCGGCTCTCGGTTCCTGCCTTGTGCGCTGCGCACCTTCGCCTGCTTCCACGCCTGTTGCGTTCATCCAGGAGGAAGCTGGGAGGGCTGCTTGCCTGTAGCTCCCCACATGTCCTCTTTCCTTCTTTGCAGAAGGAAAGAGCTGGGATGGGAGCCGATAGGAGCCTCCGTTTCCTTGCATTTATCATTGCACCACCACTGCGCGCCTCGCAGGTCTGAGCGCGCGACTGGGGGGCTGGAGGCCTGCCTCCCTCCCCAGTGCAGCTCAGGGTGCTTCTGGCCTGCACCTGGGTCCCATAGGCCTCTCTTCCTCTCTCCTATCCAGGTGAAGAGGCTGCACACCTTTTTGGTCTTTGGGTTCCCCCTGACGGGCATCTGGTGTTCCATAGCAGGGAAACAATGGCTGTGGTCTCTGCTGGTGAGGGGATGGGGGCTGCGCCCTCGGGACTCCACAGTCCCCGAGTCTTGATCGTGGTGTGCAGCAGTGTGCTGTCCCATTTCTCAGCTCCCTCTTCAGGTCTGAGCAGCCGTGAATGGTGTCAGTGACTCAGTGTACCCCCAACTCCAGGAAATAGAGCAGTTCAGCTGAGCAACCCAGGTGTTTTCTTTGGATTTCTGGGTTGCAAGAGCTTGTCCCAGAGTTAACCTTCAGCCTGGGAACACACACCACTACTGGGAGGAGCCTGGGAACACACACCACTACTGGGAGGACTGCATCCGGGGTGGGAACTGCCCTGCGGCCAGGCACAGCATGAAGGCACAGACCTGGCCTCTCAGGACCACGAGCCAGTGTCGGGGCAGTTGCTGCCACGCATCTGCGATGCACCGGCTGAGCCCCGCTCCGCCCGTTTCACGCCATTCCTCTCCCCTGCAGGTATCCGACCCCAGATCATGAACGGACCCCTGCACCCCCGCCCCCTGGTGGCACTGCTGGATGGCAGAGACTGCACCGTGGAGATGCCTATTCTGAAGGACCTGGCCACCGTGGCCTTCTGCGACGCACAGTCCACTCAGGAGATCCACGAGAAGGTGAGCCGCCCCACCCCGCGACATCACTGGCCAGTCCCCAGCAACTCCCCAAGCCTCCGCGATTCCTAACGCTCCTGTCCGCCTTTGTGCGCAGGTGTTAAACGAGGCCGTGGGAGCCATGATGTACCACACCATCACCCTCACCAGGGAGGACCTGGAGAAGTTCAAGGCGCTCAGGGTCATCGTGCGCATCGGCAGTGGCTACGACAACGTGGACATCAAGGCTGCCGGCGAGCTTGGTGAGTGACGGCTGGCGCTGGCGCGGCGCGGTGGCTACTCTGCAGGGCTTCATGACGGGGCTGTCCCTCGTGGCAGATGACATGGGCCCCTCCCCACTCTCCCCCCCCCAACGACTCAGCCTATCAACCAACACTGACGACAAAACCATGGGCTCCACCCCAGGCAGGAGTGCACATGGCCACAGGTCACCTTGTGTCGCCTCCCACTCGTGGGCTCAGGCAAGCTTAGCCTGAGCACCCCCAGTCTCTCTGGGAGCAAGAGGAGATCCAGCCACTTAACCTGTGTACCCCCTGACTCGGGGAACAGGAGGAGCTCCAGCCACTCACCCTGTGTACAGGGCGGTAGAGCGCCGCACTCAGCCCTCTCTACCCTCCTCCCCCAGCTAGGAAACCACAGCCCGCCCGCCCGCACTGCTGAGCCTTGAGTTTTCCGTGGCCCCGGGCTGTCCGCACCCCAGGCGGGAGGTCAGGATGCTTGGCCTCCTTTGCAGGACTCTATTCTCTTCCAGCAGATGTTCTTTCCTCCAGGATGTTTGAGTTTTAAGGTTTAAGGTTGCAGTGGCTCGTTCTAAGCTCAGCTCTTCCCGCTGCAGCTTCCAGGCATTAAAAAAAAAAAAGGAATAGTTGCATTTTTGCATCAAACCCTAACGTCACATAAAAAGAAACCATCTCTGCAATCACACCTGGCTCCCATGGGGGGGCGGGGGCAGGGAGGAGGCCCTGAGCAGGGTCCAGTTTGCAGACTTCAGTGAGCTTGGCCCTTGTTACCCTCCACCCCCCCACACCAAAGTCCTGCCAGGGTGGGGCTGCTCTAATGTCTCCGGGTCAGGGCAGGCCTGAGCGGAAGCTGCTCAGGTGCAGGTGCTAGAGTAGGATGGAGGTCCTGGACTCCACAGGCCGTGGGATCACTGAGCAGCACCCGAACCCGCACCCGGGGAAATGGTGAGCAGCGCAGCCGCTCACTGCCTCCCCTGCAAGGACCGCAGCGGGAGTGACGGCTTCCTCACCGCCCTTGTCCCCCACAGGCATCGCCGTGTGCAACATCCCGTCGGCAGCTGTGGAGGAGACGGCCGACTCCACCATCTGCCACATCCTCAACCTGTACCGGCGCAACACGTGGCTGTACCAGGCGCTGCGGGAAGGCACGCGGGTGCAGAGCGTGGAGCAGATCCGCGAGGTGGCCTCGGGAGCAGCCCGGATTCGTGGGGAGACACTGGGCCTCATCGGCTTTGGTAGGTGCCTCTGCTCCAGCCACCACCACCCTGTCCTGTGCCCTGGGAGGCTAGGTTCAGCTTGGCAGAGGATGACATGTTCACAGGGGTCATGGGTCAGAGCCACTAGACCGCGAGAAGTGACATTAAGGCCAATTTTCACAGTGAGGCCAGGTTGCTGTCTGATGACAGAGCAACAAGCAGGTGTGTGCTCTGCTGTTGCCCCTCCAGCCGCTTCTGCAGGGGCTTCTCAGAGCAACCAAGCAGGCTTGGGACTGGAACTGGTTGTGGCTGAGTGGTAACCTGCACAGGGAGTGCACCCGGCGGCCATCAGCCTGGTGTGGCACAGGGATTCTTGGAAGATTGGAGCCAGAGGGTGGCCATCAGGCCACCACCTTGGGAAGCGATCTTTCAGGATGTTTCCTTGGGGGCAGCCAAGCAAGACCCGATCTGCTTGGTCCTGTAGTTCGGGGCTGTGCTCACATGGAATGCAGACCTCCATGGGAGGCCTGAAGGTTTAAGTGAGGGTCTTGGCAGTTAACTGCAGAGTATGGGACAGGACCCCCAGGCCCCTGGCACCAGTTCACAGGCCTTAGGTCTGGGATGTTCCTTGCAACTGTCCTGTGGTCCCTGTGGGTTTCCTAAGGAAATAATGTGCACACTACAGTGCCCTCTGCTGGCATGCATTGGGTATCCCTTCCTGGGCCTGGGATGGTGTGGAGCCTGGGGTGGCTGTTGGCAGGTGTCGTTGCTCAGCATCTTCTGAGTCTGGTCAGCCAAGCTGCTCTGTTAGGGGACTTGTTTTGGCTGTGCCCTGTGATCCACCTGAACCTGGATCCCCCATGCCCCAGTCCCTCTGGGTCCACTGCAGACTGTCTCCATCTCTCCGTGGATGCCCACTTAGTGCCACAACCCTGTTAGGGGCCCAAAGTCAGCCGCCCGCGGAGTCAGGCCCAGCTCCAGCCGTCTGCGCTGGCTCCCAGAGGCCACAGCTCCACGGAGGCTGACTCGCAGTTCCACACAGACTCGGGTTCTGATGGCTTTTCAAGACCTGAGGTATTTTGACAGTAGATCTTTAGGCAGAAAGCACAGCTAAAGTAGAGGCTGGTGAAGATGAGTGCGTGAAACTTACGAACCGCCACCACTGGGACGCACACTCAGCCCCGTCACCATGGTTGGTGTTAGCCTGGCCCTGGTGCTCAGAGTGGGTGGGCTGGCGTGGCAGCTGCTCTGAGAGTGCAAGGCTGTCCAAGGACCTTGCGGCCCTGGGCTGCCCTGGTTCCACCCAGTCCTATGAAGCATTCCTCTGCCCCGCGTGGAGTGGACTCAGCCCTGCTTAGCTCTGTCCATGTATTCGTGATACGGTGATCCACTGTGACACTGCAGCTGTCCCTTGACCAGAATGGCTCTGTCGGACCTTTGCTTCCAAATCACAACCATTACATTAGCTCAGTCATGCCTAGTCAGACGTCGCTTTGGGGGAGGGGTGCTAGTGTTCCTCAGACATCAACTTCCTGTCTGGAATGTCCTGTCTCCTGCCTGCCCATGGGAACAGGTTGTAGTAAAGATCAGTCCATGATCTCCTGAGGGATCGGACCATGGGTTAAACTGAATGCTGCTCTGAGCACTAGGTACCTTTGGGGATCCCTGCATTTGTGCAAGGGATGGCCATTGGAGGTGCTTGTGGTATTGTGTGGCAGCCACCATGACTTGTGCAGGCCCAGGCTGCCGGAAAGAGCTGGGCTGTGAGATTCCATCTGCGGGACAGGGCAGGCAATGGGAGATTCATGGGCCTACCAGGCACATGCTGCCAGTGTGCGCTTAGGCTAGATGATAATACTTAGTTCTGATAAAGCAGAGATAATTGAGTGGGGATATGTCCTGCCAGATACTAAGAAAGGCTGAGTAATATTCCTGCCATGAAGCCTACTGTAATCCTGCATGCAGGAGGACGGAGCCAAGGACGGAAGGAAGGAAGGAAGCAGCATTGACTTAATCAAGTGCTAGTTGCAGTGGGGGGCCTGAGGGTCATTGAAACATTCTGATTGATTATAGATTGGAATTCTCCGTAAGAAGCCAGTTTGGTATGTAATATTCCTGCCGTGGCTCATATAAGCAGGGAACAGTACAGTGTTCACCAGGACTGATGTTGCTCTTAGATGTGATTGCGTTGAGTGTGTCTGCTCCCTCCGCAGCCAGCAGTGGGTTGGTGGGCTCTCAGGGGACAGATGCCTCCGGACTCCTCACTCACCCGCACGTTCTGTCTCTGCACAGGTCGCACAGGGCAGGCAGTTGCTGTTCGAGCCAAGGCTTTTGGATTCAGCGTCATATTTTATGACCCCTACTTGCAGGACGGGATAGAGCGGTCTCTGGGCGTGCAGAGGGTCTACACCCTGCAGGACCTGCTGTATCAGAGTGACTGTGTTTCCCTGCACTGCAATCTCAACGAACATAACCACCACCTCATCAATGACTTTACTATCAAGCAGGTAACTGGATATCAGATGTCCTCCCAACTCTGGAAGCTTCTGCTGAAAAGGTGGCAACAGCTGTTGGTCTGTACCATAAACACAAGGGACTGGAAGATGGTTCCTGGACCAGGAGGAGCACAGGGCCTGCGGCTCCCTTCAGGCGGGCGGGCCTCTGAGCACACAAGTGTGCATGACCAACCACAGCTCCACCCTTCCTAGCCTTTAGGCATCAACAAGAATTGCTACTCTTGCCACACACTGGTGGCTCACACCTGTTAATCCTAGCTGCTCGGAAGATTGAGTGCTGAGGATCACGGTTCAAAACCAGTCCAAGCAGTCTGTGAAACTCTTATTTCCAGCTAACTCCAGCAAAAAGCCCAAAGTGGAGCTTCTTGCTCAAGTGGTAGAGCACTAGCATTGAGCACGAAGGTCAGGGATAGGACCCGGGGCCTGAGTTGAAGCCCTAGTACCAGCAGTTAAAACCTACTCTTTCCCCAAACCGTAGCAGGCACAGGAAAAAACCAGACCATCCAAACTCCGTGTTTGCAGTTTTCTTCCTGGGCTGCGTTTTGAGCTCCCGCGGAGCACGAGGAGGTGACCAGCTTCTCTTTCCTTCCCTAGATGAGGCAGGGGGCATTCCTGGTAAATGCAGCGCGCGGCGGCCTTGTGGATGAGAAAGCCTTAGCCCAGGCCCTCAAGGAGGGCAGGATACGAGGCGCCGCCCTCGACGTGCACGAATCAGAGCCCTTCAGGTGGGTGTTTGGCAGGCTGGCCACTGGCCTCCTGCGAGGAACCCGATTCTCCTGCATTGAACTAACTCGCTTTGTCATCTTAAGTGTAAACGGCCGCAGGATGGGGCCGCAGGATGGTGCTCGTTTGGAGTTCATCCTCCGCATGCTTGGCTCTTCCCTTGTTGCCCATACCTCCCTCCCCCCATCTCCACTGTTCCCAGCCCTGACAAAACACAACTCAATTCAACTCAGTTCTAACTGCATAGCCAAAAGTTAAAACTTTCCCCGCTCACTGACTTCTTTTCCATTTACCCTAGCTTTGCCCAGGGTCCACTCAAAGACGCGCCAAATCTCATCTGTACCCCGCACACGGCCTGGTACAGTGAGCAGGCCTCACTAGAGATGAGGGAGGCAGCCGCCACGGAGATCCGCCGGGCCATCACAGGTGAGTCACGCATGCTCTAATTCCACTGGAGACAGGTGGGTGCAGAAAGGGGGGCAGGGGCAAGGTAACTAAATTTTGCCTAAGCCAGGCCCAACGTCTATCATCCCTGTCTGTCCCCATTATAGAGCACACCCCCTCCAGAAGCCCCCAAGGATGATGATAAACTCACTATGACCGTTTACTCTAGGTCGCATCCCAGAAAGCTTAAGAAACTGTGTCAACAAGGAATTCTTTGTCACATCAGCTCCTTGGTCAGTAATAGACCAGCAAGCAATTCATCCCGAGCTCAATGGTGCCACATACAGGTGAGAAGAGGAACTGACGCTGGCTGGGGCCACCAGCTGCTTGCCTCTCGGGAGAAAGGGAGGCCTGAAAAGACTGAAGTTGCGGGAGGTGTAAAGTTCATGGAACTGAGGAAGCCCTTGGCTTCTTTACCAAGTGGGAATCCTGCACATGCTTCTCTCTTCTTGTCCAGTGCTGAATTTCTATAGAATAAACACGATTCTTTTTTAAAAACTTTGCTGGTTTGAAAGCAACAGTCTCTCTCAAACTCATCCATCTCTTTGCCTCAGCCCTCCTGCATGCTGGAATTAATGGGCGTGATCCCCCATGCAGGAAGTTCCTGTTTAGAAAGGGCGGGTCTGAGGTCAGGCAGCCGGGGTATCCTGCTCTCCTAGCATGCAGGTTTCAGCATGATCCGGCTGGACTGGCCACCATGCTACAAGCCGTCCCTCCCGCTGAGCCCCTGAAATCACAGGTTTCAAGTAGCAATCAGATCTTCTAGAAAGCCCGTTCTGTCCATGGAAAGCCTCTGGCAGAGGAGTGTTAGAGCAACAAGGGGAAAACCCTGACCACGGGAAAGACTGGCAGAAATAGTTGTGAAGTATAGTTGTGAAGTTGGGAGAGAACAATATGGCTAAGTGGGATAAACTGATTTCTCTCCACTCCCACCCTACTGTGTCCAGGGGAAATAAATGTCTCTCCGTGCATAAAGGAGAGGAGCTGTTTCTTTTTCTCATATGGTGACTTTCCCATATTTACGTTTAGGACCAATTCATAATTCATTCTCTAAGGGTCTTAGCAGCATCTCTGGGCTCCACCCATTTGGGGCCAGAAGCACCTCCCACTCCCAAGTGTGACAACTAAGAAAATGTCTCCAGACACTGTTAAGGGTGGAGTCTGGGCCCTAACTACTGCGTACTGATTGGGCCTCACTAATGTAACTTCTGGGGAACCCCCTTTTCATTGAGCACGTTTCCCCTCCCTCCTCCCCCCCCCCCTGCCCAATTCCTCCAGGCATTTCTTAGCAGCCTCGCCTACAGGCCAGGTTCAGGCAGGGTATCTTTAACGGCTAGAGTTACTGTTGTCACCACCTACCTCAGTCAAGTTTTGTAACTCTGGGGGATGAGCATGGCAATCCACCGGGTGACATTTGTGCTCTAGAAGACTAAGGCAGACATGGCTTCCTCACACGCAGTGTAGTGAGCGCCACTCAGCCTGCCGAAGCCACCAAGTGACTGTGAAGTAACCGTATCACAGTTCTGGTCAGAACAAGATGCTGGCAAGGTCAGCTTCTAAGGACTCTGCCCACTCATAAGGTGGTGCCAAGCACTAAGTTGGGTTTCCCTTCTGTTTCTCCTCACCCTGGGGATTAGGATATTTCAATGTATGAATTTGAGTCATTCAGTTCACTCACAGCCACCCATAGAAACCATAAAACCAGCATTACCCATGAACACAGCAAGGAAACCATACACAACAGTTTACAAATGGTCGTCATGGGAGATCCTCCTCCTGTCTAAAAGCCACGCCTCTAGTGGCTGAGAGTTGGGATTGATCTGTCCATGTGCAAGGCACCAGGCTTGCATATAAAAACCTACATTCCTCCTTGCTCTGGGTGCCCCATCATGTGGGAAAAGGCCCAGCCCCCCCCCCCCAGCTGACGAGCCCTTGTTCCGTCTGTTCGCAGGTACCCGCCGGGCATCGTGGGTGTGGCCCCGGGAGGACTTCCTGCAGCAATGGAAGGCATCATCCCCGGAGGCATCCCAGTGACTCACAACCTCCCCTCCGTGGCACACCCCTCCCAGGCTCCCTCTCCCAACCAGCCCACAAAACACGGGGACAATCGAGAGCACCCCAACGAGCAATAGCAGACAATGCCGCACAAGGTAACCACTCAGATAAACTTGGGACCAAGAGACAGTGGCAAATGGATGAACTGAGAAAAGGAGTCTGACGGTCTTTCTAACAGAGCCCTGGACTATGCATCATTGATGTTGCAGTGTTAACGCTACAGGAGCTAGAAAACAAGATGTTTGCTCCAGAAGCGCCGAAAGACGAGGACATGACTTATTAACGACCAACTTCTGTTATTGTGTGTTAAGTTTTCATCTGTGCATCCAATCACAAAGAATAAATAGAGCTTTTTCCTTTATCAGTCCCCTGGGCACAGCAGGTCCTGAGCAACTTGCTCTAGAATGTTGCATCAAGAGTTCCAAACATTGAAATAAAAATATTGAGAGGAAACCCCCACCTTGACTCTAGCCCCTTCGGTTTCCAGGGGCTTCTTACCTCTTTTTGCTAATAGGAAGATTGAGTTACTACGAAATGGGGGAAACTGTCTGCCTGTGTCAGACACATCGGCACGCACAGGAACAAAGCCAGTACAGGCTTGTGCACGGAAGTTCTCTCCTCTGAACTGCATACTGAGCGGGCAAGTTGGTTGTAAGTTCAGTAATACCCTCTGATGCAAAAAAAAAGAAAAAAAAGAAAAAAAATATTAAGTTTCACAAGCTGTTTGTACTCAAATATATTTTCTCAGTTTCAGATCCTCAGCTATTTTATTGAGTGGGAAGTCTTGAGCTGTTAAAGTTCAAGAAGAATAATGTTGCATTTCCTTATGTCTCAGGAAACACTTTTTATGGTAACTTGTCAGATTGTCTATGAACAAACCCACTTTTTTAGACATTGATAAATTCTTTTCTTCACGTGATATTTTATACAAGAACACTTCAGATGTGTTATTAGATGTGACTGATTTTAACAAATCCTATTAGATTTGTATCAACTAGTTACATGTTCTATTCATAGTCTTTTGTGAATCATTGCCTTTTTGTTTAAAAAAGATGGCCTATTTTGAGCCTTTGTATAGGTACATTCCTGTTTTTGTGACAAAAGAAAAACTTTAAAATTGTCCCAAACAGAAAAAAATAATGGCTATCAGAAGTATGTTTTGTTTTAGTGTGAGTTACCGTTACTGTATTTGTTTATTGTAAAGGTGGACATTTAGCGTTCAGTGCAGTTTTCAATAAAAAGTAATTAAAATTTGTTAAGTTCTGAAATTCAAGTACATCTCACCAGTGTAAAAGCTCTTCCCTTGAGATGTTTAAAGGAACTGCATTGTCAGTTAGCTGGTTTCTACCTGCCCGGCCCACAACCAGACTCAAGAATACTGACAGCATGGGTGGAAAACCAAGACCTTACCCTTCACACTAGTCAAGTGCTGCTGTCCTTGAAGGCCACGGTCAGCCTGTAAATTAATGTAAGTTAAGCATAGGAAGGACCAAGAACCTAACAATTGATATTTACAAAAAGTTGAGAAGTAACAGCCGTTTCCACGTCCTTTTAAAATGACATTATGCTCCCTCCCCTCGTTAAGCAGGTGTCTCCCAAGCATCAGCCTGCGGGACCTTGTCTTGATCATTTTCAGTCACAGCCTCATCCCAACCCTGCCATGAAAGTTACCTGGGCCTTTTATTTCAGGGAGCAGAAAAGGCAGTTTAGTGTTTTCTGTATAACCACTTTGTCAGAGCCCCCAACCATGTACACATGGAAGTATTTAGTGTATAGCCCAAGAAACACTGGCCCTGAGGAGTAAAAAATAGAAAACAGCAGGTCTCAATCCATGGTTTGCCTGGGTTTTGTTTAATTAGATCTTGCTTGCTGCAGCAGCCCTTTGAAAAGTATTATATATGTAAATTGATTCCAAAGAAGGAACAGATGAAAACAGTAAACACCATACTGGTTTCACTCTAGAAAAAAGAACCAACCAAAAGTCCACATGGTTTAAGTGTTGCTACCTAATGCCATATAAAGACATATTTGCCAGTCACCTTTGACAAAGGACATCAAAAACTCTAACTTGGGATCATAATTATGGCCTTTTAATAGTTCAAGAGCTTAACATAGCATTTGATTTACCAAAATCTTGGCCTTTCAACAACCATTTGGTCTGCTGTGAAGCCATTTAAAACCCCATTACTGGAGTCTAGGAAATGGAGCCACCTTCAGCTTTCTCACAGGAAAAAATGTGCCAGAACCACCAGTAATACAGAGCAACCTAACCTTAAAGGGGATGCAGCAACCACACACAGGAGACGCTTGGTGGCAAGGCTGTGGTGGGACAGCACTTCAGCACGACAAACCCAAGACATTTTTCCTGCTAGCATTTTTGTGGCTTCTCCACTTAGTAAGGCATTTTGCGTGGGGAACCAGGTTGCTGTGCTACACCCACACCCACCCTCCCCCCACAAGGGAAACAGTCAACTGCAGATGCAATGGTAAACAGTCCCAATAGAGCCTAAAAACTTGGCTATTAACTGCCGGCCAAAATGAAAATGAAAGCATCTAGAATCAATCCGTAAGAAGCGTAGCACCATTGCTCTAAGGCCCCTCTATATGGACTGCTGCAAAATGCCTTCCCTGCGAGTTTTAGCATGCAGCAAAAATAATCCTTTTGCCCCAAGGACACCTTTTCAGAGTATACACTGGAGAAAGAATGGAAGACATATGACAGGTTGTGGACTATTCTGGGTTTTTAGTTTTTTGCAAGAAACTTGTGGTTGTGCAAAGTTCATGACAATCGAAAAAGCAGCAAATAATTAAAGGTTTCCACAGCCTTTTATCAAAAAGTGTGTTGGGGTGTCTCAAAGGCAAGCTTCTTGCACTTCAATCTTCCACAAAGTGCTTGGGTGAACACTAAGTCAGCCTTTGTGTTCCTGAGATCGGTTAGAAATCTCTACCCAGTACTGAATGCATACCTGATATGGTCTTTCTGAGAGATAGTTTTAACTTTAAATAAAGGATGGCTACAACTAAACAACATGCAAAAATTCTCAGACTACACAAAGTCATCATAGAATACACCGACCACCTTCATTCAATCCATTTTCAAATTCTTTATTCTGAACTGGCATTCCCAATCTGCCTGAGCAAAGGGCCACCCTGCTAACAGCACTTGCTTAGAGCAGAGGGGATAATAAGATACGGGAAGAACCCAAGAACCCTCTGCATGGCAATCGGGGAACAGAACGTTGTCCGCAGGGTCCATGGGAACAAATCTCATACAAGCTGGCCTGCTCCCTTCCCATCCAGGGAAACTCACAATGGACCACTGCCCAGAGTCTGGCCCCTTATTTTGGGGCACTCTTCCAAACAAATAAATACCTAAATACTAAAAGGGGGAGGGGGGGAGAGAGAATCAGAAAACTTAAAAGGCAACAGGAAACCAAAACCTCTTCAAAACAAAGAGGCAGAATATATATATATATGAAGTTCATTCAATTAAAAAAATTAATTAGCTTTTTCTTGTAGTTTGTCCCTAAAAGATTTGATTTGATTGGGCACATATTATTAAAATAAAAGGCTTGTTTATTTCATGTTTTGGTGTGGGTAATTTGTACAGTTTCCACATTGCTGAGACTTCGTGTAAATTAGAGCTTGTAAGGTCAAAGTAAAACGCCGGGTTCTATTGAAGACAGTATCTCAAAAGGAGTAAGTTTTCTGCCATGTGCTTTTTTTGTTAGTGCCCATGCTGGGAAAAAATTCTCAATATGGAGATGCTGGTACAATTTTTCCTATTTCACAATTTCTTACACAACCACATGCGTTACATTATAGACAGATTTACAATTTCAAAGGAAAAAAAAGGTCTGTCAATAAAATTAGGTTTTGGGGGGGTTTTTTGTTTTTGTCTTTTTGTTTGCTTTTTTTTTTTTAAACAAACTGTAGTTCAACCCAAGTTCTCTGTCTCCTCATGCAGCAGATGCATTAATTATCTCCACTGGGTGTGGACCAGAAAAATAATTGTGAGCAGATCCTTCTGGATCTGGTTCTTTCCACGCTGTGCACTCTGCTTGGAGAGCACCACACTAACTGGGGGTCAGGTCACCACAGATCTGATGCCCTGGTCCGCTCCTTGATGGCCTTCACTCATCTTCATCATCCTCATCTTCCTCTCCATCAGACAGGGACGTGCACGGCCGGATCTGTCTATAGCGATCGAGCCACTTCTCTACCATCTGCGTGACCAGGGGGTGGTTCCGCCGCCCGGAGCTTTTCTGCATGGCGACCAGGACGCCACCTTCCGTCACACAGCAGTCCAGCCACTCCCGGAGCAGCTTCTCCTGCTGCTCCTCATTACCTAGCTTTTAGAGGAGCGTGAAGGAAAGGAAAAAGAATGCCCAGATCAGGTGTGAGAACAGCCTACAACATGTTTAGTGACAATGAAAAGGCCAAAGTGACCAACTGTTCCCACAGGATGGCAAGCTCTTTAACTGTTAAATCAGTGTAAAAATCAGGAAAAGCTGAAGGGAAGAATTCCTTAAAAGGTAATTTAAGGTAATAACAACAAACACATTGTTTTTTCAAAAAAAAAAAAAAAAGCCAAAGTCACAGCTTCAAGAAGGTAAGTTTACTAGGTAAATGTTCTACAGGCTGAAATTGTACAAGTTACAGTCTCTGGATTTTTCCCAATGTTGTGATTATAACATTTTATGAGTATTACTATAATACTGAATAAAAGAGCAATACTTTCGTAAGAACTTAGGCTGCGGGTGTTCTTTGTTCACTGTCACTGCCCCTGTGGATGGACTGATGCCATGCTCCCAAGAACAGGTCATGCCATGCCTAGGCCTCGGGCCTTGTCAGCCAGCCAGTATTCCTCCTTGGGCAAACAGGCTGCCTGTTGGCTTCCCATGCCTCGGGTTCAAAAGCCCTAATGAGCCAGCTCTGCCTCACCTTACTGCTTCTGCCTCCACCTTCTCAGCCAGTCATGATTCTTAGGCTCGGCTGCTGGGTTGCTTGCTGGCGGGGTCCTGGTCCTTACCACCCTATTTAAGCTTAAATCCTTGTGCTTTTTCTCCTTGGCACTTATGCCACCTGAAGGGAAGGACTTCTTTCTGTCCACACTGTTTTGTAAAGGGAAACTCTGAAGTCTTAAGCAGTGAAAGTCACAATTACTCCAAAACTTAGGAATGTAACTGGTGATATAGTTAACTGGCGTGTGGAAGGGAAGGTTCTGCATGAGATTCACGTGTGAAGAGAAAACCACCGCTTACCTCCTGAGCAGAAAGAAAGTGCACGTGGAGTAGTTTCCTTTCACTGTCGACCAGAGGCAAAAACGTAATGGTGATGTCATCATCGGTGTTTAGGTTAGCACCAGCACCTCGGTTGCCATAGCCATCATTTTCCATGGCAACCAAAGCAGAGAAGTGGCCCCTTGTATAGCCCAGAGCAATTGGACTTTTCCAACAAAAACTCTGTTCCCACAACAAAGGCAGATAAACCCCTAGGAAGGAACAGAGGAGAGCACGGAAGCGCAAGGACGGGAGCCAGCCCACTCCCCTCCTTCCCTCCCATGTCCACATCCCAATGCCGCCAGCATCGGAGCCCTTCTTCCCCCACACACACTCTACTACGTGTATACAGAAGCCAACTAGATTCTGTAAATGATGGCTTACCTTGAAACCGAGTATATCCTAAAGTCTCTCCTCGGAAGCTCTTATAGTATTTTACTCCATAAACTATAATTGGTCGTCTAAGGATATGTGCAAGTACAAAAATGTGTGTCTGCTCCAAACTTGCTCCAGGCTGCAGAGAATAACACAAAGGCAGTTTCTCTTTCAATGAGAGCAATATGACTGTTACCAGAAGTTGCAGCCTGACTCCCCCAAGTGCGAAGTCCAAGAGAATAGTAATAGAAATCTGCAATTGTCCAAGCACAGGTATCTCTCACTGTCCAAACTCACAAGCCAAACAGATAGAGTAAGAAATTCGTATATAAAACCTTTTGTTACGTTTCCTTCTTACAAAATGACAGGGCAGGGTTACATGACTTAGGAAGTTATCATTTGCAGGTAGTAACTGACAACACATAGTCTGGGGTACATTTCTCTGTAATTTTACTCGCAGCTCCTTCCTAGGCTCAAGTAGAAAGTACTTCGTCACTTCTTGGGGTTCATATGGGCCTGAGGAGATGACTGCCTGGAGTGCACATCGTGCCCCACCTCAGGACTTCTTTCACCCAAGAGCAATCGTTCAGTAACTGTACATCTGTCCTCACCACACCTACAAGAGCTAACCAGTAGGAACCGCAAAGCCTAAACCCTCCAACTCTAAGGCAGAATGGAGAGCAAGGTCAGACTGGGTAATGTTTAGAATGGTCCTGTGGCAAAATTTCATTTTGTCATTTCCCACTTGACAAGAAATACCTTTCTGATTCAATCAAACAAGGCTTGAAGTATCCTTACCTGACTTGCGAGAGAAAGTATAAATGCCCAGTCTTCCTGCCACTGTTCTTCTCTCAGTGAAAAATGTAAACCAAAGCTCTGCGAATACCACGACTCCCAATCTTTCCAGCGTGTGTAAAACCTAACAAGCAAAATGGCAAACAAAACAGCAATAAGAATAATAATGCCTTCTATAAGTAGCACACTTAATTTTCTAATCATTTACTTAATGTAGTCTACGTAGTCTAAGCAGCCATTAAGTGCCTTAATTTTATCTGCCATACGATACGATATATTTTTCAAATTAACAATGCCTTTTTTGTTGCTTGTTTTTGTAGTTTTCACTATCAACAGGTTACCCTGGACTGTGCTGACATTTAACCACTTGAGACACACCACTGGCCCTACGTTTGTTATTTGGGAGGAATTGGAGTCTCAAGGACTTTTCTGCCCAAGTTGGCCTCAGAGACACGCACCTTGCTGGCAACCTCATCGGCCAGAATGTGTTCCACCCCCACCACACACTTTCACCTGTACTCAATTCATTTCAACTGTCAACTACACTGGAATCTGGGTAAAAGGGCACACACTAGGTAATCTCAGCAACTCTTAAGAGGCTAGTCTGGGCTACATAGTTACTTCGAGACAGCCTATTAGGCAACATAAAGAGACCTTGTCTCCAAATCAAAATAAAAATCATAAGCAAAGGCTCAAAATGTCATCTGACATGTTGGACACAAAGATGTCACATTTCTCCAATGGTATCACTATTTGTAAAGACAATAGAAAAAAAATATCCTGTGTTTTTGTTAAGAATATCAAGAGCCCTGCCCTTTCTAAAAAATAAAGCATTTTTCTGGTGATTACCTGGTAATTCAAAAAGTAGGCCAGGCACTAGTAGCTTACCCCCTGTAATCCTAGCTACTAAGGAGGCTGAGATCTGAGAATCATAATCAAAGCCAGTCAAGACAGAAAGGTCTATGAGACTCATCTCCAGATAACCACCAGAAAACTGGAAGTGGTGCTATGACTCAAAGTAGAGCAAAAGAGCTCAGGAACAATGCCCAGGTCCTGAGTTCAAGCCCTCCTTATGACCAATAAAAAAAGAAAAAATAGTAACAAGGAAACCAATTCTTTATATTTAATCCTTTAGAAGTGATTCAGTATAGTAAATTACTGGTAGACTCAAACACTAAAATCAAGACCTACTGTTTGTCTTTACATAAAGTATAAGATTAAAAATAGAAGCTGGGCCAGGCACCAATGGCTCATGCCTGTAATCCTAGCTACTCAGGGGGCTTAAATCTGAGGATCTGTCCTGCCCAGGCAGGAAAGCCCGTGAGACTCTTATCTCCAATAAACCACTAGAAAACCAAAAGTGCTGCTGTGGCTTAAGCGGTAGAGTACTCGCCTTGAGCTGAAGAGTGCAGGACAGTGTCCAAGCCCAGAGTTCAAGCCCCTCGACTGAGGAAAAAAAAAAAAGCTGGGCAAAGTAGTACATGCCTGTAATCCTAGCTTTCAAGAGGTTAAGGCAGAGATATCACAAGTTCCAGATCAACTCAAACTACATGGTCAGCCAGATTTTGAATGGAACTGTGGAGAATGTGCATGTAATATCAAGGGAGTCCTATAGCTGGAGAGTATTTAGTCTTAAACCCCTGGTTGTGAAATTCATTTTCAAAAATACAAATACTAAGATTATCTGTTATTACTATAATGACAGATGTATATATTAGTGGAAAAAAACTAAGAGCTCAAAAAAATCTTAATTTTTTTCAGTCAACCACCCCTACAGATTGAGAATAATGATCAAAATGAATTATGATCAAAATGGGGTTAATGGTCTTACAGGACAGCCAAGAGCTCACAAGTAACAGTAAACACTGAAGTCTATACATCATACTTGCCTTTGTTATTATGGTTGGTTCGAGAACAGTAAAGTTAAATACATTAGTAAAACAAACATCTCTACAGTAATTTAATGGAGGGCTCTATAGAAAGTAAAATAGTATGCTTCAGATTTTCTAGAACATTTCCAGCAGAAAAAACTGAGGGCATGGCTCAAGTGGTAGAGAGTAGACAGCATGGCCCTTATTTCAAAACCCTAGTACCACCAAAATAAAATTGTTAAAGGCATTCCTCTTTTGCTTAGAAACACACATATATCTGAATGTTTAAGCACCAACAAATACATTGTTTGAAAATTTTAAACAGATGGTTTGTAAACTGAAAGAAGCATGTCGTTAAAAATTTCTTAGTAGTAAAAACAGCTGATGAATGAAACAGCTACATCAGCCAGAAACTAAACAATGACTGCACTCAATATTCCTCAAGAAAACGCCTAAATAAAGAAGTTCTTTTGTGTGTGTGTTTGCCAGTCCTGGGCTTGAACTCAGGGTCCAGGCACTGTCCCTGAGCTTCTTTTTGCTCAAGGCTGTACTCTACCACTTAAGCCACAGCGCCACTTCCCGCTTTTTCTGTTCATATGGAACTGAGGAATTGAACCTAAGACTTCATGCATGCTAGGCAAGCACTCTACCACTAAACCATATTCCCAGCCCAATGAAGTTCTTTAAAGTAGATGTATTCAAGTAAATGAACAAACACACACATACACACATACACACACACAAGTAAGCTCTAAACTCCCTAACTGGCTCACACACAATAACAGAAAATTGGCCAGGCACTGGTGGTTCAGGACTCAGGTCTGAGGATCAAGGTTTGAAGTCAGCCAGGCAGTAAAGTCTAAGAGAGACTTAACTCCAACTAACAAGCAAGATGCTGAACTAGAAGCATGACTCAAGTCATAGATTGCTAGTGCTAGGCTGTGAGTAAAAAAGCTAAGCAAGAACGTAAGACCAGGTTCAAGCCCCAGTACCAACACAAACACAATACATAAATGCACAGAGAATAGACAAGTAGCCAGGCATCAGTGACTCACACCTGTAATTCTAGCTACTAAAGAGACTGAGATTGAGAGCATTGCAGTTTAAAGCTAGCCAAGTCAGAAAAGTCTTCAAAAGTCTTCAAGACTCCATCTCCAAAGTAACCAACAAAAAAAGCAGAACTGGAGGTATGTCTCAAATAGTAGAGTATCAGCCAAGCAAGCAAGCAAGCCAAGCTAGTGCAAGGCCAAGTTCCAACTCCAGTTCTGCCCTCCCTGCAGGAGCTGGGTAGGGGAGGAGACAGACCAGCAATAGACGAAATCCAGCAATATATGACTATGTAGTTCCAGTACACAAGCTTGACTTAATATTTGAAAATAAAGTCCCCCAAGAAGCCAATACCATTTCAATCTACATTTCTGTGCAATTCCAATCAAAATCCTGGCTGGCTTTTTCATACAAGTTGATAAGCCAGATTCTAAACTTCATATTGAAATTCAATTGACTTAGGATAGTACCTCTTGACAAAGAAGTCAAAGGACTCACACTTCTAATTTCAAAAGTTCAAATATAAAGAAAATTGATATAATGATAAGACATATAAATCAATGGCTAAAATTAACAGCCCAGAATCAAATTTTACTTCAACAAAAGATCAAAAACAAGAGGCCGTGGGAAAACAGTCTTTTCAAACAATAGTACTGAGACAGCCAGGTGCTGATGGCTCACACCTGTAATCCTAGCTACTCAGGACGCTGAGATCTGAGGATCATGGTTCAAAGCCAGCCCAGGCAGGAAAGTCCGTGAGACTCTTATCTCCAGTTAACCACCAGAAAACTGGAAGTGGCACTGTGGTTCAAGTGGTAGAACACTGGCCTTGAGCTGAAGAGCTCAGGGACAGTGGCCAGGCCGAGTTCAAGCCCCATGATTTACAAACAAAAGTTAGCTTATAATATAAATAAATCAAAGGTGGAAATGTGAAAGTTCAACCTTTAAAAGTCTTAGATAAAACATCATCGGAATAAATCATGTAGCCTTGGGCTAAAAACGATTTCTTTAGCTTCTACAACAGCAAAAGCATAAATAATTTTTAAAACTGAATAAATGGGACTTGATAAATTCAAGACTTCAGCACTTCAAAAATCACCATTTACAAAGTGAAAAGGGAAGTCACGGAAAGAAGCAAAGTATTTTTAACTTCTATATGTAACGAGGGGCTTAAAGAACAAGGAGTATCAGCAACAAAATCATGCAACAATCCCTCTTTTCTCTTAGAGTGACCACAGGAAGGCTGGTGTATAGAGGGCTGTGGCAGAATGCTTGTCTAGCACACACAAAGCATAGTTTTGATCCCCAGCACCAAAAAAAAAAAGTGGCAACTAATGTGGGAAGGTATTTCACCGAAGACAGAAGAATGACTAATGACATATGAAAAGATGTTCGGTGTCACCAGTTATTAGGGAAATGCGAATCAAAATCACAATGAGAAAGCAGAGAGCTACGGCTCAAGTAGTAGAACCCTAACCTTGAGCAAAAGAAGCTCAAGGACAGTACCCAGGCTCTGAGTTCAAGCCTAACAACTGGCACAGGTGTACGTGAGCGTGCGCACGCACGCACACGTACACGCGCACACACATAAACACACACACACAATCAATCAGAACTATTACTTTCTGGTCTGTATATCAACAATGGCTATAACCAAAATAATAACAAATGCTGGTAAGAATATGGAAAGTTTGATAGGAATATAAAATAGACTATTCTTGAAATATTATAAATTTACTACTGTAGATTATCTGACCAGCCCTTTCATTATCCCACAGACTTGTATAGGGTCATAATACAAGAAAGAAAGAAGAAACAACCCAATGTGTCCATCAACTGAAAAAAATGGGCCATGTTTTCTGACAGTGAAATATTCCTCAGTACTGAGGCAGGCTAAGGCACGGGTGGCGCCTTAAAATTTTTATGCTAATTAAAAGACATCAGTCACATTTTCACAAGACTTCAGAAAAGGCAAATGTACAAGGCTATTGCCTCAAGGTGGTGAGAAGTAGAAAAACCTGAGAAGACAAGCAATACCTACCCATGAAACCCACAGGTACTAACTACACACATTTGGAGAACACAGAGTGCACACACTTTCACGTGTATTTGTACTTACTTACCAACAGTATGTGAAAAATGGAACTGAAAAATACAACTACAATTCTATCAAATAACACACACAGTAATGGGTCTAAAAGATCTGTACTGTTGGTGCATGATGAACCGCAGCCAGCCGTCCATCTGTGTGATCCATGCATGTGGGTGCAGTCAACTGGGAGTCTAGCATGATTTTCTGAAAAGATCTGTACTGATGTTTTTCCTTATTTTTATTAACCAACCCCACCTGTTAATCTGAGAAAATGGATTGACATGACCATGGAAGTCTTGAGAACTTGAGTCAGCTCAAATCAACAGAACTGCATATGCACATAGAAATATAAAAATAGTCTACCCTGAAGTAGGTGGGGGAAAAGTTCATGTAACAGAAAATTGCTTTCTCAGTTCTCACTAGGAATTTTCTGATTTAAAAAATAGCTTCCCCAGCTGAGTTGATGGATACCTTGGCAGAGAAGAGCTTTAAAAAAGGAGCCCACATAACACAAATAATATGGTGGTGCCTACTCTCCTGGCAGAGGGCAGGACTCTCAGTTGCTCACCTCCTTTCTCATTCTACCTTTTTTTTGGGGGGGGGCGGGGTCAGTCATGGGGGCAGAACTCTGGGCTTGGGAACTGTCTCTTAGCTCTTCAGCTCAAGGCTAGCGCCCTACCACTTGAGCCACAGTGCCACTTCTGGCTTTTTTTTTTTTTTGCTTATGTGGTGCTAAGGAATTGAACACAAGACCTCATGCATGGGAGGCAAGCACTCTACCACTAAGCCAACTTCCCAGCCCCTGATTCTACCTTTTAAGTCCTGTGTGGAGCTCAATGAACAAACTGGACCCTCATGGAAGGCAGGAACACTTCTCATCCCATTATAATCTTCATCCCTACACCACCTCCAACCTAGTAAAGGATGCTCTTCATCCCTGCATGCAAGGCCATTTCCCACTGATGAGTTCTATACCCTCAAGCAAAGGCCTCACTCGAGAGCACCAAGGAGGCAGTGGCAAGGCGCAGTGTGCCAGAGTGCTATGTTATGTGAAGGAATCAGGACTCAGGACTTCCCACTCAGCTCTGCTGCAACTGCACCTGGGAGTGCATCAGCAGCTCCTTCCTTGCTGATGTCCACCTCCTTATCCAGCCTATTTACTCAATGTCTCAGAATATGCCTCCAAAGACTCCCAATACCAATCTACATTTTAACAGAACAGTCCAGATTGCCCACTGCCTTCCTTGAGCAACAGGTAGCACATATCCCCAAATCTAGAATGACCAGCCACAAATATATTTAAATCACAAAGGAACATTCTATCACCTGCTAAGATCCACAAGATACTTTCTGCCTGTTAAGACTAGGCTATAACTATTTCCACCACAAGAAGTAGTGCTGTGGTAGGCACTAGTCTTGGGCACTAAAAGACTCAAGGACAGCGCTCAGGCCCTGAGGTCAAGCCCCGCAACCGACAGAAAGAAAAAAAAAATCCTCATATTTCCACCACAAAACAACACTGTGCTTCCACTTTTTTAGTTTTAGTATTAGTTTTTTGTTTTGTTTGTTTTACTAGGTGGCCCAGATTGGTCTCAATTCAAAATCCTTATCTACTTCCCAAGTGCTGGGATTAAAAATGTATGCAATTGCCTAGCTCCTGACAGTCCCTTTCAAGATTTGAAAACGTGAAAGATTTTACCACAGATCTGACTTTCCAGGTAAGAAGCTAAACTTCATCAACACTAAGGGATAGATCTCTGGACAATCACATTAACCAATGCAAAAAAAAAAAAAAATCACACAAACCAAGCCAATCTCATCCCCAATGTAGGCAGCCCACTGGAAGAGCAAAATCATCCTAAGAGTGTCGTCTAACAATGTAACCGATGGAGAGGGGTTAGACAGACAGACTGTACCCCACAGCACAAGGCTTATTACCCAGCTTCCTCAGCTCAGGAATGGTCTTGCCATGCATGCTACTAGATCAGGTGCACTACACAGCATCTTCCTCCACTACAGGCACTAAATGACTTCTCCATCTAACTGAGGAACAAATTCTTCTAGCTTTCTTAACTCCCAGGCTCGTCAACCATGGGTGATCAGAAATTTTTCCTCTACTATACTATCCTTTGCTTTATATTTCTGCTCAAGAGGAGCTGTGGCTTCAGTGATGGAGTGTTAGCCTTGAGCAAAAAAGCTCAGAGACAGCATCCAGGCCTGAGTTCAAGCCCCAAAATGAGCACCAAAAAAAAAAAGAAAAAGAAAGAAAAAAAGTTCAAGAAAGTACTTATTGTTTCCATATACTAGAAAGCACTTTCATTAAATATTCAATAAGCACTCATATATGTAAAGTGATTGACACTAGATCTTCCACAATGAAACAAAAACAAAATCCCTGTTCTCTTTTCTAGTCTAATAGACTTCGCGTAATCCCAAGATGTAACAACAAAATTCACAACTGGTAGTTGCTACAAAGTACCAGGAGGATATTAGAGTGATAAAGTTAACTGGAGTTGGGACCATTAGCATTATTTGGAAGCATTCAATTAAACAAGAGAAAAAAAATGCAATTTTGATGTCAAAGAAAATTGTACGTACTAGTTTCAAAGTGGGCAATTCAGGTTAGCCATTTGTGCCTCGATTTTTATCATTTATAAAAAGTTATCTAAGAGCTGGGTACTGGTGGCTCACGCCTGTCATCCTAGCTACTCAGGAGGCTGAGATCTGAGGATCACGGTTCAAAGCCAGCCCAGGCAGGAGAGACCGTGAGACTCCTATCTCCAATAAACCACCAGAAAACCGGAAGTGGCGCTGTAGCTCAAGTGGTAGGGCGCTCGCCTTGAGCTGAAGAGCTGAGGGACAGTGCCCAGGCCGAGTTCAAGCCCCACGGCCGACAAAAAAAAAAAAAAGTTATCTAAGAGAATGTATTCACGAACCAAAAAAAAATATCAAAAGTCAACAGATCTTAAGACTTAACACAGAGGCTGGGAAGGTGGCTCAGTGGTAGAGTGCTTGCCTTGCATGCATGAGGCCCTGGGTTCGATTCCTCAGCACCACATAAGCAGGAAAAAAAAAAAGCTGGAAGTGGCGCTGTGGCTCAAGTGGTAGCCTTGAGCTGAAGAGCTGAGGGACAGCGCCCAGGCCCAGAATTCAGGCCCATGACCGGATCCAAAAAAAAAAGACTTAACACATTACCAGTGTAACAGTCATTGTCTCCAATGTATGCACTCCAAAGCAGTGAAGATTTCAGTGGATACATATATACACAAACATACACCCATTCAAACAATGGAGAAATCAAACTGTGGACTAAAACTAACTGGTCCAAGGACATGTTTAAACACATACAGATGAAGCAGGTGTGTGAAATGTTAACAACTGGTTAACTAAGTGAGAGATACTGAAATCTACTGTATTCATTTAAGAAAAAAATCGTTTCTCTGTGGTTTGAAAAAGATTATCTTAAGCCTCCCTCTCTCTCAGAAAAATACCCCAAACATAATGACAACAAAATCTCTTAAAGCTGTATTAGAATATTAAACCATAGGTATTGAAATTGAACCTGAGTGTAACTACACTTAAGGCTATTAAAACTTCTAAGTGTTATCTGAGCTTAATGGCATATGCCTGCATTCCCAGCACTGAAAGGGCTAAGGCAAGAGGAGCAGAAGAATTCACCAGAGGTATAGCTGTGTAGCACACTGTGATTCCTAACAAATAGGAGGCCCTGAGTTCAAACCTCAGCTCAAACTGGAGTTTGAAAGCAACTTGGGCTATGTAATGTGGCCAGACCTCGTTGCAATCTAATATTTTTTCAGAAGGTCAGAAAACCTGTAATATTGTATTAGAAATGTCCAAATGTTTCTACTTTAGGATACATGTAGAAAGTATAAAAAGCAAGGTATTCAGAATAGCTAATGTCCAAGGCCTAAAAGGATTTTTCTCTAGCTTCCACAAAATATAACAAAAAAAAAAAAAGTAGCCCCTAGCTACAAACAGCACTGAGGCCGGGGCGGGAAGGCTTGCAGCTCACCAATGTGAACAGTCGTGCAGGCTGTCGTGAAGAGCCTTCCGAAGCACCGAGTCCTTGTCATAAATACCCCAGGTGGCTTGCAGTACTGAGTCCAGTAAGCAGTCTCCCGCAGTCCGGTTCCACAGGGCATACAGTCGACTGTCCAAACGTGTAGCCAACTCCAAGGACCAGTTTATAATCGGAGATTCTTCTTCTAACTCTACAAGGAATTTAAACAACATGCTCACTTTCATGCCTATGTAATTATGAAACTTTTAGTAGGGTAAAGAACTATTTTCTGCATGTAAAAAGGTTTATATGTAATTTACTAATAAAGAGATAAATAACTAATAACTTTCATTGAAACAAACTTTTTGAATAGTTGAGATATACTGCATCTCTAATTTATTTAGCTTTCAAGTTCTCCTGTTTAATACATATTATTCATCTGGAATAAGAAGTAGAAAAGCAAACTTTTAAGTCTCTTATGTCTACTTATTTATTCTGGCACAGTTAAATACTGTACACCTTTTTCCCCCGACCATTTTTTCTGGGACTAGGGAATAAACAGTGTAGGCAAATGCTGTACCACTGAGCTACCATCCCAGGCCCAATGAATAGCATGGTAATAAACTTAGTTTAGGCAAATGCTGTAGCACTGAGCTACCATCCCAAGCCCGATGAACAGCATGGTAGAAAACTGCTCTGAAGGACTTCCTTCAGGCTTCTAATTTAAAATAAAAATATCCGGGGGCTGGGAAGGTGGCTCAGCGGTAGATCGCTTGCCTTGCATGCTCAAGGCCCTGGGTTCGATTCCTCAGCACCACATAAGCAAAAAGAAAAAAGCTGGAAGTGGTTCTGTGGCTCAAGTGGTAGGGCGCTAGCCTTGAGCTGAAGAGCTGAGGGACAGTGCCCAGGCCCAAAGTTTAGGCCCCACAACCGGACCGGATAAATAAATAAATAAATAAATAAATAAATAAATAAATAAATAAATAAATAAATAAATAAATAAATAAAATATCCAACAAGCTGACAATATATCTAAGTACCTTATACTTTACAAAAAAGAAAGGAAAAATTAATTGATCATATAAAAGGTAAATTATTAATTACATGCTTACCCTTTTGAACATCTCTATCAAGCACCTCATCAAATAATTTTTCTTGAACTGTTGGGGGCAAGTCTTCAATATCTACAAAGAAAAATCAGGCTTAAAGAATGTTCTTGTGACAGATACCTTTTTTTAATGCATATGAGCAACCTTCCTGTATTTCATTACCAAAAATCTAATATAAAAAAATAACCCGAGACCAATATTTACATGTAAATTTTATTGGTTCTCTTCTCTCAGACCTGCTACTTTCAAACTTCTAAACATCCTCACGGCAGCCAATGCATCATGCATTCTGGCACACAGTATTGTTGCCATGTTCCTCTGCATCTCTGCTCTAGTCAGGTTACATAACAGAGTAGCCTGGAGTAATCAGCATTACCCTTATGTTTTTCAAGATTAAAGAGAAGACATTCTGAATTCTAAATAAAAACCTAATCATAACACAGTACATTTCAAATAAAATCTGCTCCAATTGCAGGCATAGCTACTGTCACTTATCCACTCGTGGATGTTTCTGTTTATGTCTAGTTCAAAACAGCCAGATCCTATGGAAGCTTTCGTTTTAAAACTTTTGATGTCGGGCTGGGAAGGTGGCTCAGTGGTAGAGCGCTTGCCTTGCATGCCTGAGGCCCTGGGTTCGATTCCTCAGCACCACATAAGCAAAAAGAAAAAAGCCAGAAGTGGCGCTGTGGCCCAAGTGGTAGAGCGCTAGCCTTGAGCTGAAGAGCTGAGGGACAGCGCCCAGGCCCAGAGTTCAGGCCCCACGACTGGACCCCCAAAAAAAAAAAACTTTTGATGTCTGTTGTATTTATGCAACGCTCACTGACAAAAAGCATTCTGGACAACATTTTCAATTATCAATGAATTGAAAATTTGAAGTTGTTCGTACATATTTAGAAATAAAAGGGTGAAAGTCAAATGGCACCTTCACAGATGCCAGTATCTTTCATTAAAATAACCTGACTACATAGATACTTCAAAAACCTACATTCTATTGCTTCATCCCAGTAACCAACAGTTAGCTAATTTCAAAACAACAGACTTGGAAAGAAGAAAATTAAAAGTAGAAAATTTTCTAAATAAAACTTTAAAGAGGAAAATTAATGGGCAAAAAATGATTTTAAAATCTATCAGAGCTCACAAAGAATCAGTTACCATCTTCTAAAAACTGAAGAATTTAATGCCAGGCAAGGATGGCCCACATCTGTAACTAATCGTAGCTACTAAGGAGGCTGAGATCTGAGGATCACAGTTCAAAGTCATTCCAAGCAGGAAAGTTCATAAGACTCCTATCTCCAACTAAGCACTAAGAAAATTGGAATTGGAGCTGTTGCATAATCAGCAGGGCGCTAGCTAGCCTTGAGCAAAAAAGCTCAGGGACAGCGCCTAGGCTGAGTTTAGGCTCCAGGACCTGGCATCCCACCCCCCCTCCCCCAACCAAAAAAAAAAAAAAAAACCTAAAGCATTTGTTTACAAACAGCTCTTACACTGATCACTTCCAGCATAAACAGGTCAGGCAAGTCATTTCAAAATCATGTTTTTCATTCCTATATAACTATAATAAAAAAAGTTTCTTTTCATGTTAAATGTTGTAGTTACCTGCTGGCAACGTGAATGTGACAAGGTCAGTTAGAAAATAGCAAGCAAAATCCCCCTTTCTCTGATGAAGAGAGGCAGCTATTTCTCTGCGGATTTGTTCTGTCAGTTCAGGACACACCATTGCTGGAATACACTTTGCTGCTTGTTGAGACACCTTAAATACAAAAAGAAACTTTCCTCTTTATCTCATCTATCAGAAATGCAAACAAATCACAATAGCATTTAAAGAAATTAGCAAAATTTCTAAGTATCTGAAGGTTATTCATTTTATTCATAAAATTACTCCCTAGCCCACACCGGTGGCTCACGTGGGTAATTCTAGCTACTCAGAAAGCTTAGATCTGAGGATTGTGGCTCAAAGTTGCTGGGGCAGGAGTCTGTAAAAGACTTTTATCCCCAGTTAACAACCAGAAATCTTGTTAATTGACTAATTGAAATTAAAATAAACACATGTTCTAGAGAAAAAAAAAAAAACAACAACCAGAAATCTGGAAGTTCAAGCACCAGGCTTGAACTAAAAAGCTCAGGGACAATATCTAAGCACTCAGTCAAAGTCCCCGGACTAGCACCAAAACAAAAACTAAAACTAAAACCTAACCAATAAAAGTACATATCAATTCAACTTTCAAGAAAAGTCATAAAGGGCTGGGAAGGTTGCTCAGTGGTAGAGCGCTTGCCTTGCATGCATGAGGCCCTGGGTTCAATTCCTCAGCACCACATAAGCAAAAAGCAAAAAGCCGGAAGTGGCAGTGTGGCTCAAAGTAGTGGAGCGCTAGCCTTGAGCTGAAGAGCTGAGGGACAGTGCCCAGGCCCAGAGTTCAGGCTCTGTGACCGGACCCAAAAAAAAAAAAAAAAAAAAAAGTCACAAAATGGTTTATCCTGCATTAGAAATTCTATTTCTTCATATTTACCCAATAGAAATAATAAACAAGCACATAAAAATTTATGTACTAAAGGCTTATTATACATAAAGGTACATAAGAGGTCTCTGAATGGACCAACCATCATGCACTCAAATTAGAAACATTCTTTGCAAATAAGGAATTAAGATGGGGCAGAGTGGCTCATGCCTACAATCTCATCTATCTGAAAGGCAGAGATAAGGACTGCAGTTTGAGGCCAGTCTGGACCCCAGCTCAACCAATAGCTGGGTGCAGTAGTCATGATCATAAATCCTAGCTACATGCATAAATGATCCTGGTTCAGGGCAGCAAAAAACAAAAACACCAAGACCTATTAGAAAAATAAAACACAAGGGCGATGAGGGCATGGCTCATGTGGCAGAGTGCTGCCTAGCAAAGACACACTGAATTCTACCCCCACTGAAGAGGGAAAAAAATAAACAAAAACTGCAGCTCATAGAAAACATTGCAAACACTTCTTTCACGTGTTTCAACTAATATGACTTGGAAGAATATATGTATTTAACTGCAATGTTCCTTTTAAATTGCTGATCAGCAACAAATTATACCAGTCTTCTGCCTTATAGTCCAGATGCACTTAGTTTTTGGTGCTGCAACAATCTACATACAGAAAATTGTGTGTATAGTTTTACACACACACACACACACACACACACACACACACACACACACACACACACACACACACACACACACACACACACACACACACACACACACACACACACACACACACACTAGTTATATATAACTATTTCTCATCACCAAGATACCAAAAGTCAATCTAAAACTAGCTTTCTACCAATCTGCCAGCCCTCAGTCCCTTTCTCAAAACTGGGAAGACAAGACTTTTTGAAAACAATCTGGACTGGACCCTAATACTATGAACCTTTCAGGACAAGTCTGACCTCTAAGCATTCCCCACATCTTTAGAACAGGATACATCACTGAAGCCTGACGTTCTTCTTCTTGCTTCTTAAACCTTATGAATCCCAACTGTTTCTCTAGGCTAATAATTCTCACCTTACCATCATGAACTGAATTTATGAATGTTATTAAACGTAAATTTTATCTTATTATTTAAGTTCAAATCCTTCCTTTTCACTTCTTCCTTTACCAAATGAACTTTCTGGAGTTGAGCATGATGAGATACCAACACTCTTTCCTCTCCCCCCAAAAAAGAACTTTCTTAAACATTACACATTTGGTTTAGTATTTTGATAGCTATATTTTAATGTAACTGATTTCCTTTGTAATTTTTTTTAAATTTAAAAACAGGAATGAGCCAGGTGCCAGTGGCTCACGGCTGTAATCCTAGTTACTTAGGAGGCTGAAATCTGAGGATCGGGGTTCAAAGCCAGCCTGGGCAGGAAGGTCCATGAGACAAGTCTTATCTCCAATTAACCACCAGAAAACTGGAAGTGGCGCTGTGGCTCAAGTTGTAAAGCTCTCACCTTGAGCTGAGGAGCTCAAAGACAGCATCCAGGCCTAGAGTTCAAACCCCACAACAACAACAACAACAAAAACAAAAAACAGGAAGTTGTTTCTGAGGCAGGGCCTTGCTATTATATAAACTATGCTGGCCTCCTCAAATTGATGATCCGCCTAACTGCAGCCTTTCTATTGCTTGAATTAATTACAGGCTGTGTCACCAGACACAGTTAAAAAATGCCCCACTCCACTTCTCCCATTCTATACCCAGTTGATCTATATGTCCCATAGAATATAGCAAAAGTACGAGTATGTTGTTCCTTAAATTGGTTCCTAAGACACTGCAGCTTTTTTCCTCCTGAAATCATTTGCTTTGGGTGAAACCAACTGCCAACTTCATAAGGAACATATAGACGAGCCAACATGGCAAGAAATGTAAGTCTCCTGCCAACAGCCATTTTAGTGAACTTGGAGACAGATCCTCAGCTGAGGAAGCTCAGCCGAGCTTCCTGACTCTAGAACCCTGGTAGACACAGCTTAACTGTAACCTTCCTAAAACCTTGGCCCAAAAACATTCAGGTCAGCCTTTCCTAAATTCCTGACCCTTCCAAACTATTTGAAGTAACAAATATTTGTGGTCTTAAAATGCTGAGTTATCAGGTAATCTGTGACATGGCCATAAACTGTAAGTGTTCTAGTATCATTCTACTATGAATCACTGGATTCCTTTCAGGAGTCCAGGGACCTATGAGAGTTCTTTTACCACTCACTGGCCTCTACCAGCCTGAAGGAAGCCAATGGATGCTCTATACACTAACACTAGTTCAAAGTCACTTTTTGTTTTGCTTTTCACGTTGGTACTGGGACCTGAATTCAGGACCTGGGTTCTGTCCCTTAGCTTTTCTGCTCAAGGCTGGCTTATACCACTTGAGCCACACTTCCAGTTTTTTTGTGGATTTTGTGTGTGTGTGTGTGTGATTCATTAGAGATAAAGAGTCTCACAGACTTGCATGCCCAGGCTAACTTAGAAATGTGATCCTCAAGCTGGGCCACACTGGTGGCTCACGCCTGTAATCCTAGCTATTCAGGAGGCTGAGATCTGAGGATCATGGTTCAAAGCCAGCCCGGGCAGGAAAGACGGTGAGACTCTTATCTCCAATAAACCAGAAACCAGAAGTGGCGCTGTAGCTCAAGTGGTAAAGTGCTCGTCTTGAGCTGAAGAGCTGAGGGACAGCGCCCAGGCCCAGAGTTCAAGCCCCATTACCGACAAAAAAAAAAAAAAAGAAAGAAAGAAAGAAAGAAAGAAAGAAAGAAAGAAAGAAAGAAAAGAAATGTGATCCTGGGCTGGGAAGGTGGCTCAGTGGTAGAGCACTTGCCTTGCATGCATGAGGCCCTGGGTTCGATTCCTCAGCACCACGTAAGCAAAAAGAAAAAAGCTGGGGGCTGGGAAGGTAGCTCAGTGGTAGTGCGCTTGCCTTGCATGCATGAGACCCTGGGTTCGATTCTTCAGCACCACATAAACAGAAAAAGCTGGAAGTGGCGCTGTGACTCAAGTGGTAGAGGGCTAACCTTGAGCTGAAGAGCTGAGGGACAGTGCCCAGGCCCAGAGTTCAGGCCCACAACCGACAAAAAAAGAAAAAGAAAAAGAAAAAAGCTGGAAGTGGTGCTGTGGCTCAAGTGGTAGAGCCCTATCCTTGAGCTGAAAAGCTGAGGGACAGTGCCCAGGCCCAGAGTTCAAGCCCCACAGCCGGACCCAAAAACAAAAACAAAACAAAAAACCTACTAAGTAAGCAGTAGCATTAAAGGCCTGATCCCCCAACCTCTCAGCCACAGTTAGTTTCTCTATCCCATCTTCTGAAACGACCACCAACTACACCACCACACAATATAACTGGGCATCATGGCACTAATGCAGCACCAGAAACACCTATCACTGTTCTATCCCCAATACTGACATCTGACCCCTCTACTCACATTGCTCCCTGTCACTAGTGTCCTTCTCCTTTATACTCAGTAAGCCTGCCTGCTGTTTCCTCATGGCTATCAATATCCCTAATCTTCTACTTTCCTCTCCTAGCCTCTTTCCCCCAAGTCACAGGAATCTTAAGAAAGTGAACACAATGGCTGGCCATTGAAATCACATTTTCACGTAACCTGAATGTTTTCTGACCTCCATTTAAAAACATGCCCTGTATTACCCTTTATGTGATGATTCCCAAATACTGATAAATCTGAATAACTGCTTGTAAGTATATATAGAAGATGTGTACTGACAAAATTTGAATGCATAATTGATCTGACTCTACTTTTATTCTATTTCTCCTATCACTACAAAAATTACTTTGATAAGTCAGTTATAATCAAAATACTTTGATAATGAAGAACGCTTCATTTATATTGTCACTTGCCATATATACCTAAGCCAGAAACCTCAGAATAAACATGGATCCATATCTTAACATCACTCCCACTGAAAGGATCTGTCACATCCATCCCAGGGGACCATGCAGAGGCAGGCAGGCACAGGAGAAAGACTATTACAAGGTTTATTATTTCCCCAGGAGAGAGAGCACATGACAACCTCCACTATCTAGGTAGCAGCAGGGTCTGAGGGGTAGGAAGTGAGGTAGATGGGAGCTCAGGTGGATCTGGGTGGAGAGGGAGGGGCTAGCTGGATGGCAGAACTCCAGGGCAGGGAGGAACTCAGGTCTGGGTAAAGCTAAGGACCAAAGATGGGCATAATGCTTACACCCATAACCAATCTATCACCTGAAGACTCCATAATCTCTTATCACCCTGCTTCTCTCCATTTCTAGGGCCAAGAGTTCTGGCCAGCCTTTCTAACCAGGCTTGACCCTCTCAGATAGCAGCTAAAAGCAATCTGTTCTTGCACTGTCTTGCTCCTGTACCTAAACCTTTCAGTGCCTTCGAAGTAACCTCAGAACACTTTGAGACAGGAAGGAGTGCCCTCAGAATAATCTGCACCTTTACTGCCCTCACAGGAACTTTCCCATGCTTCAAAAGACAAGAGCGCTCATGACCAGCACCAGTTCATCTTTCACACCTCCTCTTATGTCCCAATCATCACTCAATCATGGTAGGTTGCTTCCAAGTCTCTGAATTCACCATAAATACCATGATCCTTTCCTTCTGAATTTATGGTTTCCATGGCTTTTCTCTCCCAACCCACTTTACCTAGCTAATTCCTACTCCCTCAGAAATTAGCAAAAACTACCTGCTCTAGAGCACAGACCTGGCACTTGCATTTATCAAGACATACACTGAACAGAATCACCTATTTATTTCTCTACTTTTCCCAAGACTCACTAAGGAAGAGCCACGCTGGATGCTGGTGGCTCACGCCTACAATCCTAGCTACTCAGGAGGTTAAGATCTGAGGATCACGGTTCAAAGCCAGCCCCAGCAGGAAAGTCTGTGAGACTCATATCTCCAATAAACCACTAGAAAACTGGAAGTGGCTCTATGGCTCAAGTGGTAGAGCGCTCACTTTGAGCTGAAGAGCACAGGGACAGTGCCCAAGCCCACAGTTCAAGCCCAACAACGGACAAAAAAAAAAAAAGGAAAAGCCAACACCTATCCTCCAACACACTGCCTAACACGTAATATAGGTACACAATATTTTAGATGAATAACTAAAGAACAAATTTTAAAATAAAACATGACTATTTACTGAAGCCAATTCCTGTTTTAAAAGCATATATGGAAGGGCACTGGTAGTTCATGCCTGTAATCCTAGCTAGTCAGGAGGCTGAGATTTGAGGAAGCAAGCCCAGGCAGTAAAGTCCGTGAGAGTCTTATCTCCAATAAACTACTCAGAAAAAGCCTGAAGTGGCACTGTGGCTCAAATGCTAGAGCACTAGCCTTCAGCACAAAGAGGCTCAGGGACAGCACCCAGGCCCTGAGTTCAAGCCCCAGGACTGGCAAAAAAAATAAAAAAGCATATATACACTGGCCAGGTATGATAGACCATGAGTATAATCCCAGTTACTTGAGAGGTAAAGATCAAGAGGACCACGGACAGACAAGGAAGATCAAAGGTAGAGGTCAACTTGGGAGAAAAAGTTAGCCAAGACCCCATCTCAACAAACAAGCAAGGAATAGATGTTTCAGTTCATAATCTAGCTAAACTGGGGCACAGGCAGGAGGACTGCAGTCCAAAGCTGGCCCAAAAACAAAAGGAGCAAGGCACAATGGCACAAGCCTATAATCATAGCTACTTAAGAAGCAGAGATCACAGTTTAAGGCCACCTCAAGCAAAACAAAGTCCTAAGACTCTAACTTAACCAATGACTGAGTGTGGTAGCCTATGCCTATCATTCCATCTGCATTAGAAACATAATGACCGGACACAGCACCATGTGCCAGTCACCGTAGTGATGCAGAGGAGCACAAAAGGAAGATCATAGTCTAGGTGGCCCAAACAAAAAGCAAAGCCTACGTCAAAGGCAGGGAGGAGGCGCAGCCTTGCACAGTGGCTCCAGTGCTAAAGCACCTGCCTCTGAGATCTTCGAGTGTGAGGTTCTAATCCAGTACTGTCAAAAACAAAAACAGATAAATAGCTGAGGGCTTTTAGTGGTAGAACATCTGCCCAGTAAGTGCAAGGCCCTGAGTTAAGGCCCCAAAGTAAAAATAATAATAATAATAATAAAGTAAAACCACATACTGATAGGGACAATAGGTAGGTGCATCTGTAGTTCCAGCTACTCAGGAGTCTCCCTAAGGAGTTGGGAGGCCAGCCTGAACAACAAAGCAATATCTCATCTCAAAAGGAGAAAAATAAAGGCAAGAAAGAAGAAAGGGAAGAAAGGAAAGAAAGGCAGGCAGGAAGCCTTAAAAAAACACATACTTTTACAATCTCCAATATAAGCTGATTTTGAAAGGGAGGGGAGGGGGAGGTGCATCTGCAAAATTTCCCAACTGTCTGGAGAACACTGTAACATTAAAAATGAAAACTAAAGAAGACATTTCTTTGATATAAAAGAACATTTAACTAAAATGCCACACTCACCTCTGTAAGCAATATTGCTAGCATATCCTGCCTCTGAAAACGTATAGCCAAGTGTACCAGGGTATAGCCAACATCAAAGGCAGAAGGACGATTCAGCAAGCGTACTTCATCTGCAGTGAGCTGACGTGCAATATCTCCTCCTGATGACTTATAAGCTTCTATGGCCCCTAAATCACCTTCTACAACCCCTAAAACAAGCATCAAAATAGAAGAGTATTTAATTCTATTTTTCTTTAATAGGCACAAACCTACAACAGTGACTCCAAACTCCTTATGTGTTTCTTTGTGCTTCCAGGATCCTGGGGCATCATTTAAAGTCCTAGAGAATATAAGGAAAATTAGCATTTCCCTACATTTTCAAACATTCCACAACTAGAACTGCGTTAAGTACTTACCTTACCATCACAGCTGGCTTCATGTTTTGCTGGGGTTTAGAAGAACTATTAGGATATAGTAAGTAAAGCAAAGACCAGCAACCTAGTATGAGAACTGGGCTTCATAGTCTTTGTGGTGGTCCCGCACTCATCCGGCTGCAGAAACTGAGGAGACACACATGTGCTTCCAGTCAATGCTAAGCTTTCTATACTTCTAGTTACAAATAACTTAGAGCAATTTAAACCATTCTTATTGTAAAAAGAAAAAAAAAGGTTGGCAATGTTTTGATTTCAGTATATCTCATAGCCAAAGCTTCCTTATGCCCATCAAGAAAGATTAATAAACAGTTGGGCATAGTGGCACATGTAATAACACCTGAACTTAGGAGGTGGAGGCAGGAGGATCCCAAGTTTAAAGTCAGCCTAAGCTACATAGCAAGTTCAAGGCTAACCTGGGTAAGACTATTCTCAGAAAAGGAAAGGAAGACTGTTAAAGAAAAAAGACTGTTAAAGATGACTTTGAATGCTAAGATAAAACTTTACAAACAAATCAGTATCACATTGTCCATAAAGACCTTTGCATTCCCACCAACGCATCATATTCACCTTAGGATAAATGTTAAGACAATAACTGTATTTACTAATATACAGTAAAGTACAGTGTGGATAATAAAACCTTGTCAAAAATGAAAATGTAAATTAAAGACTTCCAATTTAGCAAAGGACAAATAGTTTAAGTGTTTCTCTTTACTATAAAAATGCAGCTTAAACCTGGTAAGTCTCACATTCACTGAATGTTCATGACACAATAAGCATAATAATGAACATGAGACAGGACAGTAAAAACACGACTTCCATATTCGAAGAGTTCTTCAATTTTAATTACATCTGTGAGCCATAAAAGATCAGCTCCAAAATTCTGCAAACTCTAGGGTCACAGATACTTTCTGTAAGTTTAGATCCTTTTTCTCAAAGCACAGACAAAAAATTTTTCAGGTTAAAAACTCATGAGAGGGGCTGGGATGGTGGCTCAGTGATAGAGCGCTTGCCTTGCATGCATGAGGCCTTGGGTTCAATTCCTCAGCACCACATAAGCAAAAAGAAAAAAAGCCGGAAGTGGCACTGTGGCTCAAGCGGTAGAGCGCTAGCCTTGAACTGAAGAGCTGAGGGACAGCGCGCAGGCCGAGTTCAGGCCCCACGACCAAACCCCCCCCCCCCCAAAAAAAACCACTCATGAGAAAACCAGGTATGACAATGTAAGCCTATAGCCCCAGCACTTGGAAGGCTGTGTCAGGATTTCATAAACCCAAGAGTTTTGAGAATAGCCTGAACAATATAGTAAGACCCTTCACCTCACAATTCTGGAGCAGACAGCTCTGGTGGAGCCCTTGCCTAGCACACGCACGTACTTCCTTAGCACACTCAGCTTCTCACTGAAGCTCAGCAAGAGCTCTCTCACTCCTCATCACAATAACAAGAGAGTTCGGGTTGTTTTGTTGGGTTTTTTTTCCAGTAATGTAGGGTTAATACATTCCTTGCTACATATACACAAGTTTAAGTTCAGTACTAAATCCCCTCCCTATCCCACTTTATACATAAAAGGCTTCTAAACATACTTAAAAGAACAATGCCCCAAAAGTAGTTCGGGCTGAAACACAGTAAAGCTGGCGTGAGACAGGGAGAACAGAACATTAAGTGCTAATTGAATTCAAAGTCACCTGTGGTGCAAGAGGGTTGTTTCTAATTATGTTCAAGTACAAAAAAACTCTAAAATCTCTGCTTAATTTGTTTAAACAGTTAAGTGTTTTCGAATACAATTTTTGAATAATTGAATGTCGCTTACTTTATTTAAAAGTGTGCCTATCCCATGCCCTTTGGTTTCTGCAGTATCACGTATAAAGGCAGCTACTTCTCCCTTCAGCACCAAGATGGGCAGAGCCAAAGCTGGTGGCAAACAGCTCAGTGGTAGGGTACTTTCCTAGCATTTGCAAGACCTTGGGTTTGACCCCACATGGGAGGAGGAGAAAATAAAGCCATAACTATTTCAAGTGCATGCAGCACAACACCTTTTAGTTATTACCTTAAATCTAAAAATGAGTCTATTTATAAAAGCTGTGTATTGTAGATAAAATATTCTAAAAACACCTAACCCCAAGAGTTTGAGCAATTTACTTGAAAAGACAAGATATGCATGGTAAATATGTATGTAGACACAAGTGTACATGTATGTACATATATACAATTTCTAAATATACTTTTTATTTCGAAAGACAAATTTGAAGTGACCACAGCTAAATACCAAAGAACTTCCTTCTTTGGATTGGACGAAAAGAAGAACTACTAAGTTTCCATCTTTACTATTTTAGCTAACTCAATGGGTAAGTCTAGAAGTATCTTTAAAATTCTTAAGGATTCACTTCTTCTCGCTCTTTGATGGATTTTTTGAAATTAGAAATTAACTGACAAGCACTGGTAGCTCATTCCTATAATCCTAGCTACTCAGAAAGTTGAAGTCTGAAGATCACAATTTGAAGCCAGTAAGGGCAGACAAATCCACTAGGCTCTTAACTCCAATTAACGAGGGGGAAAAAGCCAGAGTTGGATGGGTGGTTCAAAGTGTAGTGATAGCTTTGAGCAACAAAGTGGAGCAAGAACAAAATGCCTTAAGTTTAAGCCCCAATACTGGCACATGCACGTGTGCGCACGCGCGCGCGCATACATATACACACACACACACACACACACACACACACACACACACACACACACACACACACACACACACACAAGAAGCTAATTAAGCACAATGAGTAGAGGGTGGAGTACTGGTTTGTGAATTAAACAATTCAACAAAGTTTGCAACTACACGCTAGAATTATGATTTACAATATCTCCTGTTATGTCTTCATAGTAAGTGTAAGGTCCTCTCCTGGATGGCGAGCAGACTCCACCCTCCTCGCAGCAAAGTCTCCACCCAGTACCTGCGTTACCTAGGCAACTGGGACACCTGGAAGAGGTCACGTCTGCATCTGCTGAGGTCACATCTGAATTTGATGTGGCCACACCTTCCCCACCCATACCCTACATAAGGGCTAGCCCAGGCCCAGACTCTCTCTCCTCTCTTTTTTCTCTCTGTTCGTTTTTAGCTCTTGCTGCTCTTCTCTTGCTCTCTTGCTGCCCCCTTTTTTCTCTCTCTGTTCGTTTCTAGCTCTTGCTGCTCTTTTCTTGCTCTCTTGCTCTCTCTCTTTCCCAGCCACGTGGAGTGCCAACCTTGCCTGGTCCCAGCAGGTCTACCCCTTACCTGAATACCACGTGAGTGCTACTGTTCTTACCCCTCTCTCTGCTCTTTTCTCTCTCTTTCCTCTCTTCCCAGCTCTCTCTCATTCCCAGGCCTTTCCCAGCCACGTGGAGTGCCACCCTTGCCTGGTCCAAGCAGGTCTACTGAATAAACCTACCACTTATCTGAATACCACGTGCGTGCTGGTGCTGTTCTTACTCGGCTTTCCTCTTTTTAAAAACCTAACATAAATGGTGCCGTGACTCGGATAAAGGCTTAAAGTCAGGATAGCTGGGATTTCTTTGTTTTTTTCCTCTTTTTTCTTTTTTTTGTTCTTCCCTTTTTGCTCTGAGGAATACCCGCAGTTCTGACGGCCTTTTGCGAACCAGTCTGTCTGCGGCGGAATCAACGCATCGATACCATTGCTGCCTTCACATCCACGTCCACACTTCTCTACTCAGGTGAGTGAAACTACTCTACGGCTCTCTGTCGCTCAGTCTCTGTCCAGACGTGGCGCCACGCCCGAGAGCTCCTACGGCCTTTAGCTGAAAGGCGGTCACCTCTGAAGCCAAGGACGCTGGCTTTGGGGGCTTGGCCATTTCTCTCTAGAGGGCTCTGGGGGAAGTCGGGACGCCGCTTCTGCCTGGTCAGCTCTCCTTCACTCACCAGACTGACTCTACTCATTTAATGGGGTGCTACGAATCACGCCTGAGTCGTGAAACCCCTTTGAAATGTCTCCCGCGCTCCCTGGAAAGCCAGAGAGCCTCATTTTTATGCCATTCTCAGAAGCACAGTTTTTGCTACTGCAATGGTAAATGGTCAGAAGTTTAATTTCAGGCTTTTTGCTCTCTCTCTGCCATTCATGGGCAACTTTCTACCCTTTTTTTTCTACAACTTTTTGGCTTGTGCCTTGAAGAGTGTGACGCAGGCTGGGTCCCAGTGACCCCCCTCTAGGTTCCCTCTCAAAGGCTAGCCAATGTAGGCTTAATCTATTCAGGCTTTCTTTGCATTCTTTCAGAAATTCGCCATCTTGAATCCGCCATCTTGGCCACGTGGTGGGTTAAGGGTTTGGCCCCATCTGACCCTTAACCTTCCACTAAGTTTACTACTCCATCTATTCTAAGGTGCCTTGCTAACAAGTTGCTCTTTTCACAGGCCCTAGTAACTGAGGCCCAACCATCTGATGTGCTTTGTTAGCAAAGATGTCTAAATGTTGTCAAAATTTTAGGTTTTGAGTTTTGCCTTTTTTGTTTTGTGTTGTGTATTCTACTACTGACTACATGGTTCTAAAATACTGGGCATATCTATGCTAAAATTTTCATCACATCTAATGAGTTTTGTCATTTCAGAATATTTGTTGGCAATTCTTGATAAGAACCAGGTAAGCTCTACTTATTCTACTTGATCTCCTTGTTGCTTTAATTGGAAATAATAAAGGGCTTTTGTGGCAAAGATTTCAGTTCAAAGCCAGCTCGGGCTAAAAAATCCCTAAGACTCCGTCTCCCAGCTAAACTCTGCAAGTGGTACTATAACTCAAAGTGGTTCAGTGCTAGCCTTGAGCAGAAGTGCTCAGGGACAGTGCCCAGGCCTTGAGTTCAAACCTCCTTAAATACTAGTGGTACTATAACTCAAAGTGGTTCAGTGCTAGCCTTGAGCGGAAGCGCTCAGGGACAGTGCCCAGGCCTTGAGTTCAAATCTTGAATACCAACTGGGACAAGCCATCCCAGCAACGAGCACCTAGACTCAGCCAGTCTAGGGAACAAGGGAACGTGGAAAGGAGTAAGAGGAGATGATGTCACATCAGCTACTTTGTGCCTGCCCTTTCAAAATTAACCTGAGCCGGGAGGTCAGTAGAAGTAAGAAGCCTGCCCATCCAATGTCTATACCTGTCTACCTATTAACTGAACAGGGATTTATATTCTTGCCTTTGTCACCTGAATTCTCTACCTAGTCGCCAGATGTCAGAAGTAACTAGGGACATTTCTACCAACATTTTTCAGCCCCAAGTCCTTCCTCTTGCCATTTATTTGCTCTCTAGTATTTTTTTTCCAGCCCCTCAATGCTCATGAGACTTCTCCAGATTTCATCTAAGGACTCACGCCACCAAGGGACAGCTGCTGCTCACTGCCTTCTCTGGGAGGAGACCAAATTCCAGCCTTTTACCCCTATTGTCGACGCCCCTTGTCAGCAGGAAGTAGCCAGAGAGAATCCTCGCCCTATTTCATGATTATTAAAAGGCTGGAATGTAAGGTCCTCTCCTGGATGGCGAGCAGACTCCACCCTCCTCGCAGCAAAGTCTCCACCCAGTACCTGCGTTACCTAGGCAACTGGGACACCTGGAAGAGGTCACGTCTGCATCTGCTGAGGTCACATCTGAATTTGATGTGGCCACACCCTTCCCCGCCCCCTACCCTATATAAGGCCTAAACCGCCGCCAGACCGCCCTCTTTTTTTCTTTTGCCAGCCGCGTGGAGTGCCAACCTTGCCTGGTCCCAGCAGGTCTACTGAATAAACCCCTTACCTGAATACCACGTGCGTGGTGCAGTTTCAGTTCTTACTCGGTCACCTCTTTTTAAAAACCTAACAGTAAGGGCTTTTTAAAAACAACTTCAAGCAGGGTACCAGTGGTCACATCTATAATCCTAGCTACTCAGAAGGCTGAGATCTAAGGATCATGATTTGAAGCCAACCCAGGCAAAAAAATCTCCATGAGACTCATATTTCCAATTAACCACTCGAATTGGAAGTGGCACTGTGGCACAAGTGGTAGTGCGTTAGCCTTGAGCACAAAGAGGCCCTAAGTTCAAGCCCCACAACTGACAAAAACAAAAAACAAATAGAACTTCAAATGTTGGACTGTGTGGTATACGAGTCTCAATAAATCTAAGACACACACACACACACACACGAATTCTATTTAATCTAATGCAAATTACCAAAAATTCTGAATTCTTCTCTCCTATCCCATGTGCACCATTAAGCTGTAGAAAGGCTATGCTGCCCATGCCCCAGAAGATGGAGAAGGTAGGAACTGAGGAGGAACAGACTGCTCTTCCCAGCATGAAGCAAGCCTATGATCACACACAACTCATAAGCAGTAAAGGCACAAGCCTTTAAAATACCTTCTATCTAATGTTTTGAGAATATATAATTCTATTTTCTCATTAACTGTAAGAGCTCATAGTTTCAGAGACTGGTGAATTTCAGCTACAAAAACTAGTAAATGTCGGGGCAGGGAAGGTGGCTCAGTGGTAGAACGCTTGCCTTGCATGCATGAGGCCCTGCAATTCCTCAGCACCACATAAACAGAAAATGCCAGAAGTGGCACTGTGGCTCAAGTGGTAGAGCACTTGCTTTGAGCTGAAGAGCTGAGGGACAGCGCTCAGACCCAGAGTTCAGGCCCCACGGCTGACCAAAAAAAAAAAGCTGGGAGGGAGGGAGAGGCAAATAAGTGCAAGGACTAACACTTCGTTTTACAGAACAAAGTCCAGGAAACAATGATGATGTTCCAATATAGAGAGAAGCCCTACCTTCTCTGTAGGTCACTGACCTCTCATAATGCCTCTCAACTGATGCCCCTTTCTCTTTGTATTTTTTTAATTTAACATATATTTCATTTAACTTATACATTCTGTCTCCCTCCCCTTCATGCTACGAAGACAAAAAGACAACTGAAAGCACTCTGATTAGCTGTGTAAAACTAACCTGCAATAGTTATACATTCAAAAATACACAAGTAATTCATGATACATAATTATAAAGGAAAATGTAGGTATACTTTAAACACAAATAAATGAAAAATATGTCATTACGTATTGCTAGCAAGAAAAAAAGGGGGGGTAAAAGAGGTGGCGGCAGCAGAGATTCATGTTGTACCCTAAGCTAGGCCAAGGCCGATAGCTCCCTGGGGACTTCACAGCTACGATGGAACTCCGTTGGTTAGCATATGGAGCTGGCTCATAGATGTTTAGAAAATAGACTTATTTTTCCCCCATATATGGCACAGTTTTCAAAGTTTTGCCTTCTATTCCTTTATTACATAAATCATATGGTAACTAACTTTGAAAAGAATGCCAAATGGTAAAAAATAAAGCCAGGACTTACCTGAGCCCACATGGGCCAGCTCAACACTACCCTGGAGTTCTATGGTAGCTGTGACATCACAGCATGCTTTATGCTGTGGGGACAGGGTGGACCTGGAGTCTGCAGGCACAATTTCAGGAACCCTTAAAGAGAAAAGTTAGTTTTAAGTGCTAATGTTCAGAATGTTCTATACTATGGTCAGTAGAAAGATGCAGATGCAGCCGGCTATGTCTAGGTAGCACTCAGCATTCTTTCGCATATGAAAGAGAAACTATATACCCAGCAAAAAAAGGAAAAAAAATTTAATATCCCAAATCTAGCTTAATCATGGTCCTGGGCCTATGGGAATACTCAATACTCAAACTACTTTTAAATATAAAATGTCCTTAATATTTGGGGGGGAACAGTTCTGAGGAAGTAGTACTGGGGTCTGAACTCAAGGCCTCATGCTTGCTTGCTCAGCTGGCACTCTACAACTCAAACAATGCTTCTGGCCTGGCTTTTTCCTGATTATTTTGGAGATGGAACTGTAAGCAGTTTTCTCCCCAGGCTGGCTTCGGGCCAGGATCCTCCAGATCGCAACCTCTGAGTAGCTAGGATTTACAGGCATGAGCTACCAGGGCCCAAATAATACTTTTTAAGTGTTAAGTTTTCACAGAGAGCCCCAGAAACAGTTTGAGCAAGTCAAACCAATCAGCTCTCGCCGCATTTTTCACAGCAAAACCAATGGCAACAAGTTAAGCCACACTGTTGTGGACCCCAAAAATCCCAAGACTTGGGATTATAAATTCAAGGCCAGCCAAAGTTACATAACAAAGTCTTGTTTAAAAATTATTTTAATCTACCATTTCTATTCCTAGAAGAATGTTATAGAACAGTAAGCTTTCAAGTCTAGCTTCTATTCAATATTCTCACATTTATTAATATATCTTCTTCAGAAAAGATTTAATGAGATAAGGAAATCAAATAGTCTCAAAGGCCTTTTAAGTGTTCTAATTATTATGACAAATTATGTCAAATACAGTTTATGCTTCTGAATTCTTAACTCCTTATATCTTTGAACAAACAGTTAACAAACCAACTGTTGCAAATATATATATCCCAAAGAATGGATAGATACCGAACTGAAAAAATGTTTTCATAAGGATGGAAGGATTAAAAGAACACATAACAAAGTCCTCCGTGACAAATGGGCAGAGAGAGGTCCAAAGACATTTCATGGGTTACAGAAAATTAAAAAGTTCAAATGACCAAACATCAAACTATTCAGCCAAAGGGAAGAGACTAGAAGACCCAGAAATAAAACTATACACTTAACAGTTATCTGATATTTAATAAGGGAGCCAAAGATATGCAGGGGCAGGGGAGACAACCTCTTCAATAACTGGTGTTGGGAAACGTTGGCATCCATATGCAGAAAACTAAAAGTGGATCCCTGTTTGTCACCATGCACTAATATCAACTTAAACTGAGTCAAGACTTCAATGTCAGACCTGAAACTTTGAAATTGCTGTACAAGGGAGTAGGAAAAATGCTAGAACTTACAGGCCTAAGTAGAAACTTTTTGGAAAGAGTCCCTGGGACACAGCAGATAAGAGAATGACTTGACAAATGGGATTACATCAAAATAAGAAGTTTCTGCACATCAAAGGACGTACTCAACTAGAAAGACAACCACTAGGAGAAGAGCTTTATCAACAATACATCCAACAAAGGCCTAACACCCAAAATATATAAGGAACTCAAGAAACTAACCCTTCCCAATAAACCAATCACTAAATGGGCAAAGGAACTAAGGAGAGACTTCTCTGAAGAAGTAGTAAGAATGGTAAAGAAACATATGAAGAAATACTCACCATCCCTGGCCATAAAGGAAATCCAAATCAAATCTACCTTACCTCAGATTGGCCACCAACATGAATTTGAAGAACAATAAATGCTGGCAGGGATGTGGAGAAAAAGGGACCTTGTTGGTGGAAATGTAAATTACCACTCTGGACAGTGGTATGGAGGTTCCTCAAAAAAACTAAATAAAAATCTTCCCTACACCCTGCCATACCTCTCTGAGCATCTACCCAGAGCACTGTGTGCCAGGATAGCATAGACACTTGCACATTCATATTCATTGTTGTACCACTCACAATAGCCAAGTTACAGAAACAGCCCAGATGCCCTACAATAGATGAATAGATTTTTTTAAATGTGGTATCTATACACAATAGAATTCTATGCAGCCATTAGAAAGAATAATATTATATCATTTGCAGAGAAATGGATAGACCTAGAACAAATCATGTTAAGGTGAGGTAAGCCAAGCTCAGAGACAAACAGCTCTTGTTCTCTTTCATATACTGACGCCAGATCTGAAATACATGATAAAATATACAAGACTCTAGGGATTCAAACAAAGTAAGAACAAAGGAGTATGTATACTTAGGAGATGAACACAAAGGTGCAATGCCTATCTCTGCCTCGATCAAATAAAATAGTACTTAACCTAATAAACTCCAGGAAAATGGAAACAAGAGGAGTATTCTTTTCTTTTTTGCCTGTTTGTTCATTTATCTGTCTTGGGGGGAGCACAAAGGGTGAACAAAGGTAGCCATGGAAGTTAGTAGATACTGCTGAAAATGAACTATACAAATTGTGGACAGAGGAGGGAAAAACTGGGAGAGAGCAAGAGAAAGGGTACCACTGTCCAAAAAGAACCATACTCAGTATTACCTGAATTATGAAACAGTAACCAGTATTACCTGACTAATGAAACAGTACCCAATTATTACCTGACTTATAAAACAGTACCCAGTATTACATGACTTATGAAACAATAACCCTTTCTCAGCATTGCCTTTTATAACATTTAAAAAGATGAAAACATTTTAATCCAAAATATAAGTTTTATAAAAATAAGCATTCCAACTATATAAAGTAAAGCAAATAAAAGTGCAAAAAATCTATAGATGTTCTATAGTGATACTAAAAGCTATTATTTCATTTTAATAGCTTTTCCTATCTCTATCCTGTAATGCATATACTTGCTTTTGCTATTTAACAGCAACAAAAAAACTAGCCCTTCATATTACTAAAACCAGTACAAATGTCTAAATTTGGTGAAACAAGACATATGTCCAATTACAAACACATAAAACATACTGCATCCATACAATGATTGCTCAGTTATTAAAAGAAAGCAAATTCTGGCATATGTTATGACATAGACACTGTGCTAAAAAAGTCAAATACTATATGATTTCATTCATGTGGTTCATTAGAGGTGGAATTCACAGAAAACAGAATGGAACATATACACAGAGGAATTTTATTCATCCATTAGGAAGAATGATATTATATCACCGAAAAGAATTGGATGGACCTGAAAAAAGTTATGTTAAGTGAAGTGAATCAGACCCAGAGAGAAAAAAGACGCCATGAGTTCTCTCATATGTGCAAACTGGATCTATACAAGTAAGCACATATGGAGTTGTACACAAATGTATTAACCAAAGTATGGTGTTTTCAGGGGAGAATTCAAACAGTGTAATTCCTTAGAAAATCTAAATCTAATCTAAATCTAAATCTAACACAACAAAATGAATACCAGAAATTTGGCACTTGAAAGGTGGGAGGGGGAAAGGGTGTCAAGGAAAGGAGGGTAGAAAAATGAAGAGGGGAAGAGGGGGAGAAAGAATGCAATCCTAATATTCAATGAACGTTTTACAAAATTAAGAAAATTGAAGGGAAGGGTTAGGTGGGTGGGATGAGGGAGAATAATGAAAGAGCTAACATCAATCAAGATGCATTGTACTCATAAGCATTTGTGGAATGGTAACTCTTTTATACAACTACTTAAATATAATAAAAAAATATAATTTAAAATGCGAATTGAATCTAAACCAATCCTCCAAACTGAGAATTATTCTGCAAAACTAGATTCTTCAAAAACACTAATATCACAAAAAAAAAAAAAAAAATCAAAAAAAAATAGCAAACGGAGTCCAGGCACCAGTAACTCATACCTGTAATCTAGCCTACTCAAGAAGACAGATCTGAAGATCACAGTTTGAAGACAGCCCAGGCAAAAAAATCCCTGTGAGATTCTTATCTCCAATTAACCACTCAAAAACCAGAAGTACTACTGTGGCTGAAAGTGGTAGAGCAGTAGCCTTGAGCAAAAGAGGTCAGGACAGTGCCCAGGCCCTGATGACCCATCCAAAAAAAAAAAGCAAGCTGAGCTCTGGTGGTTCTTGCCTGTCATCATAGCTATGCAGAAGGCTGACATCCAGAGGATTGAGATTCAAAGTCAGCCCCACAGCAAAGTACATAAAACTCTATCTCCAAAATAACCAGCAAAAAAGCAGAGCTGGAGTCTTTAACCCCGATTTCCTACATGGGGAATAAGAAATGTCTGTCCCTATTTAAAACCATTTCTCTTTAATGCTGGTATACTAAAAAAATAAATCCTTCTTTGTATAACTAAAGATAGCAAAATTTTAAAATACACCTTTTTTTTTAACCAAAAAAAAAAAAATCTAGAGGTATGGCTCATGGGAAAGAGTGACAGCAGAGCAAGGAAGCCAAGTACAAAGGCCTCAGTTCAAATCCTAGTACAAAAAAAAAAAAAATCAGACACTGCCTTACACTGATTAAACAGAGTCTGAGGCTAGGCAATCACTGAAACAACTGGTGAAACAAAATATAAACTCTGACTGTCTCATTTCCTGTATAATTAGATAATGTGCTCAGGTAGGGAAAACATCCTCCATATTGGTAAATACCAAGACATGTTTCCTATGTCTGCATCTACTCAAATGTTTACTCAGTAGAGAAGGAAGGTAACAAAGTAATAATGACTGGCACAGGTATGCTGCATTCAGTGTATTTACACTTGCAACTTTTATACAGAACATGAAACTTTTAGAAATAAACACTGATGGTTAACAAACCAGTTGACTATACAAGACTAAGGTTAATGAGAATAGAAAGAGAACTACTGCAGGTAATTCAATGATCCACACTTTGTTTTTGCTCTATAATATACATAACTTTTTATAAGGCTTTTTAAGGATTTTTTTTCTATTTCAGACCCATATTTTGAGTTTTAGCACATCCTATATTCCCTTAGTGTTTTCAGTTAATACCTTCAAAAAAGAAAAGTCTTTAAATCAATAGTTATAATTCAGTATCACAAAACCAAGAATCACCAGATTCTACTTCCTTTTTCACAGGAGATGTACATTACTGGTATGCAAGTCTATATAATCAATCATTTCTGAGAGCCAGAAATTACTTCTCAGACATACCAAAAGCAACCAGAAGAGTATTTCACAGGTTGTGTCTGCCACCACCATCTATTTAACTGACTAAAACCCACTTTTCCTGGATGCTCTTTTTATTTATTTATTTATTTATTGGTCGGTTGTGGAAGTTGAACTCAGGGCCTGGGCACTGTCCCTGAGCAAATTCTTTTGCTCAATGAGCTGAAGAGTGCAGGGACAGCGCTCAGGCCCAGAGTTCAAGCCCCATGACCAACCAAAAAAATAAAATAAAAAATAAAAAACTTAAATCTGAAAATCTCTTACAGCCTGAAGGATAAAAAGACATCCAACTTGTGCTTGAACTACAGTTAGATCTTCTGAAGAGACTAGTGGAAGACTTTTGGATAGGCTATACCAACTTGTTCTTTGGTAGAAGTAATTCACATTTTTCACATTTCTTTTTTGGATTAAACAGGTTTATGTCAGCAATTTAAACAAATTGTACATATAAGCTGAAATAAAATTTTAAGTATTACTTTAATTTGTAAAAAAAAAAAATTCTTTTGCTCAAGGCTAGCACTTGAGCCACAGCACCACTTGTAGGCCTTTCCTGTATATGTGGTACTGAGGAATCAAAACCAGGGCTTCATGCATGCGAGGCAAGCACTCTATCACTAAGCCACATTCCCGGCCTCTGGATGCTCTTTTTAAAAAACCTAGGTACACCAAGAAATACTTTCACATACCAGACTAAACTGACCAGAATCAATTAACAAAAAAAGGATAAGAGGAAAAAAGTGTGTGTGCTCCCCAGACAATATTTGTATTTTATGAAAATGTACTTATATTGATGAAAGTTCAGCTTACTTTAAAATCATGTCATAAAATACTATTTTATGGGGCTGGGAAGGTGGCTCAGTGGTAGAGCGCTTGCCTTGCATTCCTGAGGCCCTGGGTTAGATTCCTCAGCACCACATAAGCAAAAAGAAAAAAAGCTGGAAGTGGCGCTGTGGCTCAGGTGGTAGAGCACTAGCCTTGAGCTGAAGAGTTGAGGGATAGTGCCCAGGCCCAGAGTTCAGGCCCCACAACTGGACCCAAAAAAAAAAAAAAATACTATTTTGTATCCAGTTCCAAAAATCACCATAAGAAATCCTTAAACCTTTAAACACAAGACCAAATTACTTGAATAAAATTGCTTATCATAAATGCTAAAAAGAATTCTACTACCTGCTAATATGAACCTCATGGATAGAAAGTAAATGTAGCAGAAAGAATGTGAATAAAGCAAAGGATGAGTTTTTACAGACACACATCCCACATAACATTTCCATCAGTTAAGTAGGGACATACAAGGAAGCAATCGCCAGCGTTCTCAGCCGCTTGCTATCCTTTTATGGATACAGTGCCAAAGATTTGCTACAAGAGTTTGTATATTCTGGATTCTATTAAAAGCTTTTAATAGGATATTTTCACTTAGCCCATTTTTGCTAAAAAAAAAAAAAAAAAAAAAAAGCTATTCATAAGATTTGAAGCCTTTTCTGCCTTCATTCATATGTAAAGTAATGCATTAAACACACACACACACACACACACACACACACACACACACACACACACAAAGATACTACATCAGAAAAGAGTGTCTTTCTGGTCTAGTATCAATATAAAATCAAAAATTGTAATCTAACATGTTAAAAAAAATCCCTAACTTCCTACCTAAATTTCCAGAGATGCTCTCTAAAAATGACGTTAAAACAAACAAACAAAAAAAAATCTGCTTCTGAGCAAATAATGTGGAAGTAATGATAACTGTAACATAATTCCACAGGACACAAAAATTTCTAAAGACAGAAAATAGATTGCCAGGGGCTGGGAAGGTGGCTCAGTGGAAGAGCGTTTGCCTTGCATGCATGAGGCCCTGGGTTCGATTCCTCAGCACCACATAAGCAGAAAAAAAAAAAAAAAAAAAAAAAGCCAGAAGTGGTGCTATGGCTCAAGTGGTAGCACGCTAGCCTTGAGCTGAAGAGCTGAGGGACAGCGCCCAGGCCTAGAGTTCAAGCCCCATGACTGGACCTAAAAAAAAAAAAAAAGAAAGAAAATAGATTGCCAAAAACTGCTGCCATGTACCAGGCTGAAAATAGGCCAACCCAAGCAAAGAAGAACAAATAGTACAGAAATCTCTCTCGGTCTCTGTCTTTCCCTCTCCCCCTTACACGCACACATACATACACACAGACACACCATGTTCAAATTATGTGACCTAACACTGGATCCGCTACATATAGACAGAGATTTAGCTGCCTTAAAAAAGGCAAAACTTAAAGGCAACTTATGTGTGATTCTAAATACAGATAAAATGTATTTATTAAAATAAAAAGGTAAAACCAGCTGGGTACCAGTGGCTCATGCCTGTAATCCTAGCTACTACCTCAGAAGGCTAAAGTCTGAGGATTGCAGTTGAAAGCCAAACCAGGCAGGAAAAAGTCTGTGAGACTCTTATCTCTAGTTAACCACCAGAAAACTGGACATGGTGCTGTGACTTAAAGTGGTGGAGTACTAGTCTTGAGCAAAAAAAGCTCAGGTCCTGTGTTTAAGCCCATGACCAAAAAAAAAAAAAAAAAAGTGTAAAACTGAGTGGGACAGGAAGAACAAACTAGGAGAGAGTGAGGGAAGGAGTGACACTGACCAAGAAGAAATGTACTCTTTACCTGACTTATGTGACTGTAACCCTTCTGTACATCACTGTTATAAAAACAAAAAGTGTAAAATGCATATATATAAAAAAATCAAAACTAAAAACGCAACATTCACAGGTATCAAATTTTACAAAGTTCCAGCAACTATGCCCTTTCAATTTAGTGCTAGTTCTCTGGCAGAAAAGAAACCTCTGCCACACTTAGCTGGAAAGAAGAGCAGCACGGCTATTTCACAGTCAGCCTCTGCGTGAACTCTTTCATTGCATAGCGAGACAGTAACTCTAAACCCTCTCTCTGAGAACTGGTCCTGATTTAGTAAAACAAAAATTTTTTTAATTAAATTGTAAAATTATTTTTTTCTTAAAGTGAATATTGCTATTGGAATTGTATTCCTATTGCTGCCCTAAAATTTACTGCAAATATACTGACTTACAACAATATAAACTTTATATCTTAAAACAGAGATGGTCAGAAATTCAGTATGGGTCTTCACTGGGCTTATCATATCAATCACAAAAGGCCCAAAGAGATGTACAGGGAAATGAAACTCCAAGAAAGACAAGTCGAGGGGCTGGGAATGTGGCTTAGTGGTAGAGTGCTTGTCTAGCATGCGTGAAGCCCTAGGTTCAATTCCTCAGTACCACATAAACACAAAAAGTCAGAAGTTGCATTGTGGTTCAAGTGGTAGAGTGCTAGGCTTGAGCACAGAGAGGTTCAGGGACAATGTGCCTAGGCCCTGAGTTCAATCCCAGGATTGGCAAAAGAAAAAAAAAAGTAGTGGATTTGGATGCTACCCATCTCATTGTGTTTCTTTTAAGATACAGAACTTTTGGGCTTCATAAATATAACTGTGAAGCAATCACTGTTATCACTGTTTAAAGCCAGCAAGTACTGAACTTGGAAATAGAAAGCATTTGTATTTTTCTTGAACAATTTATATATCCCGAGTTCTTCAAACATTTAAAAAAACAAAAACAAAAACAGCCAGGAATTCTAACCCACACCAGTAATCCCAACACTTAGAAGGCTAAGGCAAAAGTTTAAGGCTAACCTAACACTATGTAAACAACAACAACAACAATAAAAAGTATGTATACCAAGCACCTTCTGAGGCACACATCTGCTTTTTTCATGTGACAGAAAATAAAATCCTTTTGATGACTGTGTATGCGAGTACTGAGGTTTTGTATGCTTGCTTGGCTTTTTCACTCAAAGCTGGCATTCTACCACTTGAACCACACCTCCACTTTCTGCTTTTTGCTGGGTAATTGTAGCTAAGAGTCTCATGGAACTTTCTGCCTAGCCTGGCTTCAAATCATGATCTTTAGCTCTCACCTGAGTAGTTAGGATTTAAGAAAATAAATTAAGACAAAGCACCCACACTTACTGTACAAATACTGTATCATTTGAATTAGTCTTCTAGAAATACTTTAATTTTTTTTTTTTTTATTCCGGTCATGGGGCCTGAACTCTGGGCCTGGGCGCTGTCCCTCAGCTCTTCAGCTCAAGGCTAGCACTCTACCACTTGAGCCACAGCGCCAATTCCGGCTTTTTTCTTATGTGGTGCTGAGGAATCGAACCCAGGGCGTCGAGCATGCAAGGCAAGTGCTCTACCACTGAGCCATATTCCCAGCCCTAGAAATACTTTAAAGAACTAAAAGAAAAAAAAAATCAGCCAAAGTTGCCTTAAATATATCTAAATTAAATATGTCAAAAAACAAAATTCATTTTGTTCTGACATTAAAAAAAAAAAAATCACCCAATAATCAGGTGTACAGTTCATAGTACTACAATCACTCATAATCTAACCTAAATACAAAGATGCAATCCCCATGTGCTTCTGATCACAGAAAATAATATTTATCTAAATGAACTCTAAGAAATGGAAACAAAAGGATTTTTCCTTTTGGTTTTCTTATTATCTGTCTGGGGGGGGGGGAGTTTAAGGAGAGGAACAGAAATGGAGGGACAAGGTGAACAAATGCAGCATTGGTACTCAGTAGACACTATGTTGAGAATGAGCTATACAACTTATAGGTGGTGAAGGGAGGGGGAAAAACAGAGAGAGCAAGGGAAGGGATGACACTGTGCAAAAAGAAATGTACCCTACCTGATTTATGTTACTGTAATCCTTCTGTACATCACCTTTATAATACAAAAAAACCCTAACCTAAATGGCTTTTTGTAGAGAGTGAACAATCCTGAGGTTTGAACTCAAGTCTCATGCTTGCCCCTGTACTTGAGCCATACCTCTACTCCAACATTTTGATGATTCACTAGAGATGGAGTCTCACAAACTTTTCTGTTGTCCAAGTTGCTTTCAAAAGTGATCTTCCAAGTATCTGCCAAGTGTGAATCACTGGCACCCTCACCCAGATTTCAACTCCTTCCCCTCCTCCCCAGCAAGATCTTGCACAGGGACTTTTCTAACATAAGCAAGATTCCCAATACTGGAATTAAAAAGTGACATAATGCCAACCTGGAAGCTGAGCAGTGGCTCATGCCTGTAATCCTAGCTACTCAGGAGGCTGAGATCACAAGGACTGCAACTTGAGGACAGACCAGGCCAAAAAAATAAAAAGTTTCAGGAGACTGTCATCTTAGCTATGATGGGAGCAGAAAATAGGAATATTAAGGAGCCAGCCAAAGCAAAAAGTAAAACCCTATTTCAACTAACCATACAACAACCACCTAGAGACATAGCTCAGCAGTGGCACCCTGCTGAGTAAGTAAGTACAAAGCTCTGAATTAAAATCCTGGTATTGCCCCCACCAAAAAAAGACAAAAGTTACAGGCACGATATAGTAACTGAATGAAATGTCTTCATGAAAAAAATCTGATAAAACAAAATACAGAATATGCACAGTATTTTTAATCAAGTATTGACACAGTTGGGTACAGTGGCACATTTGAGAGGCTGATGTAGGAGGACCATTAGCCTCATGCCAGCCTGGGCAATTAAGCAAGACCCAGTCTCAAAAAAAAAAAAAAAAAAAAGAAAAAAGAAAAAGAAAAAAACAGATTCAGGCACAGTAGCTCACACATGTAACCCTAGTTACTGGAGAAGCTAAGATTGGGAGGATCATGGTTTGTAGCCAGCCCAGGCAAAAAGCTCACAAGACACAACCTAATTCAACCTTATTCAATGAATAGCTGGACACAGAGGCACAGGCCTGTTATCCCAACTCCATGGGAAGCATGAATAGGAGGATCAGGTCCAAATTGGCTAGAGAAAATAAAAAACAAGATCTTATCCAAAAATAATAAAAGCAAAAAAGGGATGGAGGCATGGCTCCACTGGTAAAGTACTTGCCTTGAAAGTATGAGGCCCTGAGTTCAAACCCCTGTATCACACACAAAAAAAAGGAAAAACAAAATGATTGTCATTAGTAAAACTAGAAAAATGAAGAAAAGAAAGAAACCTGACTTCAGAATTTTCATACCCATACACTTCTTGGTGAAAAACAAAGGCCTCTGTGTCAGTAAGACTAGGCCACATTTTATCTTAGCTCTCTCTGGCAGCCAGGGCAAAGCAGAGTAGGTCCAGCCTAAAAAAATCCAACCAGGAGCTGAAGACACATTTCTAACCCTAGCTACTCAGGAGGCTGAGATCTGAGACTCGTGGTTCAAAGCCATGCCCTGGACAGAAACGTCAGTGGGACTCTCCAATTCACCAGCAAACATTTGGAAGTAGCTGGGTTTTGGTAGCTCATGTCTGCAATCCTAGCTACTCAGCAGGCTGTGGTCTGAGGATCACAGTTCAAAGCCAGCCCAGGCAGGAAAGTCTGTGAGACTTAATCTCAGTTAACCACTAGAAAACTGGAAATAGAACTTGGCTCAAAGAGGTAGAGCGCTAGCCTTGAGCAAAAAGAGCTCAGGGAGGGCTGGGAAGGTGGCTCAGTGGTAGAGTGCTTGCCTTGCATGCATGAGGCCCTGGGTTCGATTCCTCAGCACCACATAAGCAAAAAGAAAAAAGCCAGAAGTGGCGCTGTGGCTCAAGTGGTAGATGGATGGATGAGAGAGAGAGAGAGAGAGAGATGGATGGATGGCAAAGAATCTAAAAATCCATCTGAAGAGCAGGATTAAGATCTGTTGACCAGAAACATTTCTAAAATGGTGCATTCACTGCTTGATCTAAATAAGTCTTGACTGCCTGATAGGAAGGCATTTCTATGTAGAAAAGTTGTATAAAAAAATTCAACCTTCAGCTGGGCGCTGGTGGCTCACGCCTGTAATCCTAGCTACTCAGGAGGCTGAGATATGAGGATCACAGTTCAAAGCCAGCCCGGGCAGGAGAGACCGTGAGACTCCTATCTCCAATAAACCACCAGAAAACCGGAAGTGGCGCTGTAGCTCAAGTGGTAGAGCGCTCGCCTTGAGCTGAAGAGCTGAGGGACAGCTCCCAGGCCCAGAGTTCAAGCCCCACGACCGAAAAAAAAAAAAAAAAAAAAAATTCAACCTTCAAGGAGCTGGGAAGGTGGCTCAGGAGGCCCTGGGTTCGATTCCTCAGCACCACATAAGCAAAAAAAGAAAAAAGCCGGAAGTGGCACTGTGGCTCAAGTGGTAGAGCGTTAGCCTTGAGCTGAAGAGCTGAGGGACAGCACCCAGGCCCAGAGTTCAGGCCCCGCGACTGGACCCAAAAAAAAAAAAATTCAACCTTCCTCATTCCTATTTCAACAGCTACAAAGCTGACTTTAGTTCAGGATTTTTTTTTTTCCAATGTTAAACAAAAAGAACTCTTAACTTACATTCAACATAATATAAATTATGCTTAGTCTATTTTTTTTTCTTTTTTTTTTTGCCAGGTCTAGGGCTTGACCTCAGGGCCTGGGCACTGTCCCTGAGCTTCTTTTGCTCAAGACTAGTACTCTAGCCACTGTGCCACATCCAGCTTTTTCTGTTTATGTGGTACTGAGGAATCGAACCCAAGGCTTCATGCATGCTAGGCAAGCACTGTGCCACATTAAACAACATTCCCACCCCTAGTATATATATTCTGATGATTTTCAACACAGATAAAATTCCTAACCCTCAAAAAGCTTAAATTTCAGGAGAAAACATGAATAATAAGAGCAAGATGAATAAGCTTATTAGAAAGTGACAAAGGTGGTAAAGCAAATTAAAACTGGAAGCAGTGGCTATAGGACTGAAATGAAATTTCAAATACAGCAGTTACAAGGGCCCAGTGAAGAAAGCATTATTTGAGATTAAGAACTAAAGAAGGCTATTTAGCAAACTCAACACCTGGAGAGGATAATGGAAAGGAAAGGCTTTGAGGCTTATCAGTAGGGGGAAAAAAAAGGTGGTAGAGTAGAAAGAAAGAGCTAAAGCTTACAGCAGATGAATTCAGAGGCAAACATGTGAGGGTGACCTTATAGAATCTTAGAAGAACTTCAGCTTCGTTCTGAGTGATACTTCCATGCTAGAGGGTTCTAAACAGAACTCCTATTATAGTTCTTATGTTAAGAGCCAACTGTAAGGTACAGAAAGGAAGAGACAGACTTGGTTTGGATCAGGGTGGTAAGAAGCAGATTCTGAATATATTATGAAAATAGAGTCAACAGGATTTTCAGACAAATAGAAATGAGACAAAGAAATGAAAATAAATGATGACAAAGGCTTTTGGCATATACAAAACAATGAATTTGTTACCAGTCACCAACCAAGATGAGAATCTGTGTGATAATAAACTTGAGAGACAATTTCCATTTTTACCTCACTGAAACAGGCAGCTGCACATGAGCTGGGGCTTAGATATAAAAGTTAAAGCGTAGATTTAATTTCAATATTGAAGTCTTATTTGAATCCTGTGTCTTTCAAAAGACCAACTTGAGTCATGAATGAAGATGCAATTTTACATAGCAACTAATTCAGTGTAACAAAAGAACAAAAACACTATTAATTAGGTAGCACTGTGTATTCTCTTAGGCACAACACCCTCTACTCAAGAAGGGCAATCTTTAAGCACTGACCTAGATCTAGCTGAAAACCTGGCATGACAAAAACACACATTCTGGACAACCAAATTTAAACTCACACTTTCTCCTTTATCATCCTCGCTCTCATTCCCAGATTGCACTTTTTGATGTCACATTTTTGGCACTGTCGCCCCACCCCAACCCCCAGCAAACAGGTAGGAAATAAGGACGACAGAACGTGGCTCAGTTTATTTCCCCCACTAGTCCTCAAGTGAGGAGAAAATGAGAACACTTGTTAAGTGCCACTAAAACTCTTCAGAGGGACTCATCTGCTGGGCTATTTTTTGTCTGAACAAAACTAAAATTAAAAAAAAAAAACATTTCTTGAAACCAATTTGTAGGACTAACATGTTCATACAGTTATCACCTCTATATTTCTGGAGCTGTATCCAAAGGTAAATAAATTAGTACTAGAAAGGAAAACAAGTCACATTTACAGCTCACCTATTCTTCTCAAAGTCTAACCTCACTAATCACTCAATATATTCTTAGCAAAAGTGAATGTCAAAGTAAGCACCCTATCAAAATTAAAATTCAAACATCTAAATCTACTAGAAAAATAAACTTGGATGAATGCAGCAGTGGTACTCACACACTATACAACTTGTAGGTGGGGAAGGGAGGGTAAATCTGGGAAACTGTGAAGGTGTCACACTGTCCAAAAAGAAATGTACTCATTATTCCACTTATGAAATAGTAATCCCTTTTTACATCATCATATAATAACAATTTTTAATAAAAAAAAAGACAACTGTTTTTGTGAATTATGTAACAAATGGTTAATTCTCACTAGGCCAATAACTGGAAAGAATTTCTGCTGCCATGTGTCTCTGCCCTTCAGCAGCACTTAACTAATAACTGGCCCAATATTATAAATTTCCTTAGGAAAGCACTAAAAACACAACATACAAGCCAGGCGCTGGTGGCTCACGCCTGTAATCTTAGCTACTCAGTGAGATCTGAGGATCGCGGTTCAAAGCCAGCCCGGGCAGGAGAGACTGTGAGACTCCTATCTCCAATAAACCACCAGAAAACCGGAAGTGACGCTGTAGCTCAAGTGGTAGAGCGCTCGCCTTGAGCTGAAGAGCTGAGGGACAGCGCCCAGGCCCAGAGTTCAAGCCCCACGACCGACCAAAAAAAAAACAAAACACAACATACATATATCATAATTTGAACTATAGGATCATCTGGCTATATGAAAACAGTCCCATGAAGTTTACAAATATTTACTAACTTTCATATTCAGATATCAGCATTTTCAAGGTCAATACTCTGTTCAACTTCTTGGAGTCACATATTTTTGTGATATTTTTAACATATGACTAAAGCCTCTCTCATCACAAGATGCTCACACTGTTTACCAACACTCAGAAACAGCAGCTGGTGCTCCTCAATAACATCTTGTTACAAGAGGAGGACAAGTTTTTAACTCCAGGTATATACTTTTCCACTGATACATAAAAAATGGCTTTAAAGTTTCATTCCCTTGCTGATGGAAATATATAATTAAATAGACAATTTAGTACAAAGCTGACAAGGTCACACATACAGATTTTCACACATACAAACTTAAGAGTATAGCTATTGTGGTAAAGGAATTCCATAGTAAATAATACTGACTTCTTTTACATATTTTCAGGGTTTTTGTTGGGTATTTTTTTTCGCAAGTACTAGAAGTTTCAACTCAGGGTTGTTTGGTTTTTGTTTTTGTTTTTTTGGGGGGGTCTAGTCGTGGAGCCTGAACTCTAGGCCTGAGCACTGTCCCTCAGCGTTTCAGCTCAAGGCTAGTGCTCTACCACTTGAGCCACAGCGCCACTTCCAGCCTTTTTCTTTTTGCATATGTGGTGCTGAGGAATCGAACCCAGGGCCTCATGCACGCAAGGCAAGCGCTCTACCACTGAGCCACCTTCCTGGCCCTCAACTCAGGGTTTTGTGCTTGTTATGCAGGCACTCTACTGCTTGAGCCAGGCCTCCAGCCATTTTTGCTCTCATTGTTTTTGAAGTAGGTTGTCATCTTATCCTGGGCAACCTGAGATCCAATCTGAGATCCTCCTGATTTCAGCCTCTTGCATGACTGGAAGGAGCAGTACACGCCATGACACAATACCTAGTTGAGATGGGGGTCTCAAGAACACTTTGCCCAGGCAGCCTCAAACCACAATCCTTTCAATCTCCACCTCCCAAGTAGCTAGGATTCCATGTGAAGCATAGCACCCAGCCGCATGTCATTTTCATGCATGACCTTTTCCACTCTCATTCAAAAACTGCAGGAAACAGAAACTTACCCACACAGGCATTGAGGAATAGCCAATCAGTCTTTTTCATCCTGTTTTTAATTTGCTTTAGTTTTTTGAAGTCCACTTCAAGTTCCTCCTTGCTGCCAACAGCACCTGCCAGTTCAATCCTCTGAAAATCCATTTTCACTTCAGAGTCTCGTTTTGTAGTGGGAGGTGATCTTCTTTGGCTATTACCACTACTGCAGCTTCCCCTCCATCGAGCTCTGTCTTGCTCATTTATTATTGAAGAAGCCTCTTCAGTCTCTGCCAGCTCTATTGCTTCAATGTTATTAGGTCTGGGATGATCACAAACAACACATTTTTTAGCCTTGGCCCAGTTTTCATATGTGCAAATAGAACAGGTCCAATGCTGGGTCCTTGCATTCAGTTTATTCCTATCATTGTATTCCTCGCAAGGATCAACAGAAAAAGCAACTGGTCTTGAGCCAGATCCTGAGGATTGAGGAGATTCTGTGGGACTCCGGGTCCTACGTTGGGATAAACACTGGGTGCATCTGATTGCTCTTGGCCAGTTCAAATATGTGCACATGTGGCATGACCACTTATTTGCATTTTCCATACTGTATGAAGATTTAACCCTTGGTCTTGCACTGGAATCTGGACATATCAAAGGACTACTTCCTCCTTCAGTACTAGAAGGATCCCAATCTCTACCAACATCACTGGAACCACTTTTAAATGGATCTTCAGTAATAATTGTTCCACTGGGTCTTTGGGCACGACACATAGTACACTTGATTGCAGACGGCCAGTTTTCATACGTACAATATTCACAAGCCCACTTAATTCCACGTTCTGACATTGTGCACTTCTTCAAGTGAGTTATGCCAGGCAGGAAGCTATAAACAATTAGGATATCATTATTAACAGACTAGCTACATAATTCCACCTCTAAAAATATCCCCAAACAATAAATATGCCCAAACAATGCATTTAAGATTTCCCACTAAATTATTCTACATTTCTTTTGAATTGCCATAGAGATAACAGAGATAAACTCCCAAAGAAAATTCTTAGATTTCAGGATTCAATGAAATTTTACTTTGGAAAACAATGGTAATAGGTAGGAGACAAAGGAACATTTGCTCTAAGGAAGGAGACTGAAAGGAAGGGATGTCACTATTTTAAGCACTACAATAAGTAATACTTAATTTTGGCTCAGCTAATACCATCTATTTAGAAAAGTATCCAATAGTGAAAAAGACTCAAAGAGAAGTGAAAGAACACAAACCAAATAATATCTTCTCAAATTACAAGCGATGTAGTTCATGCAATCCAGGTTCGTGGATTCAGAAGATCAGTCATCTCTATTAGTCTTGCTAAGAGAGTAAAGCAGCTTAAAGGTGCTAATTATTCACTGTTTTTATTTAGCACGGGCAAAGATGCAAAAGAGTAATCATTTCAATTAACAACAAAGTAATCTTATAAAAGAGAAATCATTCCATGGTATTTTGTATTCTCAAAAATCTACTTCAATGGGGAGCACAAAAAGAATACTATCACTTGGGAAAAAATAAAATAGAACATTTGAGATTACCTACTAGCATAATCATAAAGATATAATATGCATGATAATATTTCAGCCTTTTTTTTTTTGGCCAGTCCTAGAGCTTGAACTGGGCCTGAGCACTGTTCCTGAGCTTTTGTGCTCAAGGCTCTACCACTTGTGCCACAGCTCCACGTCAGGCTTTCTGCAGTTAACTGAACATAATGTCTCACGACTTTCCTGCCTATACTGGCTTCCAACCTTGATATTCATATCTCAGCCTTCTGACTGGCTAGGTTTACAGCCATGAGCCACCAGCAACTGGCAACAACTGAAATTTTTTAATGTATTCAAAATTCAATTCACATTAAATATATACTGAATCGTTTTAAAAATTCTTAGAAACTGGGCATGAATCTTGACATTTGGGAGACTGAAGCAAGAGGATCTTGTTTCCAGACCAGCCCAAGCGACCCAGCAAAACTTTGTCTCAAAAATTTAAAATAAGTAAACATAATTTAAAAAAGAAAAAAACAAGAGTTCTGAGTTGGGCATCAGTAGTTCACACCTATAGTTGTAGGTATTTGAGAGACAAAGAATGGGAAGATGGAGGTTCAAGACCAGGTGAAGAGTTTGAGACACCCCTCCAAGCACAAAAACATGCTAACTACATTGTAGGTTGAGATTGGGAAGATCTCAGTTACAAGCCAGCCTTGCATAAGTCTGCAAAATTCCATCTCAACAGAAAAAAGCTGGGCATGATTGTTCACGGCTGTCACCCCAGCTAGACAGAAAGCCTAAATTTAGCAGACTGTAGTCTAAGCCCATGCTTGGATGGGAAATGAGACCCTATCTCAAAAAAAAAAAAAAAAAAAATCAAAAGGCAGAGCTGGAAGCATAGCTAAATCATAGTGCACCTACCACCTAGCAAGTATGAGACCCTATGCTCAAAACTCCAATACCACCAACAAACAAACAAGTTTCTAGGATTCCACAGTCAGCTTCACTAATACTCTACCAAAATAAAGATTTTTGTTATTTAGTTACAACTAATGCATAAGTGAAACAACTTATGGGACTAAGAATACTTTAATGACTTAAATTTACATTCAAAAGCCAATCTCTAACATTTTCTTAATTTTTTTTTCAACTCAATATCATCTCACAACTTTTTTGTTTGTTGTTTCCAGGTTCTGTTTTGTTTCTGTTTTGTTTTTTGAGACTGGATCTCATTACATAGCCCAGGATAGACTCAAACTCACAATCCTCTTGAAGCTTCTTGTAGACCTAATTCTACCACACTTGATCTGATTCCCCATCATCGTGTGTGTGTGTGTGTGTGTGTGTGTGTGTGAGTGTGTGTGAGTGTGTGTGAGTGTGTGTTCTGATCCTGAGGCTTCAACTTGAGGCCTACGTGCTGTCATTTAGCTTTTTCTCTCAAGCTGGCACTCTACCACTGGAGCCACCCATCAATCACTTTTTTAACCAGCAAAGAGAAATAGATATTTCCCATTTCTGAGAGATTTTTTTCCTACACTGAGGAGCGCTAAACCACTTTAGAAGTGTTATTTGTTCCTACCTGCCAAATCCACATCCCATTTACAGTGTAAACTTTGCTAAGAGGACAACTTCACTACAAGAAAGGGTACTATTTAATGGCTAAAATAAAAATCACACTTACTAAGATGTTAGTTTCCATGCTATAACCTCCACCTTGCACATGGTTAGAATAACAGTATAGTTATAAATCAGACCAAAGACAGTCTTCATGCTGGCTCAGACTCTGACTTCCTCAGGAGATACTGCACAACGTGATAAGTAGTTCTGTCTTACTGTGAATAGCTATTCCTGTAAAGGAGACCAAAACTGAATTTCACTTACAGCCTACTATTTTATTCAAAAAATATTTTTACAAAGGCTTAACTTTAACTCTATTTTAATTTTACTCACTTATTTTAATAATAAAGTATTATATTTAGAATATTAATACAGAAATAAAAATAGCTAATTTTTTGGTCTGGTTAGTCAAATTAAACATGAGAAAGAGAAATGTTTCTATATAATGTTAAATATATGTGTGTGCATATACACACACAAACAATATTATCTTGTTTTCTTGAGTCAGTCTCACCAATTAACCCAACCTGGCCTAAATCAAACTCACTTTGTAGCCTGGACTGGCCTCAAATTCACAATATCCTGCCTCAGCCTGAGTGCTGGGATTACTGGCATGTGACAGTATGAGCAGAACTAAGTACTTGTATTACTGAAATGGGAAAGGTAACACAATCCAAATAAGTAGAAAAAGGGGGAAGGCTTAGGTTCATCTTTTAAGTTATTTTATCTTTCAGCAACTACTATTATTATCTTCATCCAAGTAATTTTAATTCATCTTGCTTTGACTTTTCAAATTTCCTTTATCACTTATTATACACAATCTAACAGCAACTCAAAAGTATGTTTATAGCGGGGAACTATAACCATAAAAACATTTGTAAAGTGAATAGATATGATAACAATTTTCATATTCATTAGCTCCTTCCTTCCTTCAGTTTCTCAGGAATTAAATACATAAATTACTTGTTCATGCTATAAGAAATTATAATAAGCAGGGCACTGGTAAATCACACCTTTAATCCTAGCTACTCAGGAGGCTGACACCTGAGGATTGCAGTTCAAAGCCAGCCTGGTCAGCAAAGTCCATGACTCTTATCTCCAATTAACCCCCAGAAAAACAGAAATGGAGCTGTGGCTCAACGTGGTAGAACAGTAGCCTTGAGCAAATACAAGAAGCTCCATGACAGCACCCAAGCCCTGAGTTCAAGCCCCACAACAGAGGGAGGGAGGGACTGTAACAAGCAGGCAGGAACTTATAACAAGAACCAATGTCATATACTGTGGACTATACTGAACGTAAACTAAGTGAACTAAATAAACGTATACTACAGACTTAATATTTTAATACTGCATCTAAATGTTTGCATTCAAAAACCCATACTTGCTTTGATACATCTTATTCTGATATGTTTGTAGGATCAACTTCACAGCTGTAACTTTAAATTACTTAAGTTACTTGGCATGGAATTATGTGCTGATATAATATACTTAAATACCAAAGCTTAGAAAAACAAAACCCTGTCATAAAAAATAATTATGTAAACTAGTTAATCAGTAGAGTATATTTAGTATATTCAAGACCTTGGAATCACCAGCCCCAAATCATCATCATCATCATCATCATCATCATCATCTACCTAGTAAAAATAATACCTAATGAATCTACTCTGAAAATACAGGTAACAGAACAACACAAACAAGCCCAGAGATTTAAGAAAAGTGCAGTATCAGAGCTCAGTGGCTCCAGCCTGTAACTAGCTACCCGGGTAGTAGAAATTGAGATCAAGATTCTGGGGAGAGCACTGGCATGAAAGTTCACTAGACACCATCTCAATCAATGGCTGGGCAACACAAGAAAGCTTAGACATAAAATGAAATTCTACTTCAAAAATAATCGATCCTGGGCTGGGAAGGTGGCTCAGTGGTAGAGTGCTTCCCTTGCATACATGAGGCCCTGGGTTCAATTCTCAGCACCACATAAGCAGAAAAAGCCGGAAATGGCGCTGAGGCCCAAGTGGTAGAACAGTAGTCTTGAGCTGAAGAACTGAGGGACAGTGCCCAGGCCCAGAGTTCAGGCCCCACGACTGGGGGGGGAAAAAATCAATCCAGCTGGGCTCTGGTGGCTCACACCTGTAATCCTAGCTATTTGGGAGCTAAAATCTGAGGAAGCCAGTCCTACAGGAAAGTCAGGGAGACTCTATCTCCAATTAACCAGAAAAAAAAATTTTTTTAAATGGAAGTGGCACAGTGGCTCAAGTGTCAGAGTGCTAGCCTTGAGCAAAAAGAGCATAAGCAGAGTGCCCAGGCACTGAATTCAAGCCCCATCACCAAAACATAAAAATAATCGAACAGTCAGGCACCAGTGGCTCTCACCCCTGCAATCCTAGCTACATAGTAGGTTGAGATCTGAGGATCATAGTTCGAAGTCTGCACAAGAAAACCCACAGAACAGCCGGGCGCCGGTGGCTCTCGCCTGTAATCCTAGCTACTCAGGAGGCTGAGATCTGAGGATCGTGGTTCAAAGCCAGCCCGGGCAGGAGAGACCATAAGACTCCTATCTCCAATAAACCACCAGAAAACCAGAAGTGGCGCTGTAGCTCAAGTGGTAGAGCACTCGCCTCGAGCTGAAGAGCTCTGAGGGACAGCGCCCAAGCCCAGAGTTCAAGCCCCACGACCGACAAAAAAGAAAAGAAAAGAAAACCCACAGAACTCATCTCCAATTGACTACCAAAAAATAAGCTGAAAGTAGAGCTGTGCTTCAAGTGGTAGAGCACTAGCCTTGAGCAAAAAAGTTCAGTGACAACACCCAGGCCCCCAAAAATAGTACTAAAAATAAAATTTAAAAATAATTAATGCAAAAGTAACTGGGAGCACCTGCCTACCAAATGCAAGTCCATGAGTTCAATCTCCAGTACTAGCAAAACCTGAAAATGTGCATTAGGATAATGATGTACAAACAGTATCCACTCTCTGGCGAATCAAAATGTTAAGTAATACATTTTAGTAACTGAAAGCTAAACTTCACTGGAGAAAATTATGTGAGAACAGGTAATTTTTTTGTAGCTGTGAAATCAGTAAATGGAATGGAAGAATAAGAATAAAGTTAGCATGACTGTGATTTTACATTACTGAGAAGAAATTAACACTCAGTATTCTTTTTCTTCCAGATGTCATAACACCCTAAAAGGTTTATTTTCAAAGCAATCAGCTCTAAGTTAATGCTACATTCAGAAGAAGAAAAAAGTATTATTACTCACATAGCCACATCAATTTAATTTCTAAGTCTAACTGCATGCCAGATAGATTTCCAAATTCTATCCAAGACATCATACTTCATTTAACTAGTACAATAAAATTTACATAATCCTGACTTTTTAAAAGAAATGGACACAACACTACCTTTTTGGGGAGGTGGGATGATACTGGAGTTTGAACTTAAGGCCTTATACTGGCTAGGCAGATGCTCCATAAGGGAAAAATGGGGAAGCAAACTAATCCACCCTAAGTACAAACCTCTTTAAGAAACAAACTGAGCTCAGCTGCAAGTTACTTACAAATGAGAAATTATCCAAAGGAAGGCTTATTGGCAGTCGTAAACCTTATTAGTTTAGTTAACAGATACTAATAAGCTGAGTATATCTAGAGGACTGGTTGGTTCAAGGCTAGCTCGGGCAAAAAAGTCACAAGACCCTATTCTCAACTAATAAAAAGCTGGGCATAGTGGCATGTGCTTATCAGCCAGACGTGAAGCACAAATAAGACCATGGTCCAGGCCACCCTAGGCCAAAGTATTCAAAACTAACAAAAGCTAAAAACATGGTTCAAGTGGCAGTGTGACTGCCTAATATGCACAAGGCTGAGTTCAAGTCCCAGTACTGCCAAAAAAGAAGTTATACCTCGGTAGAGATGTATAAATGGTCAGAACACCTTCAAGGACTACAAATAAAAACTAAAATTGAAGCCAGGCGCTGGTGTCTCATGTCTGTAATCCTAGCTACTCAGGAGGCTAAGATCTGAGGATCGTGGTTCGAAGCCAGTCCAGGCAGGAACGTAAGTGAGACTCTCATCTCCAATTAACCACCAGAAAACCAGTAGTGGTGCTGTGGCTCAAGTGGTAGAGCGCTAGCCTTGAGCTGAAGAGCTGAGGGACAGTGTTCAGGCCCAGAGTTCAAGCCCCATGACCGACACACACACACACAAAAAAAACAAAACAAAGAAAAAAAAAACTAAAAACTAAAATTGAATAGGATATTCCAAGCAGTCTGTGTTTCAGGTTCTGTTGATAATTTAAAAAGTATAAAGTGGGGCTGGGAAGGTGGCTCAGTGGTAGAGCGCTTGCCTTGCATGCCTGAGGCCCTGGGTTCGATTCCTCAGCACCACATAAGCAAAAAGAAAAAGGCTGGAAGTGTCGCTGTGGCTCAAGTGGTAGAGCGCTAGCCTTGAGCTGAAGAGCTGAGGGACAGCGCCCAGGCCCAGAGTTCAGGCTCCACGACCGGACCAAAAAAAAAAAAAAAAGTATAAAGTTACAAAATGCACATAAACAAACCAGAATGAAATGGGTGGGCACCATGACTCAAGTCTGTGATCCTAGCTATTTGGGAGGTAGAGATCAGGGGATCAAGGACAGAGGTCAGCCTAGATTTCAATTCAACCAATAGCTGTTGCACACCTTTGATCACAGCTATGGGGGTGAAGCACATGGCTGAGAGCAGCATCACATACTTGTCATCCCCATTGATGCAGGGAAGTACAATAAGAGGGCCAAAGCCCAGGCCTACATGGACATAAAGTGAGACCCTAGCTCAAAAAAACAATACAAGAAGCAAGTACTGTTAGCTCATGGTGCAAAACCAACAGGGGCAAAAATGTCCTCTAGATTCCATCTCTAATTAACCAGCAAAAAAGCTGGAGTTGAGTTGTGGCTCAAGTGGTAGACCAACAACTCTGAAAAGCAAGCGAAGCCCCAAATTCAAGCCTCAGTACCAGCACAGAAAAAAAAGGGGGGGGGGGTACTTCTTAACTCTTAAATCAAAACTCCCAGTCATTTTTTCATTGGCATCATTGTCTTCCTCAACTAACCACAATTAACTGAGCTCAACCAGGACCCTGGAGATTGAAGACACAGTGAACCTCTCAGGCCTCCAATAATATGTCACTCATTAAACCCTGTATCATCATCTCAGACCAAACCCCTGTCCTGACTTCTCCAGTCTTCATTACTGACACCGTTCGTATCCCGGCATCCAGAAGGGCAATTTAGAATTCTGCATTCTACCCAAAGATTCTTTTTAGACAGTTATTTTCTTCTCATCCACAGGTCAAAACTACTGTAATAGCTTCCTAAGCAACTTTGCTTTCTAAATCCATCTAGCTGACCATTACCAGAGCAACCCCCTTCAAAGCTTTGTATAGCAGCATAAACGCTCAAAATTTTCTGTTACCTTCAACCATGTGTCACCATTCCCAAAGACAGACATAGGAGAGCTTTCTTAGATACACGAGCAAAACAGGTACACAATTCTGGTCAATGTGTCTCATCCTCAGCTAACACTCATCTCTTTCCCAGGAAACTTTCAAATTACTCCAAGTATACTGCAATCATACTGACATTAGAACTTACTGCAACACTAATCCGTACGTATTTTTCCTGTCATTCCCTCCTGTCAAGGTCAGCCTGAACTATGTATCAAGACATTGTCTCAAAAAAGAAAACTAAGGGCATGAGAGGCCAGTGGCTCACGCCTGTAATTGTAGCTACTTAGGAGGTTGAGATGCAAAGGATGGCAGTTTGAAACCATCTCAGAAAAGTTCTCAAGAATCCTTCTCATCACATAGCTGGGTGCAGTGATGCACATCTGTCATTCAAAGCTATATGGGAGGGGCTGGGAAGGTGGTTCAGTGGTAGAATGCTTGCCTTGCATGCATGAGGCCCTGGGTGTGATTCCTCAGTACTACAGAACCAGAAAAAGCCAGAAGTGGTGCTGTGGCTCAAGTGGTAGAGTGCTAGCCTTGAGCTGAAGAACTGAGGGACAATGCCCAGGCCCAGACTGCAGGCCCCATGACTGACCAAAAAAAAAAAAAAAAAACCTATGTGGGAGGCTAAGAACAGGAATTCTGTGGTTCCAGGTCAGCCAAGACAGAAAAGTTCACAAGACTCAATCTCCATGGAACAAAGCGGATGCCACAGCACACAACTGATAACCCCAAAATGATGGGGGCCTGAAGAATTGAGTTCAAGCACATATCTGGGTAGAAAGCAAAAACACTACTACAGAGAAGTCTTGAGTTCAAACCTTAGTACTACAAAAACAAGGGCAGTGGCTTTAGCTCAGTGGTACAGTACTTGCCTGGCATGGACCAGGAAGGCCCTGGTTTGAGCTCCAGCACCATAAGGGGGAAAAATACAACTAGGAGTGCCAAGCATAGGGAACAGAACCACACAGCCAACAGAAACTAAAGGAACCCTGTGAATCAAAGTCAAGGCAAGGGGGCTGGTAAGTTGGCTCAGTGGTAGAGTGCTGGCCTCGCATGCATGAGGCCCTGGGTTCAATTCCTCAGCACCACATAAGCAGAAAAAAACCAGAAGTGGCACTGTGGCTCAAGTGGTAGCCAGGCCCAGAGTTCAGCCCCCACGACCAACAACAACAACAAAAACCACCTAGCAAAGTCAAGGCAATACTACAACCAGAGTAGGAAAAGTTATTAAAATCCTTCAAGCCGGGCACCTGTGGCTCACGCCTGCAATCCTAGCTACTCAGGAGGCTGAGATCTGAGGATCATGGTTCAAAGCCAGCCTAGGCAGGAAAGTCCATGAAACTCTTATCTCCTCCAATTAACTACCAGAAAACCGGAAGTGGCCCTGTGGCTCAAGTGGTAGAGCACTAGCCTTGAGCTGAAGAGCTGAGGGACAGCGCCCAGGCCCAGAGTTCAAGCCCCACGATCGACAAAAACAAACAAACAAACAATGAAGTCCTTCAAATAAACATCTTTTAACTTAAATGCTATGTTCACTGTCTAATATGTCCATTTCCCTAGTATGTAAGTCACCTTGGATATAGAGCTGACAAGGGTTTCAATCTTAATTAGTATCCTAAAGTACTGTTATCAGTTAAGAATTAACTAAATTGTTTAATCAGTTGCTATTTCAAAAGTCTCATCATGACCACTATTGAGTTTTGTTATTACAGATTTGATCTGCAGCATTTAGTCAGACCCACAGAGGGATAAATTAACTTTTATTCTCAGTAAGTTTCAGGTAAGCCCTGCTTAAAAACTATTTCTAGCCAGGCACCGGTAATCCTAGCTTCTCAGGAGGCTGAGATCTGAGGATCTCGGTTCAAAGCCAGCCCAGGCAGGAAAGTCCTTGAAACTCTTTTTTTTTTTTTTTTTTAATTTTTTATTTTTTGGGTCCGGTCGGCCTGAACTCTGGGCCTGGGCGCTGTCCCTCAGCTCTTCAGCTCAAGGCTAGCACTCTACCACTTGAGCCACAGCGCCACTTCCGGCTTTTTTCTTTTTGCTTATGTGGTGCTGAGGAATCGAACCCAGGGCATGCAAGGCATGCGCTCTACCACTGAGCCACCTTCCCAACCCTGTCCTTGAAACTCTTATCTCCAATAAACTAGCAGAAAGCCAGAAGTGGCACTGTAGCTCAAGTGGTGGAGTGCTAGCCTTGAGCTGAAGAGCTGAGTGACAGCGCTCAGGCCCAGAGTTCAACAAGCCCCATGACCGACAAAAAAAAAAAAAAACTATTTCTATTTATCCCCTTGTTGCTTCAATTAGAAATTTAAAAAAGGATCTATTGGCAAAAACTCTCATGTAATGTCAGTCACAGCCTCCTCCTCACCCCCACCAACAAGGGAATCATTAAACAACCAAAATTGCCAAATGGGACATCAACCCAGCAACTAGAAGAGACCACCTAGACCCACCGGGACAGAGCTAATCCTGGCAACAAGAGTCTACCCAGATGTGGTTGGTGTCAGATCCTAATGGAGTCACTTTGTGCTTGCCCTTTCAAAATTAACCAGAGCCAGGAGGTCAAAAGAAAATAGTTCATAAACATGTCTATCTAATGTCCATACCTGTCTATCATCTAACTAGGCAGGAACTTATATCTATTACCTGCTATTTCTATTTATAGTGGAGGGCTGGGAAGGTGGCTCAGTGGCAGAGTGCTTGCCTTGCATGCATGAGGTCCTGGGTTCAATTCCTCAGCACCACATAAGCAGAAAAAGCCGGAATTGGCGCTGTGGCTCAAGTGGTAGAGTGCTAGCCTTGAGCTGAAGAGCTGAGGGACAGCGCCCAGGCAGAGTTCAGGTCCCACATCAAGCAAAAAAAAAAAAAAAAAAAATCTATTTATAGTGGATCTCCCATTCATTTTCTATAATCCAGACATCCATAGTCCAGTTATAGGAAATTATCAAGGCCTCCCACTCCAGTACAGCCCTAGAGCTTCTGACTAGTTATTCTAAACCAGTCCACCATGCTCTCCCTTTACCCAGTCGCCAGATGTAATTAGTCAGGAATAGTTAAGAATATGATCCACCAACTCCAGGATCACCTGGAATGCAGGAGACAGGAACTAGCCAGGTCATCCAATTTTTTCTGGACCCAGGCTCTGAGGTCACTTCTACAGCCACTGTGACCGCACCTCCTTCTCACTCTTCCCTATAGAATCTCTCTCTGCCATTAGTCCAAGCTGCTGCCACATGATTCAGGTAGAAGAGTTTATTTGGGATACACAAACTGCCAGGCCACTCTAGAGTAGGGTGCAGCATGTAGCAGCTTGAACAGCAAATATTCAGTATTTTCATAAATTTTGACTGTACCCCTCTCATTCCATTCTCATTTAAAATACATATAAACTGTTGGGTATGGTTGTTTATATAAGGTCTGCTCCTGGATGGCGAGCAGACTCCACCCTCCTCGCAGCAAAGTCTCCGCCCAGTACCTGAGTTACCTAGGCAACTGGCACACCTGGAAGAGGTCACATCTGCATCCACCGAGGTCACATCTGGATTAGATGTGGCCACACCTTTCCCCACCCCTACTCTAGATAAGGCCTACCCCAGGGCCAGACGCTCTCTTTCTCAGCCGCCAGGAGTGCTAACATGGGCTGGTACCAGCCAGAATGATGAATAAACCTACCCCTTACCTGAATACCACGTTCGTGGTGTGGTTCTTACTTGGTGCCCTCATCTCTACAACCTCTAGTCCTAGCATTCAGGAGGCAAAAACAGAAACATCTCCATTTGAGGTTAGCCTGGACTATACAAGAAGACCTTGTCTCAAAAAAATAAAGCCGGGCATTGGTGGCTCATGCCTGTAATCCTAGCTACTGAGGAGGCTGAGATCTGAGGATCGTAGTTCAAAGCAGGCCCCAGCAGGAAAGTCCATGAGGCTCTTATCTCCAACAAACTACTCAGAAAAAGCTGGAAATGGTGCTGTGGCACAAGTGGTAGGTAGAGTGCTAGCGTTGAGGAAAAAGAATCTCAGGGACAGGGCTGGGATGTAGCTCGGTGGCAAAGTGCTTGCTTAGCAAGTGCAACATTTTAAGTTCGATCCCCAGTACCAAAAAAAAAGACAAAAAAAAAAAGAATCTCAGGAACAGCACCCACGCCCTTAGTTCAAGCCTCAGGACCAGCACCAAAAAAAAAAAAAAAAAAAAAAAAAATCAGGGCTGGGAAGATAGCTCAGTGGTAGAGCGCTTGCCTTGCATGCATGAGGCCCTGGGTTCGATTCCTCAGCACCACATAAGCAAAAAAAAAGCCAGAAGTGGCACTGTGGCTCAAGTGGTAGAGTGCTAGCCTTGAGCTGAAAAGCTGAGGGACACTGCCCAGGCCCAGAGTTCAGGCTCCACGACTGGCAAAAAAAGGAAAAAAAATCAACAAATAATTGCATAAATACATGCAATTGGGGCTGGGAAGGTGGCTCAGTGGTAGAGCGCTTGCCTTGCATGCCTGAGGCCCTGGGTTCGATTCCTCAGCACCACATAAGCAAAAAGAAAAAAAGCCGGAAGTGGCCCTATGGCTCAAGTGGTAGAGTGCTAGCCTTGAGCTGAAGAGCTGAGGGACAGCGCCCAGGCCCAGAGTTCAGGCCCCACTACTGGACCCCAAAAAAAAAAAATACACGCAATTTAATCAATTCTATAAAATTATTTTTTAATTATTTTTTTTAATTGTGACAGTCCTAGGGCTTGAACTCAAGGCATCACGCTCTCACTGCTTTTCTGCTCAAGGCTGAAGCTTTATCACATGAGCCATACCTCCACTTTCAAGTTTTTGTTGGTTAACTGGAAACAAGTGTCTCTCGATTTAGCTGCCCAACCTAGCTTTGAACTATGACACTTAGATTTCAGCCTTCTGAGTAGCTAGGACAGGCATGAGCCACTAGTGCCTAGCTTTAACATTATATTTTGCCTCTACTAGTTTGGCATTTGGAACAAAAAGAATTTATAATCAAAATACAAAACTAAAACTAAATTTGTTAAATGGCTTAGTCTGAACCGGCTAGTTACATAATCCAGCATTAAACAGTCTTCTCACTTGACTTCCAAAATATTCCTGGTTTTTTCCCATCTTTACTAGCTGCTCTTCCTCAACCCTCTTTTCTGTCTTCCTTATATTGTTAACTTAAAAGTGTCAAATGCGGGGCTGGGAAGGTGACTCAGTGGTAGAGTGCTTGCCTTGCATGCCTGAGGCCCTGGGTTCAATTTCTCAGCACCACATAAGCAAAAAGAAAAAAGCCAGAAGTGGCGCTGTGGCTCAAGTGGTAGGGTGCTAGCCTTGAGCTGAAGAGCTGAGGGACAGCACCCAGGCCAAGAGTTCAGGCCCCACGACCGGAACCAAAAAAAAAAAAAGTGTCAAATGCTCAAGGCATAGTCCCTGGTCCTCTTCCCCTAATCATTAATGCCCTTAGGAATCTCAGATCTTAATCAGTGTCTGGGCTTTAAATGCCATCTATCCACTAATGACTCCCAAACTGGATCACTCCTCCAACTCTAGATTTATAAATCTGTTGACCTCTCTTTCTGAAAGCTTGACAAACATTTCAAGCTTAACTAAAATTGAATTCTTGACTAGAATTTCATATTTTCCAATCTAAAGCCTGAAAGGTTTGAACTACTAAGAACCATAGAATTGTTCTATAAATATGTTTTTCTTCGCTGTTGGGAAAGTCCATCATTCTACAACAAACTTACACTCTTTCAAACTCTAAGCAACCTGAACTGCTATGAAAAGAACACAAAAACAAGATTTGCACAATCACAAAACATCTTTATTTTTGTATAAAGGGAAAAAGGATTCAGAAATTGAATCCTGACCCTTTATATGCTAAGCAAATATTCTGAGTTACAGCCTCAGCCCACTAAATATCTTATAAAATACTAAATCTATGTGAAACTCTACATAAATAATAAGATCTCAAAAAGAAGCTGTCTTTCCTCTACAAAAAGGTCACTCCTGGTGGGCCCCAGTGCCTCACTCCTATAATCCTAGCTACTCAGGAGGCTAAATCTGAGGATTGCGGTTCAAAGCCAGCCTGGGCAGGAATGTCCATGAGACTCTTTTTTTTGGGGGGTCCAGTCATGGGCCTAAACTCTGGGCCTGAGCACTGTCCCTCAGTTCTTCAGCTCAAGGCTAGCGCTCTACCACTTGAGCCACAGTGCCACTTCTGGCTTTTTTCTTTTTTGCTTATGTGGTGCTGAGGAATCGAACCCAGGGCCTCATGCATGCAAGGCAAGTGCTCTACTACTGAGTCACCTTCCCAGCCCTTCATAAGACTCTTATCTCCAAATTAACCACCAGAAAACTGGAAGTGGTGCTGTGGCACAAGTGGTAGAATGCTCACCTTGAGCTAAGAACTCAGGGACAGCACCCAAACCCATAGTTCAAGCCCCACTACCGACCAAAGGTCACTCCTGTGCAGGAGGGGTACAGGGGAGCAACACTCATAGGCCGTTGTTGAAAATGTTAACTAGGACAACCACTCTGGAAATCAGTACAGAAGTTCCCCAACAGACAAAGTAGACCTTCCCTAAGATTCTGCAATACCATTATATACCAAGGAGAGTAATCAATATGCCAGGAAGACACCTCCAAAACTGTGTTTATTCTAACTTTGTTCACAATATCCAAACTGTGAAATTAACCAAAATGCCCAACAACAGCTGAATGGATAAAGGAAATGTGATGTACAGATATATGCTATGGAATATCACAGCAATAAAAATGAAATCATGTGGTTTTCAGGAAAATTAGTTTGGAAAGGTAGAACAAGGGAAGACAGAGTTATTGGGGGGGAGGGTAAACTGATTGGAATAGATTTTAAATATATGTGAAAACACTGATACTCCCTTTTGTACAACTCATTTAAGCTAATTTTTAAGGGTCTACAAAATCCAATTAAATGAAGAAATTGAACTAAGCATACTTGCTGAGTGCCTCCAAGGAGCATGTAGACAAAGTACATTTATGTTAAATAGCACTACCAGGATGACCTTACCTTTACTGGCACTATATCATGTTTAATATAGGCAATTACCCCTAGTACTACAATTAGTATATAGCACATCTACCTTCTACGCAAACCTAAAACGAAGAACTGAAAGTGTGCATTTTGATCTGTCAAGAATGCATTCCTTAAGAAAAATCATGCTAAAAGTTACAATTCTAAAGTAACAATTCTAAGAGGCCTGTAGCGGATGCTCTGATCCCAGCACTCTGGAAGCAAAGGCAGGATAATGGGCTTGAGGCCAGCCAGGCAACACAGCAAAATCCTGTCTTGAAAAGAAAAGAAAAGATTCCTAAAGGATTGTCTCCCTTAAAAACTACTTAGCAATCCATTGATTAGAATGGGAGAGGGGAAGACTAGAACACAAAGTTTCCTTCAGTGAAAATATAACATGAATCAATACCAATTCCTTTTTTTAAAAAAATCTAACATCTAGTTATTTCAGGAGGACTAACTCTACATACCAACTTTCTCTAAATAATTTCCTAGATACTAGCAAGAATGAATGAGGGAATACATATTTCAGACACACACACACCCCTCCCTTTACATAGTTTCAGAGTCAAAGACATTAAATTACAATCTCAAATAAAACTAATTAAATGTAACGACCTAGGACAAGATTTACCAAAGGTCGGAAGGACATACAATTACAAAGTCTTGTGCTCAGGGAATCTACAATCAACAACTACAGTTTCCCTAAACATATTATATGGAAATGGACCTAGGAATGGCAATAGAAAGAAAGAATGAAAGAAAACAAGCTAAAAGTTCCTAAAAGGTTAGCCATAGCTCCAATATCACCTATTAATTTCACTCTATTCGAGAGAAATGAAAACTTACATCTACACGAAACCCTGTACACAGCCAGGCACGAATGGCTCATACCTGTAATCCTAGCCACTCAGGATGCTGAGATCCCAAGGATCACAGTTCAAAACCAGCAGGAAGAAAAGCCTGAAATACTCTATCTCCAAATAATCAGCAAAAAGTCCTATCTGCTAGGCGCTGGTAGCCTGTAATCCTAGCTACTCAGGAAACTGAGATCTGAAGATCTGAAGATCACAGTCCAAAGCCAACCCAGGCAGGAAAAGTCTTTGAGACTTTTATCTCCAATGAAAATGAGAAATGGAGCTGTGGCTCAAGGGGTAGAGCACTAGCCATGATCAGAAAAGCTCTGGGACAGTGTTCAGGCCCTGAGTTCAAGCTCCACAAATGACAAAAAAGCTAGAAACGTGGCTTAGAGGTAGAGTGCTTGCCTAGCATGCATGAGGCCCTGGGTTCAATTCCTTGGATATCACAAAAATAAATAAAATTAGTTTGTTTTTAAAAAAGGCCAAGTTGCCTGGTGCCAGTAGCTCATGCCTGTGATCCTAGCTACTCAGGAGGCTGAGATCTAAGGATCGCGGTTCAAAGCAAGTTTGGGCAGGAAAGTCCATGAGACTCTTATCTTCAATTAACCACAGAAAACCAGAAGTGGCACTGTGGCTCAAGTGGTAAAGCACTCACCTTGAGCTGAAGAGCTGAGGCACAGTGCCCAGGCCCAGAGTTCAAGCTCCATGACCGACAAAAAAAAAGGGCGGGGCAGGTCAGAAGCATGGCTCACCTCAGCTGTGAGTAAGCAAGATGAGCAAGAGTGTGAGGTCTGAATTCAAATCCTAGAACCAGCTCCTCACCCCCCATAAAGAAACACAAATGATCATAGTTGCCTATACATAATAGTCAAAGGTGGAAATACTGTGACCTAACCAAAATGTGTATCAACACAATGGAATACTATTCAGTTACAAAATAAATGAAATACTGACAGATGGTACATGAACTCTGAAAACATGTTAAGAAGCCAGACACAAATGGTAAACTGTTTGGCATGCACAAAGACCTGAGTTCACTACCACACATACACACATACATACATACACACACACATACACACAAAATAAAATTTTGGGGTTTTTTGTTTTTTGTTGGTTGTGGGGTATGAACTCTGTGCTTTCCTGCCCAGGTTAGCTTTGAACTGAGATCCTCACATCTTAGCCTCCTGAGCATCTAGGATTACATGTGTGAGCCACCGGCGCCTGGCACAATAAAAAAATTTTTAAAGGATGAGAAAGAGGGAGTTCTAGATACAATCATCTACAATGAGGCAACTGATTTCAAGAATGCCTTATTCAAAAAAAAAAAGTATATATATATATATATATATATATATGTTCATACATATAAAAATCTGACTTGAGGGGCATGGAAGGTGGCTTAGTGGTAGAGTGCTTGCCTAGCATGCATAAAGCCTTGGACTCGATTCCTCCGTACCACATACACAGAAAAAGCAGGAAGTGGAGTTATGTGGCTCAAGTGGTAGAGTGCTGCTAGCCTTGAGCAAAAAGCAGCTCAGAGACAGTACCCAGGCTCTGAGTTCAAACCCCAAGAATGAAAACAAATAATCTGACTTGACAAAAGATGAAAAAGAAAATGAGGGGCTGGGAAGGTGGCTCAGTGGTAGAGCGCTTGCCTTGCATGCCTAAGGCCCTGGGTTCGATTCCTCAGCACCACATAAGCAAAGAGAAAAAAAAGCCGGAAGTGGCGCTGTGGCTCAAGTGGTAGAGTGCTAGCCTTGAGCTGAAGAGCTGAGGGACAGCGCCCAGGCCCAGAGTTCAGGCCCCACAACCGGACCCAAAAAAGAAAAAAAAAAAAACAAGAAAAAGAAAATGAGGGGGGAAAGGAACAGGGAAGTTTATCTTTAACAATATAACTATTAAAAAAAAGGAAATTATTTTTTTCAGTAGGTAGGTTCCAAATCAATTTTATATTCAATTCACCTCAACAATCTCTACTTAAAACATTCAAACCAAAGATGCTTGTTTAAAATGCCACTTTAGGCAAACAAAGAATGCTTACTACCTAAATTTCCCAAGCAGTAAAATTTCTCCTGTAATTCTATCCAAGTACCTTTTACAAATACAAGTAGCCTAAGTAAAAACATCTAGTATTTCTGAAAAGTGTATCAACAGGTTAATTGTAGCTTACTTATACTAGAAAGTTTCATGAACTGTAAGAAAACATTCTTATACAAAATACTTTCTGAAAAATCAATTTGAAGAAAAAAATTTTGATGAGCTAGAAGACAATGAGTTTCCACAAAGACACAGTGGATGAGTCAGGATGATTTACTGCTAAGACTGTGTATCCATAAAGCACCACTCACACAACACACACACACACACACACACACACACACACACACACACACACACACACACACACACACACACACACACACACACACACACACACACACACACACACACACCTATTTTCCATATGCATGAGCATCCACGTAGATACTACATAATTATATGTATTACCCCTGGTATATAAATGTACTATGGACAAGCTTGTTGTGTTGTCCTCCAACAGTGTAGACAGGTAGCAATGAATCACATATTCTCCTTCCTTGTCTGACTTATGACCAATGATATATGCTGCCAGCATCGAAAGTTAAGAATGCAACTGAAGTCAAAAGCCAGTGACTCATGCCTGTAATCCTAGCTATTCAGGACAGACTTGAGATCTGAGGTTCAAAGCCAGCCTGGGCAGAAAAGTCCGTACGACTCTTATCTCCAATTAATCACCAAAAATCCAGAAGTGAAGTTATGGCTCCAGTGGTAGAGCACCAGCTTTGAGCAAAAAAGCTAAGGACAGCATCCTGGCCCTGAGTTCAAGACCCAGTATCAGCAGAGAGAAAAAAAGACAAAGAATGCAAACTAAAGCTATAGATTATTTCTGCTCTATATACAAATATGAAATGGTTACCCTTCTAATCACTACTGCCAAATTCAAAACCAAGTAACTATCCCACACCCAAATGTGAAGTAAACTACAGAATTATGGTACTAATTTTCATCCCAATAATGTGACTCGGTCATTATCAATATCTGTGTTCCACTTATGCTTTGGGCAAATAATGGCTTGCACTTCTATTTTTTTTTTTGGGGGGGGGTCCTGTCTTGGGGCCTGAACTCTGGGCCTGGGCACTATCCCTCAGCTCTTCAGCTCAAAGCTAGCGCTCTACCACTTGAGCCACAGCACCAGGCAAGCACTTCTAATCACTCACCTCCACACTTCATATCTCCAAGAGACTCTTATCTCCAGTTAACCACAAAAAGCCCAAGGTGGAGTTGTGGTCCAGTGGTAGAACACTAGCCTTGTTCAAAAAAGCTCAGACAGCACCCAGACTCTGAGTTCAATCAATCCTCAGGACAGACAAACAGGGGCATGAGCATGAGCGCACCCATGCACACACACACACACACACACACACACACACACACACACACACACACTCACACTCACACTCACACACTCACTCACCAGAGTAAATAGATCCCTTGGAGTTGAAGTCATCAAAAACTATTCTCAATAGACAGTACTTAAGTTAGCCGAAAATAAAGAGTATCCAAGAATATAGGCGGAAAGAAGAATTTCAAACAGAAAGAAAAAAAGGCATAAAAGGCCAAGAGCCTGAAGGACTTCACAGGAACAACTAACAAGTTTGGCTGGAACTAGAGCTACACAAAGGGAAAAAAAGGTTAAGACTGAAGAACAGAACAGGGCCAGACTTGGTCACACCAAAGAGCTCATAGGTTTCTTTGCATGTGTTCAGAAGTTTCCTGTAGGTCTTCTGATGAGGTGAGGAGGTGAGAGCTTAGAAGTGCAAACCATTATTTGCCAAAGAAAGCATAACTGGAACACAGATATTTCAAATAAAACAACATATTACACAGAGAAAAAAAATGTACAAAGACCAGATACAACAAAGTTCTTCCAAGGAAGCAGAGGAAGCGATAGTAATGCTAAAATAAAAGAAAACCAAGTTAAAAAAAAAAAAAAAAAGTACTATGTCCCATGTTCTACCACTGCAACCCCCATTTACTTAAAAGGCTGATTTAAAAAAAAAAAAAACTAGGGCTGGGAAGATGGCTCAGTGGTAGAGTGCTTGCCTTGAATGCTTGAGGCCCTGGGTTTGATTCCTTAGCACCACATAAGCAAGAAGAAAAAAGCCGGAAGTGGTGCTGTGACTCAAGTGGTAGAGAGCTAGCCTTGAGCTGAAGAGCTGAGGGACAGCGCCCAGGCCCAGAGTTCAGGCCCAACGACCGGACCCAAAAAAAAAAACAAAAAACAAAAAACTAAACACAGGGAATGGCTTTCACTGTATCAATTACACATATGAAGCAACCTGCTTCAAATGTTGTACCACTGGACAGTGAGTTCCAAAATCTATGTTAATCCTCAGCCTTTAAATGTGATATGCCATAACCCCTATCAGTGTACCCATCTGGATCAAGGCCATGAGCTTAAAATATACAGCCATGAATGAGTTCATCACAAGAACTCGGGCACATTTCAAGAGTAAATAAATGGGTGTCCCAATGCTCCAAAGAGTCAATAAAAGTACTGAAAATCCAACAGAAATAAAACTCCCTCATGACATTCAAATAGCATCCGCCCCCAAAGAGTGAAATGCATCATTACTGGCTTACCACCTTTTAACCCCAACAGCCCAATGGAAACAACTATGAAATGTTAGTGTAAGAAAGATCATCTACGAACCAAAAATCAGGAAGTAGTAGAGATTTTGGGTATTTTTTAAGAATTACTTTAATAATAACCAAGATATAATTTTATTTTTCACAGGCTAATTTAGGTGACTTTCCGAAGGCTCTTGCACAGCAAAGATCAAAATTCCTCATAGTTTTCCTGGCTTACGATTTTTGTACAATATTGAGGCACCCATATTTCATCAACACAAGGGTACCCAGGACGTTGCACAAGTGACAGGAAAGTCAACTAAGAGCGCAAGTACAGGAGGGGCCATTCATTATATAACATCTCCAAGAATTATGTTTCTTTTCAATGGTATCCTTAAAAAAAGTATTGTTACTGTAACACATCACGTGTATCCACACTACCTCATATCAATTATATCTGTTAAGACCCAAACACTGGAAAAGAGAGTGCTGAAGAGTCTTCGGAATTAAGGAAAAGGGAAATCGAGTGAATGGAATACAAAATTCTAAGCACCAGAGTTTCAAAACAGTGTAAGTCTAAGCTAGAGGGGCAAACTTCCCAGCTGAACCCCAAACTGCCCGTCTCCTACGCCTTCCAGTGCTGACAGGCGCTCGTTACAGTGCTGAGATGACCCGCACCAAAGCACAGCAGACAAAATGAACAGCCCCGCACTGAGCAAACGCTACCGGGAGCGGCCCCCTACCTGGCTTTTCTAAGAAATGGCAACAACCGGAGGCCACCGCAGGAGGCGGAGAGGAAAAGCAGCCGAGGGACTGGAATACAAGTTTGGAGACCAGCACCAACTTGTGGCGAGGGACCCAACTATCTACGGCCTGCTGCCGACCGGGAGCCAGACCCCACTCACCGACTCCTATCTGGCAGGAGACGAAGTTGTAGGAATCTGACGGCAGAGGTGGCAGGGCCGGTCGGACAGCCAGCCACGACCGACCGACCGACCGACGGACCCAGGTCGGTAAACAAGCGGGGGCGGACCCACCCTCCCTCAGCCCCGGGCTGTCCCCGCGCCCAGAGCCCAAGATGGACGCGCGGCCAGCGGCGGCAGCCACAGGCCCGGCCTACGCTCTCCCGCAACGCCGCTGCCCCCCCACCCCGCGCCCGGGAGGCTCGGCTATCTGGGCACCGGAGGCCGCCCGGGGCCCGACAGGCCGCGGCGGGACGACCAGGGGACCTCCGACCCGGCGCCCCACACCCGGGCCCGGTTACCTGGCGGCGGCGGCGGCGGCTCCTCCTCCAGCTCCCGCTCCTCCTCCCCGTCTGACGCCTGGCGCCCGCCCGGCGGCGGCGACTCCCGCACAGCCCGCGGCGTCTCGCCGAGCCCGGCCCCTCTCCGCCTCCCTCGGCACCGCCGCCCGCCCGCCCTCCCCGCTGCTGCCGCCTCCGCCCGCCCGCCCGCCTCAGTCAGGACATGGTCTCCGCGGGCCCGCGCTCGGCTCCCGGCTGCCGGAGGCGGGGGAAGAGGGGCGGAGAGCCGGCGCGGAGGCGGGGGACCCGGGGGGCGGGGGCAGAGCGGAGGGGGGGCGGCCTCGGACGCTGCGGACTCCTAATGGCGGCGGCCAGGGACCCGGAGCCAAATAAACCCCGCGGCGGGCAGCACGACGTCAGGGCCGGACCCCGCCGCTCGACGCCCTGCCATTGGTCCCGGGTCCGCCTCCGGCGCAGCCAATGAGCGGCTGCCTCTTTCCGGACGCAGGAGGCGGGCCAGAGCAGCGTGACGTCAGTGGCGCGCCTCCTGATTGTGAGGCGGTGTCGCGCCCGGACCCTCTGCGGCCGCGAGCGGCCAGGAGCGCGGGTCCCGTGGCGGCGCGAGGAGCACACCGTGCGGGGCTCGGGCCTGGCGGGGTCCTCTTCTTTTGCAGCCGAGTGCCGAGTGAACCCCGACTCTCTCACATCTGCGGCGAGCAGTCTGGCAACTTAGATGCTGCTTCGCGCTTTCTTAAGCACTTACAAGCTCTGGACCGGACGCCCGGGAAGACGGAGCTGGTGCTTCGCGATAGGTTCATTGGCTACACAAGTGTTTTCTGGAGTGTGTTGTCCACGCCCACCTTCCTGGCAGCCGGCCACTTAACGTGAGTGTGTGTGTGTGTGATATCTCTGTCTAGTGCACATGCACAAACATTGGTGATGAGAAGCCGTGGGGACCAGCTGGCCCGAGGTTTAAGTAAACTCACCTAAAAAGGGAGGTTTTAGCTGGCTTATCTACCTAGATTACAGATAAATCTTACCTTGTCCAAGACAAAGAATGAATGACAGCCATGGAGCCAAAAATACTGCTGTAAGAATCCCCAGACCCTAAGTTCTAAACAGTCTGATGTAGGTTTATGTATTTACATATTAACTTTTTTAACTATAGAAATAGTCAAATGACCTAAATAAGTCAGGTACTTATGGAACATTCAGAAGTATATCAGGTTTATCTAGAAAACTGATATTTCCCACCCTCCACCCCTGCAGAAGGACTTTACCTTGAATTTTGTATATTGCAGATTTTGTTTCCCCCAAGAACCTTGAAAGAGCATGAAATACAGCTATTTTTTTTTTCAAAATGTAAATCTCTTTAAAAGTAATCTGTTGAAAAAAACCAGCACTCCCAAGAGTTCTACTGCTCACCTCTGGTTCAACAGGATGACCATGATATTCAGTTTAGTCCATTTTCAGATTTAGATGGGACCTCATTTAGTAAAAACAAACCTCAGAATTCTTTTTTCTTTGTCCAAATGTGACTAAGGATGTATTATAGCTGTATGGCCACAGAGAATAAATCATACCTTATGATACTTCCCCTCACCAACAAGCACTTCACAACAATTTGTATATTTCATCTTCACAGCCATTGCTGTGATTTTCAACAATCTTACCTTCTCAACAATGTTATTTGCTCAAGACCTTATTAGTACATTCAGTTTAAACTGCCATACAAAACACATTCTCAAGCCTATAATTAAGTCAATTGTAGATTAAATCAAACACCATGTTGTTATACAACAACAATAATTCAACCAAAGCAGATCACTCGGAAAATATTTTTCTTAAGAGCTTCTTAATCCCTCCAGCTTCCCCTTCCTGAATTAAGGCTGCTGAGTATCTCCCCACCTGCAATTTAGCAAGCATCACACAATGAAGTGTCATGTTTAGCTTGTGTTGTAGTTTATTTAGGTAGGGGAAGGGGAATATAATTTTGGTAAGGTTTATTAACTCAGAAGAAAATCTACCATGTGCCAAGGAGAAAAAAGGTAAGAGGACTGGTAACCTTAGATGAGTGGGGTTGGCTAGATGAAGAGGAAAGGAGAATGATGGAAAAGGTGATGTTATCAAGATACACTGTACTCTAAACTGACTTGTTGATTAAAACCCTTTGTACAACTGTGTAAAGATAATTTAAAATAAATAGGTAAGACATCTTAAGAAGGAAACAGCACAGAAAAGAGGGTAAGAGAAAAATAATCACAGTTACAAAGTTGAATGTGCTAAGAAAATTGGAGTTTTTTCCTCAACCTGCAGTTGAGAAAAAAAAAATGGCTGTGTGAAAGCCATTAGTTCTCAACCAGTAGTTCTCAGCCCTGGTTACACAGTAGGTTCCACAGAGGGGCTTCTTTAAACATGGATATCTGAACCCACCCTAGACTTATTGAGACAATTCCTGGTTATGGAGATGTTTTCAACTTACTCTTCACATAAATGTAGAGTGCAGACAGACCTGAGGATTATTGATGGAATCCCCATCCCCAAACTTTGTAGATGTAAACACTAATGCCTAGAGCTGCTAAGTGAATTAACAAAGCTGGATCCAGGTACTTTTGGAATTAGCTATAGTCTCATCTTAGCTAATACAGTTGATCACATGGATACAGTTAAGGAACTGATGTGTGCTACTTGGCAAAGATTGGCCTACCATTTTACTTAAATATTTTTTGGCTCAGCCAGGCATTAGTGGCTCACTCCTGTAATCCTAGCTACTCTGGAGGCTGAGGATCATGATTTGAAGCCAGCCCAGGCAGGAAAGTGAGACTCTCATCTCCAATTAACCGCCAGAAAAAAAAAAAAACAAACAGAAGTGGAGCTATGACTCAAAGTGGTAGAGAGCTAGCCCTGAGCAAAAGAGCACAGGGACAGATCTAGGCCCTGATTTCAAGCCCCAAACTGACACAAACACACACACACACACACACACACACACACACACACACACACACACACACACACACACACACACACATCTTTGGGTTCTAGAAATATTTCATTTGAAGTCTTGAATGACAAGTTGTAGGTCTCTATTTACTTCCACTGCTAGTAGAAAACCATGGAAAACTTCTGAGCAAAAAGGTAGCACTACTGGAATTACACTTTTACCTGGGATGTCTATGGGACAGACAAAGGTAGAACTAGAAATAGGAATCAAGAAATGAATCTAGACAAGGACCTGAACCAACAGTAGCTGTGGCAATAGAAATGAGGGACAAGAGTAAAATCTGGTGACAGTGAGTCTAAAGAGTTTGCCCGTGCCTGAATCTGGAGCAGCAGGAAAAAGTCAAAACTAATACTGGAGTCCTAACACAAACGCAAAAGGGCCTGCCCAGCAAGCTCAAAGCCTTGAGTTCAAACTCCACCAAAACAAAAAGAATCAAGTCAGAGAACTCTCCATGATGATGGTATGATCAACTGTGGGATACACGGACAGAACTGGATCAGAGGACATACAGGCCACAGATCAATATATGAAGATCCTGAGCTCTTGAGTAACTGGGAGTATAGGAGGGAGCTGTGAGGTTTAATAAGCAGATCTTGGAGCTAAACATCAGGTTATCCAGACAGAAGTTCCCTTGGAAATCCACAGAGGTAGGAAAGAAAAACTACCAGCAGGAAGGAGGAGAGGTCATAAAGATAGAAGACGTTTTTCCAGATGCTGCAGGTGTGGTAAATCCCAAGTACAAAACCATAAACAATGTCACTTCTTACAGATTTTAGAGAAAAGTTAAAACCAAGAAAAGTTCACTAGGTTTGACAAATAAGAGATGTAGTAACCTTTTAGCGAATAGCTCTAAGTAGGATGGTTGGGAGAGAAACACCAAATTTCCAAAGCTGAAGCCATACATGGGTATCAAAGCAGATAATCAGAGATTATCAGTCCACAACATTTGGCCACAAAAGGAAGGCAAGAAATAGAATAGCCACAGTGAGAAGACTGAGGAAAAGGTTTTGTGGTCTGCATGAGTTGTTTTTTTTTTTTTTTGTCGGTCGTGGGACTTAAACTCTGGGCCTGAGCGCTGTCCCTCAGCTTTTCAGCTCAAGGCTAGCACTCTATCACTTGAGCTACAACACCATTCCGGTTTTCTGGTGGTTTATTGGAGATAAGAGTTTCACATACTTTCTTGCCCATGCTGGCTTTAAACCAAGATCCTCAGATCTCAGCCCCCTGAGTAGCTAGGATTACAGGCGTGAGCCACCGGTGCCCGGCTCTGCACGAGCATTGTTATAAATGAGAAAAGGTAGAAGGGAAAAATGATTGAAAGCCAAGAGGGAAGTAAAATTCAGAGCAGTCATTTGTGTTGGCATCAGCAACAAAGCACAATTTGTGGAACAAAGTACCTTCCTATGGCTTTTCTCAATGCACAGACCTGCCTGGAAAACATTTCTTATGACCTTGTAATATATCTGACAAAATGTAACTCATTTAAATTGTTCAAATTATAACAAGTATCAGAACTGCTTTTGCTAAAAAGCACTGACATCCTTACATGGATTCATAAGTTAACCAAAAACAGGATAAAAATGGTCTAAGAAAAGGGCACCAATGTCTTAGGCCTGTAACCCTATTACTCAGGAAGTTAATATCTGAGAATCATGGTTCAAAGCCAGCCTGGGCAGGAAAGTGTGAGACATTTATCTCCAATGAACCACCAAAAAGCAAGAAATAGAGCTGTGGCTCAAGTGATAGATCCTTGAGCAAAAAAGCTCAAGGACAGAGCTCAGACCTTGAGTTCTGGCCCCAGGACAGACAGCAAAGCCTTACCCCGAATAAGTCAGTTACTTATAATGATGCCATGCACCATGCAGCAGGAAGAATTGTCTCACTGGACCGATATTGCTCCCTTCAAATGATGACTATGGAAACTTCTGAACCCCTTGCTGAACCAGCCCTGATCAACCAGTTTGCCTGAGACTGCTCCAATATGCACACCTCTCCCTGCCCCAATTCTTCCTCTATTTAAACCTAAAACTGAAATGGGCTAAAATGCTTGCTCTGATTCTTCCCACAGCATTCCCATGCCATGTAATATTGCCCCTCCCTTTATCACTGCTTGGTTGGTTTTTGGTTTTATATTGTTGCTTGTACTAGAGTTTGAATTCAGGGAGTCCCACTTGCCAAACTTAGCACTCTACCCTTTGAGCCATGGCACCAGCTCTTTTTGCTTTTATTTTGTTTTTAGATTAGGGTCTACAGTTTTTGCCCAGCCCAATCATGACCATAATCTTGAACATGATCTTCCCATCTCTGCCTCTTGAGTAGCTGTAATTACAGGTATGCACCATCATACCTGTCCTTCATTGTCTCTGATACATTGGGGCCAGTGCGTGGACCTAGCATGATGGAACTTCCAGAGTTGGGCTTTTAGCCTAAGACTAGTTACAAACTCCTCTCTTGGGCAGCAACCAGTGTTCATAGGAACAAGGACTCTATTCTAGATTAATACTATTCCTAAATCTTAGCTAGGAATCCCTGAAAGCTAGGATCAGTAGGTTATGAGGGAATCATTAACATTTTATTGTGTCTTTTGAAGAAGTTTAGGGACAGCCAGACCTGATCCCAGCACTTGAGAGAGTCACAAGTTTAAGACCAGCTTGGGCTTTATAGCTAGACTTGTTTAAAGAAAAATAAGACTTGGGAATTTAGCTGAGAGGCAGATCACTTGCCTATGATGTGAAATTCTGGAGCTGATCACGAGCACCACCACCACCACCCAAAAAAAAAAAAAAAGAAAGAAAGAAAGAAAGAAAAGAAAAGAAAAAAGGGAGGAAAAGAAGGGGAAAGAAAACATTTGGAATCATGATGGATCTGAAACAATTTCACTCCTGCTACAATCTGAACATAGGAAAGTTTTATGTGAGTAGAAAGGCTATGGACTTGGGAGTCTAATAGCCCTGAGTTCAAATTCTCTCCTATACAGCTCTCATGAGTCCCAATCAACAGAAGAGTACAGGGTAACATTTCCCTGGCAGTCACTTAGGACTCATTGAGATAGTATATGAAAAGTTTTGGCAATATTCATAAAATACTTGATAAATGCTACCTTCTTTGTGCCATTCCAGGCACTGCTGAGTATTGGCAAAGCAGAAAAGACTTCCTGCTTTAAGAGGCTAGCAGTTTAGGGGGGAACAGTGCCTAACACTGGGTGCCCTTGCCTCTGGATGTCCTTGAATAGGAAGACAACACATCTTAACTTCCACTCGCTTTCATTGACTTTGGCACCAAAAGGAATCATAGGGTTTCTTTTTGAATATCATTTTGATTGTAGAGATTTCAAAACATGGCTTATGCTCTACACTGCCGAAAAATTCAGATGGAAATTCATCCTTCCACTGGGGCCTGTTCTACAACATGTTATCAAGAGGCATCTAAATTAATGTTACAGATTTTGAAAACATTTTGATTATGTACCATTATTAACTGGTTTCCTTGTGCTCATCATTATTTTTTATGCATTTAAAATTATTCTGAACTAGGGCTGGGAAGGTAGCTCAGTGGTAGAGTGCTTGCCTTGCATGCATGAGACACTGGGTTCGACTCCTCAGCACCACATAAGCACAAAAAGCCAGAAGTGGCGCTGTGGCTAAAGTGGTAGATATTAGCCTTGAGCTGAAGAGCTGAAGGACAGCACCCAGGCCCAGAGTTCCGCCCCACGACCGACAAAAAAAAACAACAACTCTGAACTAGCTGGGCACCAGTGGCTTACACCTGTAATTCTAGCTACTTAGGAGGCTGAGATCTGAGGGTTGCAGTTCAAAGCCAGCCACACAGGAAAGTCCATGAGACTCTTATCTACAATTAACCACCAGAAAATCGAAAGTAGAACTGTAGCTCAAAGTGGTAAAGCACTAACCTTGAGCAAAAGAGCTCCAGGACAACACTCAGGCATTGAGTTTGAGCTTCATGACCCCGACCAAAAGAAAAAATCTGAACTGGCCATGACATTTTAAAAACCTAGTTTGTAGAAGGTTGAGTTTTGATCATTTTCAGGACAGAAGCAAAGTTACCCAAGAATCTGATCACTAATGGTACCATGTAGGGTAGAGAGTGGGCAAGCCATACCATTCCCTTGAACAGAAGAAACAGGAAGTAAGGGCTATGTTTTGCAGGTATATATGATTGGCTGAACGAGGAGAAATGAGAAAGATGTGTGACTCATTAGGACGTATAACATGTCATCTCTCAATTTAAAAACCATGCCAAGCAGAGGATATAGCTCAGAGGAAGAGCACTTGCTTAGTATATGATAGACGTTGGGACTGATCTTCAGCATCTCACACACACACACACACATACATGCACGCATGCGCGCGCGTGCACACACACACACACACACACACACACACACACACATGCATATGCATGCTCAAAACTGAAAAGGTAAAAAGCAGGACTATAATCCAGTCTATCTTTTTTGGGGGGGGCAGGGGGGTCCAGTCATGGGCCTGAACTCTGGGCGCTGTCCCTCAGCTCTTCAGCTCAAGGCTAGCGCTCTACCACTTGAGCCACAGTGCCACTTCCGGCTTTTTTTTCCTGCTTATGTGGTGCTGAGGAATCTAACCCAGGGCCTCATGCATGCAAGGCAAGCACTCTAACACTGAGCCACTTCCCAGCCCTAATCCAGTCTATGTTAAATATGTTTTAAATCCATCTAACCACATAAACAACCTCAAAGGAAATTTACTCTAGATTGTTTTGTTTTGTTGGTCATGGGGCTTGAATTCTGGGCCTGGGCGCTATCCCTCAGCTCTTCAGCTCAAAGCGAGTGCTCTACCATTTGAGCCATAGCACTACTTCTGGTTTTCTGGTGGGTTACTAGAGATAAGAGTCTTATAGACTTTCCTGCCCGGACTGGCTTTGAACCATGATCCTCAGATCTCAGCCTCCTGAGTAGCTAGGATTACAGGCGTGAGCCATTAGCGCCTGGCTTTGTAGATTGCTTATATGAACAAACTCTTCCTGTTATAGTGCTAAAAGACTGATGTCTGTCATCCCCACCACAGCACACATGCATATACACACGTACCACACATACTACACACATGTATAAATACACATGCACACATATACACATGAGCTATATACACATTCATACATAAAGAAAAAAGTGATCTGAAATTAATGCTTCATTGCATGTCTTATTATATAGTTGCTATGTAATTGAACATATTCTGCCACTTTGCCAAAAGCTAAAATGACAAATTAGTTAGCAGTAATTCCAAAGTGCTTAAGTTATAAATGTCTTGATATTTTTAATTCCTTCCAGGCATTGCAGAGACAACATAGTCTAAAAATATTTCAAAATATTTGGAAGTCTCTATGTTCATACAAATATTTCCTAAATTAACTGAAATGATTCGTGCAAATGATTTCATTGGCTTCAAAACTAATAGAGAAATCCTAGACCAAACAACAGATATATAGTGGACCAACGAGGGTGACTAGCAGGACAGCTTTCTAGCAAGAGTGGAACCCAGAAGTCAGCAAGTTTCCAGCAGCTGTAAATGCTGGATATACAATCGAAATGTCAAAAGAGGATCAGTAGACATAGATGTAATTTTGTGCATAGTAAAAATTACTCAGTTCCACATAAGATGGAAAGCATGAATTGTACAATTAATACATTGGTTGCTAATTTCCATGACAGAAAATACCCTTCCTGTATTGAAATGTTTTGACAGTGATTACTGGTATGCCCTGAGCTATCAAACTGGTATCTTATGCATACAGGCATTCAAAAATATTTGTTAATTGGGTTTATACCTTAATGTTATACTCCAGGATATTTCCAACCTCACAATTTTAGTTGGATGACTTAATGAGTTTAAATACTGTTCAAAGACATAACAGCTGGGGGCTGGGAAGTTGGCTCAGTGGTAGAGTGCTTGTCTCTCCTGCAGGAAGTCCTGGGTTCAATTCCTCAGCACCACATAAGCAAAAAAAAAAAAAATGGGCTGGGAAGGTGGCTCAGTGGTAGAGCGCTTGCCTTGCATGCATGAGGCCCTGAGTTTGATTCCTCAGCACCACATAAGCAAAAAGAAAAAAGCCGGAAGTGGCGCTGTGGCTCAAGTGGTAGAACACTAGCCTTGAGCTGAAGAGCTGAGGGACAGCGCCCAGGCCCAGAGTTCAGGCCCCATGACCAGACCCAAAAAAAAAAAAAAGACATAACAGCTGGATGTTTTCTTTTGTTCCTTCCTTTCAGTTTCTAGTTTGTATATCTTGTGAGAAATTTTAAATGTTAAATCCTTACAAATAAATACAATGAAAGTTTTCTGACATTTTATATCTTGTTCATTTTACAATCTTTAAACATAAAGTGTGTTTTTGTTGTTGTTCTTGTTTGTGTGGGTCCTGGGGCTTGAACTCAGGGCCTGGGCACTGTCCCTGAGCTTTTGTGCTCAAGGCTAGCCCTCTACTTCAGCTCCAGTTCCAGCTTTTTGCTGGTTAATTGGAGATGAGCGTGTAATGAACTTACTTGGTTGAGCTGGTTCTGAAATGCAGACCTCAGATCTCATTCTCCCAAGTAGATAGATTACAGGTATGAGCCGCCCACACCTAGCCATAAGCTGTATTTTAATTTGCCCATATGTTTGGCTTTGGAAGATTCACCTTGAAGTTGTAGAAGTCAGTCCCCTGGATGACATGCTCTCCTAGACAGAGACCAGTAGCCTCCATCAATTCTCAAAAGACATTCATAGCCCAAGAACAATTTAAAAGCCAAGGATTAGATTTCCTACTTTCAGGCAACAGTAACAATTTGTCTTTTAAGGTATTTAAAGCAGGGTGCGAGTGGCTCATGACTGTAATCCTCGCTACTCTTGAGGCTGAGATCTCTCAGCCTTGGAAGTTAGCCCAGGGCAGTAATGTCCATGAGAATTTTATCTCCAATAAACTACTCAGACAAAATTAGAAGCAGCATTGTGGCTCAAGTGGTAGAGCACTAGTCTTGAGCAAAAGAAACTCAGGGACAGTGCCCAGGCCCAAAGTTCAAACCCCAGGACTAGTGTACACGTGCGCGTGCACACACACACACACACACACACACAGAGGGGGCGGGGCATGTGGCTATCCAGTATCTCAGTGTTATCCCTACAAATGATTGAAGGGAAAGCCATGGCACAGAGAGATTCCAGGAGCTGAAGCATAGCCCATGTCCTAACAATGATCCATCTCCTGGCCCTTACTTCCCTTCTAGGACCCAAAAGATATGGCAATCAGAGAGTGCTTATGAAAGATGCATGCTTTCATGAAAACTACTTGGGAAGCAGAGGCAGGAGCAACCTAAGTTTCAGCCCAGCCTAAAACTAAAATAAAGAATTATCAGTGTATCCCCTAATTTTAAGATTGGCTTTTTTTCAACAAGATATGTGTGCAAAAAAGAATATACCAGATTACAGATTATAGTAGGACATGCTACACTTTTTAAATAATCATCCCAACAGAGGAAAAAAAACGAAATAACCAACTTCAAGCTAAACTTAATCAGCGATGACCTTGAAGAAAGAATCCAATTCACACAACTGACTTCCTCACCTGGGCTTTCAGGATCAGTGATTAGCATTGCCCTTGGAGGACTTTGTTTTAAGGGCCTGGCATGGATTCTCTTGAAATATGAGGGTTCACACATGAGGTGCAGAGTCTCCCAGCAAAGTGGGGACCCAAGAAAGAAGATGCTGACAGGAAGACTGAAGCACTCAGCACTACTTGGATCGAGTTAGGCCACCATGAAGCTGGGACATGAGTCTGTACTCTTCTAAGATGCCAGCACTGCTAGAACTGTACAAACAACTTGCAGAACACATCCTTCCTCTTTCACGTTCCTGCAAAAATGGAAACAGCTAACAACAGAACAAAGGGCAGGTAAACACAAATTTCCTTAACTGCCTAGGGCATCGCAAAGTATCTCCTCTCATTCTTAGGGTTTGTCATTAGAAGACTTTTATATCAGTCAAGGTCTTAGGAAGCCCAGGGCTCTTTAGAGCCCAGAGAGCATACTCTAGAGAGAAAATAGAGCTTCTTTACAGAGGTGCTGGGCAGAGTTGAGGAAAACCAACAAGCATAGCGAAATAGCCGTTCCTATCATTGCTACTGAAGCTGGCAATTACAGGGCACCATTACCAAATCCTGTGGAGAGCACTTGCTCCCCAGCAAGGGCAGGAGCAGTGTGGCCTTCCCAGACAAACAAGTCACTATCCACCCAGCACCCATGATAGAGCAACTCCTCTCCTTCCACTTGTGGCTGCAGTACCCCTGTTGGCCACACCAAATGGTGACCATAGCCCTAGAGAGCTTGCTGGCAGAGACCTTATAGGCCATTTAGCCCCCAGGGACACAGCAGATCTGGAGGGACACTTAGAGACCCCACAACCAAGAGAAACAAATGTAAAAGAGTAGATGCTCACTGGATGCTGGTGGCTCATGCCCACAATTGTACCTACTCAGGAGGCTGAGATTTGAGGATTACAGTTCAAAGGCAGCCCAGACAAGAAAGTCTGTGAGACTCATCTCCAAAACCACTGAAAAGCCGAATGTGGAGCTGTGGCTCAAGTGGTAGAGTGCTAGCCTTGAGCACAAAAGCTCAAGGACAGCACCCAAGACCCAAGACCTGAGTTCAAGCGCCAGGACACACACACACACACACACACACACACACACACACACACACACACACACACACACCACACACACACACATCTTTACATGCACACACACACACACACACACACACACACACACACACACACCACACACACACACACACATCTTTACATGCAGGACACAGCTTACTGTGGTTTTGAGGCTCTTCACCTAAGCAAAGAATAGTCAACCCAAAGACGAGATCTTAAGAGCATCAGAATTTTCCTTTCTCTACCATAGCCATAAAAAGAATTATGCTAATCCAATCTATAAGAAAACTGAGAAGATGGATGTCAGACATGGTACCAAAATGTCCCTGTGAAATAATGGAGAAATGGCTTTCTAAAGTGAGAGCAAAGGAATTTAAATCCACAAGCTGATAGCTTATCTATCCAGCAGCATCTCTCTGAAATGAAATGATTTGTCATAAAAGGTAAGATTTGTTGGAGCTTAGACTGTACTTAGTGCCAGTCATCATTGTATGTTATGTAGGTAAACTATATATTTATAGCTAGAAGACTTTTCTTTTTGTGATATTTTGTGGGGTTTGGTGCAGTTTTTAGTCTGTCTGAGGAATTTCCATTACTAAAATCAGGATTAGAGACAAGGAAACTTCCCAGTATTACTAGGTAGAAGCCAGCTGTAACTCAGAGATAAACATTTTAACAAAACAGATTCAAGAATGGCAAGTAGCTTTGTATTTAACATAATTGTCCCAAGAACTTATCTGACCATCAGAGAAAACCTCCACCAATCAAATATTAGCAGTTTAATTATGAAGTCATCATAGACAAAGGGTAACTGACATTATAATGGTCCACACATTTTAACTGGAGCATGACATTTTTTTTTTGTGGTGCTCTGCTGGCAGACAACATCTGTCATGACTAGTTAAAAAAAAGAAGAGGCCGGGCGCTGGTGGCTCACGCCTGTAATCCTAGCTACTCAGGAGGCTGAGATCTGAGGATCACGGTTCAAAGCCAGCCCGGGCAGGAGAGACCGTGAGACTCCTATCTCCAATAAACCACCAGAAACCCGGAAGTGGCGCTGTAGCTCAAGTGGTAGAGCGCTCGCCTTGAGCTGAAGAGCTGAGGGACAGTGCCCAGGCCCAGAGTTCAAGCCCCACGACCGACAAAAAAAAAAAAAAAAGAAAGAAGAAAATGAAGCCAGGTACTAAGGGCTGCTAATACTAACTACTCAGGCAGGGAGTGAGTGAAGGAATGAAGACATGATTGAACAGTAGAGTTCCCGCCCAGCAAGCACAAGGCTCAGAATTGAAATTGAGTCCCACCAATAAACAAAAGAACGAATCTTCAGGAAGAAGACTTATAAGAGCTTAGAATCTCTCTCTATATTTCCTACCTCCATTCTTTAGTGTTACATCAAAAAGCCATTCTTTTTATATAAACATCTGCCTGAACAGACTGAATTGTGGCATGGGCGAATGAGAAGAGCCTTCTTTTTGGAGACTATTTTCAATAGCAAAAAATAAAAATGTGATGCTCACTTGGAAAAAAAAAAAAAGCCTCCTTTGGAGCTCAGAACTGAAATTTATACCAATGTAATCAACCTGTTACTCCTTTCTCAAAGGCATGTTTAAAAATTATTTAAAGCACAAAGGTCTATGCAACTATAGTGAAATGTCCAAATTATTAGGCTGCTCACCTGTTCAAGAGCAGCTGAAATGGCAGGCTATTGAATAATACACAAAAGTAATAAAAGCAATGAAACCTTTGTTTTTCATTAGAGTCTCAATTTTTTTCATTTGGTCTTGATTTTAAAAAGCTGGAAGTAAAGCATTTTAAATGGAGTGTCCTAAGGTCCTAGGAGTTATTCATTTTTCCTGAATTTATAGCCTGCATAAATTTAGAAAATGCAGTTTGTGTATGGCAGAAACTGTTATTCTCATTTCTCTCTCTGCTCTAGAACAGAACATCTATTTCTGACAAGTGTTACTCAGCTAAATGTCTTTACCAGGTCAAAGAGTTAAGTTAGCCATGTGACTAAGTTCTGACCCATAATGTTATCTGACCCATAATGTGAGATATCTGTCTGTCTATCTGGAAGTGTGAACAAAAGCCTTCTTAAAAGGAAAGAAGCAGCTGGGTGTTGGTGGCTCATGCCTGTAATACTAACTATTCAGGAGGCTGAGATCTGAGGATCATGGTTCAAAGCCAGCCCAGACAGGAAACTCTGTGAGACTCTTACCTCCAATAAACCACTAGAAAACCAGAAGTAGTGCTGTGGCTCAAGTGGTAGAGCGCTCTCCTTGAGCTGAAGAACTCAGGGAAAACGTGCAGGCCCAGAGTTCAAGCCCCATGACTGACAAAATTTTAAAAAAGGAAAGAAGCAGAGCATTCCATTCACCTCCTCTTCCTTCCTGGAGTATGAATGTGATGAGTAGAGCAAGGCTGACTATCTTGAATTATGAGTTAATTTTGAGGATGCAGAAAGTTAGTAGCCTGAAGCTAATGATACCCTGGAGCCATCAAGGAGCATGGAGCCATGTCTGAACTTCCTTCCCCAGGCACTTTAGACATGAGAAGATAAACCTGTCAGATTTAAGCCACTGTTTGGGGGGAGGATGTTCTGCAAATAGACTCAAAAAATAATATTCTGTGCTATTCTCTGGGTCTTTTTAAATGTAGTTTTGTTGTTGTTATTAAGGTGTTGTTCAGAGGAGTTATCATTTCGTAAGTCAGGTAATGAGTATATTTCTTTTTTCATTTCTCTTTTTTTTTTTGGGGGGGGGGGTCCGGTCGTGGGGCCTGAACTCTGGGCCTGGGCGCTGTCCCTCAGCTCTTCAGCTCAAGGCTAGTGCTCTACCACTTGAGCCACAGCGCCACTTCGGCTTTTTTCTTTTTGCTTATGTGGTGCTGAGGAATTGAACCCAGGGCCTCAGGCATGCAAGGCAAGCGCTCTACCACTGAGCCACCTTCCCAGCCCCGAGTATATTTCTTTTTTGGACAAGGTCATCCTTTCCCTCAGTTCCTACCCACCCCCCACCCTTATCCCTGCCCACAATTACATAGTTAATTTTCTACATAGTATATACTGAATAGCATGACTGCATTTGTTCACTCTTCCTCCCTTTCTTTTTTTTTTTTTTTGTCGGTCATGGGGCTTGAACTCTGGGCTTGGGCACCGTCCCTCTACTACTTGAGCTACAGCGCCACTTCCGGTTTTCTGGTGGTTTATTGGAGATAGGAGTCTCACGGTCTCTCCTGCCCGGGCTGGCTTTGAACCGCGATCCTCAGATCTCAGCCTCCTGAGTAGCTAGGATTACAGGCGTGAGCCACCAGCGCCCGGCTCTTCCTCCCTTTCTGTACTCCCACTTTACCCCCCCCCAAAAAAAAAGACCCCAGAAAAAACACCAAAACCCAAAACAAACACCATCACTATCAACAACAACAGCAACAAAAAAAAAAAAAACATGTTTCTATTTCCTGAAATTCATCTTGATAAGTAGTATTTTAAATTTTCAGAGGAATTACACCTTTGGGCTCTTTCCCTAAGAGTATCATCCATTAGTCTGACTGTGTATGAATGCCTAGAGTCCTATATAGGTTATCTTGTTAGATCTAGCTTCCATGTGAGAGAAAACATGCACTGTTTGTCTCGCTGAGCTTGGCTTACCTCACTTAACATGTTTTGTTCTAAGTCCATTCATTTCTCTGCATATGACATGACATATGCATATGACATAATCTTATTCTTTCTAATGGGTGAGTAAAATTCCATTGTGAATAGGTACCACATTATTCTTTGGCTCTTAAATGGTCCCAAAGGTCCATATGGTAAAGGCCTGTGAGATGCTGGAGCATTGAAGAGATATGGGGCCTTGTAGAGGTCTCCAGGCCTTTGGAGACTTCCCATGAAGGAAGGTATAGGACCCCTATCTTCTTTTCACTTTCAACCATAAGGAGGAACCATTTCGCTGTGCCACATACCCCTGCTATGCTGTGCTACCAAATCATAAGCCTACAAACAAGATGGCCAGCAGATCTTGGATCACGACCTCTAAAGCCTTGCGCCCAAATCAGCCTCTAAGTTGCCTCTTTCAAGCTTGTGCTACAGTGACAGCCAGCTGATGCCAGGTAAAGTGTTGCTTCGTGTAGAGGAATGGCACTTTCCTCCTCATCCTGTAGCCTTACAGTTTTATTATTAAACACTGCTTTTGTGGGAAGAAACCCTAGTGAGAAACCAAAAGAATGAGAAAATTATCAGTGCAGAAAGCATTCGATCTTCAGAAGGCATCAGAGATAACTTTAAAACAAGGTAGTGATAATATATCTCCCTCCCAAGAAACTTGAATTCATAAACATTATAGCAAAAAGGATGTTAACAAGTATATTTCTACATAGTGTTCCAATAACAACTTTATATGGTGTTAAAATAGTGACACAAATATCTAGACACATTTTGCCTAAAAGTTTGTGGTATTGCACTCACACATCCTTATGCTCTTGACAGACTCCTCTCAGTAGGACTTATAAGGAAGAATGTGAACACAGTACTGCTACATCCCTCCTCAATGCAGGTTCTTGCTCATGTGTACAGTTTCCATAAAGCTTTCCCAATATCTCAAGTTTTAGCTCATTCTATCTGCACTAACTCCAGCAATATTATTTTTTGCCAGTCCAGGGCTTGAACTCAGGTCCTGGGCACTGTCCCTGAGCTTTTTCAGCTCTACCACTTGAGCCATAGCTCTGCTTCCAGCTGTGTATGTGTGTGTGTGTGTGTGTGTGTGTGTGTGTGTGATTAATTGGAGCTCAAGAATCTCGTGAACTTGGGCTGGGAAGGTGGCTCAGTGGTAGAGTGCTTGCCTTGCATGCCTGAGGCCCTGGGTTTGATTCCCAGCACCACATAAGCAAAAAGAAAAAAGCCGGAAGTGGCGCTGTGGCTCAAGTGGTAGAGTGCTAGCCTTGAGCTGAAGAGCTGAGGGACAGTGCCCAGGCCCAGAGTTCAGGCCCCACGACCGGACCCAAAAAAAAAAAAAAAAGAATCTGGTGAACTTTCTAGCCATAGCTGTCTTTGAACTATGATCTTCAGATCTCAACCTCCTGAGTCACTAGAATTACAGGCAGGAGCCACCAGAGCCCAGCTCTAAGCAATACTTTTTATCCTCGGTCTGACTTTAATTATTTTGTTAGCACTTGCCACTAGTTGATATACTATAAATAACATATTATCTAGCATACTACCTGACATGCTAGGTAATATGTTAGGCAATTACTAGGTACTACCTAATACCTATAAAGTACCAGTGTCCCTCCACTTACAAGGGGATTACAGCCTCATAAAGGCACATAAATAAAAATATTGCATACACCTAATGTACTGAACATCCCAGCTCAGCAACCCAGCACACTGCAGAGCATCGGCGAGGCCCTTGTGACCATTGGCAACTGCAGCGTCCATGCAGAGAAAGAGAAGGAGCTCATACTTCACTAGCCCAGGAAGGGGCTGGGAAGGTGGCTCAGTGGTAGAGCACTTGCCTTGCATGCATGAGGCCCTGGGTTCGATTCCTCAGCACCACATAAGCAAAAAGAAAAAAGCCAGAAATGGTGCTGTGGCTCAAGTGGTAGAGCACTAGCCTTGAGCTGAAGAGCTGAGGGACAGCGCCCAGGCCCAGAGTTCAGGCCCCATGACCGGACCCCCCCCCAAAAAAAAAAAAACTAGTCCAGGAAAACCACGGAAGGATGCAGTGGGGTCATACAAACACTGTGCACCAAGTTACCTAGCAAGTCCCTAGGCAACTATGACATTTTATGTTCACTGTACAAATATCTCATGCCTGAAAGAGAAAACATGCCATTAAATACTAAATTAAAAAGACACTGAAGCTGGTGCAGAAAACAGGTGAGGAAAAGGTGCTGGGCACCAGTGGCTCACACCTATAATCCTAGCTACTCAGGAGGCTGAGATCTGAGGATAGCTGTTTAAAGCTAGCCAGGGCAGGAAAGTCTGTGAGACTCTTACCTCCAATAAACCACCAGAAAACTGGAAGTGGCACCGTGGCTCAATTGGTAGAGCACTCGCCTTGAGCTGAAGAGCTGAGAGACAGCCCCCAGGTTCAAGCCCCACAACCGACAAGAAAAGAAAGAAAAGGTCCCCCCCCCCCCAAAAAAAAGCACCTTTTGAAAAAGGAGCTCTCATCTCCATCTTGTACTGAGCCTGCCAGCTGTGCAGCGGCCTGTTGACCCAGAAATGGAAGGACCAGGAACAGGCTCCCAGCCTCTCTGTGGGTCTCAGGTTCATAGCTACCTGGCTTTGCTGCAGACAGGTGAGGTTTCTGCTGTCCTTGGACTCCAGCCTTCCCAGTTCTGCCAGAGACCAAGATAGGCCACACCTAGGCCTCAGGTTCCTGTGTCAGGGCGGGCTACAAATGCCTAGAGGCAGTGATGTTCTAGGAAATGTTTGACAACCAGTTCTGGGATCCAAGTCCTGATCCTGTAAACATTTGCTAATTGCTGTGGTGTAAATATTTCTACCAAGGCTGATGTTTGGGTTTACCAATATTTGACCAGATGAGACAATCCTTGAAAATTTAACCATCGGCTCTTAGGAACTAATGCAAATAGTTCACTACAAATAGCACACTTCTACTTGGAGAAAAAGGAAGAAAATTCGCTGTGATCTTTATCTATAGTCTGGACCAAGTAGAAACAGATCGTTCACTGGGGATTAAAACCAGAACCAGCACTGTGAAAAGACACTTGGACTTTCCAGTGATTTGTAGAACTCGGGAAAATAATGGAACCAGCACCCTTTCAAACATCAGATCAATAAAAATGTTAAATCTTAAGATTTGAAGCAGCTGGCTGCCAGTGGCTCACAGGTGTAATCCTAGCTACTCAGGAGGCTGAGATCTGAAGATCTCCATTCAAAGCCAGCCAGAGCAGAAAAATCCCCCTGAGACTCTTATCTCCAATTAACTTCCAAAAAGCCAAAGTGGCTCCAGTGGTAGAGTGCTAGCTAACCTTGAGCACAAAAGCAGCTCAGGGACAGCACCCAGGCTCTAAGTTCAAGTCCCAAGACTGGCGCAAAATAAAAAAAAATAAAATAAATAAACTTAAGATTTGATGAGATGTGAGGCTGGGAAGGTAGAGCGCTTGTCTTGCATGCTTGAGACCCTGGGTTTGATTCCTCAGCACCACATAAGCAAAAAGAAAAAAGCCGGAAGTGGCGCTGTGGCTCAAGTGGTAGAGTGCTAGCCTTGAGCTGAAGAGCTGAGGGACAGCGCCCAGGCCCAGAGTTCAGCCCCCACGACTGGACCCAAAAAAAAAAGATTTGATGAGATGCATAAACTATTGGTGGAAAGCAATTTGAGGGCATGAGTAGGGTTTAAATTGTGTGTGAACCAAGAAGTTGCTCTCCTGGGTGTCTAGCTGGTGCTAAGTAACACCTGAGACAAGGATATTCAGGATAGTGATACAATCTTGTCACCTCACAGTCAATACTGTCTCAATTTTATCCCCTTGAGTTATAGACAATTGACAAAAATATCAAATTTATAAATAACCATATAAACAAGTCTTTAAGATGACTTTTCCGAATTCTTAAGAAAATCCCAGACAACATATCACTTCATAACTATTTTCATATCTCTGAAAACACTATTTAAAAACCAAAACAAAAATAAGTAAATAAATAGAAATAGAAAAAAAAAGACCAGAGCAAACTTTATGTCATATATAAAATAGAAATCTCAGCATAGCTTTCAGGGAAGGGCTCATGCAGAAGCAAAAATATTTCCATCCAGGCTGTGGAGCCTGAATAGGGTAAAAATAACGTTCCAAGTGCATTCCCAGGGGGAGCTGTCCCTCTCTCCTCCCAGACACAGCAGGCTCCAGGGACAGCCTTCTGTTGCTTGGTAGATTCTGAGGTCAAATCAAATCTGCACTAGGTAATCAGCTTAATGGATAATACACTAAGAACTTACATCTACACAGAGCATATAAACTCCCAGTGCAGAGAGTGACTTCTGTCTCCATAATGTCCCTCCTCAATTTTGTGCTTTATTGTCCTGGTTGGAAATATGTGCCTAATCATAGTCAATAGCTCAAAACACAAATAGATAACCATATGAGCCGTCTTTAACAGTGGCAGTGACTCATTGCTAAAGTCACCTCCAATCTAAAATTTTGTTTTGATATAGTATTTCAATGACCTTCCATCAACATTAGTCAAATGCCCCCTCTAAATTGCTGCTTTGGTCTGTGCTGTATGAAAGGAGCTTTAGAGTTTTATTTTAATCTGAAAATAATTCAGCCAGTTAAAAACGGAAGAGAAAGTATGAGGTGCTCTCACTTTTTTTTTTTTTTTTTTTTGGTTGGTCATGGGGCTTGAACTCTGGGCCTAGGAGCTGTTCCTCAGTTCTTCAGCTCAAGGTGAGCGCTCTACCACTTGAGCCACAGCACAACTTCTGGTTTTCTGAGTGTTTTATTAGAGATAAGAGTCTCACGGTCTTTCCTGCCTGTACTGGCTTTGAAATGCCATCCTCAGAACTCAGCCTCCTGAGTAGCTAGGATTACAGATGTGAGCCACTGGCACCTGACCCTGCTCTCATATTTTAAGAGATGCCATATCAAAACTTTAGGAAACTACTCTAGTTTTCAACTAAGTGATGGAAAACTTCCAAAATGAAACAGAGAAATTAGTAGGTAGGAGAGGGGGATTCCAACACCCCACACAGAATACCCCACAATCATTTTCTTATATTTGCTTAATGAAAACCATTGCTTGTCAGGGGCCCGTGGTTCATGCCTATATCCTTACTACTTGGGAGGCTGAGAGCTGAGGATCATGGCTCAGAGCCAACCCAGGTCGGAAGGTCCACAAGACTCATATCTCCAAATAAGCATCCAAAAAGCTGGAAGTGAAGCTGTGGCACAAGTGGTAAAGTGATATCCTTAAGCAAAAAATGCTCAGGGATAGCATTCAGGCCCTGAGTGTAACCCCCCTAGACATTATCCTTACAGGATAATTTCACTTAATTAGTAAAAAAAAAAAAAAAGTTCTTTTATTTAAAAATTTTGTCATGGCATTGAAAGTGAGGGAAAATCAGATGTTTTGTGCAAATTAATGTGTGCCCTAACCTTCATCTCTTGGAGGCCGAGGTGGAGAGATGCTCCTAGCAGGTTGTCCGGGAGCCTGGGACCCGGGAAGTTGCCATGACTTTTCCAAGTCCACTGTTCTCACATTTATATGTGGCATGGCCACGGCTGTGAGCCGCCACTGGTATCTGGACAGTCATGATTTTGTGTGTGATACACTGCTCACAAAGGAGGTCAGCTTTCTTCCTAAATCTTTCCTGGGTACAGTAGTACCTCGTGGTGGCTAAAAACATGTGACAACTACAATCTCAGAATATGATCTTACATAGAAAAGAGAATCTTCGTGGATGGAATTAATTGAAGGAAAGTGATATTGTAGGCCTGGTCCTAAACACAATGAGAGAGAGAGAGAGAGAGAGAGAGAGAGAGAGAGAGAGAGAGAGAGAGAGTGTGTGTGTGTGTGTGTGTGTGTGTGTCTACTGGAGCTTAAACTGAGAGCCTTGCCCTGTTACTTGGCTTTTTCCACTCAAGGCTGATTGATGGTCCACTACTTGAGCCACACCTCCACTTTTGACATTTTGCTGGTTAATTGGAAGTGAGAATATCATGGACTGCATTTGCTTCAAAATTCAATCCTCAGTAACCAGATGCAAGTCAGACTACTCTTGCCCAGACTGGTGTCTTTATATGAAAAGGAGACACAGAGGAGACAGAAGGCAAAGGGCATGTGACAACAGAGCCAGAGATCAAAGTGGGGCATCTACATGCCAAGGAGCACTGAGGATTGCTGGCAAACACCAGAAGCTAGGACAAAGCAAGGAGGGGCCTGCCCCTGGAGCATTTGAGGAAGTATGGCCCTCTGATGCCTTGATTTCCAACTTTCAGCCTCTAGAATTCTGAGAGAATACATTTCTTTCTACTTCCATTTATGATAGTTTGTTACTGTAGCTTTGGGAAATGGATACAAAGCACCCTGAAAAACAGTTACAGATAGGTATTCATGCATGCAAGAGCACATGTGTGCATGCACACACACACACACACACACACACACGCAGAATGTATGTGCATTCCTTTCCCTCATTCATAGGGGAGGGCAGAGGGGGCACTGACACCCCCTGAACTGCCAGGCATACAGTGCCAGCTGCTCCCACAGAGGCCAGCTCACAGAATGTCCAGTAACACATGAGGTCTCTGAACTGATCATAGGCCCTGTGGGCCTCTGTGGCAGCAGCCCCATTACATCCCAGGTACCTCCAGGTACCCACAGTGACTTGTCTATACTCAATTCATGTCTGACAAAATGGCTGGTTTATAGAAAAAAGGGGTAGAAAATGAGGTAATATAGAGTGCAAGCATCACTCCAGACTAGGAGTAGGATGTGTCTCCCAAACACTGGAGAACATACTGAGTATTGCAGAGAGGGGATGAAGCTGCTGCCGAGGGGGACGGGAGACAGGGGCAGAGGAACGGAAGCTAAGCAGTGGCAATGCATTGAAGATTCATAGGTGTCATCCATAAATCCAGACGGATTGCTACAGCAGCAGCAGCAGCAATGTTTAAAAGTGCTATGAATGAGCCAAAGCCAGAAATCACTTCATCTTGCAACTTTGGTTCACATTCCTTTATAAATGGGCAAGCCGGGCATCAGTGGCTCATGTCTGCAATCCTAGCTACTCAGGGGGCTTGAGCTCTGAGGATCGCGGTGGATCACAGTTCAAAGCCAGCCTGGGCAGGAAAGTCCATGAGACTTTTATCTCCAATTAACCACCAAAAAAACCCAAAGTGGTGCTGTGGCTCAAAGTGGTAGAAAACTAGCCTTGAGTGAAAGAGCTTAGGGCAGCTCCCAGGCCTTAATCTCAAGCCCCAGGACTGGGGGGAAAAAAAGTCAGGACAGTGATCAGATTAGGATCGGAAGAAGATGCAAACCATCAAGTTGCATCTTTGATTCCACACAGGGAGCAGCTAAATCTACATGTAGTCCAAATTCACACATAGGGCAGCATCCTCTCTGCCAGGTACCAGTGTATACAGGGACTTCTGCATTCCCCAACCATCTGCGGAACCATGGCAACCTCAATTGCACAGCATATCTCAGCATCAAGAGATGCTGCCCCTGAGCTGGGACCTACAGGAAGAGAAGTCCTTGTAGAACTCACTGCAGGAACTGAAGTCAAGAAGGTAAAGACTTGATAGGTTATTGACTTGGTAGCCATTTTCTCTTATACAGTCTAGAAGAAAAATGGGGAGGGACTTAATGCAGGTCTGGTCTTCATTTTGACCAACAGTAGACTAACAGGTGGCAAAGAAGAAATAGACATGGACCTGTGTCTCAAGAGCCAGGAACAGTCTGACTGCTGCTGCTGAAAAATAATGGAGTCAAAAGGCAACGGAGGCACACAGAAACAAGAGGCCACCAACAGAAGGAAGCAGACCCGAGAAAGTCAGGGCTCCTCTATACCTGGGCCAATTCTAATCCTGGGGCTATCAGAAAGTAGAGCTGAACTGCAGCAACCCGACATTGAGCTCCCTGCTAGGAAATACGTCCCAGGGTTCCGGGTGGCTTGTGGCCTTTCCCTGCTATCTGCTGCTGCTGCTGCGGCCAGGCTCCATGCTCAGCCCAGCCCTTGCAGATAAACTTCAGAGTGCAGAGCAAATGAGTACTGTGACCAAGGAGGGAATGGGGCTCCTTAGCTAAGGAACAATGGCCTGAGTTTTGAAGAGTAAGAGGAGGAACTAGAGGGCTTTGGATGTATGCTGCATTCCCCCAAGTGGCTACGCTTGCTTCCATCAGAAAGCTGCTGCCCCCTCCTGCACCCTTGGCAGGCCTCCTGGGCCACCCCTCGAGGTGTCACTTGTACCACACATGATAGCATCCCAGTGGCTTCCGCGTATTGAGCAATAGTCCTCATTTTAGGCAGAGTATGGTCTAGCCAGGTATGGTGGCACATGCCTGAGATCTCAGTGCTCGTGTGGCTGAGGTAGCAGGATTGAGAGTCTACTACAGAGAGACCCTGTTGAGAGGAGGGAGGGAGAGGGAAGAGGGGGAGGGAGAGGGGAGAGGGGGAGGGAGAGGGAGACAGAGGGAAGGAGAGAGAGAGAGGGAGAGAGGAGAGAGAATGGTCTGATTAAAAACCTTAATTTCATGTTAACGTAAAGCTTTACCTCAAAGGAGCTTTCAGGCGGTAGCCGTCCAGCCCATCTGTCCCCCACATCCTGCTGCCCCCCCCCCCCCCACTGCTTGGCAACTGTGCAACACGTAGCTCCTTCATGTTTGGTTTGAGAGGAAGAACAGCCAGGAAAGAGCAGGGGAGAGATGCTTGATGCTTGTGCTCACTATCTGCTAGATGGCTTCTATGTGCAGAGTGTGTGTGTGTGTGTGTGTGTGTGTGTGTGTGTGTGTGTGTGTGTGTGTGTGTGTGTGTGTGTGTGTGTGTGTGTGTGTGTCAGAGAGAGAGAGGAGAGAAACCTTTCTCCTGGGACATGTTACAGGTGGACAGCGTTAAGGACACACTCACCCATCCAGAGCTGCCTCTGGCCTCACACAGGCCCTTAGCTCTCACGTCTCTCATGTCTCCGGGGGCTCTTGTCCAAGGTTCTGCTCTGCCGTCCACCTTAGGGGTGAGCTGCCGCCTTTCCTCCAGCCAGCATCCCACTCCCTGGGAGTGGAGAGGGGAGATGCTCAGCATTCCTGCCCACTATCACTCTGAGTGGGTAGCAGGAAATATCGGCAGACAAAGCCCTGTGCCCCATTCTTTGTCACTCACTGACCTCTGTTCCTAGACAGAGGGGAGTTACATAAGCAAATAAGACTATAATCACCTTCAGAGGATTGGGGATCAGCTGATAGGACCTGTTACAGACAAGAGCTCAGTTTGTTTGTTTGTTTTGGTTTTTTTGTCAGTTGTGGGGCTTGAACTCAGGGTCTAAGTGCTGTCCCAGTGCTCCGTTTGCTCAAGACTAGCTCTCTACCACTTTGAGCCACAGCTCCACTTCCAGTTTTTGAGTGGTTAATTGGAGATGAGTCTCAGGCAGAGTTCAACTGGAAAAAAAAAAGTCTCATGGACTTTTCTGCCCAGGCTGGCTTGGAAGCATGATCCTCAGATCTCAGCCTCCTAAGTAGCAAGGATTACAAGCATGAGCCAATGGCACCTAGCAGGGCTCTGTTTTACTATCACTGTTGAAGTCCTTTCACTGGTAAAAGCCACAGAAGAGCAACAGCAAGTGGAGAGTCAACCCAAGTTTTAGTGACTAGCAATCACCAGTCCTAGAATTCTGTTCTCAGCATCAAGGAAGTGAAAGAAGCCCGGTGGGCGGGGCTGAGCAGATACCTCTCCCCATAGGTCCAGCAGGACTAGATGAGTGAATTGCCTCAATTCAGTTAGACAAGAAAAACAAATATATAACCCAAAAGGCAGAAAGGAATAAGTACAACTATAGTTATACATATTAGTATTCACTCCAAACCACTAAGAATTTACAAAAAAATTAGGAAATGGTAACTCTTACAGAAGAACTCCAGCTAATAAATGCAGAGGGTAGAAAAGGAATAAAAAATGGTTAAGCCAAGCGCTGGTGGCTCACGCCTGAAATCCTAGCTACTCAGGAGGATGAGATCTGAGGACTGTGGCTCAAAACTAGCCCAGGCAGGAAAGTCCATGAAACTCTCATCTCCAATAAACCACCAGACAATCAGAAATGGCGCTGTGGCTCAATTAGTAGCCTTGAGCTGAAGTGCTGAGGGACAGCACCCAGGCCTAGAGTTCAAGCTCTACAACCAACCAAAAAATAAAATAAAATAAAAAATGGTTAAAATGTCAGAATAATAACTTGCACATGAAATTCACTAAAGGCTGAAATCAACAGGTACAAATTTAAGCTGAGTCTCAAAAGTATTACACTCAAAATATTTAATAATCTGAAAGGGGGAAAATAGTAATAAATCCAGCAAACCAGCAATCAAGGAGAAAATCAACAGTAAGTCATGTTGATACTTCCTACTCCAGATCAAAGACAAAATCAGCAGTAAGTCATATTGATACCTCCTACCCCGGACACACACTGAGCAGGGCACCTCACCTTGTACCATCCTTCCCAATCTGCACGTCCTCAGCTTACCAATACGAAAATGCCGGACTCAGAAGGTGGCCCAATGGTAGAGCGCTTGGCTTGCATGCATGAGGCCCTGGGTTCGATTCCTCAGCACCACATAAGCAGAAAAAGCCAGAAGTGGTGCTGTGGCTCAAGTGGTAGAGGGTTTGCCTTGAGCTAAAGAGCTGAGGGACAGCGCCCAAGCACAGAGTTCAGGCTCCATGACCGACAAAAAAAAAAAAAAAAAGGAAAGGAAGAAAGAAAGAAAAGAAAAGATGCCAGGCAAACCCAAGTAAAGAGATTCCACCTCCTTTCTACCAAACAACCAATCCATAGTCTGCACAAGGTTCAAGGGTCAAGAGTGTGAAAGAGGCAAGACTGAAGAACTGTCCCATAGAGAGGAGACTAGTAAGACAACTAAATGCCACAAAGACCCAAGAAAGAACATGAGTGGAAACCCAGATTAAACATGAGTAAGTTCTGTACTCTAGTGAATAATATGGCAGTGTGGTGAATCTCTTTGTGCTGTTCATAGTACTCTGGGAGAAAGCTGGGGACTGGGCACTGGTGGCTCACACCTGTAATCCTAGCTACTTAGGAGGCTGAGGTCTGAGGATCACAGTTTGAAGCCAGCTCAGGCAGGAAAGTGCATGAGACTCTTTTTTGGGGGGGTGGGGGGGTGGGAGTCCAGTTGTGGGCCTGAACTCTGGGCCTGTGCGCTGTCCCTCAGCTCTTCCACTCAAGGCTAGCGCTCTACCACTTGAGCCACAGCGCCACTTCTGGCTTTTTTCCTTTTTGCATTATGTGGTGCTGGGGAATCGAACCCAGGGCCTCATGCATTCAAGGCAAGCGCTCTACCACTGAGCCACCTTCCCAGCCCTGCATGAGACTCTTATCTCCAATTACTGGCTTTTTTTTTTTTCTGCTTATGTGAGGAATCGAACCCAGGGTCTCAAGCATGCAAGTGGTGCTGTGGTTTAAAGTGGTAGAGCACTAGTCTTGAGCAAAAATGCTCAGGGACAGCATACAATCAGTCCCTGAGTGCAAGCCCCATGACCAACAGAAAAAAAAAAAAAGTTGGGGGTAAGGAGTATAGGACCTCCTTGTGGTATGGTGGCAATTCTATAAATATGTAACTGTTTCTAAATGGTTTTCATTGTATATTCTCTCTCCACTCCCCATCTCTTTTGCCAGTCCTGGGGCTTGAACTCAGGGCCTGGGCACTGTCCCTGAGCTTCTTTTGCTCAAGGCTAGCACTCTACCACTTGAGCCACTTCTGGCTTATTTTTTTCTGTTTATGTGGTGTTGAGGAATCGAACCAGGGCTTCATGCATGCCAGGCAAGCACTCTACCACTAAGCCACATCCCCAGCCCTCCCTCTTTCTCCCTCTCTTCTCCTATCTTTTCCTGTCCTGTCCTGTCCTCTCCTCTCCTCTCTCTTTGGCAGTATAGGAATTTGAACTCAGGGCTTTATGCCTCTTAGCCAGGCCCTCTACCATTTGAATCATGCCTCCAGTCTCTTTTTGCATTTTTTTTTTTGGTCGGTCATAGTGCCTGAACTCTGGGCCTGGGCGCTGTCCCTCAGCTTTCAGCTCAAGGCTAGCGCTCTACCACTTGAGCCACAGCGCCACCTCCAGCTTTTTTTTTCTGCTTATGTGGTGCTGAGGAATCGAACCCAGGGCCTCATGCATGCAAGGCAAGCACTGTACAGCTGAGCCACCTTCCCAGCCCTGCATTGGTTATTTTTGAGGCAAGGTCTCACTTCATGCTCCCAGTCTGAGCTGCAATCCTCCTATTTGTGCTTCATCATGTTCCCGGGGATGGTAAGCACACACCACTGTGTTCAGCCATTGGTAGAGCTGAAGTCCTGAGAACTTCATTTTTGCCTGTGCTGGCCTCAAATTTTGATCCCCTTATCTCTGCCTTCTAAGTAGCTGAAATTACAAGCTTGGGACATTATGCACAGACTATTTTTGATAAACTTTAAAAATTATATTTTTATAGTAGTATAAAATGGCAAATACCTAGAAAGTAATCTAACAAAAGTTGGGCAAGTCTCAAAATGGAAACTTCTTACCAATTTTTTTCCAGTGGAGGAGCTAGCTTGAACTCAGGGCCAGGTGCTGTCCCTGAGCTTCCTTTGCTCAAGACTAGCACTCTACCACTTGAGCCACAGAGCTACTTCTGGCTTTTTCTGAGTTATTTATTGGTGGTAAGAATCTCACAGACTTTCCTGCCTTGGCTGGCTTCAAACCTTGATCCTCAGATTGCAGCCTCCTGAGTAGCTAGGATTATAGACATGAGACACCAGCGCCAAGCTAATTTTGTACAATTTTAATGAGAGATTTAAGAATATTTAAATCAGTAAGAGTAGACTCTGAAGTACATGACTCAAAGCTGTAAAGATTTAATTCTGGGTTTTTCTTTTTAACTTTAAGACAACATGTGATTTCGTTTTTACTTAAATTGATGATCTATTCTTTTATGGGGCTCAGAGAGGCAAAAGACTGGCCCAGAGCACACAGCAAGTGGGCTGGGGTTGGCCCCTAGTCCAGGCCTATCAGAGACCCAAGCGTGTCATGGCTCCCAGCACAGGCCCATGAGGCTGCTTTTGGGCATCTTGCCCAGTCCTGACTCACCACCGTGGGGCCTGGCAGCTGTTCTCCTGATAGGCTGCCTAGAAAATTCTATGTAATGCCTCCACTTGAAGATATTTCTTCGAATATTTTCATGATTTCACTTTTTTACATCTAAACTTTTTCCCCCCATCTTCTGAAACTTATTTTGGGAATTTCTTCTCCCCTCAAAAAGTTACCTAGTTTTTCAATATGTGTACTAAATTATTTGTGAAATTGTTTACTCGATTATTCAATTCACTGACTTGAAATGACACCAAACTAACCATGCATAGACCCATTCTATATATACAGTGATTCTCTTAAGGCCAACTGTCTGTAAGGATTGGATAAGTAACCATTTAAGCATAGCCATGGAAGAACCAGAGAATGAAACATAGTTAGGATGCACCTAGCCCAGCCAGATGTTAGAGTGTGCTGTAAAGATGCTAGCAATCATAACTAGTTATTTAGAGTCTGTGAGCTGACTGACAAAACCTTGATTCATCGCTGTGCATAACACAGTTCTGCCTAAAGTAAGGAATCCGTAACTGTGTGCTGAAATGACTGAAGAAATAAGCAAGGTGTTTTCATTCATGTTCTCCTTTTATCTTCATTCTCTACGCAGTTTACTCCTGATCAGTTTACTCCTGATCAGCGGCTCAGAATGGTTGAGGTAGTATACACAGCTGGGGAGAGCTGGAGCTAAAATTTGGCACAGACAAATTAATTGTGAATGGGCCCCTCAAGCTCTCAGAGGAACATCTGCTGCGGCTCCTCAGCCTGCCCACCTGGCCAGACCTGCCCATGCTAGCTCCCATGGGAACAGTCCTCACCTCCTACACTCACTGTGGACTGCCTCAGCCCCAGCTTAGTAGACAGGACTGGTCCCTAGACCAGGACCTGGGGAATCTTCTGAAATGCCAAGTCCCAGCCTCTCAGGAGAACAGCTGCCAGGCCCCAGGGTGGTGACTCAGGACTGGGCAAGATGCCCAAAAGCAGCCTCATGGGCCTGTGCTGGGGGCCATTACGCAGCTGAGTCTCCAATAGGCCTGGACTAGGGGTCAACCCCAGCCGCTGTGCGCTCTGGGCAAGTCTTCCGAACTACAGCTAGTGATGGAGGGTCAATTTACAAACAGGACATGAACAGATCACTCCGTAACTAGTAAATTCTCATGGTCAAGTCCCTGTCTTCAGCTTCTTGAATACCAGGCAGAGGCTATCACCACAGGATGATCTTGCCTCGTGACCTTCCTACAAGTTCAGTATTCAGAATGCTCCTGTGTCTGTGGGTTTCAGTCAGCATCATTTGTCATCCATCCATCTGTCCATCCATCCATCCATCCATCCATCTGTCCCTCTGTCCATCTGTCCATTCGTCCATCATCCATCCATCCATCCATCCACATATCAGCACTTGGTTCCTGTTTGTTCAGATCCATTACTTTGTAGACATGCTGCCCTGTCTGCATCCCTTCACCTGTCTGTGGGGCTCATGCGGAGGGCTCAGAGGTCTTTTGTACACCTGTTTCCCCTAGGTGACTAACAGAAATGATGGCCCCAGAGACACACCTGTACTGTTCTCCTGCCATGGGAGCCACAGGTGGCCCTATGCTCCAACATGGTCCCTTGGGACTTGCTTCGTCTAGCCACTCCCAGCCCATGCCTAAGGATGACAGGCATCCTCAATGCTGGCCCACCCCTGAGTACTTCCTACCTACTTCTTCCTGGCTCTGGGCTACAATGACACCTCTTCCCTTCCAAGGGCTCCCCCAACTCCTCCCATCCCAGGCACTTCCCAATGACCCTTCTAGCCCTGTCCTGGAAGCTGCTTCCTGACAGACTTGAACTGACCTCACCTAGGGTGGAATGACAGGGTTACACAGTACCTATATTTGGGGTAGGACAAGCCCGTGAGGTGGGCAGTACCCTCTCCTGAGCAGGCTCATCCAGGATTCGCTGTCTGCTGGGCAGGCAGGTGGGTCTATAAAGCACAGAGAGGAGACCCCTCCTGCTTGGCATGGGCAACACCGGCCGAGTTCTACATGAGTAGAACTCTGATGCATGGGCAGCTATCTGGTTCTCCGGTTCTCAGAGCAGTCTTTAGAACACGGAGAAAACTGAGCCAGAGCTGGGGAGCTATGACTGCAGTCATCGGACACACTTGCCGCTTACATGTCTCAGCAGTCTCAGGTCAGGATTTGGCAGATGTGGGGGCAGAGAGGAGATACTCCCAGTGGCACTGCCTGCTTGAGCTCTGGCATCTGTTGTATTCAATTCCTTGCCGTAGCCAAACTAGGCAGGCTCTGGGTGAGCCAGGCCCCAAACAGGCAGGTAGGCAATGATCAGCTGACTTCACAAGGCTGGCTCAGAGGAGAGAGGTGGAAAAGATGAGGCTTCCCCAGGAGAGTAAGCTTGGGTCCTGGACATCTGCTTTTAAAAGTGACCAAGTTGGGCACTGGTGGCTCACACCTATAATCCTAGCTACCCAGGAGGGCTGAGATCTGAGGATCGCAGTTCAAAGCCAGCCCGGGCACGAAAGTCCAGGAAACTCTCATCTCCAGTAAACCACCAGGAAACTCCAGTAAACCACTGTGGCTCAGTGGTAGAGCGCTTGCCTTGAGCTGAAGAGCTGAGGGACAGCGCTCAGGCCCAGAGTTCAGGCCCCACGAATGACAAAAATAAATAAATAAATAATTAATTAAATAAATAGATAAAAGTGACTTCAAGCCAGACTTGCTAGCACATACCTGTAATTTCAGCAGTCAGGAGAGACAGGAAGGAAGCTTGGGAGTTTGAGACCAGCCTGACTTACATACAAGTTCAGGGCCAATCTGAGCTAGATAGTGACACCTGTCTCAAGATGACCTCAAGGATGTGACAGACAGGAAAGAGAAGCCTCTGGGCTTCCAGGGAGAAAGAGAAAATGGAAAATAGGAGAGAAAGGAGAAGACAGAGAAGGAAAGAGAGGAAGAAAGGCACTGACAGTTCATCTTGCTCTTTCTAGGTTATAAAATGCTTCTTACGGGTTAGTTTTGTTGTGTTTTTTTTTTTTTTTTGTTAGCCGTGGGGCTTGAACTCAAGGCCTGGGCACTGTTCCGTAGCTTCTTCACTCAAGGCTAGCACTCAGTACCCGGTAGGGATCAGACAGCTGTCACACCAGGCCTGATTAGTTCTGGCCCTGGCCTCTTCTACACCTTGCCCTGCTCCCTCCAAGTGGCTTTGTCCTTTGCCAAAGGGTGCATGTGCTGTTAGGAGCCCCAAGTCCCTTGCTCTGTGTTTGCTGGCTGGCCTGGCTCCCAATTTACTCGAGTTCTAGACTAGTCTCAAAAGTCAAAGCTACTGAGGCGACTTTGAGAGGACAACACACCTACCCCTGTGTCCTCCAGCTACTGTGGGTGACCATAATTTCTGGAGCAGTGCCCTAACATCTCACAGCCATTCAACCAGCCTTCCTAAGTCTGTGTCTGTGTCAGGCCCAAGCAGCTGCAGCCACCTAGAGCCAGGTCCTCCTCGGTGTCCCGTGGTGTAAGACTGGGCAGCTGCTATGTCCTCTGAAGATCTCCCCTTGCATTTGTCTGCCCAGGCTGGCTTCAAACCTCTAGCCTCAGATCTCAGGCTCCTGGGTATCCTTAGCTAACTACTTCTTTATCAAGGCATGTATACCCACATATATATGTATTGGGAGGTCACTCCTCTATCCCCAGCTGGGCTGATTGCAGCTCCAAAAGATAAAAAAAGTAAAAAAAAATCATATACACATTGATAATTTCTTGAACTTTCCAAAGCAAATCGCTGAGCTGAAGAGGCTAGGAGACAAGGTCTCTTGAGTGCTTGGCACTGACACCCAAGCCCTGCCAGGCCCTGCCTGCAGGACCAAGGTCAAGGATGAAGCAATCTAAAACTGCCTGGCCAAGAATGGGAGGTGACTGAGCATGTCCAAGTCAATGACCAGGCCAAGCCCCGCCTCTTCTGTTCCCATAGCGCAGCAGGAGCTTTCCTGGGCAATCTTTACCAGAGCCGGGGAGAAGGAAAGCACATGGGTGATGGACCTAGCTGGGGAAGCGTGAGCTAGCTGAGGCATTTCTGATTGCTGTCCATGATGTCAGAGACTGAATCGGGCCCCTGCAGGGCTTTGGGGAAGGCAGTAAAATGCCCTCCTCACAGGACACATGGACGCAGGAAGTGGGGAGCAGGCTGCTTTGGCCATTTTCCTTCTCATTCACCTTCTCTCTGGATGCCCCATGACCGGAATTGGCAGCTGTCCTTATTTGCCTAGATGATGAGTTGGCCAAGGCCACAGTCTTGGGAGCCAAGCTGCCCAACTTCCAGTCCAGGCTCTTCCACCTGGTCCTTCAGTATAGTATCAGATATCGAATCCCTCTGTTTCCTTCACTGTAAATGAGGACTAATAATGGAAGTTGCCTCTGAGGCTGGTGTGAAGATAAAGCAAGACACTTGTGTGAAGAAGCATGTGCCCAGCCCTCCAAAGGGGCTGGACAGAAGTTAACGATGGTTTAATTATCCTGTCATAATAACCATATGACAGTATGCCAGGAATTCAAGTGGACAAATAGTATCAGGTCAGATACACTGTGCTGGCCAAGAGCTTTGGGACTTTTCACCTAGATATGCAGAACATCAGAGGGGCAGGAACACGGCAGCGAGCTGGCTAGGAGACCCAGACCCAGCTATGCTTAGAAGAAGCTGAAGGACCCTAAAGGTCAACAGGCCACAAAGCCCTGCAGTAGTCCTGATGGGTACTGGGCTTGGGGATGACTGGGCTACTCCAATTCCCTCTCTGGACCGTGGGGAACAGTCAGAGGGAAGGGACTCACTCAAGGTCACGTAGTCTGTTGGTCTGTGTCACGCCAACCAGCACCAGCTACCTGGTACCTGTAGCCCTATGGTCCTTCCCACAGGATTTCTGATCACCATGAAGCCATAGAGAAAATCAACATGACCTCCAAAGAATTTTTTTTAATATCCAAAAGGTAGAAGAGCAGGTTTCCAGAGTGAGAATTTAGCTTAGTGGTAGAGTGCTTCTGTAGCAAATGTGAGACATGAATTTCTGCTCTAGCACTGAAAAAGGAATGAACTAAGTTTTCTTTTATTCCTTTCTTTTTCTGGTACTGGGGCTTGAACTCAGTGCCTGAGCACTGTGTTCCTTAGCTTCTTCACTCAAGGCTAGGGCTCTACCACTGGAGCCACAGCTCCACTTCTGGCTTTTTGCTAGTTAATTGGAATAATAATCTCGTGGATTTGTCTGCCTGGGCTTTTTTTTTGGGGGGGGGGGTCAGTCATGGGGCTTGAACTCTGGGCCTGAACACTGTCCCTCAGCTCTTCAGCTTAAGGCTAGAGCTCTACCACTTGAACCACTGTGCCACTTCGGTCTTCTGAGTAGTTTATTGAAGATAAGAGTCTCACAGACTTTCCTGCCCCGGCTGGCTTTGAACCTCGAGCCTCAGATCTCAGCCTCCTGAGTAGCTAGGATTACAGGTGTGAGCCACTAGCACCTGGCTTGCCTAGGCTTTTGAACCATTATCCTCAGATCTCATCCTGCTGAGTAGCTAGGATTAACAAGCATGAGCCACTGGCACCTGGCAAAAGTGAATTATCTGCCAATACATTTCCTGTGAAAGCAAGCAAACTTCATGATGTTCATTTTTGGATGAACTTGACTTTGTGGACAGAGATCTCACAGGCTGAGAGGCTGGGTTGAGCCCTTTCAAATCTAGAGGATTGTATTACAGCAAATCAAGAAGATGTGTGCACCGCCATCTGTTTCAGGAGGGGGATAAATACCAGTCTGTCAGTTTGAAAGGAAACATATGGGTGTCAAAAGACGACCATTCTTTTAATGGGAGACATTTGCTGATGAATATGCAAATACCCAGAGGTGAGCGTGGGAAAGCTGGGCATCTTGGGGCAGGATTCCTTGGAAATCCTTCCCATAACCAGGACCAGATGGTGACTGGGTTGCCAGGAACGCTGAGACTCAGTGGAGCAAGCCTCTGTTCTTCCCTGCGTACAGAGCCCCGTGGCTTCTGTGCCCCTGCTCCCTCCCCGGAAGAGAGGGAGAAGGGAGAGTGTAGGGACACCCACTGGCAGCTCCAGAATGCCTACTGGCTGGGTCACTTCCTCCTGGGGTGGCCACACCAAGGGTGTCTCACTGTCATCAGCACACAGTGTGGCTAATGTCACCTGGGAGACTCAGGTAACTTGTCACATGGAGCCTGGGGGTGTGCCAGGAGTGACAGCATGCCTGGACTCCTCCCAGAGGCCTAACTTGTTCTGGGGCTGAGATGATGACTTCCTGCCATGCTGTGCTCTTAAAACACTGTCATGTCAGAACACAGGCCGGGCGGGAAACAGAGCCTGCTGTTCCCAGCCAAGGGCTTTCTCAGGCCTCAGCCTCCCCACAAGACAAGGCTGCATGGAGGAGTCAGGGGCCCCTTCCACCCTCCTGACTGACCATGAAGACCTAGACTGATGGACTTAATCCTCCTGACCTCTAAGACCCCCTGGGAAGTTCTGATGCTGGAGGAAGGGCCCCGTTCTGCTCCAGACTAATTAAGGAAAGCAAGTCCTGGATAAAGTTCTCCAGGGATTATAAAGGGTGGCCTGTGTGAAAAACCACTGGCTCTATATTGTTCTTTGCAGTGCTAGGAGTCTAACTTACAGCCTGTGCATGCTAGGAAAGTGTTAAAATGATGAGAGGAAGAAAACAATCAGTGAAGGCATTGTGGACTAGAGATTTTGCAAGTGGCAGGCTGAACTGGTAAACCAATTCTGCCTGACAACAAAACGGGGGAAAGGGGACTACAAAAGGATGAAGAAATAAATGTACAATAAATCTTTGGCATCACAACCTTACAGGAGACAGAAAGGAGATCCACCAATCAGAAAGCCATCCAATTCTCACCATTTAGCCCAAGGCTAAACTCTATAATGAAGGAGACGGCTAAGATGGCTGACTCTGTTATCTTCCCGTGGCATATCTATTCTCTATGTTCTCTTTCGCTGTCATATTTCTCTTCTAAGGAGCTTTTCTATCATGTTGACTGAGTTCTGGCCAGACATAAGGACCCAGGTTGTTTAGCTACCCTAAACTTTCTGGTAACATATTTGGTACATTGGCTGGAAAATTAGGGATTAATTATGTTTTCTCCTGACTTAGACTGGATTTGGGGCAGCCTTGAAGAATGTGTATTTGGATTTTTTAAAACATTTTCTCAATCATCTTAATTTTTCTCTTTTTTAAAAAATTCAATTGTCAGCCTCCTGAGTAGCTAGGATTACAGGCGTGAGCCACCAGTGCCCAGCTTCAATTTACTTTTATTCTTTTTTTTTTTTTTCCCTGGTACTGGGGCTCGAACTCTAGGCCTAGGTGCTGTCCCTGAGCCTCTTTGTACTCAAAACTGGCACTCTACCACTCGAACTACAGCACCACTTCTGAGTAGTTTATTGGAGATAAGAGTCTTGTGGACTTTTCTGCTGGGTTGGCTTCGAACTATGATCCTCAGATCTCAACCTCCTGAGTAGCTAGAATTACAGGTGTGAGCCATCAGCACCCAGCTTTTTGTTTTCTGAGCCAGAGTCTTGCTATATTACCCAAGGTGGTTTTGAACTGCTGTACTTAAGCGGTCCTCCTATCTCAGCCTCCCAACAACCAGGGACTATAGGATCATTGTACCTGGATATCTCTTTTTAAATATTAGACAGCATATCCTTAACTTAAAAACAATCCTGAATGGGATTAACTTACCACCCACCTATGACCAAAAAAAAAGGCCAATATAAAGGAATATGAAAAAATGCAGCTCTAAAAACAATAAAATTCACAATGTTCAGTACCTAGCTAAAATTCACAAAGCCATGCAAAGAAGCAGTATTATATGGCCAGAAAAACAAAACATTAAATGCAGACTGAAAGGGAACAGATTATGAATAGCAAGCAGGGATACTTAACCAACTATCTCAGTATGTTCAAGGAGTTAGTAAAGAGAAGCCTACTCAGAAAAGAAATTGAAGCCGGGCGCTGGTGGCTCACACCTGTAATCCTAGCTACTCAGGAGGCTGAGATCTGAGGATCGCGGTTCAAAGCCAGCCCGGGCAGGAGAGACCGTGAGACTCCTATCTCCATTAAACCACCAGAAAAACGGAAGTGGCGCTGTAGCTCAAGTGGTAGAGCGCTTGCCTTGAGCGAAGAGCTGAGGGACAGTGCCCAGGCCCAGAGTTCAAGCCCCACGACCGACAAAAAAAAAAAAAAAGAAAGAAATTGAAGTTACTTTAAAAACAATAATGGAAGTTACACTATCTGAAATAAAAAAGTAACCAACAAGCCGGGCGCTGGTGGCTCATGCCTGTAATCCTAGCTACTCAGGAGGCTGAGATCTGAGGATCGCGGTTCAAAGCCAGCCCGGGCAGGAGAGACCGTGAGACTCCTATCTCCAATAAAACCACCAGAAAACCGGAAGTGGCGCTGTAGCTCAAGTGGTAGAGCGCTCGCCTTGAGCTGAAGAGCTAAGGGACAACGCCCAGGCCCAGAGTTCAAGCCCCACGACCGACAAAAAAAAAAAAGTAACCAACAGGATAGAGCACAGTAAAAGATGAGTAAGCCTAAGCCAGGCGCCGGTGGCTCACACCTGTAATCCTAGCTACTCAGGAGGCTGAGATATAAGGATCACGGTTTAAAGCCAGCTGAGGCAGAAAAATCTGTGACTTTTATCTCCAATAAACCACCAGAAGTGGCTCTGTGGCTTAAGTAATAGAGCGCTGGCCACTACCTTGAGCTGAAGAACTCAGGGACAGCGCCCAGGCCCAGAGTTCAAGTCAACCAAAAAAAAAAAATGAGTAAGACTAAAAACACTGATACTAAAAAAAAAATCCAAAAATCACACACTCACACTCACACAACATACACACACATACACACACACACACACACACACACACACACACACACACACACTGAACAAAAGGCAATAGAACTTTGTGAACTGTGGGACAAAATTACACAGTTGAACAGTTATTTAGTTGGATTCTCAGAAAAAGAAGAAAAGTTGTTATAAGTAATAGCAAATAACCACTTCTTTTTTCCTTTTTTTTTTTTTTTTGGGTCCGGTCATGGGGCTTGAACTCTGAGCCTGGGCCCTGTCCCTCAGCTCTTCGGCTCAAGGCTAGCACTCTACCACGTGAGCCACAGCGCCACTTCCGGCTTTTTTTCTTTTTGCTTATGTGGTGCTGGGGAATCGAACCCAGGGCCTCATGCATGCAAGGCAAGCGCTCTACCACTGAGCCACCTTCCCAGCTCCAATAACCACTTCTTAAATGTGATAGAAATCTACAAAGCCAAATATCCATAGACTGCAACAGTCCCCAAGTAAGACAAACTCAAAATGACACCAAAGCTCTTTATAATAAACTTGATGAAAAATAGGAAGTTTTGTTGTTGTTGTTGTTGTTGTTTTAATACTGGGGTTTGAACTCAGAGCCTTACACTTGCTATGCAGGTGCTCTACTGCTGAGCCACACCTCTAGCCCTTCCCTCGAATTTTTGAGATCAGGTTGCAGATTAGAATGTAATCTATGCCGGGCGCCTGTGGCTCACGCCTTTAATACTAGTTACTTAGGAGGCTGAAATCTGAGGATCGAGGTTCGAAGCCAGCCAGGGCAAGAAAGTCTGTGAGACTCTTATCTCCAATAAACCACTAGGAAACTGGAAGTGGCACTGTGGCTCAAGCAGTAGAGCATTCGCCTTGAGCTGAAGAGCGCAGGGACAGTGCCCAAGCCCAAAGTTCAAGCCCCACGACCGATCAAAAATAAATAAACAAGTAAAAATAGAATGTAATCTGTCTATTCTAGGGTTCCCACTGTAACTGGGATGTATGTATGCACCAACCACACCACACTTCTTCTGTTGAGATGGATTTTTCTGCCTTGGCTGGCCTGGAACTATACCGTCCCAGTCTCAGCCTCCCACAAGGCTGAGATGACATCCAGCTATAACAAGAAGTTCTCAATCACAGCCTGCCTGGTGCCTGTGCCAGCACCAGGAGACTGAGGAAGAAGGCTTACTTACACTCAGAAGTGCAAGACACTCTGGGAAACTGAGATCCAATCTCTAAACACATAAATAAACCAGCCAGAATCTTTTTCATAAGTACATCAGAAACAGTGGGACAAAGACAGAATGACTGCAGCCCTTCAACAGAAACTACTGAGGCCAAAGGATAATTGAAAAAGAAGTCTTCAAAACACAGAAAGCAAAAAGGCACTAAACTAGATTTCTATGTGTAGTGAAGAAATATTTTTAATAAAGGCAGCATAAAACTGTTTTTCAGACAAGATGGGGAAGAAAACCAAAAGAATTCAATGCTAGCAGATCTGATTTTTTTTTAAAGAAAAGGTTAAAGGCAATTTTTCAGATGAAAAGAAAATGACACCACATGGAAATATGGATCTACTAAAAGAAATAAAAAGTGCTTGAGATGAGTTATGACCTGGCGGCTCACATGTTACTACAGAGGGGGTTGAGGTTCAAAGGGGCATCTTTAAAATAACTAGCAAAAAGCTGGGCTGGAGGTGTAGCTCAAGTTGTAGAGCACCAGTCAAGCAGGCAAGATGAGTGAGCATAAGGTCTCGGGGTTGATCTTCATGCCAGTTACATAGTTAGGTTGGCTTTGTGAAAATTTAACACACTATATATCTGTGATTTGTATCTTTCCATGTGTAGATTACACTTCACTGAAAACTTACTTGGTCCAGGTGCTGGTGGCTCACACCTGTAATCCTAACTACTCAAGAAACTAAGATTTGAAGATCACAGTTTGAAGCCAGCCAGGGCAGGAAAGTCTGTGAGACTCTTAGCTCCAATTAACTACTACTAAAAAAAGAAAAAGAAAAATCCAGCCATTCGCCGGTGGCCCATACCTGTAATCCTAGCTACTCAGGAGGCTGAGATCTGAGGATCACGGTTCAAAGCCAGTCTGGGCAAGAAAGTCTGTGAAACTCTTATCTCCAATAAACCACGAGAAAACTGGAAATGGCACTGTAGTTCAAGTGGTAGAGCACTAGCTAGCCTCGAGCTGAAGAGCTGAGGGACAGTGCTCAGGCCCAGAGTTCAAGCCCCACAACCGACAAAAAAAAAAAATCCAGAAGTAGAGATGTGGCTCAAGTGGTAGAGTGCCAGCCTTTAATGAAAAAGCTAAGAGACCCTGAGTTCAAGCCCCAGTATCAGCACAAAAACAAAACTTACTTCAACAAAAGAGAAAGGGAAAGAAGGAAAAAAAGAGTAAGGAATAAAAACATAGAGTTCTGGGAGGAAGTATTGCTAAGGAAAAGGGAGATGGAAATTGGTACCCCCTCCAACCCCCTATCCCCAGGGGCCTGAAGCCCCCTCTCCCAGAACCTGAGAGGCATGATGTACTCACCAGGCTTTGGTTGGGAGCAGATGGCTGGAGAGAGGTGCCAGGGCTCTCTCCTCCCTGTCTGCTCCTGATCCGGAGGGCTTGGATGTCACTCAGCCTCACTCAGAACTCTGCCCATTCTCCCTGGGTGGATGGAGATTTGAGTGCCAGCCTCCGGATAAAGAAGGAGATTAATTTGATCCTCCACCTGGGCCCTGTGTGCGGGCGGGCTGAGGGATGGCGCAGGTGGAGCGATTCAAGCTGCAGAGCCAGGCCTGACCTCCATTTGGGGCAGCCCTGTCTGTCTGAGCTGGGCCGGGGGGAGGAGGTGTGCTGGTCAGTGACATGGTCACTGGGATGGCAGCTGCCCCTGGCCTCCATCTCTTCTGGCCTCCCTGTTCCACAGGTGCCAGGATACTGCAAAGGGCATCTCAGGCTGGGCCAAGGGTAGAGGTACTTTCTGAGCAGGTGGCCAGGCCCCGGGGAGCTCTGGTGTGGTTGCTGCAGCTTGCTCTTCTTTATGCCTATGTAGGACAAAAGTGGCCTGGGATGATCCTCTGTCCTTCTCTGGGTTGGCATGCGCTGAGCCTGTCGAGATTGGGGAACAGATGATGTTACAGGACAAGGCCGGAGGTCTTGGCGCCGGCTCTTTCACCGGCTTTGTGACCCTGGGCACATCGTGATGCTACCCTGCCTGGCTTGGCCCCTCCTTGTGAAAGAAGAGCTCAGCATCCTAGCCTGCCAACATGGCTGCCACTATAGCCTCACCGCTATTTCAATCTCTGTGGAAAGAAGTTAAAATAGAATAAAGTTGAACACTCTTCTTACGTTTGCCAACCACATTTCAAGAGCTCAGTAGCCACACGTGACTAGAAGCAACAGCATTAAACAGAACAGATGAGGTTCATTTTCATCAGGGCGTTTTTGTGGATGGTTCTTTGTTTTAAATGTATTGGGGCCTGAACTCAGGGCCAGGGCACTGTCCCTGAGATTTTTGCTCTGATACTCTACCACTAGAACCACACCTTTACTTCTGGCTTTTCTGCTATTTAATTGTAGATAAGAGTCTCTCAGATTTGTCTGCCCAGCTTGGCTTTGAACCACAATCCTCAGATCTTAGCCTCCTGATTAGCTAGGATTACAGGTGTGAAGCGTTAGCAGCTGGCCCGTTAGCTGAAGGTGTTATAAGACCAGTGCTGGGTTCTTAACCCTCTTCCTACCCATGCACAACAGTTGGCTTTTCTCAAACCCAAGGTTACTGTTCATCAAGGTATGTTCATTTCTTCTTGTGTATATACCCTGTAAATGAATTCCTATACAGAATTGCCCTGGGTGCTACCCGGTTTGGTCGATTGCTCCCAGGAAAGAACAGGCTATGAAAGCATGCTGCTTCCTATAAGGACACCATCCTTTCAATGTGCTGTGGATCTTTGGGTTCAAGTGAAACAAATCTGCTCATCAATCATCTTGAGAGTATCCAGGATATGGGATTTCAGTGCTAGAACTGGGAAGTCCTGGGCAGAGCAGAAGGAGGTGGTTACTGCCCAAGAACGTTTTCCTTCCTTCCTTCTTTCTTTTTTTTTTCTTTTTCTTTTTTTTGTCAGTGTGGAGCTTGAACTTAGGGCCTGGGCACTGTCCCTGAGCCTCTTTGTGCTCAAGTGCTCTAACACTTGAGGCAGAGCATCACTTCCAGTTTGAGTGGTTAATTGGATATTAGAGTCTCACAGGACATTTTCTGCCCAGGCTAGACTTCAAACCACAATCCTCAGATCTGAGTAGCTAGGATTACAGGCATGAGCCACCGGCACCTGACCCTCCTTTCTTTCTCTGACAGTCCTATGGAACTTGAAGTCAGGGCCTGGGCACTGTCGCTGAGTTTTTTTTTGTGCTGAAGACTAGTACTCTGCCACTTGAACTACAGCTCCACTTCTGACTTTTTAGTGGTTAATTGTAGACAAGAGTCTCACAGACGTTCCTGCCCAGGCTGTCTTCTAACAGATCTCAGCCTCCTAAGTAGCAAGGATTACAGGTGTGAGCCACCAGAACCTGACTAAGAAATGTTTTTTTAAATGTCTGGCCCCATGGACTTCAGCACATGAAAATATTTTTTACAACTGTCACCAGAGGAGAGAATGAGGGCTGTGGCTTTGCATTCAGCTGTGGGTGGTCAGGCAGAGGCAAAAGAAACTCACACCATTGGCATGCATGAAAACACTGGTGCCTGCCTATCATCCAGCTATTAAGGAAACATAAATAGAATTGCATTCCGGGGTGGTGGTGGTAGAGTGAGATCCTATCTCTAAAATAACAAAAGCTAAAAGAGCTAGGAGACATGGATCAAGTAGTAGGGCACTGGCCTAGCAAGCGAGAGGCTCTGGTTCAAACCCCAGTACTGCCAACATATACATTAATATCCAAAATAAGCAACCAAAAACTACTGGCCTTCCACCCACTGACTACACCAAGCTATTTCCTATCTTCCACCTTTGCAAATGCCACCTGTCCTTGTCCACCTGGCAAGCTCCTCCCTTGGCTTTCAAAACTTGTCACAATGTCCCTCCTTCCATGTTACTTCCCAGCCCTCCTTTGAGCTATACCTATTGTGTGAAGATGTGTTTACGACTTTGTATATCATATTGTCTTCTAACTATTCATTTAACATCTCCTGTGTTATCTGCCCCCCTAGATTGTGTCTGTGGGTGTCATCAGCCTTCCTGAGGCCCTCTTTGTGCTCCTCCACGCCCCCAGGCCACATTCCAGCCAAGACCTTATGGTTATTTGCAGTGTCAATGAACCTTTGGAAGAAATCCCTTCTTTTTCTAGAGAGCATCAGAGTAGCACACTCTATCAGAGGAAATGCTGAAAAGTTAGGGCCAGCTTGGACATGTTGGGTGCCTCCAGGATCTCGGCTTCAGAACCCCTCAGGTCATCCCTCTAGATGGGGGACCACTGAATAACTTGGCTCCAGTCACACTCCAGTTTGTCTCCCTCTACATTTCTTTAGAAAGTCTGATTGGTTCTATGTGGGTCGAGTGTCCACCATCATGATTAGGGTCTCAAGGTCTTCTGAAAGCTATTCTAGAAACACAGGGGGGCAATGGGTGTGAAAACATGATGTCCACTGTCAGGATCATGTCTTGGATATCTAAGTGCCAAACACAAGAGGCACCCGAGGATCTGAGGTGGAAATGAATGGGTGGATGAGTAGACGAATGAACCTGCCATTCAGGTCCTCTCGTCATCCTCTGTCATCTTCCCGGTCCGTGCCTGGCTGTGACTAACACTTTACATTTTCCAAGCTGGTGGATGACTTCTCTCAGGGCCTGCCCATGCAGAGGTGGGCACTGGGGGTTGGACCTGCTAGTTAGAAGCACAGATCCCAAAGAAGCACAGATGGGGCCCAGACCCCAGCTGCAGACTGTAGAAATCCAAGCCTCACACACACACAAAAAAATAGTTATTAAACATCTAAAAAAAAAAAAAGAAATCCAAGCCTCACACACAAGATGGAACACGTTGAGGAGGAAGAATCTGCATTGTACCATATTCCTTATTCTATGAGATTTTCTTCTTTCAGTTGTGAGTTCCCCGGTTCTCAACACCGACTTTGCCTGTGAACTTTCCAGGGAGATGGACTCACCAGAATTTGGACACAATGAGATTTCCCACATGTCTCTTTTCCCCGTGCTGAGCAGGAAGCTGAGATCCACGGAGGTGTGTGATTGTACCTATGTGTGGCAGATCTCGATCTCAGTTCAAGAATCTTTCTACTGTGCAGTGTGGCCTTCTGTGGCCATGCTGGGGTGGGGGAAACCCCAACCTTAAGCCTTTCTTTGCTGATCTGGATGTTAGCTGGCTTGATCAATTTATAAAGCTGTTCATTCTTAGCTGGGTGCCAGTGGTTCACACCTGTAATCCTAGCTACTCAGGAGGCTGAGATCTGAGGTTGTGGTCCAAAGCCAGCCTGGGCAGAAAAGTCCATGAGACTCTTATCTCCAGTGAACTACTCAGAAAAAGCCAGAAGTGGAGCTGTGGCTCAAGTGGTAGAGCAATAACCTTCAACACAAAGAGGCTCAGGGGCAATGCCCAGGCCCTGAGTTCAAGCCCCAGGACCGCAAAAGAAAAAAAAAATGTTGTGCATTCTATGTTTCCTCAGATCCAGAGTGCTGGTGGTGAGCTGTATTGTGCATCATAGGATTTTCTCACCGTCAACCAAGTGTTAATAGTAATGCCTAGGTTTGTTCCCACAAGTAGCAGGTAGCAATAGCTGCCTAACTAATCAGCTTTTTCACTCAGATCTCAGCCTCCTGAATAGCTAGGAATACAGGTGTGATTCTAAGGTAATAGCTTAAAACAATAATAAATAAATTATCAACTATATAATACATATGTGGAAAAGTAACAATGAAATCTCCCTCTGTATAATTATTATAAGCTAATGAAATGCTAAATATCTACATATAATAAATTACATATAAAAGCTTTATAATAATGGAAACATTAATAAAATAAAGCTAGCTAATCAAAACCATTTAGCTTACAATCCTGCTGATTGGCAATTGAAGCTGGTCTCAGCAGGACAGTTGTTTTATTTCTTTCGGTCATGGGTCTGGAACTCTGGGCCTGGGCGCTGTCCCTGAGCTCTTCAGCTCAAGGCTAGTGCGCTATCACTTGAGCCACAGCACCACTTCTGGCTTTTTCTGCTTATGTAGTGCTGAGGAATCGAACCCAGGGCCTCATGCATACAAGGCAAGCACTCTACTACTGAGCCACCTTCCCAGCACCTTGTTTTCTTTTTTGTGTGCCATTATGGAGCTTGAACTCAGGGCCTGGACATTGTCATTGAGCTTTTTTTCACTCAAGGCTGGTGCTCTACTACTTGAACCACAGATCTGCTTTTGGCTTTTGGGGGGGTTGATAGGAATTAAAATTCTCATGGGTGGAAGTGGCACTGTGGCTCAAGTGGTAGAGTGCTTGCCTTGAGCTGAAGAGCTGAGGGACAGCGCCCAGGCCCAGAGTTCAGGCCCTATGACTGACCAAAATAAAATAAAATAAAATAAAATTCTCATGGGTGATTCTTCCTCTTCCTCCTCCTCTTCTTCTTTTTTTGTCTTGGGGCTTGAACTCAGAGCCTGGGTACTGTCCCTGAGCTTTTTTGCTTAAGGCTAGCACTCTACCACTTTGAGCCACAGTGACACTTCTGGTTTTCTGGTGGTTAATTGGAGATAAGAGTCTCACGGACTTTCCTTCCCCAGGATGACTTTGAACTGTGATCCTCAGATCTAGCCTCCTGAGTAGCTAGGATTACAGGCAGTACCCGACTGGACTTTTCTTCTTAAATGGCTTCAAACTTCAGTCCTCAGATCTGAATTTCCTGAATAGCTAGGATTACAGGTGTGATCATTGACTCCCAGTGAAATTTAAAGATATTAATAGGGGCTGGGAAGGTGGCTCAGTGGTAGAGCGCTTGCCTTGCAAGCCTGAGGCCCTGGGTTCGATTCCTCAGCACCATATAAGCAAAAAAAAAAAAAAAGCCGGAAGTGGCGCTGTGGCTCAAGTGGTAGAGCGCTAGCCTTGAGCTGAAGAGCTGAGGGACAGCGCCCAGGCCCAGAGTTCAGGCCCCACAACCGGACCAAAAAAAAAAAAAAAAAAAAGATATTAATAGACTGTCTTCATGGAATATTCAAAATAACATATTGAGCTTTATTTTTCATTGCTCAAAACAATGATACCACTAAGGAGAATTCACACATAAACATTCTTGATTTTGTTTAGACAGAGTCAATGTTAATTGGAGAGAAACTAAAATGTGTGGCCAGGGTTTAGAAAATGAGAGATGTTTTCATTTGAGATTGACTACGTTCAATTATATGTGAAGGGTAGGTACAATGAATGATAGAAATTGGTTGTCACTAAACATTTGATTTAAAAAACAAAAACAAAAAACAACAGGTAGGAACAAGTGGCTCATGCCTATGATCCTAGCAGCTTAGGAGGCTGAGATCTGAGGATCGAGGTTCAAAGCCAGCTCAGGCCGGAATGCCTGGAACTCTTAGCTCCAATTAACCACCAAAAAGCCAGAAGTGGAGCTGTGGCTCAAGTGGTAGAGTGCCAGTCATGAATGAAAAGACTAAGGAACAATGCCCAGGCCCTGAGTTCAAGTCTCAGTACCAAAGCAAGCAAGCAAAACACTTGTCATTATATATAAAATGAATATCAGATAAATTAATATTTTCAAAGAGCTGAAAACCTAAACATTGAAACTGGGATATTTCCAGCTCAGTAGGTGGTCTAAGGAGGTGGAGCTACAAAAGCTACAAGTTCTCTGGTGGAATCAGGGAAGTAGAGTGTTAGGCCCACAGACTCACTGGAATAGGAGCTTTGCAGGAGTCATTCCCGTAGAGTTGAAACCACATCGGTTTGTAAGCATTGAGCCTAGGGGACTCCAACTCTATCAACCTCAATTTGTTGGCTATAGCACATGTCAATCAAGTACATGCTTATTTTGGAATCAGAACTTCCCAGGCTTGCTTATCCATGGACGGACTAGCAAGTATCTATACCTCCTAATATTTAATATGCTCTCAATATGCCCAGCAGGAAGAGTTCCATGCTAAAGAATGACAGCAGACAGGACACAAGAACTTTTGCAGAGTATCTACAAAATCATGGAAATCATCCTTACATTTTAATACTTCAAAACCCATGTGATACCTAGCACCTTAACCTTAGAGCAATACAAATAGTTCTTCTAGTAGTTTTGAATCATCTGCAACTCTGAAGTTTTTTTGTTTTTGTTTTTGTTTTCAGTCATGGGGCTTGAACTCTGGGCCTGAACACTGTCCCTCAGCTCTTCAGCTCAGGGCTAGTGCTCTACCACTTGAGCCACAGCACCACTTCTGGTTTTCTGAGCAGTTTATTGGAGATAAGAGTCTCACAGACTTTCATGCCTGGGCTGGCTTTGAACCGTGATACTCAGATCTCAGCCTCCTGAGTAGCTAGGATGACAGGCGTGAGCCACCAGTTCCCGGCTTTCTTGGAAAGTGGCTTCTTGGAAATTTAGGCAATGGATGCTGAACTAACAAAAGCTGAACTGGCTCCAGAGTTATTAGGGAAAATAAAAGTGTTTCCATGTAAAACAAAAAGTAAGCATGGGATTTTATCTGGGAATAAGAAAGTCAGGCTTCAGGAAAGTTAGCAGCCAATTATGCCATCTTTTTATTGACTCCAAAGCTGAGGAAGTTGAGTGTGGTGTGACAAGACTCAGGGAACCAGGAATGATTCCAGGACTCACTCGATGGGGATATATTTGAAATAATTCATGCAGGCTATGACCCACCATTTTTGAAGTCTTATTATACAAACACTACAAAAGAAAAAAGAAAAACCTATGAGATATGAGTAAAGTGAAAGGAAAAAAATTACCTCTATCATCATGACCCAGAGAGAACACAGTTAATGTTTCCCTCAATACTCTTCCACATTGCTATCAAAACAATCCTACATAACCTTGCCCCCGTAAGAATCATACCTCACACACCATTCGGATATCCGTGCCTCTCCACTTGACATCTAGAAAGTATCTCTCCATGTCAAGAAGCCTTTTATGGCTTCTACTTCAGTCTTTTTAATAACTGCAGAGACCATTTCTTCTGGGAAATGTACCAAAATGGGAATGACCACTTGACTATCATTAGCATCAATGTCATTCATTCCTTTTGCCATATCTTCATGAGTAATTCTGGCTACTCAGGAGGATCATGGTTCAAAGCCAGCCAGGTACTCAAGTTTATGAGACTCTTGTCTCCAATTAACCAGCAAATAGCCAGAAGTAGAGCTATGGTAGAGTGCTAGCCTTGAGTGACTACAGCTGAGAGACAGTGCAGCTCTGAGTTCAAGCCCCAGTACCAGCATACACAGAAAAATACTGTATACTACAGCCTGCACTCTGGGTAATGACTGGCACTCAAAAGACCATCTCCTGGTGGATGTTCCAAGGACTTGCTTCTAGGAGTGCCCTGCTCAACTGTCTGGGGACCAGATAGCACGAGTGAACAGCTGCGCTGTACTCCAAGTCCTGCTTTATTTAGAATATCACAAAAACCATAATAATCCTTCAGACTTCCTATCTGGCAGAATTCAGTTTTACTGTGGGAAAGGATGAATCTTGCAAAAGAGTAAGTATCTTTTAGTAACTAAAAGCTACAGTCTAGGAAAATCAGGTCTAGCCTTCTTATTTTTGTATTATTTAGTCACTAATTAGTACCAGGCACAGTGGCTCAAGCCTGCAATCATAACTACTTGGGAGGCTGAGATTGGCAGATCAGATGATTAGAGGCCAAACAGGGCAGAAACCGAAAAGTTCTTGCGATTCCATCACCATCAATGGTTGGGTATAGTAGTGCACCTTTGTCATCCCAGTGACAAAGGGAAACACAAATAAGAGGAGTAAAGTCCAGGGAGGCCCTGGCATAGAGTGACAGAAGTGGCTCAAATGGTAGAGTGCTTGCCTAGCAAGCATGAGGCTAAGATTAAAGTGTGCTAGTAGACAAACAGCAGCTAGTGTTACTGCCTGTGTCTGGAATTGTGAAATATGTATAATAAATATTTGGGAACAATACTTATTTTCACATTTTGATCCTACTCCAGAAAATCCAATTAAAATGTGTAACTGAACACATTAAGTGGCTCAGTTCACACGTATAATCTGAGCTACTTAGGAGGCTGAGATCTGAGGATTAAAGTTTAGAAGCCGCCTGAGTACAGGTGCATACACACAGAGAAGAGAGAGAGAGGGGAGAAAGAGCAGTCTCTCCAAATAACTGGAAAATTAAAATCCTGCTTACAGACACTTTGAATTTTGGAAGAAGCACATGACTCAACGGCAGTGGCTCTCCAGATATCATCACGGGGAGTAGGTCCTCTCTCTAAAGTGAGCCCACATATCCCAAGATGCTCTTGGGATAGCCAGCAGACATCCCAGTAGTCACAGGGCGACCCAGGCGAGGCACATTTCTTGTAGAACAGGTCCTCGTGGGGACCTTCCCGAGAGCCAGCTTCATACTTGAGGGATTATCTAGGTAACTTGCCACTCAATGTGCTCTCCTTGAAATCGGAAATACTTTACCAACTTCTCAGGAAACCAGTTGACACATAAAGACTGTAGGGATTCGATATGTTTTTTGGTGCCAGCCCCAGGACTTGAATTCAGGGCCTGAATACTACCCTTGAGCTTTTTTTTGCTCAAGGTTAGCACTCTACCAATTGAGCCACAAATCCATTTCCAACTTTTTGATGGTTAATTGGAGATCTGAGTCTTACAGACTTACTGCCTGGGCTGGCTTCAAACCACAATCCTCAGATCTCAGCCAGGATATTGTGTGACAAGGATTACAGGGGTGAGCTTGGATATGAGTTTTAACATTCTTTAAAACCCCTCATCTGTTATGAAATGCCAGAAGGAGTCCAATGAAGCAAGACTTTGTCAAACACTGAAACAGACATTAAAACAATGGTATCATGATTAAATAAGTTTTATTGTCACATTTAACTGCTTTGTCAGATATACACTGTAGATTTCAATATGGCATAAAAATAATATTTTCCTGAATGTCAAAATCTGAACAGAGGAGATGGCAATGGCACTTAAAACAAAATTAAGTTCACACTGGTGCTGAAGCTGCTAGTAGGTAGCGGATAAAAATTACGAATACATTTGCAGATACCATGATCTGCAACATTTCAAATCAAATGGCAGTGGTGTAAGGCAGACAGAACCTGATGGTTACCACACAGACCCACAGCGTGCACACCCGAGGAATAGCAGTCTCCATCACTGCTGATTCTGTTGAGAGCTGGCTTCACAAGTAAACATCCCTCCCAGAAGACGAAGCTACTTTTTGGAGCCAGATTTTAAGCCTCTCTAATGATTTCCTTCTTCTTACAGGCTTCGACTAGTCTAGAACAGTTAAGCCTCATGTATGAACTCCATGTGTGACCTTCTCATAATACATTGGATCTTGCCATATCCAAACCAGGAGCTCAACAGACTCATGAATGTCTTAGTGGTTTCACACATTCTGGGCCAAAGTAGAAAACAAGCAGTAATTAAGTAAAAATGTAAGTTCATCCCAACTGTCTCTATACATTCTGTAATAATCTCCCAAATGACAACGTAAAAAAAAAAAAGTATGGTTATTGAGATTTAAAACAACCTTTATTCATCAAGATTCCCAAAGTTTATTTAAATTCCTTTCCTCCACAAATAAAACTAACACTAGGGTTTGTCAGATGATCTAAGTGAGTTCTATCCCTCACGTGTGAGCTCAGCTAACGCCATCATGTCTGGAATCTGTTTGTCTGGCACACGCCCCTCTGGTTTCCACTCTGTGTCTCTCCTAAGTCTCCAGAGACCACAGTATGCTAGTGTAACAGGCCAGTTGCTGTCACCCACCGAAAGAAAATTAACTTATTTATGATATACTTATTTTGGTGATTACTTACTCGTAGTTAGTATTTCTATATGTCTTTTAAAAGGCAACCATTTTAAGTGACAATACATATCAGGCTAGTAGAAAAAAGTTGAAACAAAGCCCTCCCTTCTGATCTTACAATCATGCAGACAAGAGAAGGTATGTCTGATTTGTTCCAATCAGGCTTCTTGGAATTAATAAAATTTCTTTTCTGGCAAAGATTAATTTGGCTCATCATAGAAAGAAGTTCTTTGAAAGCTGCTGCTAAACTTGTTTCCCATTGAAAAAGTAAATTTCAAGGCATGATAGTGCAAGAGGTAAGTTTTTGATTTATAGAACATTTATAGACTAATTGTGCTTAGTCTCTAATTTCCGATTTAAAGAACAGAAACTATACTGATAAGTTTCACTTCACCTAAATTTACCAGTACATCCGTGAATTGCACCAGAATTAGGACAATTTGATTATCTTAATGATTCTGTCATGAAACCTGCACACTGCATCTGGAGCTGAGGACCAGGGACGGAGTCTCCTTCAAGTTCTGTGCACAAGGACTTTCCCTTTGGGAGCCATGATCTGAGAAAGCAGTTCTCCTCCCAGACTGAGTTCTCAACAGACTCTCTCCATAAGCCATTAAGAAACACATTACCTAGCAGTTTCTTTTGTTTAGTTAAATCTGGGAGGTCTGAACGTTCCTGGGGTCCTCATCAGGATGTGTCACGGGTCTTGAATCCTTCGGATGTGAGTATTCACTATTAGAGGGCTCTGTAGGGTCAATCAAATTTTCATAATCACTGTCATCTGTCTCATCACTGTCTCCAGCTGCTCTTTGGGAAGGAAGATCTGTTCCACTTCCAGGATACTTCAGTCTGGCACTGGTGGAAACATAATTGGAAGAACCCACAGCTTGAGGTCTTGGCATGAAGACACTCCTTTCCATTGGAGACTGGCTCAGAGTACTTTCTTGATTGTTTGGGTGAAAATCAGAGTAGGGGGGAGGAGGATCAGAGGGTTCTGCATCTGCAAGTGTACTTCTGCCTTCAGCTGTAAACCCAGAATAGGGCATCCGGGGACTGAACACTGGCTCCAAGCTTTCAGCAGGCATCTGTCTGCTTAACATTGCCTGCTGCAGTCCTGGGTGAAACAGGAAGAACACTGTAACAACTTCAATATTTTCATAGATTTGCATCTTAGTGCGTCACACAGTCAACCTGAACATTCTAGAAAAATGCAGCAAGGCTATAAAATTGTTACCATTATTTTAACTTCATAACACATTATAGTTTTTTCAAAGTATTACCTGATACATTAATTCTCAAGCACAATACAGCCTTCTGTAACCCTGGCCCTATCATTGCTGCATAATTTCCATTAAATATGCAGACATCACAGTTCAGAAAAGCTAAAATAATCTGACTAGAAGTAGGGCCCAGAGTATAGAACACACATCACTCCAGATCCTGAAATAAGCACTACCATGTCATGTGAACTTGGGCTTTTCCTGAGCCTCACATCAAGTAGTATTTTCCTTTAGAGCTCCCATTAAGCATGCACTTAGGAACTTTCTTTTCCTTGAAAGATCAAAAGCTGCCAGAAGCCAGTGGTTCACACCTGTAATCTTACTACTCAGGAGGCTGAAATCTAAGGATCAAAGCAAGCCAGGGCAGGAAAGTCTGTGAGAATCTTATCACCAATTAAACCGCAGAAAACCCTGGCACTGTGGCTCAAAGTGGACAGCACCCAGACCCTGAGTTCAAACCACCCAACCAAAACAAAACAAAAGCTCAAAAGCTCTGTGTTAGGTGGCACTGTGGCTCAAGTGGTACAGCACTTGCTTTGAGCTGAAGAAACAGCACCCAGGACCAGAGCTTAAGACCCACGACCAACCAAAAAAAAAAAAAAATTAGTAAATTCTGGTTGCATATATTAATGTACCACCATAACTTATTCTGAATACTATTCTATTATTGATTCAACTATTCTAAGTTCATCTAAAATTTGTCCTTTTTTGTGTGTGTTGTTTTTTGAGGCCATGTCTTACTATGTATCACAAGTTGATTTTGAGCTCACAGTCCACCTGACTCAGTCTCATGAGCACTAGTATGACATCATGCCCAGAACATTTCTAATTATTTCTATAAAAATCAACATTTTCCTGGAAACATAAATAACCTTTTAACTGGATTATATATGTCCTTGTTAAATTAGAAGTTAGTTCACAAAATTGTCTTTTACACTTGATATTATTTGACATACATTTTATAAATTGTATGTATAAATGTTAAATCTGTTACTATATTGGAATTATTAGATTCTCAGACCTAACTTTCATTTTAGCATCCCTAGGCTTAATGATATACGTTTATGCATAACAACCAAAAATCTGACAAAGAAGTCTACATCATGCTGGGCGCTGGTGGCTAAAACCTGTAATCGTAGATACACAGGAGGCTAAGATCTGAGGATCATGGTTCAAAGCCAGCCTGGGCAGAAAAGTCCATGAGACTCTTATCTCCAATTAACTACCAGAAAACCAGAAGTGGCACTGTGGCTCAAGTGGCAGAGCATTTGCCTTGAGCTGAAGAGCTCAGGGACAGTGCCCAGGCCCAGAGTTCAAGCCCCACGACCAACAAAAAAAAAGGGGGGTAGGGGGGAACTGGGAATGTGTTTAGTGGTAGAGTGCTTGTGTAGCATGCATGAAGCCCTGGGTTAGATTCCTCAGTATCATATACACAGAAAAAGCCAGAAGTAGTGTTGTGGCTCAAGTGGTAGAGAGCTAGCCTTAAGCAAAAAGAAACTCAGGGACAGTGCCCAGGCCCTGAATTCAAGCCCCAGGACAGGCAAAAAAAAAGAAAAGAAAAGAAAAGAAAGAAATATACTCACTACCTTATGTATGTAAATGTAACCCCTCTGTACATTATCTTGACAATAAAATTAAATTTAAAAAAAAGTCTGCATCACAACCCTGATGTAAATCTAATACAACTGTTAAGAAATTTTAGAAGCTTTTGCTTTGTTTCAGTGCCAGTACTAGGACTCGAACTCAGGCCCTCGTGCCTTTACTTGGCTTCTTCACATATGGCTGGTGCTTTACCCCTTCAGCCATACCTCTTAGTTCAGCTTTTTTGCTATTAGAGAAAGTCATAGAGACTTTTCTGCTGAGGCTAACTTTAAACTGTGATCCTCAGATCTCAGCCTCCTGAGGAACTATGATTATAGGAGTAAGCTACTACTGCCTGGCTTTTTCTGTAGCTAGAACATAAGGCACAGTTCATACAGGTAAGGCATGTCAGGGTTTGCTTAGTCATAATCATCAGACCTACTGGATTTATTTGAACGTGTGTGTGTGTGTGTGTGTGTGTGTGTGTGTGTGTGTGTGTGTGTGTGTGTGTGTGTGTGTGTGTGTGTGTGTGTGTGTGTGTGTGTGTGTGTGTGTGTGTGTGTGTGTGTGTGTGTGTGTGTGTGTGTGTGTGTGTGTGTGTGTGTGTGTGTGTGTGTGTGTGTGTGTGTGTGTGTGGCTTGAACACTGTCCTTCAGCTCAAGGCAAGTGCTCTGCCACTTGAGCCACAGCGCCACTACCTGTTCTAACTTCTGTGTCAACTTTTCTTTTTTTTTTTCTTTTTTTTTTTGGGGGGGGGTCCGGTTGTAGGGCCTGAACTCTGGGCTTGGGCGCTGTACCTCAGCTCTTCAGCTCAAGGCTAGCGCTCTACCACTTGAGCCACAGAGCCACTTCTGACTTTCTTTTTGCTTATGTGGTACTGGGGAATCGAACCCAGGGCCTCATGCATGCAAGACAAGTGCTCTACCACTGAGCCACCTTCCCAGCCCTGTGTCAGCTTTTCTATCCTCACTTTTTCTTCCAGTTTTTAAGAGACCTGAAGGCTACTGCAAAAATAGCCCTTCCCACACTAGGAAATGGAAAGACCTTCCATGCTCTTGGATAGGCAGACTTAATATAGTGAAAATGGCAATACTGCCAAAATTAATATACAAGTTCAATGCAATTCCTATTAAAATCCCAATGACGTACATCTCTGAAATACAGAATACAGTCCAAAAATTCATATGGAACAACGAAAGACCTAGAATAGCCAAAACAATTCTAGGAAAAACAACATGGGAGGGATCTCGATGCCGAACTTCAAACTCTACTATAGAGCCATAATAACAAAGACAGCATGGTACTGGCACAAAAACAGACTCGAAGGCCAATGGAATAGAAGATCCAGAAATAAAACCACATGCCTAAAAATCAGCTGATATTTGACAAAGGAGCCAAAGACATACAGTGGAAGAAACACAGCCTCTTCAACCACTGGTGCTGGGAAAACTGGGCGTCCACATGCAGAAAACTAAAAGTGGACCCCAAATGGCGCTGTGCCTCAAGTGGTAGAGTGCTAGCCTTGAACTGAAGAGCTGAGGGACAGCACCCAGGCCCAGAGTTCAAGCCCCACACTGGCAAAAAAAAAAAAAAAAAAAAAATCCACATGAACTTAAAAAAAAAAATCCAAACAAAAATGGGCTGGGATGCAGCTCAGTGGGTTCGATCCCCAGTACCAAAAAAGACAAAACAAATACAGTTAAAAAAAAAAAATAAAAGTGGACCCCAGCCTATCACCATGCACCAACATCAACTCAAAATGGATTAAAGACCTTAACATCAAACCTGAATCTCTGAAACTACTGCAGGACAGAGTAGGAGAGACACTTGAACTTATAGGTACAGAAAGAAACTTCCTGAACAGAGTCCCAGGGTCACAACAAATTGGAGAGAGACTTGACAAATGGGACTACCTTAAAATAAAAAGTTTCTGCACAGCTAAAGCTATACCAACCAAGCTAGAAAGACAACCAACTAATTGGGAAAAAGTATTTACCAGCAGTATATCAGACAAGGGGTTAATATCCAGTATATACAGGGAACTCAAGAAACTAATCCCTCCCAAATCCAACAAACCAATTACTAAATGGGCAAGGGCACTAAAGAGAGACTTCTCAGAAGAAGAGATAAAAATGGCAAAGAAGCACATGAGGAAATGTTCACCATTCCTGGTTGTGAAGGAAATGCAAATAAAGACAACCCTGAGATACCACCTTTCCCCAGTCAAAACGGCCCACATCCTCAAGTCAGCCAACGACAAATGCTGGAGGGGATGTGGAGAAAGAGGAACCCTATTATACTGCTGGTGGGAATGTACACTTGTACGACCACTTTGGAAAGCAGTCTGGAGGGTCCTCACAAAGTTAAATATTGACCTCCTTTATGACCCAGTCATACCACTTCTAGGCATCTATCCTGAACAACAGGAACCAGTATACAAGGACACATGCACCTCCATGTTTATTATAGCACTGTTCACAATAGCCACGATATGGAAACGACCCAGATGTCCCGCCACAGATGAATGGATCCAAAAATTGTGGTATCTATACACAATGGAATATTATGCAGCCATTAGAAAGGACAAAATAATGGCACTTGCAGGGAAATGGATGGAACTAGAAGAAATCATGTTGAGCAAGGTAAGCCAAGAGCAAAGAGACAAACGACACATGGTCTCCCTGATTAGTGGATGTTAAATCCAAAATGTTAGGTGATACAACAAAATTAACAGGACTTAATAAACAAAGGACTTCCACTCATCTGGTCAAATCACTACTAAATAACGCCATGCTGCTGATCACATGTATGGTATATATGTGCACACCGGAGGGGAACCAGGAGGACACAAAACTAGAGGAAACCAGGGAAAAACATACAACAGCGGGACCCATCAGCTGTACTGGACATTGACCAAAATGAACTAAGCAATTCAATGGCAGCGATGGGAGGGAGGGAACAAGTAGAAAGAGGGAACAGCTGATGCTATGCAAAACAAAAGAAATGTTCATATCACCCAATGTGGAAGAAATAACTGCATCGCAAAGCTCATAGAACTCATAAACGTTATAGACCGTGAGAGACAATTTGCTCCATGAAAGTTAGAATGTGTTTGTGACTTTAACTAAGCATCACTTCACAATACTGTGAAATTTGGGAAATTATGTAACTACTTAATCACAGTAAAAAATTTGAAGAAAAAAAAATAGCCCTTCTCCTTAGGAAGAGCTCAGTGACAAGGGAATGTCTTTCCTTAAACAAGTTAACTTGGGGGGCTGGGAAGGTGGCTCAGTGGTAGAGTGCTTGCCTTGCGTGCATGAGGCCCTGGGTTCGATTCCTCAGTACCACATAAGCAAAAAGAAAAAAAGCCGGATGTGGTGCTGTGGCTCAAGTGGTAGAGCGCTAGCCTTGAGCTGAAGAGCTCAGGGACAGCGCCCAGGCCCAGAGTTCAGGCCCCACGACCAGACCCAAAAAACAAAAACAAAAACAAACAAGTTAACTTGGTGCTTGCTGAATGGAACTCATGCCACTTAATGTCTAATTGGATACTTAAAATAAGACATTTCAGGGCTGTGATGTAGCTCAGTAGCAAAGCAGGTACAACACTCTGGGTTCCATCCCCAGTACCAAAAAAAAGTCATTTCCCTGATACTAATGATAAAATTACTAAGAAACATACTTCTTTCTTGTTCTTTTTCATTTTTCTTCTGAGTGACTTGTCTTCTTAATTTATTCACTTCTGCCTGGCAAGATTCAACAACTCGCTCACTCTTTTCAACATCTGCACACACTGCCTGAGGAGGGAAAACATAAAAAGAAAGGTTAGTTTCATTCAAGCCTAAGGCACTTTAGAAACTCATTCTTTTTTTGGGGGGGTGGGGGAGGGTCCGGTTGTGGGGCCTGAACTCTGGGCCTGGGCGCTGTCCCTTAGCTCTTCAGCTCAAAGCTAATGCTCTACCACTTGAGCCACAGCACCACTTCCAGCTTTTTTCTTTTTGCTTATGTGGTATTGAGGAATTGAACCAAGGGCCTCAGGTCTGCAAGGCAAGCGCTCTACCACTGAGCCACCTTTCCAGACCCATAAATTCATTCTTATTACAAACTTAGAAAAAGACCAGATGATTAAATCAAGTTCAAAACAGACACATGAGATAGAAAGGACCAAGGAACTAGGATTGTTTTCTTGAGACAGGGTCTTGATATGCTGCCAAGACTGGCCTTAAGCTTAAAATGCTCCTGCCTCAGCCTCTTGCGGGCAAGGATTATAGGCATGTGCCACTGGAGCCCAGTGGCACACCACCTTACCTGGGTCCAGATTGTTCCTATCCATTGATTTCCTTTCTTAATCCTTGTACAATTCAGCTTATAAATTCTTTTTTTTTTTTTTTGTTGGTCATGGGGCTTGAACTCTGGGGCCTGGGCACTGTCCCTGAGCTCTTCAGCGCAAGGCTAGCGCTCTACCACTTGAGCCACAGTGCCACTTCCAGCTTTTTTCTACTTATATGGTGCTGAGGAAAAGAACCCAGGGCTTCATGCATGTGAGACAAGCACTCTACCACTGAGCCGACTTCCCAGCTTACAAATTCTTAAGAATAAGAGATACAATCTTGGGCTGAGAAGTTGGCTCAGTGGTAGAGTGCTTGCCTAGCGTACATGAGGCCCTCGGTTCGATTCCTCAGCATCATATAAGCTGGAAGTGGTGCTGTGGCTCAAGTGGTAGGAGGCTAGCCTTGAGCTGAAGAGCTGAGAGACAGAGCCCGGGCCCAGAATTCAAGCCCCACGATCGACCAAAAAAAAAAAAAAAATACAATCTTTTCCCTTGATTCATCTTTTTTTTTTGGTATATGTACCAGTCCTGGGGCTTGAACTCAGGGCCTAGGCATGTCCCTGAACTTTTTTGCTCAAATCTAATACTCTACCACTTGAGCCACAGCTCTACTTCTGGCTTTTTTGGTACTTAATTGAGATAAGAATCTCCTGCCTCGGCTGGCTTCAAACCATAATCCTCAGATCTCAGCCTCTTGAGTTGCTAGGATTACAGGCATGAGCCACTGAAGCCCAGCTAATTCTTCTTTTTTTTTTTGCCAGTCCTGGGGCTTGAACTCAGGACCTGAGCACTGTCCCTGAGCTTCTTTTACTCAAGGCTAGTACTCTACCACTTGAGTCATGGCGCCACTTCTGACCTTTTCTGTTTTTGTTGTACTAGGCAAACACTATCATGAAGCCACATTCCCAGCTCTAATTCACCATTTTTATTGAAGTGAAAAGGAAATTTTTTGCTACTAATGTAGCTTACAAACGAAGAGTAAAAGACAGCAATGAGATGCTTTCAACATTTATTTATAACCAACAAAGTAAAAAAAAGAGATAAGACAGATTTATTTAACAGGAAAATAATAATGAGGGAAAGCTAGAAAAGAGAATAATACATTCCAAAGTCAAGGTTTAATAAAAGGTAACTATTTGAAGTTGCATCAATATAATTCAATCATTAATAATCACTATGAGATATCAGTATTTTCAGAGCTGGCCTTCTTTAATCAACAAGGAAATGTCTAATAGTCACTGTGAAGTTCTTTTGGCCTGTGCTGACAGTTTGAAAGGGCATGGACATGAATTCAGGACAAAAGCTGTTTTCTACTGCACATTCTTCCCATAGCAGAAATACCAGAAACTTTCAGAAAGTAAGCTCGCACCAGTGAGCATGTAGAGTTCCAGATACAGTGAGTGGTAAGGGAAAGCCTAATTTGGAGAGGCACTGGAAACTGCCACTGTATGCTCTCTCCTTGTGCCCCAGGACTGCACTCAATCTTCCCCCTCTTTCCAATGCTGCCTTCATTCCTTACTTTATTCTTTGGAGACTTCTTCTAACAAAAATGCTTTTTCTAGCCTTAGGAGAGATTCTAACAAGCCACTGTCCTTCTTGCCCTGAAAGGCAAGTTCAAAGACTGTTTTGTGCTTAGGGTTTACCAGCAAGAACACATGATGATGAAAAGAATGTGGGAAAGTACTGTTAGTATCTAGCTCAGCATCTGGATCACTGAGGATGATTCCATAAATATTTGTTGTGTGGATGACTAAGAATGAACAGGCTCCACTGCAATCCTTCCACTTGAAAGAGGCAGGCCAAAAGCAAAGTAAGTGGTCTCAAAAGGAGGCAGAACTGAATTGAGCTATGAGCGCTTTTTTTTTGGGTCCGGTCATGGGGCCTGAACTCTGGGCCTGGGCACTGTCCCTCAGCTCTTCAGCTCAAGGCTAGCACTCTACCACTTGAGCCACAGCGCCACTTCCGGCTTTTTTCTTTTTGCTTATGTGGTGCTGAGGAATCGAACCCAAGGCCTCAGGCATGCAAGGCAAGCGCTCTACCACTGAGCCACCTTCCCAGCCCCTACGAGCGGCTTTTGATACTGTCTCTTCTTAGAATATGACTGATATTGATAGTTGTGTTCTGAACAGCTTTCTTTAAACTCAACATACATTTTCCTAGAAAGAGTGCTATTGTAACTGGGGGCCTAACTGCTTTAATAAACAATATTAAAATGTAGTTCAGAGGCTTCTGTGGACTAGCCCACCTGCTCTATAGATCTGACATTACTTCAGGAAGCACATCTGATGGACCACAGTTCAGATGTCAATTGGGAAATGATAAAAAATTAAAGCAATATACATACAATGACAACTAATAAATCAGTTACCTGTACTTTTTCCTGAAGTGCATTATAAACCTGATAAATAGCCCTGATGTCTTTCATTACTCCATCCTTGTCAAAAAAGTCAGTACTAGAAGACAGAAAAACAGATGTCAAAATTATTAAAACTGTCATGAACCAGAGAGACATTTTTCCTACCACTTCTATCATTAATCTGCAAATTAAATTGTGATTCTAAAATGCTCTTCCTACTAGAATTACAGCAGAGGAATTTAAAAAAAAAACCACATTAGCAAGGCAGTTTTAAGTACTAATTAGAAAATATACATCTTAGCCAGGTGTCAGTTGCTCATGCCTGTAATCCTAAATGAGATCTGAGGATCACGGTTCAAAGCCAGACTGGGCAGAAAAATCCATGAGACTCTTATCTCTAATAAACCACTAGAAAACCAGAAGTGGCACTGTGGTTCAAGAGGTAAAGCACTAACCTTGAGCTGAAGAGCTCAGGGACAGTGCCCACGCCCCAGAGTTCAAGCCCCACAACCACAAAAGAAAAAACAAAACAAAAAACAAAAACATATATATATATATATATGTCTCCCCCCCCCACCCCCCCAGACCCCCTCCAGTCAGTTGTGGAGCTTGAACTCAGCATCTGGGCTCTGTCCCTGAACTCTTTTGTTCAAGGCTAGTGCTCTACCACTTTAAGCCAGTGTCAGTACCAGTTTTCTGGTGGTTAATTGGAGATAAAAGTCTCAAGAACTTTTCCGCCTAGGTTGTATTTGTACCTCGATCCTCAGATCTCAACCTCCTGGATAGTGAGGATTACAGGCATGAGCCACTGGTGCCTGGCTTACAACTAACTATACATCTTTTTTTTTTTTTTTGGTTCCAGTCGTGGGGCCTGAACTCTGGGCCTGGGCGCTGTCCCTGAGCTCTTCAGCTCAAGGCTAGCGCTCTACCACTTGAGCCACAGCGCCACTTCTGGCCTTTTTCTTTTTGCTTATGTGGGGCTGAGGAATCAAACCCAGGGCTTCAGGCATGCAAGGCAAGTGCTCTACCACTGAGCCATCTTCCCAGCCCCTAACTATACATCTTTTAATGACTATGTTTTTTTAACTCTTAGAACCTTAGAAATACACATAGTCTTTCCCAACCTTTGTTTTGCCACCAAAAATATTTGTGGCAAATGATAAAAATACAGTAAACTATTTTTTAGTAAGAATAAAATTTTGTTTATGGTAATGACAATAGTCTAGAAAATTACCTTACTGTATTTTTCAATTCCCATCTTAACAAATTTGATTTCATTTATTTCCATAAACTTATCAATGATTTATTAATAAAGGAAATACTAGACAGGTGTTGGTGGCTCATGCCTGTCTATAATCCTAGCTACTCAGGAGGCAGACATCTTAGGATCGTGGTTCAAAGCCAGCCCAGGAAAGAAAGTCCATGAGACTCTTATCTCCAATAAACGACCAGAAAACTGGAAGTGGCGCTGTGGCTCAAGTGCTAGAGCACTTGCTTTGAGCTGAAGTGCTTAGAGACAGCACCCAGGCCCAGAGTTCAAGCCCCACAACCCACAAAAATAAATAAATAAATAAATAAATAAAAATAAAAAAAATACTGTCTGCAAGAGAAAGAAAAAAGCTCTCATTTTACCTTTCAACTTACCCATGCTCTTTAATAACTTTGGCATAACTCTGAGAAGTATTTGGCACTGAAGACACTTTGTATTCTTGCTGGCTAGTATTGCCTAGATTGGGAATAGCAAGTGATATCCTTTGATTATACCTAAGAGGAAAGTAGAAAAAGAAATAATGAAAAAAGAATCACTTTTTTTTTCTCTTTTAAAAAAACATATGGGAGGTGGGCTCCTGTGGCTCATGCCCGTAATCCTACTCAGGAGGCTGAGATCTGAGGACTATGGTTCAAAGCCAGCCTGGGCAGGAACATCCATGAAACTTTTTTGTTTGTTTGTTTGTTTGTTTTTTTGGGTCAGGTCATGGGGCCTGAACTCTGGGCCTGGGCACTGTCCCTCAGCTCTTCAGCTCAAGGCTAGCGCTCTACCACTTGAGCCACAACGCCACTTCCGGCTTTTTTCTTTTTACTTATGTGGTGCTGAGGAATCAAACCCAGGGCCTCATGCATGCAAGGCAAGCGCTCTACCACTGAGTCACCTTCCCAGCCCCTCCCCCTTTTTTTTTTGCATCCATGAAACTCTTATCTCCAATTAACTACCAGAAAACCAGAAGTGGTGCTGTGACTCAAGTGGTAGAGTACTTGCCTTGAGCTTAAGAGCTCAGGGACAGCGCCTAGGCCCAGAGCTCAAGCCCCACGACCTACAAAAAATAAAAACAAAAAAACAAAAACAAAAAACAACCATATGGGTCTTGCTATGTTGTTATACTGAAGGTGACCCTGTGAGCTCAAATTATCCTCCTATCTTATCTTCCTAAGTGCTGGGATTATAGGTATATACTGCCATCACCTTCTCTAAAAGTTTTACTTTAAGAATGGGGCTTGGCATAGTGGAGTGCAGTTGCAGAGTGGCTAATAAAGACTCCTTGCCCTGTTTTTTTTTAAAAAAAGAATGGAGCGTGGCCCAGCCACTAGTGGCCCAGCCACTAGTGGCCCACACTTGTAATCCTACTCAGAAGGCTGAGATCTGAGGATCCAAGTTCAAAGCCAGCCTGGGCAGGAAAGTCTGTGAGAATCTCATCTCCAATCAAGTACCAAAAAAAGAAAGAAGAAAGCTTTCAGTGGAGGTTTGGCTCAAATGCAGATCAGTAGACTTGCGCAAAAAAGCCAAAAAGGTCCTGAGTTCAAGCGAGGCGAGGCTGGACTTGAACCACAATAAAATCAGGTTCCCAAGTTTAAAAATAGTTATTTATTAATGATTATTTTCACTGATACTGACTGATTTCATTAAACTGAGTTTCCAAAGACAATATGACCCACCTAATCATGTTTTTTCACTTTAACAAGTTCACAATGCAAAACCCTCATTAACCAGCAGGTGGAATCAATTTTACAGTTTTGTCTTTGAAACTGTTGTTCTAACATCCTGATCAGACCTCTAAAGCAATACATCTACATTGCTATAATAGATCAAGAAGAAGTAAATGGTGGTTCCTACCTGTTCACTCCCATATGAATTTATGCATAGTATCATGTCTTACTAATGCTTATTAATCTAAAAACAGTTTAATTTATATAAATACTTGACAAGGAAAATACCTTCTCTTAACTATTCAGAGAGCAACAAAAGCATTTCTTTATAGATACTATAAATACACGACAATGCACAAACATTTTCAAAGCTATAAATCTCAATTACTTGTGCAAACTTCTTTCTCTTTATGAGACAGATGGAAAGATTTTCTTTACCTGCGATTTGGTCTAAAGAGAACATACTCTAAAGCATGAGTGGAATTGTTGGCAGTGGAGATGAAGCTGAAGAGGAGGAAGACGAGGTCGGGCACACCGAGGATGCGAGTGAGCTGCTTGTGGATAACCTGTTCTCTGTATGACATCTGCTGTTGAGTATTTCGTCGGAATCTATACCATCCAATAACTTTCTGTAGCAAAACAGAAGAAAAGTATTAGAAGTTGCATGAAATCCTACAAATTTAATTCTGAATGTATCCACACAAACACTGTACACAAATACTCATAGTAGCTTTACATGAGATAGCCTCAAACGGAAAGCAAGCAACTGTCCATCAGCAAGTGAACAGGTAAACAAATTGTGATGTACCTATATACTGGAGTACTACTCAATAATAAAAAGGAACAAATGACTGGTATATACAATATGGATGAATCTCGAATTATGAATGAAATTAATTCCGAATGAAAGAAGCCAGACACAAGGGTCTATCTACGTAAAACTCTGGAAAATGAAAATTCATCTACATTGAGATGGAGCAATTCCATGGCTGCGAGGGCCAGGTGAGGAAGTGGAATGAGAAAAATACATAGGAAACTTCTGCCACTGAATGGTATGTTCATTATTGCCTTACAGTGATGGTTTCATGGATGTGTACACATACCAAACTGATCACTGTATACACTAAATATGTGTATTTTATCATATGACAACTATATTCCATAGCCTATTTTTAATAGCCATTTTGACAAACTATAACATATCTAAACCGGCTAAGTGAATTAACATATAGAAAGTATACTTCTCATAATGTGACTTGCTGAACATCTTGAAAACAGATGACATGAGGCATCTGGAAGTCTTGCCAGAATGCCTTCCTGGGTCTCTCTCATATCTGTAGAGCCAGGAATCTGAATTTAAGATAAATTCTTTGAGTTTTCTTTTGCGTTTGAAAATTTGAAAGCCTGTTGTAGAAACAGCTTAATTTTTAAATTAGAAACACCATCTCCATAAACCTTGCTTCTTTGAAATAAATACTAAGTAAAAATCTTGAGTTTTTGTTTTTGTGCCAAGACTGGGGCTTGAACTAAGTTTTGCATTCACACAATTGTGTTCCATCACTTGAGCCATGCCTCCCAGTCAAAAAAATCCTGTTTTTAAGGTAAAAGTGAGCCAGGCATGATGGTGTATGCCTATAACCCCAGCCCTGGATTGACTGAGGACGGAGGAGGATTGCAAGGTCAGGTCAGTCTACACTAGCAAATTCATGGCCAGTCTCAACAAACCTGTTACAAACAAACACACACAGGAAGGGAGTTTAAAACTGTCAACATTATTTTAAAATAGTAAATTTAAAATATATTCTGGCACCTTCAAGTAGAAAGGAAGTAAATTAACAGTCACTGAATACTTGTGCCAAACTTTCCATTCTTTCTTTCTTTCTTTCTTTTTTCTTTTAGCACTTTTTTTTTTTTTTGGTCAGTTGTGGGGCTTGAACTCTGGGCTTGGGCACTGTCCCTGCACTCTTCAGCTCAAGGCCAGTGCTCTACTGCTTGAGCCACAGCACCACTTCATCTTTCTTTTTTCTTTTTGCCAGTCCTGGGGCTTGAACTCAGGGCCTGGGCACTGACCCTCAGCTTTTTTTGCTCACAGCTGGCACTCTACCACTTGAACCACAGCGCTACTTCTGGCTTTTTTTGTTATGTAGTACTAAGGAATCAAACCCAGGGCACCATGCATACTAGGCAAGCACTCTACCACTAAGCCAATCAGTGTACAATCTTATGAGACCTGTCCTTTTACTTTTCAATTTTATTATTAAGTAGTTGTACAAAAAGATTACAAGTCCAAGCCGGGCGCTGGTGGCTCACGCCTTTAATCCTAGCTACTCAGGAGGCTGAGATCTGAGGATCGCGGCTCAAAGCCAGCCCGGGCAAGAAAGACCGTGAGACTCCTATCTCCAATAAAACCACCAGAAAACCGGAAGTGGCGCTGTAGCTCAAGTGGTAGAGCGCTCGCCTTGAGCTGAAGAGCTAAGGGACAACGCCCAGGCCCCAGAGTTCAAGCCCCACGACCGACAAAAAAAAAAAAAGATTACAAGTCCATAAGCCATGAATCTTGATCAATATAAGACCTGTATTGTCCAAAGTCAGGTGACTGAACAACAGCCACAGTGTAGAACTTGGCTACCTGTCTCTTTCCATGGTACGACACTAACTTCAAAATTCCATGTTTCATGAAGAACAGTGAAAAGTAGTCTTTCTTTATCATGGGGCTTGAACTCTAGGCCTGGGTGCTGTCCTGAGCTCTTCAGCTCAAGGCAAGCACTCTACTACTTGAGTCACAGCGCCACTTCCGGTTTTCTAGTGGTTTGTTGGAGATAAAGAGTCTCATGGATTTTCTTGCCTGGGCTGGCTTTGAACCACGATCCTCAGATATCAGCCTCCTGAGTAGCTAGGATTTTGGGCATGAGCCACTGGCGCCCAGCTGAAATGTAGTTTTTATTTTGGGTTAAAAAAATTTTGTGAGTCAAGCAGAAAAGGTCAGATAAGTTGATGTTAGGGAAATGAACCCTAAGATATGTATTCAAATGTTTTTTTCTTTCATGCGATTATTTCTAACACATTTATAATATTATTTCTTTGTTCCATTGTATGTCCCTCCCCACCCCATAACCCCTGCTTTCACTGTATTTGATGTTTGTGGAGGGGAAGGGAAAAAACAAATCGTTTAAATAGGGAGACAGGTGGACCCATTGCAACAATGAGACCTACAAGTCGTTATGTTGAAAATGAACTTTACAAATTTGGTGGTGGTGGGGGGGGGAGGGTTAGGTGGGGGGGGGGAGGGGAGGATGGGATGGGAAAGGGAAACAAAGGAGGAGGCTACAATGTTTGATAAGAAATGTACTCATTATCTTGCCCATGTAAAAATTTGTGCCATTTCTGGAGCTTGAACTCGGTGCCTTTTGCTCTCACTTGTAATTTTTGTTCATAAGTCTGGCGCTCTATCACTTGGGTCACACCTCTACTTTGTTAATTGAAGGTAAGAGTTTCTCAGATTTGTTTGCATAGGCTGGCTTTCAACTGAGATCCTTAGATCTCAGCCTCCTGAGTAGCTAGGATTACAAGTGTAAACTATTGGTACCTAGTTTAAAAGTAGTTCCGTATCCAGCAAAAAATAGAGGGCTGGGAAGGTGGCTCAGTGGTAGAATGTTTGCTTTGCATGCATGAGGCCCTGGGTTCAATTCCTCAGTACCACATAAGCAGAAAAAGTCAGGAGTAGTGCTGTGGCTCAAGTGGTAGAGTGTTAGCCTTGAGCTGAAGAGCTGAGGGACAGTGCCCAGGCCCAGAGTTCAGGCCCCATGACCAACAAAAAAAAAAAAAAAAGATAAAGAAACTATCCATTAGTGAGAGCTCTCAGTGTATGTGAACATGACATCTTTATTCTAAGATTGGATCCTTTGTGCTAAATACTGGAACTACCCCTGCAGGCCTGGGTCACACCTCACACTCTATCTCCAAAAGACTTGAATAGCACTTGGCAGATAACTTGTTTTCACAAAATATTCATTGACTAGCAGAATCTTACAAATGGTGACAGGCTAAGTAACAGTGCTTTTCAGTTATGCCAAGTCCAACTGTTTTCAATCATTTGTCTTTTCTACTTTATGTCAACTATCAACTGATAATGATTTGACATTTGTCTATATTTATAAACAGATTCTCCCTTCAATCTGAAAACTGAAGGGTGAGATGCCAAGTCAATTCATATTGGTGGTGTCTACAATTCTACCTTTTAGAACTAAAAGAGAAGCTAGTCACAAATTACTGGGGAACTAGCTCACTGGTGTTGAAAAGCATATTTCAGATAGCTATGTCTGGAGCACCATGAGGCATTCTAAGTAAGGTGGCCTCTTTTTTTTTTTTTGGTCCGGTTGTGAGGCCTGAACTCTGGGCCTGGGCGCTGTCCCTCAGCTTTCAGCTCAAGGCTAGCGCTCTACCACTTGAGCCACAGCGCCACTTCCGGCTTTTTTCTTTTTGCTTATGTGGTGCTGAGGAATCGAACCCAGGGCCTCATGCATGCAAGGCAAGCGCTCTACCACTGAGCCACCTTCCCAGACCCAGGTGGCCTCTTTTTTGTGGCACCTCCTGTACAGGCAGCTGCGTGAAAATGAAGCTGAGTATCTCCTTCCTGTCCTCTGGCTGTTAGGAACTCACTGAAGTGAATAGTGAGCGTGAATTTCCTACTCTTTATAAGAAGCATATGGTCACAGAAGTTGCTGTTGACACTCTAAAGTAGGAATGACAAACAAGGCTTTCCTATGAAGCAGAGTATCTTGACTTGTTTACTTGTTGCTGAGAAAAGGGCATGTTAAAGACCAAAGAGAACTGGAGAGAAAATGTACATCTGAGGTTGCACTGAAAATGTCTATCTGAGACAATTTGCTCCAGGAAAGTTAGAATGAACTTGTGACTTTAAATGAGCATCATTATTCCACAATACTGTGAAATTCCGGAAATTATGTAATCAATCACAATCAAAAAAAAAAAAAAAAAGAACCTCAGGGAAGGTAGGGAGGGAAGGGATGGTAGGGGGAAAACAATGGAGGGGGTAACAATGTTCAAGAGGAAGTGTACTCATTACCTCACTCATGTAACTGTAACCCTCTGTATAGTATCTTTACAATAAAAAAAAAAAAGAAAATGTCTACCTGAGCATTCTCAACTAGAAATTAGTTAACAAAAAAGAGGGAGATAGGGATATTCCTGGACCAATAAGATACTATGCCTCTTTGTCTGGAGTACAAAAGAGCTAGCACAATATGCAAACCTTTCAATCTCTCTAAAGAAGATGTCAGCCAATTTGTTGCCAAAAAGCCAATGAACAAAGAAGGCAAGAAACCCAGGCCCATGCTCCCAAGACCCAGCATCTTGTTACTCCATGTGTCCTGAAGTATAAACACTGGCATGTTGCTCTGAACAAACAACATGCTGAGACCACAGAATATGCTCAACTTTTGGCCAAGAGGATGAAGAGAAAGCCAAAGAAAATCTCAAGAAACAGATTGCCAAGAGATGAAGGCTCCTCTCTGAGCTTCGCTTCTAAGTCTGAGTTCAATCAAAACTAAGAATCTCTGCAGTCTTCACTCCCATTTCCTGTGTGGGAAGCAGGAAATGCTAATCCATTCTTCCATTTCTCCCTACTTAATCCTGTTATACTAGAATAAACCATTAGCAAAATTTAATAAAGAATACTTTGCTGGGCACTGGTGGCTCACACCACTGTAATCCTAGCTACTTAGGAAGCTGAGATAAGAGGATCACGGTTCATAGCCAGCCCAGGCAGGAAAGTCTGTTAGACTCTTATCTTCAATAAACCACCAGAAAACCAGAAGTGGCGTTGAGGATCAAGTGGTAAAGCACTTGCCTCGAGCTGAAGAGCTGAGGGACAGTGCCCAGGCCCAGAGTTCAAGCCCCACACTGACCAAAAAAAAAAAAAGAATACTTTAAGAGTAACAAATAAATGATCACACCTAAAAAAAGAATCATGGACAACCTCCTCTAAACTGTATCCTCCATAAACTGCTTGTTTACGCTTCATTACCAATTTCTCCCATAGACTTTCTTCTCTATTCTTAACATTCATTTACATTTCCTGGAGCCAAAATAATCATGCTAATCCTGGGATCTTTTGGGCCTTATGAAGATACTAAGAGGAGTACTAAATTTATTTTCTGTTGAAAAGTAGATACTTTCAGAAAACAGAAATCTTGCTGGGCGCTGGTGGCTCACGCCTGTAATCCTAGCTACTCAGGAGGCTGAGATCTGAGGATCACGGTTCAAAGCCAGCTCGGGCAGGAAAGACCGTGAGACTCCTATCTCCAATAAACCACCAGAAAACCGGAAGTGGCACTATAGCTCAAGTGGTCTAGAGCGCTTGCCTTGAGCTGAAGAGCTGAGGGACAGTGCCCAGGCCCAGAGTTCAAGCCCCACGACCGACAAAAAAAAAAAACAAAAAAAACAAAAAACAGAAATCTTCCTTTGGCCTTGGGTGGTCTTAGCCTAAAATTTGAGGCCTGGAGAAACTATAAATACAACATGAATTCTGCTAGAGTAGTAATTCTCTGACCACTCTGTACCTAAGCTTTTCCTAACAAAAACATAGCCTCTATCTCAACTTTTATTTTTCCAGACTAGGATATGAACTCAAGGCCTCATACTTGGTTAGCAGTGCTCTTGAGTCACTTGAGGCAGGCCTCCACCCTGGCTTTTTCCTTGTTATTTTGGGGATGGAGTCTCACAGACTCTTCTGCCCAGGTTAGCCTTGACCCACAATCTTCCAGTGTCATATTGCTGAACAGCTAAGATTACAGGTATGAGCCACTGGGGCCTGACTCAATCCTAACATCTTAAGTATATCTTTGTAGGTAGTACAGCTTTTGAGGAAAAAGTATAATTTTGTGCCTTTCTTGAGGGGGGAGGGGATCCAAACTAGAATAAACTAGAGCTGGGATTACAGGCATGTACCACCATGCCTAGCTTACTTATTTTTATTTATTTTTTTAAAATTTATTTATTTTTTCTTTTGGTCAGTGGTGGGGCTTGAACTATGGGCCTGGGCACTGTCCCTCAGCTCTTCAGCTCATGGCTAGCACTCTACCACTTGAGCTACAGCGCCACTTCCCATTTTCTGATGGTTTATTGGAGATAGGAGTCTCACAGTCTTTCCTGCCCGGGCTGGCTTTGAACTGTGATCCTCAGATCTCAGCCTCCTGAGTAGCTAGGATTACAGGTGTGAGCCACCAGTGCCCGGCTCTTATTTATTTTTAGTGTCTACAGTTTTGAAACCTATTAAAAAAATACACACAACTTTCTGGTCCTTTCAATATGTACTTTAATATGTAATGAGTACTCTAGAAAACTGTGCTATACTAAGAGGCTCAATGGAACAAAGTTCAGTTTTATAAAGCCATTTGGAATGAAGTTCAGTTTTATAAAGCCGTTATCATTAAAAGCTCACAATCTAAACTGAAAACAAATGAGGAAGTAAGTTGTTACTTGAGAGATGAGGGATGGACTGCTGAGAGATACCAGAATGTTTGCTCCCATGCAAATCACTGAAAATGAGAGCAGAGCTCACAATGCCCTTTCCCATTTGAGCACATACCCTGGATGGATCAGCAGACAGAGCTTCCTAAGCTTGCTGCCACACATGAAGCCACTCTGCCTTTTTTCCACCCCATCCTTACAGACTTCCTATTCTTTCTTTTATGTTGCTTTCTTCCTTTACATGAGCCTACTCTACTCAGCAGTGGTACTAAGAAAGACACTAGGAAGGCTGTAATTACACTTGGCTTGACAAGTTGAGAATTTTTTTTTAAGTGATGCCTCAAGAGTCAATCTATTGTCTTAAGGCAAAAAAAGAGAAAAAACCCTGTTCATGATATAATAGAGTTTTTGTTTTGTTTTGTCTTGTTACAGGTACCAGGGTTGAACCTGCTTGGGTTACTTGCTCATAGCTGACACTCTACCACTTGGGCCATGCCTCTAGACTGGATTTTTGTTGGTTATTTAGAGACAGAGTCTTGAAGACTTTTCTACTTTGGCTGGCTTTGAAGTCTAATCCTCCAGATCTCAGCCTCCTGAATAGCTAGAATTATAGGCCTGAGCCATTGGTGCCCAACAGTAAATTGAAGCTTTCAGACAATAAATAACAAAACTTGGATCATTTCAATTTTATTCAGATTTGTTTACCATATGTAATAGAAAATCATATGCATGTGTTGATAAGAATAGGAGTAACAGGGGCTAGGAATGTGGCTTAGTGGTAGAGTGCTTGCCTAGTATGCATGAAACCCTGGGTTTGATTCCTCAGTACCACATAAACAGAAAAAGTCGGAAGCAGCGCTGTAGCTCAAGTGACAGAGAACTAACTAGCAAAAGAAGCTCAGGCACAGTGCCCAGGCCCTGAGTTCAAGCCCCAAGGGAAAAAAAAAGAATAGGAATAACATATCTAATGATGTTTGATTGAAATTGACATTTTTGAGAAATATTTTTCCTGATTATAAATTAATGAACATTAAACATTTACAAAATTATTTTAAATTACAAGTAGAAAAAAAACATACCATCCACAGTTCACTGAACTGCCGTTATCTTTCCAGATTATAGTTCACTTTTTATTTCCTATTTTAACATAATGGGATAATTCTATAAATATCTAATTTTTTTTTCTGGTAAAAGAGTATCAACAGGGCTGGGAAAGTGGCTCAGTGGTACAGTGCTTGCCTTGCATACATGAGGCCTTGGATTCGATTCCTCGGCACCACATAAGCAGAAAAAAAAAGGCCGGAAGTGGCACTGTGGCTCAAGTGGTAGAGCACTCGCCTTGAGCTGAAGAGCTGAGGGACAGTGCCCAGGCCCAGAGTTCAGGCCCCACGACCGAACCCCAAAAAAAAAGAGTATCAACATTATCTCATATCTGTAACTTACCTTTAAAATCTAAGTAATAGAAGTCTTACATATTAGCATAAAGTATCATTATTCCATTTTATAATTGTTCCATTTTACATTCCTTTCTGTTTTTGAGTGCTTAGATGAAGAACTATTTTTTTTATTGTGAAAATACAGTTACAATTACATGGGCAAGATAATGAGTACATTTCTTATCAAGCATTGTAGCCTCCTCCTTTGTTTCTCCTTCCCATCCCTTCCCATCCTCCCCCAACCCCCCCCCCCCAAGAACTATTTTCAAATTAGATGGAGTAATAAATAAAACATACCTTTCTCCGATCTTTCAGAATCCTGTCCAAACTCTCTTCATTAACTTTGTTTGCATAGTCATAAAAACTGTTTTTTTAGAGAAGAAAAAAATTCTTGTCAAAATTCCATAGTACAGTGACCTGTACCTGCTTAGCTATATGTACCCATGGGGTATTTAACCCTAATAAAGATGTAATGGCTTGTCTTCAAAGGCATATAAAGAGAAATCAGTCTTAATGCTTTCTTGGTATGAAGTTCTCTTTTGTATCAAACAGTTGAGATCACTATAATCAAATGGTGTTACTTCCTCAGGAGGGAGGTTCTGACAGCAAGTGATTACACATGTGTAGTTTCTAATGGCTGCTACATCTTTGTTTCTAAGCATCAAAAATAACATCATTTTCTGAGAAATGAAGGGAGATGAATATCTGCTGAATGTTTAATGAGACACTCAGCTGCATGCTTTCTCATGCAATCACATCCTTCTTGCATCAGTGATGAGAGGTATGAGTTTAGCCCAACAATCAGGAAGTTTTATTCCATTTTTTACAGATAAAGATAGCAATGTTAACTGACTTGCCCCAAGCTGAAGAGCTAGCACAAAAGGGCTGGGATTTGAAGCCAGGTCTGGTTAGCTTCAAACAATGCATTCACTTCCCAAACAGACCAATGCAATGAGCTCAGATATACTTTCCTGTCTCTGGTGACTGTCCTAGGAATGCCATCCTCCTCTTACTACCGTAAGTGCAGGCCCTAAAGGCAGGAAAGAGTTCAAAAAATCACTGACTCAGGCACCAAGAGATACTAGGTCCAGCCCAAATTCTGCTTTTTCCTGTAAAATGTGGGGCAAGTCACTTTATCTGTTCTCCATTTCCTTTTTTGCAAAATAAGGAGTTTGGAGTAGACACCTGATCTCTAAGGTTTTTTTTGTTGTTGTTTTTTTAACTCTAGGAATTATGAATATCTGAATTAAACTCAATCAAATCCTGTCCTTGCTCTGGTACTGACAGTTTTATGGAATTCCTTAGCAGGGGGAGGCCAAGCACATCCAGTGGAGCTACACCAGGCCTAGAGCAGATTCTTTCAGGGGTGAGACAGAGGCAGTGTGTAGAATAAAACTCCGCCCATTTCATGGCTCTGACATCTGACATTCTTTTCAAATGACCAATAGTTGCTCCTCTGCTATTGGTCTTATTATAGCTTCCCCATTCCACTTTCAGTTATGTGTAAATCTAAACTAGGTGGGGTTCTTGGCTACTTTCAGGCTTTGTTTACTGGTAGCCAGCTGGCATGATGACAGTCCTCTATAATAGTCTAAGAGTAGAGGTGTATGTGAAGAGTAGACATGGTAAGAGTCAGGGGTGCTGGGGTATCAGAGCCTGGGTGTTTAGAGTGAGAGCTTCAGGGTTCAAACAGCAAAAAGAGGTAGGCCAAAGGGGTTGGTGGGGTGAAGGAATGATCAAGAACACTGAATGGTGTTTATGTGGGCATACTGGAAGCACACTGGCATGCCTTCTGGGGAGGCAGAAGTAGGGCCTAGGGGAGTTTTATGCAGCACACAGGGGAAAGCATTCCAGCCATCAGATGGTAGGGTTTGAGGCTTAGAAAGATGACAGAGCCTAGGTGGTGGTTTTGGAGAAGTGTGGGGACTGGGAGATACTGGACTCCTCTGTCCTATCTTTTCCCTCCAGATCTATTTCTATTGTTTGCTTTCTCCCTCTGAATGTTGTCTTCTCATTTCTTTCTGTCTGTTGTTTAGTTGGTCATATAATGAAACTGGTGTATATTAGCTTAAACAGTAAGCACAAAGGTAAGTCATATGTACCCCTTCCTTACTTAAAAAAATTCTTTGAAGGGCTGGGAAGGTGGCTCAGTGGTAGAGTGCTTGCTTTGCATGCATGAGGCCCTGGGTTCGATTCCTCAGCACCACATAAGCAGAAAAAGCCAGAAGTGGCACTGTGGCTCAAGCAGTAGAGTGCTAACCTTGAGCGGAAGAGCTGAGGGACAGCGTCCAGGCCCAGAGTTCAGGCCCCACACCGACAAAAAAAAAAAAAAAGTTGAAGAGATGTTTTTTCTTCTTCTTTTCAGCCAATCCTGGGGCTAAAACTCTGGGCCTGAGCTTTTGTAATAAAGGCTAGCACTCTATCACTTGAACACAGCTCTACTTGGCTTTCTGTGGTTAACTGGAGATGAGTCTCTTGGACTCTCTTGCCCAGAATGCTTTGAATCATCATCCTCAGATCTCAGCCTCCTGAGTAGTTTAGTATTATATGCATAAACCACTGGTTTCTGGATGAAATAGTTTGGCTAGGATGCCCTGGCTAGTCTCAAACTCTTGGGCTTAAGTGGTTCTCCTGCTTCAGCCTTCTGAGTAGCCACAACTACCACAGGCATAAGCCACTGTAGCTGTCTCCTTTACTTACATGTGAGAGTTGACTACTGACCTCTTTTTTTTTTTCTTTTTCTTTTTTTTTTTTTTTTGTCGGTCGTGGGGCTTGAACTCTGGGCCTGGGCGCTGTCCCTCAGCTCTTCACCTCAAGGCGAGCGCTCTACCACTTGAGCTACTGGTGGTTTATTGGAGATAGGAGTCTCAACGGTGGTTTTCTGGTGGTTTATTGGAGATAGGAGTCTCACGGTCTTTCCTGCCCGGGCTGGCTTTGAGCCGCGATCCTCAGATCTCAGCCTCCTGAGTAGCTAGGATTACAGGCATGAGCCACCAGCGCCTGGCTTTTTTTTTTCTTTTTTTCTGATGCTGGTCCAGGGGCTTGAACTTAAGAGCCTAGGCACTGATCCTGGGCTTTTTGCTTTTTGCTCAAGGCTAGAGTTCTAACACTTGGGTCACAGCTCCACTTCTGGGTTTTCTTTTTGGCAGTTAATTGGAGATAAGTGTGTCACAGACTTTCCTGCCCAGGCTGGCTCTGCAATTCTCAAATCTCAGCCTAGAGTGGGTATGATTATAGGCATGAGCCACCATTGCCTGGCTCCACTGAACATTTTTAATTTCTCACTTCTTATGTAATATGTCAAAAAGTCACAAAAAAATAACACTTCTTAAAGTATTTTTATCTGTATGTCATCTTAACTTTGTTCTATATGTACAAAGCTTTTGATAGGAGGTGAAGAAGTCTCCCATTCTAAATCACTGAAGCCATGATTTATACATTTCCCATCCCCTTTCCTAATCTAACATAGTACTTCACACATAGCTAGAGTTAAATGAATAAGAATTTTGGGTTCCTTCAATTATTACTGTAATTTTATAGTCATAATCTGCTACAGGCCTAAATTCACTAGCTTTGCTTTTTTTTTTTTTTTTTTTAATTTTGTTTCTTGCCAGTCCTGGGGCTTGAACTCAAGGCCTGGGCACTGTCCCTGAGCTCTTTTTGCTCAAGATTAGTACTCTACTAATTGAGCCACAGCACCACTTCTGGCTTTTTCTGTTTATGTGTTACTGAGGAATCGAACTCAGGGCTTCATGCATGCTAGGCAAGCACTCTACCACTAAGCCACATTCCCAGCCCCCAATTCACTAGTTTTTAATCAATCCTTTTAATAAGAACTGAAAGCATGTAGCTTACCTAAAAAGTTTTGAACAAGGCTGATGGTTATGGATTTCTGTAAAAAGAAAGGAAAACACTTCAGTTAATCATGTGAGACACAGACAACCATAAAATAGCTTAGGATTATTTTTTTTTTTGGTCAGTCTTGGGGCTTGAACTCTGGGCCTGGGCGCTGTCCCTAAGCTCTCTTCAGCTCAAGGCTAACACTCTACCACTTGAGCCACAGTGCCACTTCTGGCTTTTTCTGTTTATGTTGTGCTGAGGAATCAAACCTAGGGCCTCATGCATTTGAGGCAAGCACTACACCACTGAGCTACCTGCCCAGCCCAGATTTTTTTTTTTTTTTTGATTGGTCATGGGTCTTGAACTCTGGGCCTGGGCACTGTCCCTCAGCTCTTCAGCTCCAGGCTAGCACACTCTACCACTTGAGCCACAGCACCACTTCCGGCTTTTTTCTTTTTTCTTATGTGGTGCTGAGGAATTGAACCCAGGGCCTCTGGCATGCAAGGCAAGTGCTCTACCACTGAGTTACCTTTCCACTCCCAGATTTTTTGTTTTTAAACAAAATCTTTGATAATGAAGACAGTCTTCCATCAAACCAGAAGCAAAGGCAGTATGGTGTGCCTGCTCAACAGTTACACCAGGGACACAAGATAGAACAAGCAGACTGGAGAACAAGAGTTCTGCTCTGTTTGCCCATGTGTGATGGGCACACAGTTGAAGGTCTTTCAGGAACATGCAGCTATTGTGTGTCTTATTCAATCTTACCAATTTCAGCAACTCATCACAGGAAAAAGTAAACACTGATTGGAAGTATTTAATCAAGTGGCATAAAAGCTATAAGGGTGCTGGTGGCTCATGCCTGTAATCCTAGCTACACAGGAGGTTGTGATCTGAGGATGGTGGTTCAAAGCCAACGCAGGCAGGAAAGTACATGAGACTCTTATCCCCAATTAACCACCAGAAAATTGGAAGTGGGGCTGTGGCTCAAAGTGGTAAGCACTAACGTTGAGCAAAAGACCTCAGGGTCAGTGCTTGGTACCCAGGCTCTGAGTTCAGGCCCCATGTCTGAAAAAAATACCCAAAAAGTTGTAAATACAACTTAGGGAGAAAAGGGTCGGGCTGGGATGTAGCTCAGTGGCAAAGCGCTTGCCTAGCAAGTGCAACGTCCTGGGTTCGATCCCCAGTACCAAAAAAAAAAAAAAAAAAGAAAAGACAAAAAAATACATTTAAAATAAAACCCAAACAAACAAACAAACAAAAAAAAAAAAAGCCGGGCGCTGGTGGCTCACGCCTGTAATCCTAGCTACTCAGGAGGCTGAGATCTGAGGATCGCAGTTCAAAGCCAGCCTGGGCAGGAGAGACCGTGAGACTCCTATCTCCAATAAACCACCAGAAAACCGGAAGTGGCGCTGTAGCTCAAGTTGTAAAGTGCTCGCCTTGAGCTGAAGAGCTGAGGGACAGCGCCCAGGCCTAGAGTTCAAGTCCCACGACCGACAAAAAAAAAAAAAAAAGGGTCTTTTTTTTTTTTTTTTTTTTTTTTGTCAGTCATGGGGCCTGAGCTCTGGGCCTGGGCGCTGCTCCTCAGCTCTTCAGCTCAAGGCTAGCATTCTACCACTTGAACCACAGCGCCACTTCTGGCTTTTTCTGCTTATGTGGTGCTGAGGAATCAAACCCAGGGCCTCATGCACACAAGGCAAGCACTCTACCACTGAGCCACCTTCCCAGCCAGAGAAAAGGGTCTTAAGCACCTACCATTCATAACTAGCTGACAAGTTGGGCCAGATGATTTGAAGGAGAAGGAATTCTTTTTTTTTGTTTGTTTTTTGTTTTTGTCGGTCGTGGGGCTTGAACTCTGGGCCTGGGCGCTGTCCCTCAGCTCTTCAGCTCAAGGCGAGCGCTCTACCACTTGAGCTACAGCGCCACTTCCGGTTTTCTGGTGGTTTTATTGGAGATAGGAGTCTCACGGTCTCTCCTGCCAGGGCTGGCTTTGAACCGCGATCCTCAGATCTCAGCCTCCTGAGTAGCTAGGATTACAGGCGTGAGCCACCAGCGCCCGGCTGAGAAGGAATTCTTTAAGTCTATTAACCCTTGCAAAGATGGTGAATACTGAAGGAGACAGTCATTTATAAGGCAGATCCTAAGAACTTCTGAAATGAACAATTCCTTCAAGTTCATTAGAGGATCTAGGGTTTGAACTGTTTTTATAAAGAAGAGATAAGTTGACCATTCAATTCTATTTATCACATTCTCCTAGGGAGCAACTTATCACCTGCTGTTTAAAAATCCATAGCCTCTGGGCTGGGAATGTGGCTTGGTGGTAGAGTGTTTGCCTACCATGCATGAAACCTTAGGTTCAATTCTTTAGTACCACATAAACAGAAAATCACATAAACATAAACCAGAAGTGGTGGGGTGGCTCAAGAAGTAGAATGCTAGCCTTGAGCAAAAGAAGTTCAGGGACAGTGCCCAGACCTTGAGTTCAAGCCCCAGGACTGGCAAAAAAAAAAAAAAAAAAAAAAAAAAAAAATCCATAGCCTCAGAGTTCCAGGGTGTAGTTTTACGTTAATTAAAACAAAACTACTACAAACTCGGGTACCAGTGATTTACATTATATCACCAACACATACATACATACATAACTTCTATAGGAAAGAAGAATTCATTTGCCTAGCTATAGAGCTGATATAGTGATGAAAGTGAAGACAACTCCAGAAGTATTTCCTTCTTTCGGGGCTAAAAATGACAGGGTACATCATTTTTTTTTTTTTTTTGCCGGTCATGGGGCCTGAACTCTGGGTCTGGGCGCTGTCCCTCAGCTCTTCAGCTCAAGGCTAGTGCTCTACCATTGGAGCCACAGCGCCACTTCCGGCTTTTTCTGTTTATGTGGTGCTGAGGAATCGAACCCAGGGCCTCATGCTTGCAAGGCATGCACTCTACCACTGAGCTACCTTCCCAGCCCAGAGTACATCATTATACGTTACTTCAGAGACAGTCATTAGAATGTGGAAGGTCAGTAGTAAAAATATTACTTATAGCCGGGTGCTGTTGGCTCAGTCCTATAATCCTAGCTACTCAGGAAGCCGAGATCTAAGATGGCAGTTCAAAGCCAGCCCAGACTTCACTGCTCGTGAGACTCATCTCCAATTAACCACCAAAACACTGAAAGTGGGAAAAAATAATTTTTAAAGTGGGAAAAAATAATTTTTAAAAATGTATTCATAAAGAGACAAGGGTGGGCTGCTGTCTCTTTGCATCAGGTGAAAAAAAAGTATACATATTACTTGTACTAAAAAGATTATCCAAACTGGGCACTGGTGTCTCACGCCTGTAATCATAGCTACTCAGGAAGCTGAGATCTGAGGATTATGGTTCAAAGGCAGCCTGGGCAGAAAAGTCCGTGAGACTCTGGTGGCCAATAAACCACTAGAAAACCGGAAGTGGCGCTGTGGCTCAAGAAGTAGAGCACTTGCCTTGAGCTGAAGAGGGCAGGGACATTGCCCAGGCCCAGAGTTCAAGGCCCAATGACTAACAAAAGAAAAAAAAAGATTATCCAGTTCAGGGAAAAGAAAAAACTAATCTCTTTTAAGATTATTTTGTTAGCTGGGTGCTGGTAGCTCACATCCATAATCCTAGCTACTCAGGAGGCTGAGATTTGAGGATTGTAGTTCAAAGCCAGCCTAGGGGAGAAAAAAAAAATTGATGAGATTCTTCCCCCCTCTCCCCACCCGGGTCAGTCGTGGGGTCTGAACTCTGGTTCTGGGCACTGTCCCTCAGCTCTTCAGCTCAAGGCAAGCACTCTACCACTTGAGCCACAGCACCACTTCCAGTTTTCTGGTGGTTAATTGGAGATAAGAGTCTCATGGACTTTCCTTGCCCAGGCTGACTTTGAACCATGATCCTCCTGGGAGAGCTGAGTATTGCCTCTCTTTCCCTCCCTTCATTCTTTCTAGTAATTGTTACTGTTGTCACCTCATTACCTGAGGATACTATTCTCTCCCTACCTACCACGCTTAGAACTAAAAGTGGACAGCTCTAATTTAAATGAGTAGGCACAGATTTTTAAATTAACTTATATTTTAAAAAGAAAAGATGTCTGGCTGGATTCTGGTGGCTCATTCCTGTAATCCTAGCTACTAAGGAGGCTGAGATCTGAGGATCATGGCTCAAAGCCAGCCCCGGCAGGAAAGTCCATGAGACTCTTATCTCCAATAGGTTTATTCCAGAAAACTGGACGTGGCGCTGTGGCTCAAGTGGTAGAGTGTTCGCCTTGAGCTGAAGAGCTCAGGGACAGTGCCCAGGCCTAGAGTTCAAGACCCATGACCAACAACAACAACAACAACAACAACAACAAAAGACATAAATAAATATGGCTGGGGGTGTGGTTCAGTTGTAGAGTACTTACCTCTCACATGTATAAGGCCTTGGGGTTTGATCCCTAGCTCTGCAAAGATAGCTAGATAGCCAACCAGAATAGTCATAAGAAAGAAATACAATTTTGAAAATCAAGATGTAAATAGTAAGTAACTACCCAGATATCCTGTGAAATGAAATTCTCTGATTTAGGATTTTAAAGAGTTATGTAAATCAAAACCACTTCAATATGACCTGAATTAAAGGTGAATTATACTCTATACACAAAACAAATCCTTACTCAGCAGGGCAGAACTGTGTGAGGTCAAAGTTTGGTCTTGACTTTTTTTTTTTGGTCAGTCATGGGGCTTGAACTCTGGGCCTGGGTGCTGTCCCTGTGCTCTTCAGCTTAAAGCAAGTGTTCACCACTTTAAGCCACAGCACCACTTCTGGTTTTCTGGTGGTTAATTGGAGATAAGAGTCTCACAGACTTTCCTGCCCAGGCTAGCTTTGAACACGGAGCCTCAGATCTCAGCCTCCTGAGTAGATAGGATTACAGGTGTGAGCCACTGGCACCCAGCAGGTCTTGACTCTTTTGGAGAACCTTCAGTCATTTATCCCTCAATTCTTTATCCTTGTCCTCCAGTTTATTTACCTGAAGGGTATCAAAACTGATGACTTGGTCACAGTGTGATCTAACCTGCCAGCAGTATTTCAAACCACACACCATTCACTTTCACACATCTTGAGCCTTAGTCACACAGAAATAGGCCAGGTATCATCTATGTTTTATGCCTGATTTGCTCTGCACTTCCCTGAATGTGCAGCCCTCTGGCCCTGCCAAGTCCTTTGCAGTTTCTCCACTAGGTTTTTCTCGCAGCATCAGATATTTAATAAGACTTGTTTCTCTTTTTTTTTTTTTTTTTTGCCGGTTGTGGGGCCTGAACTCTGGGCCTTTGACTGTCCTCAGCATTTCAGCTCAAGGCTAGTGCTCTACCACTTGAGCCACAGCACTACTTCTGGCTTTTTCTGCTTATGTGGAGCTGAGGAATTGAACCCAGAGCCTCATGCACACAAGGCAAGCGCTCTACCATTGAGCCACCTTCCCAGCCCCGAGACTTGTTTCTCTTACAGCACTCATCTTGCACTGTCTGGTGGTATTTCTGTACAGTTGCTTTATTTTTCCCATAGTTTCAAAATGCAGGGATAGATCTGGATACTCCTTTGTTGGCCATGCCTCAGTCATGGAAGTTCTGCAATAGATGTTTGCTACATAAATAAATAAAACACCCTTTGCTTAGTCCTGCATATCAAGATGTGCTATTTGGTATTTTGCTCAAAATGTACCTAAAAGCATCTACATCAATAAACACCCTTTCCTCCTCCCCAGTCACATGCTCCAAAATGACTGACTTTTAGACTCAGAAGGCTGTGTAGATTCAGCAAGCATCTTTGGTATGACCATCTTTGTCAGATCCCTCTAGGAAGAATCGGCACAAGGCATCCATTCATTATAATATAGAGTGATACTAGCAATGATGAGAGCCTAAACTACAAACTTCAGGTTCACTGTGGTTTTGAAGAGACTACCGAATGGTCACATAGTGATTCAGTAAAAATCAGATCAATTACTGGATAGGGACAGCTGCACAGAAGAACCACACATACAGCTATGCACTGACACAAAACATATCACTTATCAGCACAAATAAACTTGTTAGCATCCATTTAATATTTTAGTTAAAATTAATTATGAGCCAAAGAGCAAAATAAATGACAAGTATATATACAAGAAGTATATTTCGGGCTGGGAAGGTGGCTCAGTGGTAGAGCGCTTGCCTTGCATGCTTGAGGCCCTGGGTTCGATTCCTCAGCACCCATAAGCAAAAAAAAAAAAAAAAAAAAAGCCGGAAGTGGTGCTGTGGTTCAAGTGGTAGAGTGCTAGCCTTGAGCTGAAGAGCTGAGGGGCAGCGCCCAGGCCCAGAGTTCAGGCCCACAACTGGACCCAAATTTAAAAAAAAAAAAAAGTATATTTCTATTATCATGGGAGAAGACAAACTGTAAAGTAGATATACGTAATCCTTTTTTTTTTTTTTTTTTTTTTTGGGTCCAGTCGTGGGGCCTGAACTCTGGACCTGGGCGCTGTCCCTCAGCTCTTCAGCTCAAGGCTAGCGCTCTACCACTTGAGCCACAGCACCACGTCCGGCTTTTTTTCTTTTTGCTTATGTGGTGCTGGGGAATCGAAGCCAGGGCCTCATGCATGCAAGGCAAGTACTCTACCACTGAGCCACCTTCCCAGCCCCGATATACGTAATTTTTTACCACTTTGGGGGTGCTTTTTTCCCCCAGAATTCATCATAACTTTGATTTTTTTTTAATGGGCTGTTTTTAATGCAGGGGCTTTTCTTCTCTAGAAATGCAATTCTTAGCAGGAAAAAAATCCACATAAAAACAGAAAACCCTACAAAAAATTTTTAAAAAAGGGCAGCAAAGGGTAGTTTTCACCTGGTGTCTTATTTAAGTTTTTTAAGTTAAGAAAAAGCTGGTGACATATGTGGTTTTGTGCAAAAATAAATGAATGGCAATAGATTTTTAAAAATCTTATTATGGGGCTGGGAAGGTGGCTCAGAGGTAGAGTGCTTGCCTTGCATGCATGAGGCCCTGCGTTAGATTCCTCAGCACCACATAAGCAAAAAGAAAAAAAAAAGCCGGAAGTGGTGCTGTGGCTCAAGTGATAGAGCACTAGCCTTAAGCTGTAGAGCTGAGGGACAGCGCCCAGGCCCAGAGTTCAGGCCCCATAACCGGACCCCCCCCAAAAAAAAAAAATCTAATTATGTACTTCTGTGTAAAAAAAAAAGTCTGTATAACATTTCCCTTAACTATGTATTATTTTACTTGTGAGTTTTTTACTGAATTAATCTGGAATGTATGAGCCCTGGATTTGCTACAGAGTGAGAAGTTATTTTATTATTTTTATTTTCAATTTTGGAAATTCTGCAGAAGCATGCTTGTATGTATATTTCAGAACCTTTTTAAAATGTAAAAGCTGTACATTTCTGGGAAGTTCTGAATTACTTTTGTTTCCTTTTTCCTTCCAGCATTTTGCAGTGAGCATCTTTTATATACAGCAAACAATTTGAAAGAATACAAAAACATGTGAAGTTCATTAAAACTAAAACACTACAGTACAGAGCTGGTACAGTACATTAAGACTTTGATAAAAGAAACAATAATAAAAGGCCTCCATTTAAAATGTCATTCATATATACCTTGTGGATGAGAGCTACATACTTCTACACTTTTTTAGAGGAATAAATTATTGAATTATGAAAAAAAAAAAGAAGTGTATTTCTAAGGTCAATGAGAAATTTACTCACCAATTACTTGCAGAAATTCTGTGTTGCTGATTTGTGAGTCACTGATGCTAAAAGTTTCCTCTTGCCTTACCTCGCCCAGCAAAAAGCCTTCCTAAAAGTAAAAGAAAACAATTGCAGGCTAAATATAAAGATATTTTTACTAAAATTAAGAGGGATTAAGGACATTATTTTATAATAATTTTAAAAACAGCCCAAATAAGCTTAGCATATAAATACTATTTTTAAACCAATAAATAAAGCAATGAGGTATCTCTACTAATTAGAATGTTTGGAGAAAAAAGGATTTCATAAGAAAACAAATATTATTTTAATCCTGTCAAGGCCTTCCTGTTTTGAGTGAATTCATTTCTTAAATCTTATTAAGCTTCATAAGCAATGTCAAAAAAAGCTCAGGAAGCAGAATATCCCAAGGTTGTTTCTTAAAACAGCATGTAATTTATTTCATTCTATTAAAAACCCTACTAAAGGCTGGGAAGGTGGCTCAGTGGTAGAGTGCTTGTATGCATGAGGCTATAGCTCAAGTGGTAGAGCGCTAGCCTTGAGCTGAAGAGCTGAGGGACAGTGCCCAGGCACAGAGTTCAGGCCTCACAACCCACCAAAAAAAAAAAAAAAAACTTACTAATCATGAAAGGATAAAAAAGTCAACACAAGCCGGGCGCTGGTGGCTCACGCCTGTAATCCTAGCTACTCAGGAGGCTGAGATCTGAGGATCGCGGTTCAAAGCCAGCCCGGGCAAGAAAGACCGTGAGACTCCTATCTCCAATAAACCACCAGAAAACCAGAAGTGGCGCTGTAGCTCAAGTGGTAGAGCGCTCGCCTTGAGCTGAAGAGCTGAGGGACAACGCCCAGGCCCAGAGTTCAAGCCCCACGACCGACAAAAAAAAAAAAAAAAAAAGTCAACACAATACAAGTACTCTTAGGCTGGCATAGGGAATGATTTCAGCAAGTCATTCATTCCTCTTTGTAGAAGTCAGGCAGATGTCAGTGGTTCAAGGCTCGAAGCAACCTGTACAGGCAAATCCACTAGATTCTTATCTCCATTTAACCAACAAAAAGCCAGAAGTGAAGGCGTGGTTCAGGTAGCAGAGTACTAGCCATGAGTGAAAAAGCTAAGCCGGAACAATCTCTGATTATAAGCCCTAGAACCAACACACACACACACACACACACACACACACACACACACACACACACACACACACACACACACACACACACACACACACACACACACACACACACACACACACACACACACACACACACACACACACACACACACACACACACACACACACACTTAGACATACAAATGAAGAAGCTGATTTATTACTTGTAACTCTGGAGAATCGCTATCATTAAATCAGTCTGCATTGGCCATTAGAAATGACAAAATAATGACATCTGCAGGGAACTGGATGGAGCTAGAAGAAATCATGTTGAGCAAGGTAAGCCAAGAGCAAAGAGACAAACGGTACATGGTCTCCCTGATAAGTGGATGTTAAATCCAAAATGTTAGGTGATATGACAAAATTAACAGGACTTAAGAAACAAAGAACTTCCACTCATCTGGTCAAACCACTACTAAATAACCCCATGCTGCTGATCACATGTATGGTATATATGTGTACACCGTTATATGTTATAGACCGTGATAAACAATTTGCTCCAGGAAAGTTAGAATGTGTTTATGACTTTAACTGAGCATCACTATCCCACAATACTGTGAAATTTGGGAAATTATGTAATCACTTAAACACAATTAAAAAAAAAAAAACACCAGAAAACTGGAAGCGGCGCTATGGCTCAAGTGGTAGAGCATGAGCCTTAAGCTGAATTGCTCAGGGACAGCTCCCAGGCCTAGAGTTCAAGCTCCATGACTGACAAAAAAAAAGAGAGAAAGATCTTTCATGCAATTGTTTCTAACATATTTATAAGATAATGTCTTTGTTGCTTTGTATGTCCCTCCACCACGGTATAACCCCTGCTTTCACTATATATGATGTTGGTATATGTGGAGGGGAAGGGAAAAAACAAATCGTTAAAACAGGGATATAGGAGGACCCACTGCAACACTGAGATGTACAAGTCATTATGTCGAAAAACGAACTTTACAACTTTGGTTGGGGGTGTGGGGGGAGGATGGGAAGGGATGGGAAGGGGAAACAAAGGAGGAGGCTACAATGCTTGATAAGAAATGTACTCATTAGGGCTGGGAAGGTGGCTCAGTGGTAGAGTGCTTGCCTTGCATGCATGAGGCCCTGGGTTCGATTCCTCAGCACCACATAAGCAGGAAAAAAAAAAAGCCAGAAGTGGCACTGTGGCTCAAGTGGTAGAGTGCTAGCCTTGAGCTGAAGGGCTGAGGGACAGTGCCCAGGCCCAGAGTTCAGGCCTCACGATCAGACCAAAAAAAAAAAGAAATGTACTCATTATCTTGCCCATGTAATTGTAACCCCTCTGTACAGTATTTTCATAATAAAAAAATACGTTTATAAAAAAAATCAGTCTGGCTGTAATGCTGGGACTCCTGAGGAAGAGGAGGAGATCCAGAGCTTCTGGCCCGCCCGAGCGAAGATTAATGAATGTGAAAAGAAAGAAGGAAGACTATGAAAGCCAAAGCAATCTTGTTTTTAGAAGATACGTTCAGTGAAAATTTTAACTGAAGCTAGAAATCTTGGACTTTGAGAGATGGAGAAACCTCTGAAGGAGCAGGAGACCTGAGAGAACATGGAGGTACAGTGGTGCCTATGGAAGGACCAGGCCTCGGTGGACTTTGTCTGAGGATGGACCCTGCCTGGGATGACTGCTTCTGGACATGAGTGGAAATTCATGACAATGGAAGCCAAGTATCAAAGTTAAGCAGAATCCATGGAAGAATCTGTATTCCTGCATCAAGAGGAGAGCTGCCTGACTATCATGAATACCTAATTTGGATTTAGGAGAGAATAAACAAACTTCTGTCAAGCCACTGATTTTTTATTTTTGTTCTGCAAATCACCGTTATTATCATTATTATCTTTTTATTAATTTTGTTTTAGTAGTCAAAACAATATAGCTTTCTAAAATAAAATTCAGTATATCATGAAAAACAAAATCAGTCTGGGGCTGGAAAGGTGGCTCAGTGGTAGAGCGCTTGCCTTGCATGCCTGAGGCCCTGGGTTCGATTCCCCAGCACCACATAAGCAAAAAGAAAAAAGCCGGAAGTGGCACTGTGTCTCAAGTGGTACAGCACTAGCCTTGAGCTGAAGAGCTGAGGGGCAGCACTCAGGCCCGAGTTCAGGCCCCACGACCTGACCCCCCCCAAAAAAATCAGTCTGCATTGTTCAGCAAATTACCTGTTGGAATACTTGCTGCTACTCAGCACAAGCTCGGCTGGATAGGGCACACCCTAATGCCAAAATAATATTCCTGTAGAGAACATACTAGTACTAATCCATCCTGGAATCTCTCCCCCTAGATACTTGCATGGTTGCTAATTGGAGATGGAGATGGAATCTCCAATCTGCCTGGGTTGGCTTAGAACTTCAACCCTCCAGATCTTAGCCTCTTAGGTAACTAGGACTACATATGTGAAGCAACAATACTTGGCTTTCCTTCCCTTATTTATGTCTTTATTCAAATGGTACATCAGAGAGGCTTTGGAAGGCCAACATATGGCAAAGTACATCTTCCGGGTTCTGTCCCCTTCATCTTGCCTTTCTTCTTAGGCTTCTCACTACCATATTACAGAATTATAGAAATAGATAGATGTCTACACCAGCTAAAATGTATGCTCAGAAAAGGTACTTTGTGCTTGTTTATTGCTGTATCTCTGTACCTAGCCCAGTACCACACACCCAACCAGATACTCAACAAACACTGGCTGAATAAATTTGCTGAAATAATGTTTTTCTATAAGATATTTCTCATTTCTAGGTTGATCCATCAAACCAGTTATAGAAACTTCCTAGTTTAAAAGATTTTCAGGGGGCTGGAAGGTGGCTCAGTGGTAGAGCGCTTGCCTTGCATGCATGAGGCCCTGGGTTCGATTCCTCAGCACCACATAAGCAAAAAGAAAAAAGCCGGAAGTGGCACTGTGGCTCAAGTGGTAGAGCGCTAGCCTTGAGCTGAAGAGCTGAGGGACAGCGCCCAGGCCCAGAGTTCAGGCCCCCATGACCGGACCCAAAAAAAGGAAAAGATTTTCAGTTAGAAGTATCAATCTATGAGGGGTGAGTGAAGACAGATGTTTTAAAACTTCACTCTTCTAAATTTGATTTGGGAAGGGGGAATGTCCTAAAACCCCCAATTATCACATTCAAAGCATGTCCCAAAATTGAGTAATATAGATTTCCTTTACAATAAAATTCTCTCAGACGCCAAAAAGTGTCTATGACAATCAGTTTGAGAAGCACCAATAAACTTGTCTTTTAAAAAAAGCTTTGTGGGCTGGGAAGGTGGCTCAGTGGTAGAGTGCTTGCGTTGCATGCCTAAGGCCCTGGGTTCGATTTCTCAGCACCACATAAACAAAAAGAAAAAAGCCAGAAGTGGCACTGTGGCTCAAGTGGTAGAGCGCTTGCCTTGAGCTGAGGAGCTGAGGGACATCGGCCAGGCCCAGAGTTCAGGCCTCATGACCGGACCCAAAAAAAAAAAAAAAGATTATGTTGTTTATTTGAAATTAAAATTTAATTCATCATTCACTATTTTCCTAGTAACCATAACAGACTTAAGTATGAGGTGAGATATCTCATCAGTGCAAATAATAATAAAAATAATAATAAAACCACTCTGAAGTATGTTTATCTACTGGTCTGAATTACCAAAGTCTGTTATTTTATAGGAGTAGGCAACCTACAGTGTGAGGCTAAATCCTGTCCAATGCCACTAATGTACAGCTTGCAAGATAAGTAAAATTTCTACATTTTTAAATGGCTGGAAAAAATAAAAATAGGAATAATACCTCATGAACTGTTAAAATTTGCATAAAGTTCAAATTTCAGAGTCTATAAGTAAACAATAGAACTCAGTCACCTTCATTCATATATTGTCTACCATACAGCTGTTTGCTCCATACAATAGCAGGGTTGAGTAGTTCCAACAGGGACCACAAGGCTTCCAAACCTTACACATTGTTACTATCTTTTACTACTTAGCCCTTTGCAGAAAGTTTGCTAGCCTTGTCTACAGACTGTGTAGTTTTATATTAATCTCTTGCCTAGTATAAACATGTATGTATTATAAAAATTAATTCTTGGTTTTTCAACTTTAAAAGAGAAATTAAGCCAGGTTGTGGTGGCTCACACTTATATTCCTAGCTACTCAGAAGGCTGAGATCTGAGGATCATGATTCAAAGCTAGTCCAGGCAGACAAATCCTAAAGACTCTTATATCCAATTAACTAACAAAAAGCCAGAAGTGGAGGTGTGGCTAAATGGTAGAGCACCAGAATTGAACAGAGAAGTGGGCGGAGTTCAAGCCCCAGTACCAGCACAAAAATAAACAAAGAAACAAATCAAGAATTATGTATCCAACATCCATAATTGTTACAAGGTTAATATAAACAGGCATGGTTATATAAAACACAATTGCAAGCTATAGGGATTGGGGGAAATTTCCATGAATTTAGCATTATGCCTAGAACATGAGACATTAAAGGCATAGCTCTTAAGTTAATAATAATCTAAACAAACCAGGCACCGATGGCTCACACCTGTAATCCTAGCTATTCAGGAGGCTGAGATCTGAGGATAGCAATTCAAAGGCCAGCCTGGCCAGGAAAGACATCTCCAATTAACCACCAGAAAACTGGAAATGGAGCTGTGCCTCTAAGTGTCTGTAGAGGGCTAGCTTTGAGCAAAAAGAGCTCAGGGATGACGCTAGGATCTGAGTCCAAGCCCTAGGGCAGACAAATAATAATATTAACAATAATATCATCAGCCAAATAATATGGCTATCATCATCATCGCTCGATGATGATGATAAATAATATGGTCATCTTACCACAGTTTGTAAGAAAACAATTCACTTTTCAACAGGTAGGTTCTTATTCTTACCATAGTCCTGCCCTAAACATAAACTATGATACGAAGGTTTTGCACCTAATACAAAGTGAAAAAGTATCACTGAACCCATATTCAGTAGTCTATGGACAGGAGGAGTATCACAAACCATCTACATTAATAAATGGCTGGCTACAATACCGAAGCCCAGAGTTGCCTTTGGGAAAAAACCTACACTGTATACATTCCTAGCAATTTCTACCATCAACACTGAAGGGATGAAAAGCATTACAACCATTAAATTTGCTAATGAAATCACTCGTGAAATCAGTTATCAATTAATGGAAGCTAAGACTGCTGACATCAAACTCAATTCAGTTCTCCCTTCTGCAGCCTAATTTTGCTTTGTAATGACAATCACACACACGTGCACACGCACACTTATTTAATGAACACGAATCATTCCCTATTAGCATCACTTAAAATAATCTTGCAATTTGAAAGCACCCTGTAGCGATGCCCACCAAATTCAGGACCGCCTTCTCCACTTCCATAAGGAATTTCCAACCAAACGCCAGTGACATGAAAAGGCAATTCGTAAAATGAAAGATCCTGAAACAGCTTTTCTTCTTCCCCTGGGAGTTCCAAAGCCTAAGCGTTTCTCCTTGGTACGCAGAGCTGTCACTTCCCTATTTCACCTAGACCTTAGAACATTCTCTGAGGAACTAAATATGCAACTTCCTCAAGGAAACGCAAACGGACCCTGCACCTCACACACCTATTTACATTCTCATTTTCCATCAGGGCGAAGAACACACTAGTATGCACAGTGACAGCCTGGTTTCCCCCACCGCACGCCAGGACAACGGGCGAGGCCGGCGGGCGGGGCTGGTGCTTCCACTACACTCAAAGCCCGGCCCCTCGGCCCCGTCCGGACCCCGGGCGGGCGCCCCTCGAAGGTCCGGAAGCCTGACTCTCAGGGAGGGGCCGGCGCTGTTTCCGCCGGGCGACCACTGACACTGCCGGGGGCCGGGCGGGGCAGGCTGGCTGCTCCCGGAGCAGCGAGCCCGGGACAGCCGGCGGCGGAAGACGCCGAGAGGCCCACCGGGGACCCGGGAGCCGGCCGGGGGCGGGAGCCGCCGGGGTCACCGGCTCGTCGGGCCCGCCCCGAGCCCGGGGGCAGAGCAGCGAGCTGTCCCGGGCTGGCCGCGGACGCTGGTCCAAAGTGGAGGCTGAAGGCCTCTACGGCCGCGGCAGGGGGCCCGGCACCTACGTGGTCTGCGTTGCTGTTGGCGCTGTGGAAACACACAGCGCTGAAGGTGTAGCCCGAAATGGAAGCCGCCATGATGGAAAGCTCCAATTCCCCCATCATGCCCCGCGCGGGACGCACGGCCTTCCGGCCGCCCCGCCGCCGGGCATTGTGGGAAATGGAGTCCGCGGACGGAAGGAGGCGGGGCTGTGTCCAGAGCCCCGGGCGGGCTGGGGCCTGGGTCCGCTCCGCGGCGCTCCCCCCTCCTCCCTCTCCCTCCCATCCCGGGCCCGCACAGCCTTGGGCTTCCTACCGCCTAGTCCCTCCCCGCACAGTCTGAGACCACAACTTCTTTCTACATGTTTTGATCCTCCCCAGCTTGTCCCTTTGGGGAACGGAACGGTTAGAGTTAAAGGCCGCACACTTAGGAGGTTTTGAGTCCCAGGTCTTGTGTGGAGGCGGGGAGGATAGGAAATGCCGCTCCTTTATCCATTTCTCCCTACTACTTCATCATGTAATTCTAAAGTAAGTCATTGCTAAAACTTAAAAAAAAAAAAAAAAAAAAGCAAGCTAGCGTTTGCCAAGGACCATGGAGAGGAGGTTGGCTGGAGCTCTGGTGGTGGAATTGCAGTCAGCTGCTTCCTCCACGGTGTGGCTGTTCCTTGCCTTCCCCAGCAGACGTCCACCTGAGTGCACTCCCTAATCAGCGTCCTCCAAGCTCAGTCTCAGACTCAGCCTCTGCTTGTCTGGCACACAATTTTTGACGACCTCAGATTTTTATTTAGTGCCACCTTTGGTCACTCAAACCAAAATCACCACCCTCCTCCACACTCTTAATATTACTTCCTTGCTTTACTTTCCCTCCGTCACCATCTGCATCATCTCTGTTTTATTCATTTATCCTGTCTATTGGCTTTTTTTCCGGAATTTTTGCAAGTCTGATTTGCTTACCAATGTATCTCCATCATCTGGAAAAATGCCAGGCATGTAGACATTGCCCAATACATAGTTGGGGAGAAAATGTTGTATGAAAAGGTAGGAGAGTCCCAGGAAAGATGGCATTGTCCATCAACAGGTTGCTGTAGGGGAATGGAGACAGAAGAAACTGATAAAACATGTAAGCTTGGAGCCAAGCGCCAGTGGCTCACGCCTGTAATCCTAGCTACTCAGGAGGCTGATATCTGAGGATCACGGTTCAAAGCCAGCTCAAGCAGAAAAGTCCGTGAGACTCTGATCTCCAATAAAGCACTAGAAAACTGGAAGTGGTGCTGTGGCTCAAGAGGTAGAGGGCTCACCTTGAGCTGAAGAGCACAGGGACAGCGCCCAAGCCCAGAGTTCAAGCCCCACGACTGACAAAAAAAACAAACATGTAAGCTTGGTAATAAGGAAATATCTTGGCTATCCAGTCAAAAAACAGTTGGAGACACAGAAGATAAAGAAGAAAAAGTGAGCAGATGTTTTGGCAACCTTGGAGGAAGGGAGTAAGAGGATGGGGAGAGAGCAATAGCTGTAGTGAGATTATAAACTTCAGGTAAAGAGAACCAGGATGAATTTTTTAGGATTTAGTAGTGTGTGTTTCATGCCCTCATAATTGCTCTTAACTGACTTCCCCATGCAAACCTTCAGCAACACATTGTAATGATAGATCATGTCTGGGCTGGGATGTAGCTCAGTGGCAAAGCGCTTGCCTAGCAAGTGCAACGTCCTGGGTTCGATTCCCAGTACCAAAAAAGAAAAGACAAAAAAAAAAAAAAAAGAATAAGAATGATAGAATCACATCTTACATGTAGTGGTTACTTGAAGGTCTTAAAGATTTCTTGATTTCCATTCTCAGCTCCAGCACTTACGATGTGATCTTGGACAACCTTTCAGTGCTGTGGTTTGGGTATCTGAAATATCCTGTGGCTGTCTTTAGGAGTAACTGAGAAAATAGGTTGGAAGTGTTCAAAACAGTTCCTAATGTGTTAAGCACATCAGATGATGGCCTGCTGATAATTAGCTGTCCTTTCAATTGTTATGAAGTATTTTGAAAGATGAGGAATGCATAGGCATTGATAAGAAAAGATTTCCAAATATATCAGTACTGTATTGTTAAATAAAGATGCTAAAAGCCAAGTATGTTAGTGCAAACCTGTAATCACAGATATTTGAGAGGTAAAAGTTGTAGGAGCACTAGTTTGAGGGTTTTGGAGCATTTTGGATTTGCAATTTTTGGATTAGGGATGGTCAATCTGTAATAAAAATGGTAGCTAAGGGCTGGGAAGTTGGCTCAATGGTAGAGCGCTTGCCTTGCATGCCTGAGGCCCTGGGTTCAATTCCTCAGCACCACATAAGAAAAAAGAAAAAAGCTGGAAGTGGTGCTGGGCTCAAGTGGTAGAGCGCTAGCCTTGAGCTGAAGAGCTGAGGGACAGCACCAAGGCCCAGAGTTCAGGTCTCATGACTGGACCCCCCCCCAAAAAAATGGTAGCTAACATTTCCTGAACCCTTTCATTCTCCATTCTAAGCTCTCTATACGTACAATAAATGAACTTAGGAAAGTTGTCAATGACAACTGACAGTAGATTAATTTAGAACCCACAAGCTGGATACTGATGGCTCATGACTGTAATCCTAGCCACTTAGGAGACTGAGATCTGAGGATTGTGGTTCAAAGCTAGATTAGGTGGTAAGGTCCATGAGACTATTATTTTCTATTAACCACCCAAAAGCTGGAAGTGGAGCTGTGGCTCAAGTGGTAGAGCATTAGCTTTGAGTGAAAAAGCCAAGGGATGGGCTGGGAAGATGGCCCAGTGGTAGAGCACTTGCCTTGCATGCCTGAGGCCCTGGGTTCAATTCCTCAGCACCACATAAGCAAAAAGAAAAAGCCGGAAGTGGCGCTGTGGCTCAAGTGGTAGAGAGCTAGCCTTGAGCTGAAGAGCTGAGGGACAGCGCCCAGGCCCAGAGTTCAGGCCCCACGACCAGACCCCCCAAAAAAAAAGAAGAAAAAGAAAAAGCCAAGGGACAACCCCCAGCCCAACAGTGATGCTAACTACTGCAAAGTCAAGAAAAGGAAAACCATGTATTTGACCCTGGAATTTGACAGTTGAGAAGTGCTTGAGAACTCTTGAAATTATACTTTCAGAACAGTTGTGGATCAACATGATGCCAATCAACAGGGATCGGAAAACAAAGGTGACAGGCAAGCTCCAGTGCAGTAAGTTTCCCTCCTGCCTCATTGTAAATGAATTGGTTAGGAGGAACTGTGTTCTGGGGCATACACTGCTTTTCTCTGCAATTTGCTTCAAAGAGCTTCTCCTTTCCTTACCAAGAATCTGTTGCCCTGGGTGATCTGAGGTGGTGGGCCACAGCCTTCAGAACTAAGCAGAGTAATCATGCCTGGAGCCAGGCAAGGAACTCTGTATAAACCATGGTTTTTTCCAAGGCTCCATACCAATAACTGTTTATAGCTTTCATCACACACAGCAAAAACCTCTTAAGTGCTGGCACAACACCAGGCAAAGATGGGCGTACCTTTCATGGGTGCTTCTTAATTAGAACCTAAAAGTTTTTTAAGACCCACTCAGTCACATTCAAGCTTTCTTTCTCTACCATCTAGAGAAGATCAAAACAACCATTCATCGAGGGCAGCACTAATTGGCTGTGGTATCCGGTAGTTTTATTGCTCTGTAATAAAGTTACTTACGCTCTTTCTTGAGTTCTTTAATCACTATGCACATGGATTTCCATCTGCCTTTTACTTTATTCTATCACCAGTGGTTTCCTGACGGTCTTGGAACACCATGTATAGGAGGAGATGTACATTCGGTTCTAATCAGGATTTCTGTGAGCTGGAAGGCAACTGTTGGTGCTGATGTCCTCTAGAGACTTGTAATTGGGCTTCTGTGTGGAGTCAACAGAAATGAAGCCTAGGAAACAGCTGTTGATTGGAAGGCAGCCATACTAGGTACATGTAAGATCCTTGCCTAGGACATTGGATCACAAATACTTCATTGCTACTATAGAAAATACCCTAAAGCTGGGTGTGGGTGGATCATACCTGTAATCTTAGCTACTCAAGAAGCTGAGATCTGAAGAATAGTGTTTGAAGCCAGCCAGGAAAAAAAGTCAGTGAGACCTACCTCCAATTCATCACAGAAAAAGCCAGAGGGGGAGGGGGGAGGCGGGGAAGGGAAGTGAAGGGTAAACAAAGGAGGAGGCTGCAATGCTTGGTAAGAAATGTATGCATTATCCTGCCCATGTAATTGTTGCCCCTCTGTACAGTATGTTCTCAAATAAAATAAAATACAATTAAAAAAAAAAAAAAAAAAAAAAAAGAAAAAGCCAGAAGTGGCACTGTGGTTCAAGTGATAGAGTGTTAGACTTGAGTAAAAAGGAGCTCAGACAGTCTCCAAGTCCAGAGTTTGAACTCCAGGACTGCCAAAAAAAAAAAAAAAAGAAAGAATGAAAAAAAGAAAAAGAAAAAAGAAAAGGAAAAGCCAGAAGTGGTGCTTTGGCTTAAAAGGTAGGGTACTAGCCTTGAGCAAAAGAAACTCAGGCCCTGAGTTCAAGCCCCATGACTGGCACCCTCACCACCCCCCCCCCCCAAAAAAAAAAAGTACCTCAGACTCTTGGCTCCTAAGATGTCTTGCATCATGCTATAGAACTACCAAAGTCAGACCAAGGGGCAAATGTCAGCTGCAGACACTACCCAGCTATCCTGTCACTGTGTCAGTCTTTCTGTCACAACATACTGATTTCTATGGCTAAGGTACGCTGTGTGTGCGTGTACACGTGTGTTGACAGGGTTTCATTTTCCTGAACATAGATAGGCTCCTCCGTCCGTGGTGCTATGTCAAATCAGAAGTGCTCAGATGCGTTTTTCTAGGTCGGTCCTGCCACGGGCTGTCAATCTAAGCTGATCTGCCCGCCAGGTAGAGCGGACAGGTGAGGACCTCCGCGTTGTGTGCCGGCGGCCTTGGCTTAGGCCATCTGTTTTCCGACATGCAATACTGTGGACTGTCACTTAACAACCGCAGTCCCCAAACAGGATCGTGCGGAGAGGAGTCAGAGACCTTGACGTTGGCGCGGGGCGGGAGGCCGACCCCGCACCGCACCGGAGGACATCCCCACCGCGGGTTCCAGCCCGCAGCCGGCCTGGTCTCGATCTCAGCCTGGAGCAGTGGAGAGGGGCCTCCCGACGCCTAGAGGAGCCCGGCCTGCAGTCCGCTCTAGCCCCGCCCCGTCTCTATGGCGGCCCCCGCGGTCCCTCAGAGCGCCGAGCGAGATGAGCGCGGACGCGGACGGCGGCGGCGTTGTGGCCGCCGCGAGGTCCCGACGGGACAGTCCCGTCGAGGGTGGCTTCGTCCCATCGGCGCTGGGGACCCGGGAGCAGTGAGTGTGGCGCGGGGGAGCGCCGGGGAGCGCACCGGGAGGGCGGCCCGGGCCTGGGCCCGAGACTGGGGGCGTGGCGGGAGGAAGGCCGGGGGCCGCTGCGGGGTCAGTGCGGGGTGTGCGCGGGAGGAACCGCTGGAGCCACCCGGTAACCGGCTTCCCCGGGGAGAGGGGGGAGGGCCGGGCTCCTAAGCTCGTGGGAGGCCTTGCGTGTGAGTCTTGAACCTGACCCGGCTGGGGAATGGGAGAGCGGCCGAGCTCGCGGATACGAGTCGGGGCTACGGTGGGAGGCCGAGGGAGAGCTTTGGGGTCCGGGAACTGGGAAAGCTGCGGCCTGGGGGCGACCTGCGGCGGACGATGGGGGCGTATGGGAGTGAAAAAAAAGTGATCTGACCCGAAACATGCATTACTCTCGGAAATAAATTAGACTTGGATACATGAGTGGGGAGAAGGACCAGGATGTTTTGGAGGGGTGATAGGAAGAGGGTTCTAGAAAGAGGAACTAGGAAAGCAGATGACGGCGGGGAGACTAACATCATCAGGAGGAAACTGAAGCAGAGGGCTAGAATACTGGGGGAGACAGAGAGACAGCATTGTGTTTGGCACTCAAGTCTGTTTTTACCTCCTCATCCCTCCCTCCCCCCAGATACTGGGGATTGGACCCCGGGGCCTTTTGCTTGCTAGGCAAACACTCCTTTTACTTGAGATATTCCCCTCACCCCCTAGAACTTTCGTTTATTTGTTAGCTGTAAAGGGGATTGAACAGGGCTTTGTGCTAGGTAAGGGCTTTTACTGTTGGTTTTTGAGATACTGTCTCATTAACTTTGCCAGGCTGACTCCAACTAGCTGGCTGTCCTCTTTGCCTTCTGCCCCTGAGTATCTGGATTATAGCTGTGTACCATCAGAGTTTATGCTTCAAGTCAGTTTTATCTTTGGTGGTCTTGTGAGCAATACTTTGTCTTCACATAAGATCCAATAAAGACTAAACTACTTTGTGCTTGTACAGTCAAGTTTGTTACTCATTTATTTACCTATTTTTGTGCTGGTGCTGAGGCTTCAACTCACTTTTTTTTTTTTTAATCGGTCATGGGGCTTGAACTCTGGGCCTGTGTGCTGTCCCTCAGCTCTTCATCTCAAGACTAGCGTTCTACCACTTGAGCTACAGCACCACTTCTCAACTCACATTTTAATTAGACCAATGTACAGCTTAAATATCTCCATTCCTTTTTCTTTGTAATTTTTTTTCCCCTTGGTCATGGGGCTTGAACTCAGGGCCTGAGCTCTGTCCCTGAGCTCTTTCACTCAAGGCTAGCCCTCTATCACTTTGAGGCATGACTCCATTTCTGGTTTTCTGGTGGTTTATTGAAGATAAGAGTCTCATGGACTTTCCTACCAGGGGCTGGCTTCCAACTGTGATCCTCAGATCTCAGCTTCCTGAGTAGCTAGCTAGGATTACAGGTGTGAGCTACTGGCACCTGGCTCTTTGTAATATTTTAAGAACAGAAATGCTTTAGGAGTATAGTATAAATTGAAATTGACGTCTAGAGATCATTGAAGTTTTTTTTTTTTTTTTTTTTTTTGTGCTCGTCTTGGTTACTAGACTACCATTTGAGCATTAGCTCCACTTCTGGCTTTTTAATGGTTATAATTGAAGATGAGTGTTAAGGACTTTTCCTGCCTGGGCTGGCTTCGAACCATGATTCTCAGATCTCAGACTCCTGAATAGATAGGATTACAATGTAAGCCACTGACACCTGGTTTACAAACAGGTTTTGAACTGGGCTTTGGGACTTAGACATCCTTGGACAGTTGTCTCTTTTGTGTTCTTTTAAAGCTAACATTTATGTAGCTTTTTTGGGGGGGAGGTCTGGTCATGGGGCCTGAACTCTGGGTCTGGGCACTGTCCCTCAGCTCTTCAGCTTAAGGCTAGCGCTCTACCACTTGAGCCACAGCACCACTTCCAGTTTTTTTCTTTTTGCTTATGTGGTGCTGAGGAATCGAACCCAGAGCCTCAGGCATGCAAGGCAAGCGCTCTACCACTGAGCCATCTTCCCAGCCCCTATGTAGCATTTTTTTTAATGTATCATATAATCTAGGTATTTTGCATGCAAAAACTTACTCTTTATTCTTTTAACCTAAGGATATTAAGAGATTGACCTTTATGTACTTATTGGTAACATTAAGAATGTTTTAAATAGCTCTGTAATGTATTGGAAACATCCCTTAGATTCAGTTAAATTCTAGAATCTTGCTTTGCTTTTCCATTTTTTACATAGTTGGGATGCTGTCTATGAGAAAGAACTTCAAATGTTCCAAGAATATGGAGATACAGGAGAAATCTGGTAAGTTAGAGATATGTATGTATGCATATATATGAGGTGGGGAGGGAGGAAAGGGAGAGTATGTGAGCAAGAAGTATTTGCATTTATACCAAAGTAAGCCTACCTAAGACTTGGGAACTCTGTGCTGAGTGTAGCTTAACTGGGTAGATTAGATTTAAAGTCTCTCTCTCCCTCCCTCTCCACACCCCCCCTTTCCCTTTCTCTCTTTCTTGGAGATAATATTCTCATGGGCTTTCCTGTCTGGGCTGGCTTCAACCCTTGATCCTCAGATCTAAGCCTCCGAGTAGCTAGGATTATAATCATGAGCCACCAGTTCCCAGCTTTTTAATGACCCAGATTTCATTTGATCAGAATTTTAGGAAATTACCTTTTTTTTTTTTTCTTTTTGCTGGTCACGGGACCTGAACTCAGGGCCTGGGTGCTGTCCTTCAGCTCTTCAGCTCAAGGCTAGCACTCTACCATTTGAGCCACAGTGCCACTTAACGGCTTTTTCTGCTTATGTGGTGCTGAGGAATCGAACCCAGGGCCTCATGCATGCAAGGCAAGCGCTCTACCACTGAGCTACCTTCCCAGCCCCCAAAATTACCTTTTTCTATTACCATTTTTCAGTAGGCAATAACATTTTTTTTCCCCTGGTCGTAGGGCTTGAACTTTGGGCCTGGGCTCTTCAGCTCAAGGAGAGTGCTCTACCACTTGAGCCACAGTGCCACTTCTGGTGATTTATTGGAGATGAGAGTCTCATGGACTTTCCTGCCCTGGCTGGCTTTGAAATGTGATCCTCAGTTCTCAGCCTCCTGAGTAGCTAGGATTGCAGGTGTGAGCCCCCAGCGCCTGGCATGGAAGTAAAATTTTGAATCATCAGGATGTACTAATGTTCAGGACAACATGAACGTTTCAAAAATTAATGCTGAAATTTTCAAAAGTTAATGGTGATATTCAGAAATATTGGCAAATAACACACTTATCTGTTTTGTTCTATATTTGGAGGTGCTTTTGCCTAAATGATAATAGAGGCAAAACTTAAACAGTCACAGATACTATTACTTTCAAGAAAGACTTAATTGGGCATATGTTATAAACAGCTAAAGTGGAATGTAGTTATAACTTTTGCTCTATATCTGTCATTTGTATATCTGTCATTTGTAACTAATTCTGTTTCTGACAGGTTTGGGGAAGAGAGTATAAATCGACTAATAAGGTGGATACAGAAGCACAAGATCCCATTGGATGCTTCAGTACTTGATATCGGAACTGGAAATGGTGTTTTCCTGGTTGAACTTGTTGGTACTTTTAGTATTCACACGTTTGAGCCAAGTTTTAGAGTGAAAGTTTTAAAAGTTTTGCAATGCAGGGTACTAAACATCTAATTCTAAAGTAGTAAAGCAGTTATATCACTTACTTTGAGTAGTCGTGATACAAAAGTGAGGCTGAATGAATTGTAAGGAATGCATGCTGCCATTCATAATCTTGAAGGGTAAAAATCCTGACTATTGAGATCCTAGAAGTGAAAAATCCTTAGTTGTAAAATCCCTAAAAACAAATACTCAATTTAAAAAAATCTTTGAACTCCAAATCCTGAAAACTGCAATTTTTTTTTTTTTGTCAGTCGTGGGGCTTGAACTCTGGGCCTGGGCGCTGTCCCTCAGCTCTTCAGCTCAAGGGGAGCACTCTACCACTTGAGCTACAGTGCACTTCCGGTTTTCTGGTGGTTTATTGGAGATAGGAGTCTCACAGTCTCTCCTGCCTGGGCTGGCTTTGAACCGCGATCCTCAGATCTCAGCCTCCTGAGTAGCTAGGATTACAGGTGTGAGCCACCAGCGCCCGGCAAAACTGCAATTTTTGTAGGTAAAAAAAACTAAATATATGGAGTTGAAAACTAAATTCTGGGGATTAGTATGTATGTTTTCTGTTGTAGTTGCATCATGTTCAGTGGAATGAAGACAGACTGGTGATTTAGCATTACTTTGAGTGTCTGTGAGGTTGTTTCCAGAGGAGATTAATGTCGAGTCTAGAATAGGTGGGAAAAAAATCCACCTCAGTATGGGCGGGCACCATTTAGCAGGATGGGAGCTTACAGAAAACAAATTGCAAAGGGAAATTGATCTCTTTCTGAAGTCTGGGTCAGAGCTTTCTTTCTTTCCCCTCTTCCCTTTCCCCTTCCCTTTCCTCCATTACTTTCTTTTTTTTTTGGGTCCAGTCGTGGGGCCTGAACTCTGGGCCTGGGCGCTGTCCCTCAGCTCTTCAGCTCAAGGCTAGCACTCTACCACTTGAGCCACAGCGCCATTTTTTGTTTTTGCTTATGTGGTGCTGAGGAATCGAACCCAGGGCCTCAGGCATGCAAGACAAGCACTCTACCACTGAGCCACCCACCTTCCCAGCCCCATCCTCCATTACTTTCATAGATAGGGTCTTGCTGTGTGGCCTAGGCTGGCCTGGAACTTAGTATATGGCCCCGGTTGGCTTTAAACTCAATCCTCTTGTCCTTTTCCCAAGTGCTGGAATCATAGGTGTACGCCACTATGCTTGGTCTAAGGCAGTTTTCTTCTGAGTAGACATCTGAATTCTGGTAGTTGGACTCCAGTCTTACACTTCTGGCCCATAGGTCCTCAGACTTTCAGCCTTGGATTGAGAATCATGCTAATAGTTCACTGGTTCTGAGGTCTGTGGGTTTGGTCTGAGCTAGTATACTAGCATACTGAGGTCTCCAGTGTGTAGACAACTTGTTGTCCAGCTTCTTAGTTACCATGGATATGTGACCCAATTTCCTCAACTAGTCTTTTATATCTATCTCTATATATATCTCCTTGGTTTTGTTTCTGGAAGATAGACTAACACAAGTTTCATATATACAGAAATTGTTGTTGGTCTTGGGGCTTAAAACTCTGGCCTGGGTGCCATCCCTTGAGCTCTTGAGCTCTTTAAAAGCTCAAGGCTAGGGCTGGGAAGGTGGCTCAGTGGTAGAGCACTTGCCTTGAATGCCTGAGGCCCAGGGTTCAATTCCTCAGCACCACATAAGCAAAGAGAAAAAAGCCGGAAGTGGCGCTGTGGCTTAAGTGGTAGAGCGTGAGCCTTGAGCTGAAGAGCTGAGGGACAGCGCCCAGGCCCAGAGTTCAGGCCCCACGACCGGACCAAAAAAGAAAACAAAACAAAACAAAAAAAAGCTCAAGGCTAGCATTGTACCACTTGAGCCACAGTGCCACTTCCGGCTTTTTCTGTTTATATGGTGCTGACGGATCTAACCCAGGGCCTCATGCATGCTAGGCAGGTACTCTACCACTAAACCACCTTTCCAGCCCCAGAATATTCCTTTATGTATGTATTCCTTATATGGCCATGGAAGAAATATGTGAAATTGTTCCCTTGCACAAAGGCTGAGTACTCTGCTCATAATTGTTTTTTTTTTTTTGGTCCTGGGGCTTGAACTCTGGGCCTGGGCACTGTCCCTCAGCTCTTCAGCTTAAGATGAGCGCTCTACCGCTTGAGCCACAGCGCCACTTTTGGTTTTCTAGTGGTTTATTGGAGATAAGAGTCCTCACAGACTATTCCTGCCCGGGTTGGCAGGAATACACAATCCTCAGATCTCAGCCTCCTGAGTGAGTAGCTAGGATTACAGGTGTGAGTCACTGGCGCCCAGCTAAATTATTTCTAAAAATTACTTTTTGAGATTTTGTTCTCTCAAGATTTTATTCTTTAGAGATTTTGATCTTTTTGAGTTTCAGCATTCAAGAGTATTGTGTTCGGATTACATCTTTGGAGATTATGGTTCAAACTCTAAATGAGAAGCCAAGGGAATCTGAGTCTTATTGTTTTTTCTGGCTTTGGTCTTAACCTTGAGTAAGCCACTTATTTATTTTTTTTCTGGGCTTCACTTTTTCCCAAGGGTTCTGGCTAGTAATTTCTATTGGTTTCTTCTATCTGAAAACTCTAGAAATGTGTATGGGATGTGTGTGTGTGTAATTTTTATTGGTTTCTTCTATCTGAAAACTCTAGACATGTATATATGTGTGTGTGTGTGTGTGTGTGTGTGTGTATATGTATGTATGCGTACGTGTGCGCACATATATATGTATATATAAATGTATTATATATATAATGTATGTAAACAGTTGTAAGTGGGGCTCATGTACCTTATCTCAGGTGAATATATAGTATGAAAAGAGCATTTTGCCTGGGCACTGGTGGCTCACGTCTGTAATCCAAGCTACTCAGGAAACAGATCTGAGGATAGCAGTTCAAAGCCACCCTGGGCAGGAAAGTCCATGAGACTCTTTTTTTTTTTTTTTTTTTTTTGTGGGTCATGGGGCTTGAACTCTGGGGCTGAGCGCTGTCCCTCAGCTCTTCAGTTAAAGGCTAGTGCTCTACCACTTGAGCTACAGTGCCACTGCTGGTTTTCTGGTGTTTTATTGGCGATAAGAGTTTCACGGACTTTCTTGCCCAGACTGGCTTTGAACCTGACTTGCCCAGACTGGCTTTGAACCATGATCCTCAGATCTCAGCCTTCTGAGTAGCTAGGATTACAGGCATGAGCCAAAGTGCCCAGCTCCATGGGATTTTTTTTTTTTTTTTGGGGTCCAGTTGTGGGGCCTGAACTCTGGGCCTGGGCGCTGTCCCTCAGCTCTTCAGCTCAAGGCTAGTGCTCTACCACTTGAGCCACAGCTCCACTTCCGGCTTTTTTCTTTTTTCTTATGTGGTACTGAGGAATCAAACCCAGGGCCTCATGCATTGCAAGGCAAGCGCTCTTCCACTGAGCCACCTTGCCAGCCCCTCCATGGGACTCTTTATCTTCAATTAATCCCCAGAAAACCAGAAGTAGCTCTGAGGCTCAAGTGGTAGAGTGCTTGTCTTGAACTGAAGAGCTCAAGGACAGCGCCCATACCCAGAGTTCAAGCCCCACAACCAACAAAAAAAAAGAAAAAAAGAAAAAAGATATTTTGTCCATAGATCTGTCCTTTAGTGTGCTCATTTCTATGGAGATATATAATATAGACTCATTCTAGATGAAATATACAATATAAGTTTCATCCTAGATGGTTTGACTAACATACACATAAGAGTGAAATGTATTGAGTGACTATCATATGCTAAATAAGTCTTGTGCTGGTCACTGGAAACATGAAAGTTTAGGTATCGCTTGAATTATTCACAGTGTAATGGAAGATGGGTTGACATGTAGACAGTTTCACTGCAGCTTGATGAATATAATGGATATACAGAGTAAGTGTGTGTGTGTGTGTGTGTGTGTGTGTGTGTGTGTGTGTGTGAGTGTGTGAGAGAGATACATATGCATATGTGTATATGTGCTCGTACTAGGGTTTGGTACACAGCTGGTGCTCTACCACTTGAGCCATGCCTTTACTTCAGCTTTTTTTTTTGCCAGTCCTGGGGCTTGAACTCAGGGACTGGGCACTGTTCCTGAGCTGGTTTTGCTCAAGGCTAGCACTCTACCACTTTGAGCCACAGCACCACTTCTGGCCTTTCTGTGTATGTGGTACTGAGTAATTGAACCTACCCCTAAGCCACATTCCCAGTCCACTGCCAGCTTTTTTCTGGTGAATTGGATATAAGAGTCTTAGATTTGTCTGCATTGGCTGGTATCAAACCATGATCCTTAAATCGCAGTGTTGTATGTAGCTAGGATTACAGGTGTGAGTTACTGGTGCCTGATGGAAGGATCAGATGTGAAAAAGAGGGAGGGAAGGGACTTTGAGGAGTTAATATCCATGTTGGGTGGATAAGTGTGTGGTAAGTGTGGGTGGGGTATAAAGAGGGAGTGTCTCAGGTAATGGAAACTGTCTAAATATGTGCAGACAGAAGCACCATATGCTGTCCTGGATCTGTAAACAATTAGGCAAACTGGAAGCTAAAGCATGTGTGGGGCATGGACAGAGTTGAGAATTAAAGGTAGCTGTGAAGATTCTTCTGGGTTTTATTTTTTTATGGTGTTGGGATTAGAACTCAGGGTCTTAAAACATCCCAAGCAAGCACTTTACCATTCAGCTCTACCTTCAGTCTTCTTTTGAGCTTTCGTAGCTTATTTGTAGAAGCTAATAGTTCATCTTTTGAGACTAAAAGTTTACGGATTCTTTTAGCTTTGTGCATCTGTGTTGTGTGTTCTATGGTTGATGGTAGTTTTAATTCTTTTTCAATCTTTTATAACTTTTTTAAAGTTTTTATTATGAAAATACCATACAGAGGAGTTACAATTACATGGGCAAGATAATGAGTACATTTTTTTTTTTCTGCTTATGTGGTGCTGAGGAATCGAACCTAGGGCCTCATGCATGCAAGGCAAGCGCTCTACCACTGAGCCACCTTTCAAGCTCCAATGAGTACATTTCTTAACAAGCATTGTTGCCTCCTCCTTTGTTTCCTCTTTCTATCCCTTCCCATATTATAACTTTTTTACTCTTTTGTCCTTATTACCCTGACTGGGACTGTCAGTGTAATGTCAAAAAGAGGTGATGGGAGCTGGGAAGGTGGCTCAGTGGTAGTGCTTGTCTTGGGTTTGATTCCTCAGCATAAGGTCTTGGGTTTGATTCCTCAGCACCACATAAGTAGAAAAAGCTGGAAGTGGCCCTGTGGCTCAAATGGTAAAGTGCTGGGACAGCGCCCAGGCCCAGACTGGCAAAAAAAAAAAAAAAAAGTGATGATAGAAGGCATCCTTGTCTGTTTTCCCTTTTTTCAGAGAACACTTTATTTCACTTTTTTGGGGGTGGGGTGGGGGGGGACTGTGGGGTTGGTGGGATGCGGGGTGGGGTGGGGGAAGAGCAGTTGTTCTGGGGTTGAACTCTGCCTCAGAGTGCCTTTCGATTACTCAACTGTCAGCATGCCACCTGAGTCACACCTCCAGTCCAGCTATTTTCTGGTTATTTTGAAGATGGAGTCTTGTGGACTTTTCTGCCTGGGCTGGCCTGGAACTTCCATCTCGCAGCCTTTCGAGTAGCTAGGCTTACAGGAGTAAGCCACTGGTGCCTGGTATTGAGTGTATTCTTGAAACAGATCTACTAGATTCAGTTTAGCTGTGAGTTTTTCTTTCTTGTACTTGTCAGATTTTGGTGTCAGGTTATGCTGGTGTTGTTACATAGACTTCTATGTTTTGAAAATGTTTTAAGATTCATGCTATTTATTATTAAAAAAATCTTTTTTGGTTGGTCATGGAGCTTGAACTCAGCCTGGGCACTGTTGCTCAGCTCTTCAGCTCAAGGCTCCCATTCTACCACTTGAACCACAGCTCCATTTCCGGCTTTTTCTGCTGAGGAATCAAATCCAGGACCTTATGAGTGCAAGGCAAGCACTCTACCACTGAGCCACCTTCCCAGCTCCTACATTGGTGACTTTCTAGATTCACTTTTATAGTATAATTTAATGTTTTAATATGTTTTCTGACTCTTAGATTGTAAGTAGGAAGTTAGAACTAGAATGTAGTTCAGCAAACTATGATATATGACTCAAATCTGGACTCCAGTAAATATTTATGGAACATAGCCATGTCCGGTCGTTTACATAATGTCTATGGTTGCTTAAGTGCTGCTATGGTGGAGCTAAGTAGTTGTAATACAGACCATATGGCTGGCAAAATCTTAAGTATTCATTGTTTCTTTATGGGAACAGTTTGCTGCTTCTTGATTTAGAGATTTTTAAGTTCACTTTTTTGGGGGCTAGACAAACTTGGTGGTAGTGTTCATTTTCATATATAACGTAGTGTTTGGCTGTCTCCCTTTCTGTTATGTAAATAATCCTCAATCTTTGCTTATATTTAGTACATTTTCGTTATATTAACTTGGTGTGGTGTGTGTGTGTGTGTGTGTGTGTGTGTGTGTGTGTGTGTGTGTGTGTGTGTGTGTGTGTGTGTGTGTGTGTGTGTGTGTGTGTGTGTGTGTGTGTGTGTGTGTGTGTGTGTGTGTGTGTGTGTGTGTGTGTGTGTGTGTGTGTGTGTGTGTGTGTGTGTGTGTGTTGGGGTTTGAACTTCGGACCTTAATGTTATTTGGTTTTCTTGCTTATAGTTGGCTTCTAGAACTTAAGCCATGTCCCCAGCCTGGCATTTTGCTGGTTAATTGGAGTCTTATAGCCTTTTCTCTCCAGGCTAGCTTTAAATTTTGATCCTTCAAGTGTCAACTTCCTGAGTAGATAGTATTCCAATCCTGAGCTACCAGCACCTGACTTTTACTTTTTATTTTTTTTTTGGTTCTTGTTTGTTTTTGAGGCAGTCTCATCTTTTCCCCCCAAAGTGACCTCAAATTCAAAATCCTCTGGCCTCTGCTGCCCCAGGTTCTAGAATATCAGATATATAGCACCATACTTGGCCTCTGACTTTTATTAAAAAAAATAGTTTTGTCTAATTTATCTAGCTTTGCCTTGAGTTTTTAATTAATTGGTTATTTGTGTGATAATACTTGTGTTTGAATTCACACTCTCATACTATCATATTCTGGCTTGACTTTTTTGTTGTTTTTGTGGTGGTTGGTTATAGGGATTGAACTCAGGGCCTCGGCACTTTCCATTGAGCTCTTTTGCTCAAGGCTAGTGCTCTACCACTTTGAGCCACAGCTCTACTTCTAGTTTTCTGTTGGTTAATTGGAGGTCAGAGGTCTTTACTGCCTGGGCTGGCTTGGAACTGTACAGATCCTCAGATCACAGCCTCCTGAGTAGGTAGGATTACAGGCATGAACCACCAGTGCCCATCTTGCTTGGCTTTTTTGTTCAAGGCTGGTGCTCTGCCACTTGAGCCACATCTCCACTTCTAGCTTCTTACTGGCTAATTGGAGATAAGAATCTCATGGACTTGGGCTGGGAAGGTGGCTCAGTGGTAGAGTGCTTACCTTGCATGCACAAGACCCTGGGTTTGATTCCTTAGTACTACATAAGCAAAAAAAGCCAGAAGTGGCGTTGTGGCTCAGATGGTCAAGCGCTAACCTTGAGCTGAAGAGCTGAGGGACAGTGCCCAGGCCCAGAGTTCATGCCCCATGACTGACAAAATTAAAAAAAAAAAAAAAAAAAAGAATCTCATGGACTTTTCTGCCTAGCTAGTTTTGAACCTCAATTCTCAAATTTCAGCTTCCGAGTAGCTGGATTATAAGGCATGAGCCAGCAGTGCCCAGCCAACCTTTTAAATTTTATTATTGCATTTTCCAGTTCTATTATTGTTTGCTTCATTGTTAAAGTTTACAACTGAGCCAGATTCCTGCAATTGGTCATAATTTCAGTTGTTTTAAATCTGTTTCTAATCATTCTTTTTGGGGATCTGTTTCTAATGTCAGTTTCTTCTCTTGGTTTTTGATCATTTTTTTCCCTCCTCTTGAATACCTAGTTTTCATGTTTGGCCAGAGATTGAATAGAAAAAACTTTGAATATAATTTGAGGCTAAGGTAGGGAGGTTTTTGGTTCCAGACCAACCTGGACATGAAAGTCTGTGCAACTGCATCTCTACTAAGAGAAGCTGTAAATGGTAGTGAGTACCTGTGATCCTAATAAGGATGGGAAGTACAAATGAGAAGTTAGACCCTATCTTAATAATAACCAGTGAGAAACAAGAATGGAGGCAAAGCTTTAAATGATAGAGTGCTCACTAGCCAAACACAGCATGAAGCTCTTAGTTCAAACCCAAGTACTGTCTTTAAAAAAGAAAATCTCACAGGGTACCTGTAATCCTAACTGCTCAGGTGGCTGAGATCTGACTATCACAGTTCAGAGCTAGCCTGGGCAGGAAAGTCTATGAGAAAGTCTATGAGACTCTTATCTCCAATAAACCACCAGAAAACTGGAAATGGCTCTGTGACTTAAGTGTAGAGTGAGTGCTATTCTTTTTGTTGTTGTTGTTGTTTATAACCTTTTTTGTCTGTGAATAGTATATAAGGATGTAGGGTTTTTTTATTTTTATTTTTATTTATTTTTTTATTTTTTTGGGTCCAGTCATAGGGCCAGAACTCTGGGCCTGGGCGCTGTCCCTCAGCTCTTCAGCTCAAGGCTAGCACTCTACCACTTGAGCCACAGTGCCACTTCCGGCTTTTTTTTTTCTGCTTATGTGGTGCTGAGGAATCGAACCCAGGGCCTCATGCATGCAAGGCAAGCGCTCTACCACTGAGCCACCTTCTCAACCCTGAGTGAGTGCTATTCTTGAGGTGAAGAGCTCAGGGACAGTGCCCAGACCCAGAGTTCAAGCCCCATGACTGACAAAAAAAAAAACCAAATCTCAGAGTAGAAGACATGGAGAGCTAAAAGGATAGGAAATTTGTGTTAGAAAAGGAGAATATTAGCCTCTAGATAAAAATAAAAATGAAGCTAGGCATGGTAGTGCATACTTATAATTCTACCGTTCAGTAGGCTGAGGTCTTCTAAGGCTGAAGATTGTGAGTTCGAGGCCAGCCTGGGCTGGATAGTCAGACCTTCTCTCAAAAACCAGACTGAAGCTGGGCGCTGGTGGCTCACACCTGTAATCCTAGCTACTCAGGAGGCTGAGATCTGAGGATCTCGATTCAAAGCTAGCCCGGGCAGGAAAGACCATGAGACTCCTATCTCCAATAAACCATTAGAAAAAACCGCAAGTGGCACTGTAGCTCAAGTGGTAGAGTGCTTGCCTTGAGCTGAAGAGTTGAGGGATAGCGCCCAGGCCCAGAGTTCAAGCCCCACAACCGACAAAAAAAAAAAAAAAAACAAAAAAAACAAAAAAAACAAAAAACAACAAAAAAACAGACTGAAATCAGCAAGTGCCCTTTGGGGAAAATAACTTGTATTTATGTTCCTAAAGTTTAACTTAGGATTCCATTACTTAGGGTTGAAACTCCCTGAGGATCTTAGAACCTCACAGTGTGGCCAAACCTATGGGATGTATGAGATATAATTACAACTGAAGGAAAAGTTTAAAATTAAGCACTTAGCGCATATGCATTTAATGCATTCCATTTATTTGTATATCTTAATTAGATAAAATTTATGTTAAATTTATGTGTGAATTGAGGTATATTAGCATCAGAAATTAGCATTCAGTTTTTGCCTTAGGGCTGCTTCATACATATTATAATCTTTGGGAAAGTGAATTTCCTTTTGAAAAAGAAATCAAATATTATGGAAGCAATTGAATTGTCATATAAAGTTAAACTTTTGGCTCTTATTTAATATTTTTAATAAAATTTAAACATTGTACATAACTGGATATTATGTCATTTGATCCTTGACAAAATTAAAAAAAAACTTGTAGTAATGGAATATTGTACTAATGTAAACATTATATTAAAACTTTCAAACTAAAATATAAAATTATTTCTCTTTCTAGGCAAAACTTGGTTTCTGTAATATTACTGGAATTGATTACTCTCCTTCTGCAATTCAGCTTTCTAGAAGTATTATAGAGAAAGAAGGGTTACCTAACATTAAATTGAAGGTAACTATATATTACTTTTATTTATTTATTTATTTATTTAATTTTATTTTTTTGGGGGTCCCGTAGTGGGGCCTGAACTCTGGGCCTGGGCACTGTCCCTCAGCTCTTCAGCTCAAGGCTAGTACTCTACCATTTGAGCCACAGTGCCACTTCCGGCTTTTTTCTTTTTGCTTATGTGGTGCTGAGGAATCGAACCCAGGGCCTCAGGCATGCAAGGCAAGCGCTCTACCACTGAGCCACCTTCCCAGCCCTATATATTACTTTTAATTATTTATTTGCTCATTCATTTGCTTAGTGCTGTTCCTGGCATTTGAACTCAGGGATTGGGCATTATTCCTGAGCTTTTTTGCTCAAGGTTAGTGCTCTCCCACTTGCACCACAGCTCCATTTCTGGCTTTTTTTGGTGCTTAGTTGGAGATAGTCTCGTGGGCTTTCCTGCCCCAACTGGCTTCAAACTGTGATCTTCGGATCTCAGCCTTATGAGTAGCTAGGAATATAGGCATGAGCTACTGGCACCTGGAGATAATTTTATTTATAATGAAAGTTATAAAGTTTTATTTTTTTCGAAAGTATATTAAATGCTGATGTCTTTTTTTTTTCTTTTTTGCCTGTCTTGGGGCTTGAACTCAGGGCCTGGGCACTGTCCCTCAGCTTCTTTTGCTCATGGATAGCACTATGTCACTTGAGCCATAGTTCCAATTCTAGCTTTTTGGTAACTAGTTGGAGATAAGAGTGTCACAGACTTTTCTGCCCAGCTGGTTTTGAACTGTGATTCTGAGATCTCAGTCTCCTGAGAAGCTAGGATTAACGGTGTGAGCTACTGGTGACTGGCAGTATTTTTTATGCCTTAGTTTTCTTTTGCTGTGAATGAGTGATACAGATCAAGTAACTTGCACATATTTTATAAAATTGAAGCAGGGACTGGAAATGTGGCTTAGTGGTAGAGTGCTTGCTTAGCATGCATGTAGCCCTAAGCTCAGGGACAGTGCCCAGACCCTGAGTTCAAGCCCCGGGATTGGCAATAAATAAATAAATAAATAAACAAACTGAGGCAGCACACTGTTTGACATACTTAAATTGTATCAGGTTACTGAAAATAGGATGAAGTTATATGAATAGAAACCTCTAAAGTACATGATTTTTACCAGGCTGAGTGATCACACGTAAGTATTCATTTGATTTTCTAAGCTTCATTCTGTTCATTAGTGGCTTTGTAAGTGTCCAGTCAAAACAGAAAAGCTTTGTGATGGTCTATGGTTTCTTTAGGTTATATAAGTAAGAATATGAGCTTAAAGTCTTAATTTCATTGATCTGAGTTCCAGATAATTTTTGTCATGTTGGTAAATATGTCAAATATTTTACTTTTTGGGAGAAACACTTGTGCCATAATGTGTTGGCATTTTTGGGTAGTATTCCTTGCAGTGGTTTGTTTCCAAATATGTTGAGATTTATAATGTCCAGGAAACACTTGTCAACCCCTCTTACTAATCTTGGTTTTAATGATCTTGGAATGAAGCTCATAAAAGTTAGCTATAAAGTTGAAAATATGTTTATTATATGTAAAATGCCATCATAATCAGTAGTCCTCATGCCCCTTTATAAAGTGCTTGTAATGGGGCTTAAACTCAGTGTTTGGCGCTGTCCTTTAGCTTTTTCCCTCAAGGCTAGTGCTCTACCATTTGAACCACATCTCCTCTTCCTACTTTTTGATATAATTGGAAATATGTGTCTCAAGGACTTTCCTGCCCAGGCTCACTTTGTACCTCAAGTTCTCCGAGCTCAGCTTCCTGAGTAGCTGGGATTTCAGGCATGAGCCACCAGTGACCAGCTATAGGTCACTATCCATATAGCCTTTTATCCCTTGTAACTTAAGTTCTATTGTGTTAATTGATCTAACATAGATATGGTTTTTTTAATATAGGTAGAAGACTTTTTGAATCTTTCCACAAAGCTATCTGGATTTCATATTTGTATTGACAAAGGGACTTTTGATGCCATAAGCCTTAATCCTGACAGTGCAGCTGAGAAGAGGAAGCAGTATGTGAAATCTCTCTCTGGGGTGTTGAAAGTAAAAGGCTTCTTTCTAATAACCTCTTGTAATTGGACCAAGGAAGAATTGCTGGATGAATTCTGCGAAGGTAAGTGGCTACATGGTGTTTAAATATATACTTACCTTAAGTTTCTTACTTTTAAATAGGAGTTTTCCCCTGTGTTTTATATTGCTATTTGTGGGAATTGCCTGCTTTTCTTTCGTTAATGATCTAGGTAATAACTTTTAACTATATATGCAAAGCACAGAGAAATAACTTTGGTTGAGATCCAGAGGCCTTTAAACATTTTTTTTCCAGAAATTTTGGCAGTTAAGTACTAAAATTTATGGGCCTATAAAATCAAGTTCTTTAAGCAATACAATATTTTATTTAAGCTGTACAATCTATTTAGAGAGTCAAAAAGCATATGTATTGTGCTTTTGACTTCACTGTATTGATTTTCTGGCAAATCTGTAATAATGCAAATGGAATTAAAAAAATCTTACATGAGATGGCTTTTTCTTTGCTTTTGCAATGCTGGAGTTTGATGTGATGAGAGTTTTAATTTTCTAGATAATTCATATGTCTTGTTCTAGTGGTCATTAAGATGTTAGAATTTGTTTATTGCTTCTTTTCTTTCCTTCCTTCCTTTCTTTCTTTCTTTCTTTCTTTCTTTCTTTCTTTCTTTCTTTCTTTCTTTCTTTCTTTCTTTCTTTCTTTCTTCTCTCTTTCTTTTTTCTCTTTCTTTTTTTTTTTTTTTTTGTTTTTTTTGGGTCTGGTCGTGGGGCCTGAACTCTGGGCCTGGGCACTGTCCCTCAGCTCTTCAGCTCAAGGCTAGTGCTCTATCACTTGAGCCACAGCGCCACTTCCGGCTTTTTTCTTTTTGCTTATGTGGTGCTGAGGAATCGAACCCAGGGCTTCATGCATGCAAGGCAAGCACTCTACCACTGAGCCACCTTCCCAGCCCTCTTTTTTCTCTTTCTTTTTCTCTTTCTTTCTCTCTTTTTTCTCTCTTTCTTTCTCTTTCTTTCTTTCTTTTTTTCTTTCTGTCTGTCTGTCTGTCTGTCTGTCTGTCTGTCATGCGGCTTGAACTCTGGGCCTGGGTACTCTCCCTCAGCTCTTCAGCTCAAGGTGAGCACTCTGTGACTTGAACCACAGCACCACTTGTGGTTTCTGAGTGGTTTACTGGAGATAAGAGTCTCATGGACTTTCCTGCCTGGGCTGGCTTTGAACCTTGATCCTCAGATCTCAGCCTCCTGAGTAGCTAGGATTACAGGCGAGAGCCACCAGCGCCTGGTTGAGTTTGTTATGTCATTAGTGTATCTGGTATAATTATTTCTAAGATTGAATAGAAACAAAATGTGGGGAATTGGTAGAAATTCTTTGTACTAATGCTTTTAAAAAAAAATATATTTTGATGCTGGTACTGAGGCTTGAACTCAGGACTTTGGACCTTTTGAACCACAATTCTAGATCACAGCTTCCTGAGAAGCTGTGAGGCATGAGCCAGCAGCTCCCTGCAATTTACTAATTCTTGAGGAAATATTTTCTTTTTTTTTTCACAGTTTTGATGACATGGCAAATGAAACTATTGCTAGATCTACTAGTTGGGATCTTATAAAGAATGTAAATCTATAATCTATACATAGACCACTTTGAGTTCCTTTTTTTTTTTTTTTTTTTTGGCCAGTCATGGTGCCTGAACTCTGTCTAGGCCTGGGCACTGTCCCTCACCTCTTCAGCTCAAGGCTAGTACTCTACCACTCCAGCCATAGCATCACTTCTGGCTTTTTCTGCTTATGTGGTGCTGAGGAATCGAACCCAAGGCCTCATGCATGCAAAGCAAGCATTCTACCACTGAGCCACCTTCCCAGCCCCCACTTTGAATTCTATTGCAGACTGTTTCTTGTCGAGGTGTGTGCGTGCGCGTGCGCGTGTGTGTGCGTGTGTGTGTGTGTGTGTGTGTGTGCCCGTGCACGTGCACACATGTGCACTCCTGTTGTGCTGGTACTGGGGCTTGAACTCGTCCAGGGTAGTCTCAGCTTTTTTGCTTAACGTTGGTGCTCTTACCCCTTGAGCCACATTTCCACTTGCGACTTTTCATTGGTGATAGGACTGGCTTTGAATCACAGTTCTTAAATCTCAGCCTCTTGAGTAGCTAGGATTACAGGTGTGAGCCAGTAGTACTCAGGCAAGTTGTTTTAAGAAATATTTTATCCGTTTATTTATACAGTGCACAGGCATTTCTGGGGAAATATTTTGAGAACTTTTATGTATTCCTTTTGAGGTTAGCATTTTTTTTTTTTTTTTTTTTTGTCGGTCGTGGGTCTTGAGCTCTGGGCCTGGGCGCTGTCCCTCAGCTCTTCAGCTCAAGGCGAGCGCTCTACCACTTGAGCTACAGCGCCACTTCCGGTTTTCTGGTGATTTATTGGAGATAGGAGTCTCACGGTCTTTCCTGCCCGGGCTGGCTTTGAACCTCGATCCTCAGATCTCAGCCTCCTGAGTAGCTAGGATTACGGGCGTGAGCCACCAGCGCCCGGCTAGAGGTTAGCATTTTTTAAAAATAGCAATGGGAATAATTTTCAGGATACAGTAAATGATATGGTACTAAATATTTGATTAAATTTTGAACCTCACTTGTCATAAGCTAATGGGAAATCAATTACCTCAAGAGAGTAGTTTACTACTAACTTTTATTTATGACCATAGTGCATACACTTTATCACAAGTTTTGTTTTCTTCTTGGTATTAAGGGACTAGGCAGGAAGAACACTTAAACACATTTCCTTTTATGTGCATTCAATGGCTTGCTAAGGTTTTATAATGTAGAACATGACGTGTTTGATGCTGGGAATGTGAGCTTGTAATTCATTACCATTCTCCCTGGAAAACAAGAATTTTACGTGATTTATTGTGTTTTATGCCATTAGTTTTATTATCTTCCATGTTTGTTTAGTTTGTTTCCTTCAGAACTGTTGAGGCTCCATATCAATAATCTTTCCCTCTTCCTGGATCTTAGCAGTTTTAATAAATGCTCAGAGCCACACTGTGTTGGGCAAATTTCTTTCTTGGTTTTTAAATACAGGTGTTCTCTTTTACTCCTGGAACTAGCAGACAAAAACATATTTGTCTGTCCTTGATAATGAGGAACAGACTTTAGCCTAGTATAATGTGGTTAAAATATGTTGTGTCTGAGAACTATTGAGTAAACTCTCTATATGCTGTTTTAGAACTAGAGATTTAAACAAGCAAAATGTTATAGCAGGAAATCTTCAGGAATAATTACACCATTGGAGACATTTTTCAAGCATAAGTCTCCTAGAAAATGGTGTTTGTAGTTGTAGGACAGTTAGCAGAGTACCTTGTAGGCAGGGCCCAAGGGCTTCATTACCAGCTACTTAGATGTTGGCCTGGAGTGAGGCTTCTCTCACTGGTCCTTTAAGGGTTTCTGCTTTTCCTTAATTGACTTAGTTGAAATGTAAATATTTATAGAACTATAGAAATGAATCTTTACTGGAGAGGCATGGCTTAGGTGGTATAGTGCCTGCCTAGCAAACACAAAGCTTTGAGTTCAAAACCCAATACTCAAAGAAGAAAGGTACCTTGTATTCCTTTTGATCTTTGGATAGCCCTGTCCATGCAGTGTAAACATATTGTGTTGTTAGTTCCTTCAGTGAAACTAATGTGGATCAGTTGTCACATATTAGGGTATTTGAATCTGATGTTGAGGGACTTGATTCTATTATAACTACTGAATTAAAACTAAATTTTTTGGGTCCAGTCGTGGGGCCTGAACTCTGGGCCTGGGCGCTATCCCTCAGCTCTTCAGCTCAAGGCTAGCTCTCTACCACTTGAGCCACAGCGCCACGTCTGGCTTTTTTTTTTTCTCTGCTTATGTGCTGCTGAGGAATCGAACCCAGGGCCTCATGCATGCAAGGCAAGTGCCCTACCACAGAGCCACCTTCCCAGCCCTGAATTAAAACTATTGTACTGCAAAAGACACCCTGATACTCATCACTTCAGTATACCTTCCAGTTCAGATTTTCTTGTGTTATATTCTGAAACATACTATAATTTCTGTAGGGCTAGGTTTGGGGAGTTAAAGAAGGCCCTGAAAAATTAATACGGCTCTATTTTTCCTTGGAAATTTTAATTAAAAGGATATATATTAATTGTACAAGTTGTTTTGTGTGTGTGTGTGTGTGTGTGTACGTGTCTTTTTGCCGGTCATGGGGCCTGAACTCTGGGCCTGGGCCCTGTCCCTCAGCTCTTCAGCTCAAGGCTAGTGCTCTACCACTCGAGCCGGAATGACACTTCTGGCTTTTTCTGCTTATGTGGTGACGAGGAATCGAACCCAGGGATACAAGCGAGCACTCTACCACTGAGCCACCTTCCCAGCCCCATGTACGAGGGGTTTAATTGTGACATTTCCATACATGCAATGTCTAGCACATTCACTTTCATCTCTTATTGTTCCTTCCTTAAAACAATTTCAACAAATGTCATTGTTCTAGAAAACATTTTTACTTTAAGCATATGTAATATTTTGCAAACCAAATATGAGTCTGTACCTCATGTACTCAACACATAGCAGAGCTGCATTTTCCCACATTAAAATATATCACGCTGGACTGCAGGTGTGACTCAAATGGTAGAGCACTAGCCATGAGCAAAGAAGATGAGTCAGAATTTGAGGTCCTGAGTTCAAGCCCTGGCAAAAAAAAACTGTAAATATTTTTAGACTGGAGGTGTGGCTCAAGGGATGGAGCACCAGCTGTGAGTGAAAATACGTCATGCCATTTAGACTGAGTGTGGTGGCACAAGTTTGTACAAGTTTGTTGTTGCAGCAGTCACGGGGCTGTGGCAGGGAAGTACATGTGAGTTTCAAGGCTAGTGTGACCTACCTAGTGAGACCCTTTCTCAAAAAAAAGTATGTGTGGGGCTAGGAAGTGGCTCAGTGGTAGAGCGCTTGTCTTTCATGCATGAGGCCCTGGGTTTGATTCCTCTGCACCACATAAGCAAAAAGAAAAAAGCTGGAAGTAGCGCTGTGGCTCAAGTGGTAGAGCGCTAGCCTTCCCCTGAAGAGCTGAGGGACAGTGCCCAGGCCCAGAGTTCAGGCCCCACGACTGGACCAAAAAAAAAAAAGTATGTATGTATGGTTATATATATGTATATAGTACCCAATATGTCATATAAAATATATCTCATATTAAAAATACTATAGCATGCTATTTAAAGACTTCTACTTTGGAAAAGTTTTCCTTTGATATTATGTAACCTAGACTGGCCTCAAACTAACAGTCCTGCTCAGAGGCCTCCTGAGTGTTAGTATTACAGGATTCTCTTTTTTTTTTTTTTTGGCCTGAGTGTTGTTCCTGAGCTCTTTGGGTCAAGGCTAGTACTCTACCACTTTGAGCCATGGCTCCACTTCTAGTTTTCTGGTGGGTAACTGAAGAGTTTCATGGAGCCGAGTGCTGGTGGCTCACACTACTCAGAAGGCTGAGATCTGAGGATCATAGTTTGAAGCCAGCTCAGGCAGAAAGTTTGTGAGACTTATCTCCAATAAACTACTCAGAAAAGACCAGAAGTGGTTTGTTTTCATGGACTTCCATGCCCAGGCTGGCTTTGAACCATGATTCTCACATCTCAGTCTCCTAAGAAGCTAGGATTACAAGTGTGAGCCACCATTGCTTGGCTGGCTTATCAGTTCTTAAAAAGAATTTTAACATTTAGTTATTAAAATTTGGTTAAGTTTGATAATGTGAATTAGAATGTATGATGAAACAAAGTATAAAAGTCCAATTGAGCCGGGCGCTGGTGGCTCACGCCTGTAATCCTAGCTATGCAGGAGACCCAATTTTGAGGATTGGGGTTTGAAACCAGCTCAGGCAGGAAAGTCTGTGAGATTCCAAATAAGCACACCCCCCCCCCCAAAAAAAAAGCTGCAACTGGAGCTGTGGCTCAAGTGATAAAGTATTATTACCTTGAACAAACAAGCCCAAGGACAAGGACAGCACCCAAGCCCCAGGACTGGCACGAAAACCACACTATACTGCTTTGAAAGTTACTTCTTTTTTTCCCAAGATATTTGGTAGTTGAGTTTGTATCTAGATCATTGTTATGCATTTTTTTCTAAAACAGTGTTATATAACCCTAAGATTTTACTGTTGAACTGGGCACCAGTGGCTCACGCCTGTCATCCTAGCTACTTAGGAGACTGAGATCTGAGAATCGCAGTTCAAAGCCAGCCCAGGCAGGAAAGTCTGTGAGACTCTATAATCTCCACTTAACTACCAGAAAACAGGAAGTGGTGCTGTGGCTCAAGTGGTAGAGTGCTCCCCTTGAGCTGAAGAGCTGAGGGACAGCACCCAGGCCCAGAGTTCAAGCCCCACGACAGACCAAAAAAAAAAGAAAAGAAAAGATTTTACTGTTAACCACTTTAATCTGTACTTTCACAATGCTGGGTAACCATGCATACCATTCATCTGAAGAACTTTTTACTCTTCTGTAAGTTCATGGTGTGGTACATCATAAGAACAGCACACATTGTAGCTCTTCCTTGTATACTGATAGAGGAAAAACCTCTTTCTGCAATTTGTTTTTGGTACTGTAGACCTTTGTTCATTTCAGTGTATTTTGGGTGAGTTGGAAAATTCCAACATGAAGTTCAATCATCATTTAGAGTTTGAAAACACATAGTTTTCAGAGTACAGAGTTAATAAGACTTACCATTACTGGGATTCAATCCCTAATAAGCATATTTTAATTTTTTTCCTGACAGGATTTGAACTTTTTGAAGAGCTGCCAACACCCACTTTCAGCTTTGGAGGTAGATCTGGAAACAGTGTAACATCATTAGTTTTACAAAAAACTTGAGACTTCCTTGGACAAATTCAGAAATCTTTTTAAAAGAAGCGACACAACAAAACATCCTGTCACAGAAAATACAAGTTGAAATAAATGCTTAGTAAGTATGCAGGATATACATGTTGGAATACCTATAATGGAAAAAGAAATGACGTAAAAAAAAATCATGAGCATGTGAGTGACTTGGCATTTAAAGACTGACCAAGATTAATTATGTATATTCTTTTGTATTTGAGATGCAGATATTTTTATTTTTAGCTTAGTATAATGTCCTGTAATTGCTGACCAGTTAAAAGCTTTAAAGTAGTAAACAAATTTACAAAAAGCATGTATTCTTAATTTTCGTGCCTTGATTAAAATTGAATAGTATGTGGCTGTTTATGAAGATTTGATCAAACTATTCCTGGGCCAGAATAATCAAAACAACTTTCTTAGTATTTTGCTGGACTGTGAAATGTAATAAGAAATAGTATTTTGAGTTGAGAGGTGGTTACTTTTAACATGATTATTTGTGCATCAGAGGCTCAAAGGCTAGTATCTGAGAGTTGCAGTTTGGAGCCAGTCAAGGCAGACAAATCTGAGAAATGCTTGCCTACAATTAACTAGCTAAAAGTCAAAAGTGGAGGTGTGGTAGAACAATAGTCGTGAGCAAAAAAGCTGAAGCTCTGGGTTTAAGCCAAACAAAAAACCCCACCTGGACAAAGTTCCCTAGTCTTCATGTGTATAATTAAATAAAATTAGGGAAATCGATCAATTGATCAAGAAATATTGACTGTATTTTGCAGTTGATGGTCTTCTACCCATAGGGTTAAATGGGCAGAAGGCGAAAAGACAACTAAGGGATATTGTTATATGCTCGTTTGCCTTATGAGCTGTGTTAGTTTATTAAGTCATTCAATCCTTCTCATTGAGTACTTTTGTTTCTACATTTAAGAAAACTGAAACCAAGAGAAGCAAACTTATTTCTACAAGGTCAAAATATCCAGTGCTGTTTTTTCTAGCCTTGTCTGCCTCCCAGGTGCCAAATCTGTACTTTTATAGGACACTGGGGCAACTGAATCTACTATATAGTTAGTGGTCTTCAATTAGTGAAGTTAGGCACTTACTTCAGGGGCTCTCCAAGCTCTTGTTAGTGTTGATCACTAATGGCTTACAGTGCTAATCTGTATTAGTCAGGCAGCCGAGTCTAATGCTATCCTTCAGTATTTTTTCCCATTTCCCTGCCTATCTTCTACCAAGAACTGAAAGAGGGTGTCAGTTATATAAGCCCTCAATGATACAAAGATGGATATTCTGGTTAGGGGCTCATGTAGCTGGAGAGAATATTTATATATTGCTTTGAAATATAAACTATATTTATACTTAGTGCTACTTTGTACTTGAAGTATTGTTTTGAGAGTATTTGTATTTTGATCATTATTCAAGTTTTTAAAAAGTTATGTAACTATTGATGGTTTTCAGCTTTGTGGGCTTACTAGATTACAAAACAAAATTTTGTTTATTTAGTGAGTGTCCTCCAGTACTGAATAAGTCTAGCATTACATTCCTTTTTTCTTTTCTGAGGGTGGTGTGGGTTGATTCTTTTAGATCAATCCTAACTGTTAAGGCTACCACTTGCCTTGTACAAGGCAGCTAAAGACATTTCTGTGCATTTTGAACAAAAATAACAAGTTTAGAAAATCTTTTTATTTTTTGCCGGGGCTTGAACTCAGGCTTCAGTGCTATTCTGAGCTTCTTTTGCTCAAGGCTAGCACTCTACCACCTGAGGCACAGTGTGACATTTCTGGCTTTTTCCATTATGTAGTACTGTGGAGTCGAACCCAGGGCTTCATGCATGCTAGGCGATCATTCTACTAAGCCACATTCCCAGCCAAGGAAACCTTTTTTTTGTTGTTGTTGTTGGTCATGGGCCTGGGTGCTGTCTCTCAGCTCTTCAGCTCAAGGCCATCACTCTACCACTTGAGCCACAGTGCCACTTCCAACTTTTTCTGCTTATATGGTGCTGAGGAATTGAACCCAGGGCCTCATGCATGCAAGGCAAGCGCTCTTACCACTGAGCCACCTTCCCAGCCTGAGAAAATCTTGTAATGTATAAAAAGTGAGGAATTGGGCTGGGAAGGTGGTTCAGGTGGTAGAGTGCTAGCCTTGAGCAAAAGAAGCTCAGGGACAGTGCCCAGGCTCTGAGTTCATTCAAGCCCAGGACTGGCCAAAAAAAAGGGGAGGGGAGGAATTGCTTTAAAATGTAGGCAGTTTAAATGTCAAAAATTGTTAGTTTTATGAGACATAGGACTTATTTCTATTCTTTATTTACATAGTTTGTTTAGATTTTTTTAAAATTTTTTTGTCTTTTCTTTTTTAGTAGTGGAGATCAAACCCAGGACATTGCACTTGTTAGGCAAATGCTTTGCCACTGAGTTACATCCCAGCCCTATTTACATAATTTAAACTCAGGGTCTCATATTTGAGACATGGTATCTTAAACTATAGAATCATATAATTTTATAATTTATTAAGGTAATCTGGTCTTTGCTGAATTTTTTCACATTTGGTATCAAATATAATAGTAGATAAATACTCTTGGAATTTTGAGTGAGCTGGGTGCCGGTGGCTCACTCCTGTAATCCTAGCTACTCAGGAGGCTGAGATCTGAGGATCACGGTTCAAAGCCAGCCCGGGCAAGAAAGTCTATGAGACTCTTATCTCCAATAAACCACTAGAAAACCAGAAGTGGCACTGTGACTCAAGCGGTAGAGTGCTCACCTTGAGCTGATGAGCGCAGGGACAGCACCCAGGCCGAGTTCAAGCCCCATGACCAACTAAAAAAAAAAGAATCATATAATTTTATAATTTATTAAGGCAATCTGGTCTTTGCTGAATTTTTTCACAGTTGGTATCAAATATAATAGTAGATAAATACTCCTGGAATTTTGAGTGAGCTGGGTGCTGGTGCCTCATGCCTGTAATCCTAGCTACTTAGAAGGCTGATATCTGAGGATCACAGTTTGAAGCTAGTGTGGGCAGGAAAGTCTATGAGATTCTCATCTCCAATAAAGGACTCAGAAAAGGCCAGAAATGGTGCTGTGGCTCAAGTGGTAGTAGAGTGTTAGCTTTGAGCAGAAGTAGCTCAGGCACAATACTCAGACCCTGAGTGCAAGCCCTAGGACTGGCAAAAAAAAATTTTTTTTTGAGTAGTTAGATATATATTATTTGATTTTCAAGTTTTTAAATTTATTTAGTCACAATGGGAATGGAACCCAGGGGCTCAACCACATCCCTAGTCCAATATGTTACCTTAAAGCATCAGTATAATAAAATATGCTTTTTGTATGAGTATATTGGGGCATTGAGTTTGACAGAAAATTGGAGTGAGTTTTTGTTGAAAGAACACTACATGGGATGTGTTTCTTTTATTTTTATTTATTCTTTTTCTCTTTTGAAATATGGAGCTAGTAAAAGGGAATTGTCATTCTTCTTATAATTTTAATACTACTATGTTAGCTTCTTAAGGATTGAATTAACAACCAATGGAAGATCCAAAAATTCTAACAAACTAATATTTTCAAAGAATAGCAGGCTGACAGAAACAAAAACAGGTAATTAAATGTCTCTAAGTTAATGAAGTAAGCTATAAGTCCATCATTTCTGTTTAGTATTTTAAAAATCGTGCAAATATGTAACAGCATAATTACACAGTTACAAAAAGGAGCAGTGAGTTATGTAGTAACTGATGTTTTCTGTGGATAAGTAGTTGGAATTGTCATTTTATTTAATCAAAAGACATTTATTTTGAGGAAACTTGTTTGAAATGCAAACGAGATTTCTCTGTGGAGCCAGTACAGAATTGTTCCTTTTCACCATGATGTTATTGCTGCATAACAGGCCACTTCTGTGTGTAGGAAGTGCGTCTGCAAGTCCAAAGGGAGTTGAGGCCTGATTGGGCGGGCTCTACCAATTAATAAATAGAAAGTGTTCAGAACATTTTGTTTTAAGCCAGGTGCACAGTTAAGAGTTACTTTTCGGGACTACAATTTATGTATATGAGAGTCAAACCTGACACTGCTCTTGGCAGCTTGACTGAAGCCATTTTTAAAATATGTACAAACTGTCTTGCATTCTCCACCCCCAATTACAGCAGCAAAGAACTTGCCTTTCTTCATTTGTGATGGGCATGCAGTCTTGTTTATTCTGAGCGAATAATATGCTTTGACTTACTATTTTTTATATTCCTGTTACACTGTAATGGAGTACTGCGTGTTGACCTCAATTCCTATTCATCTAGGGTATAGTAGAAACCTTATTTTTTTTTTTAAGGATCCTACATTAGTAATTGAGTTTTTGTATAGCCTTGAAATAATTTTTCTTAAGCAAGTATACAAAGAAATTGAATATGCCTGCTTAATGTTACGACTGTGTTTTTTTTAAAGTAATTTTATTTTACAGATTGTTATTTATATATGTGTGTGTCTGTCTCTCTGGGGCCTGCCTACATTAAAAAACTGTACAAATGGAACAATCAGTTTGTCTCCAAGAGAGGGAACTGGGATTTGATTTCCTGGTTTTGCCTCTCTGAGCTAGAGTCTCTATGCTGCAGAGAAAACCCTCTGCTTTGAAAGCAAGGGACCAAGTGTCTTGTGTTCCACAGTAGTAACCTCTTCAGCTAATTGTAGGCGGGCGTGGATGGGCTCTGAAAGCAGTCTTGTCCGGTATGTTTTACTGGAAAAGCTCTGCTGTGATCTAGAGTGTGATTGTGGCAAGTGAGGTGCATACTAAGTTTAAAGACAATTGCACAGTGGACAAAAATGAGAAAATTCTTTATCATTTCTTTTGGCTAGGCAGGAAACAGAGATGTCCTTAGATGGAGGGGGTGTGCAAGAGCATGTTTTATTAACACATTTAATGGAAGAAAATTAATGCTAATTTATTCTTCATACACACCATGCAATTTGTTAGAAAAGTGGAAGAATAGTTTGAAATTCTTTGGTCAATTGATGAATTCCTATGTTAGGAGCATAGAAATGAAACTCAACATTAAGCAGACAAATACCCAAGCCCACAGGCTACATAAATGCTGAATAAAACCAGCTCTACAATGGAACTCTGAAAAGCAACGGGTAAGAAGCCTAATGAATGATTGAATATGACCTTAGCAAAATCCCTGGAGTGTTGTTGAAAGATCATTCATTTCCAGCTTAGATGTCAAGATGGGCTCCACTAACCAGAATAAAAAGAGCTTGAGTTGGTACTGAGTTTTAAAAACCTTTATAACACAGTGCATTAGACTGAGCATAAAAAGGGCTTCTCTAGCTGAATTTTGAGCTGTTAATATGTGGACCTATAGTTTAGGCTCAGGGAAACCAAATGAAAAAGAGGAATAATTTCTCAGACACGAATGTGTCAATATGCTGCTTTTATGGAAGGGAACTTCATATACTGGGATGTATAGGCTGGCAGAATGTACGTTTCTCACCATTGTGAGAAAACTTATATCCAAGCCATCAATTGTACCTTAACCTATTTGCAAATTACTTGGCCTAGCATATTAGACGAAGCTATAAAAAAAATCCAAATGTACATTTTTGTAATTTTGTGAAGAAACACTTTTCTCATTTTCCTAAAGAGATGTTAAACTCTTTCATGTTATATTTTTCCTTTTTTTTTTTTTTTTTTTGGTTGGTTGCTTAGCTTGAACTCAGCCTGGGCGCTGTCCCTCAGTTCTTCGGCTCAATGTGAGCACTCTATCACTTGAGCCACAGTGCCACTTCCTCATGTTATATTTTTATTAACAAATGATGAGTGGTCTTTATTTTTTTATGCATGCCTGCTGGAAGCTTTCTAAGAAAAGAGAGTCTTGTCTCCATTTTCCCAATGACAAACATTTACACATGAGCCAGCAGTTAACATAATCCGGATAATATCAGTGTAATTTAGAAGGAAATAATAGAAATACTGTGGTTGACCAGCAGGATTATGAACTGTATTGCTCGCCATTGATGTAGATAAAGCATAGTGTCAGGGATGGTAGCAGAATACAACCATCACTGTCTTTCCTAAGCTGTTGCCTGCTGACTGCTTCACAGAGGAAGGACTGGGGAGGAAGAGGCTAAATATGGAGGAGTGTGGGTACTGCTGTTCACATTTGCCTCCTCACCCCTCTGCTAATATGAAAATGTCAGGCCTTTTGTTCCCATCTAATTTTAGTACATCCTGGTGAAAAAAAAATGATAAGATGATTTCCAGCCATGGGACTTTGACGGGCGGGGTACAGAGAGGAAGAGTAGAGGAAAGAGCAGTTTATACCCCATATCCGTCTGCCTTTCTCTGACAGCATCTAGCTCCTGCTGTTGATTTTGGTAATGAAATAAATTCAGATGCACTGAAGCAGTGATAATTAGGTTTTCCTTCCACGTCCTCAATTGAAGCCTAGTTGGAGACTTAAGTGGGGAGAATCATAATATGGTATTTAATAAAACATACAAGTCTGAATTGAAGAGCTGTGTGCAGGTTTGGAAGAAAAGCCTGAAGTTGTGAGTGGAAAACTTAAATGTTGTGTTATTTCTAACTAGAATGTTTGAGATCTATTTATGTTTCAGTGAAACAGTTTTTATATGTTGTTTTGAATGAGTAAATATTGGTTGATTTTCTTTTTTCTTTCAGTTGTGGAGCTTGAACTCTGGGCCTGGGCGCTGTCCCTGAGCTCTTCAGCTCAAAGCTAGTGCTCTTCCCCTGGAGCCACAAGCACCACTTCCTTTTTTTTTTTTTAGAAGAGTGAAACAGTCAAGTTGGAGCTGCTTATCCTCAGCAGGCCTAGAAGAAAAACTGGTCTGTAAGGAGAGCCAGTGGGGTCAAATAGTTGATAATTTAGTCTGTTTAAGAGATAGGGTAGAGGGCTGGGAAAGTAGCTCAGTGGTAGAGCGCTTGCCTTGCATGCGTGGAGCCCTGGGTTTGATTCCTCAGCACCACATAAGCAAAAAGAAAAAAGCCGGAAGTGGCGCTGTGGCTCAAGTGATAGAGCGCTAGCCTTGAGTTGAAGAGCTGAGGGACAGCGCCCAGGCCCAGAGTTTAGGCCCCACAACCAGACCCTCCCCCCCCAAAAAAAACAAAAAAGAGATAGGGTAGAATTCCATTCAGTGCAAATTGTTTTGTTCTTACTTAATCAAGGAGTAATTAATTAGATTAAGCTAAAAGGGCAGCTCCAAGTACTTGATCTCACTTTGAGGTAACCTGTTTCCCAGAGATTTGTTCACTCAGGAAACTAGGTTTTCTATTTAAATTTCTGTATGATGAAGATGAAGATGCTATATGTAAACAGATGAGATGTGTGTGTGTGTGTGTGTGTGTGTGTGTGCATGTACGTGTACGTGTACGTGTACGTGTGTGTGCCAATATTGAGGCTTGAACTCATGGCTTGGTAGCTGTACCTGAGCTATTGTGCTCGAGGGTAGTTAGAGCACTACCACTTGAGCCACAGCTCTACTTCAGGCTTTTGGAGATAAGAGTTTCTTGGAGGGCTGGGAAGGTGGCTCAGTGGTAGAGCGCTTGCCTTGCATGCATGAGGCCCTGGGTTCGATTCCTCAGCACCACATGAGGAGAAAAGGCCGGAAGTGGCACTGTGGCTCAAGTGGTAGAGTGCTAGCCTTGAGCTGAATTGCTGAGGGACAGTGCCCAGGTCCAGAGTTCAGGCACCATGACCTGAAATTCCCTGCCCAGGTTGGCTTTGAACCATGAGCCTTAGATCTCAGCCCTCCGGAGTAGCTAGGATAAAGAGAGATTATTTTAAAGTCCATTTGACTAATGATTTATAACGAGTGAAATAGATTATTTTCTTCATTCCCTTCACTTTATAATTACAGATAATATGTAGTTTTTTATTTTTTATTATTTTTATTTTGTTATTTGCCAGTTCTGGGGCTTGAACTCAGGGCCTGGGTACTGTCCCAGCCTCGTTGTGCTCAATGCTAGCTCTCTGCCACTTCCAGCCTTTTCTGTGTCTGTGGTATTGAGGAATTGAACCCAGGGCTTTATGTATGCGAGGCAAGCACACTACCACTGAGCCACCTTCCCAGCCCCTAACATGTAGTTTTAAAAGAACCATCAAGTGATCTGGGAGTGTAGTTTAGAGGTTGATTACTTGCCTGGTATGCATGAGGCACAGAATTTGATCCGCAGGCCTAGAAAAACAAAAGAGAAGGCAAAAACTGGAGTTTAAGGACAAATACCAAAGACATGGTGTGTGTGTGTGTGTGTGTGTGTGTGTGTGTGTGTACGCACGTGTGTTAGTATACCAGTACTGGGACTTGAACTCAGTTTCAGCCACAGCCCCACTTCTGGCTTTTTGGTAATTTTAGATCTAGACTTTTCTTGTGTGTGCTGGTTTCAAACCAGAATCCTCAGATTTTAGCTTTCTTTTTTTCTTTTTTTTTGGGGGTCCTGTTGTGGGGACTGAACTCTGGGCCTGGGTGCTGTCCCTCAGCTCTTGAGCTCAAGGCTAGCACTCTACCACTTGAGCCACAGCGCCACTTCCGGCTTTTTTCTTTTTGCTTCTGTGGTGCTGAGGAATTGAACCCAGGGCCTCATGCATGCAAGGCAAGTGCTCTACCACTGAGCCACCTTCTCAGCCCCAGATTTTAGCTTTCTGAGTAACTAGGATTCCACACTTGCATTTAAATTTTTTTTGGGGGGGGAGTCAGTCGTGGGGCCTTTATTTTGGGCCTGAGTGTTGTTACTCAGCTCTTCAGCTCAAGGCTAATGCTCTACCATTTAAGCCACAGCTCCACTTCTGGCTTTTTCTGCTTCTGTGATGCTGAGGAATCGAACACAGGGCCTCATGCATTCAAGGCAAGCATCTACCACTGAGCCACCTTCCCAGACCCAATATATATATATATTTTTTTAGATGAAGCCGGGCTCTGGTGGCTCAAGCCTATTATCCTAGCTACTCAGGAGGCTGAGATCTGAGGATTGTAGTTCATAGCCAGCCTGGGCAGGAAAATCCATGAGACTCTTTTTTTTTTTGGTTCCGGTTGTGGGGCCTGAACTCTGGGCCTGAGCGCTGTCCCTCAGCTCTTCAGCTCAAGGCTAGGGCTCTACCACTTGAGCCTCAGCACAACTTCCGACTTTTTGCTTTTTGCTTATGTGGTGCTGAGGAATCGAACCCAGGACCTCAGGCATGCAAGGCAAGCGCTCTACCACTGAGCCAACTTCCCAGCCCATCCATGAGACTCTTATCTCCAATTAACCACCAGAAAACTGGAAGTGGCGCTGTGGCTCAAGTGGTAATGTGCTTGCCTTCAGATGAAGAGCTCAGGGCCAACGCCCAGGCCCAGAGTTCAAGCCCCACGTCAATAAATAAATAAATAAATAAATAAATAAAATTATAGTTTGGCTAGGTGCTGGTAGCTCATGCCTGAAATTCTAGTTACTAAAGAGGCTGAGAGGTTTGAAGCCAGCCTAGGTAAGAAAGTCAGTGCTCTTACCTTTATTTAACCACCAAAAAAAGCTAGAAGTGGAGTTGTAACTCAAGTGGTAGAGCACTAGCCTTGAACAAAAAAAGCTCAGTGACATTGTCCAGGCCCTGAGTTCAAGTGCCAGGTCTGGCACAAAACAAAAGAGTCCCAAACTTTGCAGGGCACCAGTGGCTCACGCCTATAATCCTAGCTACTCAGGAGGCTGAGATCTGAGGATCGAGGTTCAAAGCCAGCCCAGGCAGGAAAGTCTGTGAGACTCTTATCTCCAATAAACCACTAGAAAACTGGAAGTGGCGCTGTGGCTCAAGTGGTAGAGCACTCACCTTGAGCTGAAGAGTGCAGGGACAGTCCCCAGGCCCAGAGTTCAAACCCCATGATCTACCAAAAAACAAACAAAAAACAAACTTAGTTTTTTTTGGGAAAAAGTCATTTTCCTTTTTTGGATTTTAGTTTTCCTGTATAAATTAAGGGCATTGAATAGGTGATTTTCTTTTTCTTTTCTTTTCTTTATTTTTTTGGGTCTGGTCGTTGGGCCTGAACTCTGGGCCTAGGCGCTGTCCCTCAGCTCTCAGCTCAAGGCTAGCATTCTACCACTTGAGCCACAGCACCACTTCCGGCTTTTTTCTTTTTGCTTATGTGGTGCTGAGGAATCGAACCCAGGGCCTCAGGCATGCAAGGCAAGCGCTTTACCACTGAGCCACCTTCCCAGCCCTGAATAGGTGATTTTATTTAAAATATTTTTTTTTTTCTTTTGCAGCTTAGGTTGTCATAATATATTTATTTAGATTAGGTGGGTAAAACTATATTTTTAACAGTTCTGGGGGCTAAAGTTCCAAAATGGTTCTAGCAAGTTATGCTTCATCCAGAAACTTTCTCCCTTAGCTTGTAGGTGGCTGCTCTTTCCCTGTGTGTTCACATGATCTCTTTGTGCTTGGTAGGGGAAGAAGATCAGGACAGAGGAGGAAGGAAGGGAGTGGGAGAAGATAGGGGAGAGAGTGGAGAGAAGGGGAGGGACAAGAGTGTACAAACTCTCTTGGGGCCTCCTTTTATATAAGGGCACTAATTCCATATGGAAGACCTTTTTTTTTTTTTTTTAAATAAAATTTATTGGGTCCGGTTGTGGGGCCTGAACTCTGGGCCTAGGTGCTGTCCCTCAGCTCTTTAGCTCAAGGCTACCACTTGAGCCACAGCGCCACTTCCGGCTTTTTTTCTTTTGCTGAAGAATTGAACCCAGGGCCTCATGCATGTAAAGCAAGCGCTCTACCACTGAGCCACCTTCCCAGCACGAAAGACCTTTTGTAAGCTCATCTGAGCTAATTACTTCACAAAGGCTCTCCTAAATACCATCACATTGAGAGCTATAGCTTAGATATATAATTTTGGGAGGAAATCAACATTGAGTTCATAATCCCTGAAATCAATTTGAAATTTAATGAAAAAACCCTACAAAGTAGATTTCTAGTATAAATGGGGACATCACATACTCTATTTGCTAAACATCAGTTGTAACTTGATGTCTCCTCAACTAAGGTATGTGTATATGAAAAAAGTGTGTACATGTAATACAATATTAAAGGCAATCAGATGAGCGTCTTTCAATCTAAAGGAAACATTGTGAATGCTTTTTTAAACTTTAGATTTGAATGATTAGCAATAATTAGTTCTCATATACATTGGATAATCCAATTTGTATTTATTTGACCATGAAGATGAGTTCTCCAATAAACTCAGAAATTTGTACCTTCTTGTTTATACATAAAAAGATTTAAGATTAAGACAGGTAAGGAAAATGGTGGTAACTGAAGCATCTCCCTGATGTGGTGGTGGTTCTTTGCCCAAACCCAAACATGTACAGCTGCCACTCCTAATTGACCCAGTCTTACTCTAAAGCTGGGCAAGAGAACATGAAAGGACCTTGAAGTCATATGCTACCTGAGGTTGGCCTGCTTGTAGATTATTTTGTATGGCTCATAATGATGTTACAAATATTCAAATGGCCCTTAGCAGCAAAAGGTTCTCTACCCCTGCTCTGAAGTCTAGAAATTGCTCGAATGTCATTTGTGGGTCTGCCTTTTTGTACCCTCTTCCTTGGTGGGCTATTACTGATTGTCTTGTAACTGCTTATCCTCCAATAAGACCCAAATAGGTGCAGGTTGCTTGCAAAGTACCCAAGTATTACAGATACTTGGTTCAGCTGTTTCCCTTGCATGCATTTCTTAGAAGCACCTTGCTAGTAGTGGAGAGAGAATCTGTGGTACAGACTCTACTTAATGGGGTTATGAATATTAAGTGAGAAAATAAATGTCTTAAAGCAGTTTAACATGATTTCTAATGCCAAATATTCTTTCCTCCAAAAACCCTTTTTCCCCTTGGAGCTAATAGGTTGGCTTGTTCAGGATTTTACCCACAGTGCCACTAAATTAATGCATTCAATTCCATTGGAGAGTATTTAACAGATATACTGCTCAGGAGGTGAAGAAATTCTCAGGCCAATATACAGGGCAAATATATATGTTCTTTTCATATTGCTCCTACGAGTGGCTCTATATATTGGAATCAGAGACTTAATTTTTTCCCGATTTTTTTTTTTTTTTTGCCTTGCTGGAACTTGAACTCAGGGTTTGGGTGCTGTTCTTGAGCTTTTATGTACAACGTTAGCACTTTATCACTTGAGCCACAGCTCCACTTCCAGCTTTTTGATGGTTGATTGGAAATAAGAATCTCATGGACTTTATTACTCAGACTGGCTTCCAACCTCTGTCCTCAGGTCTCAGTCTAGGATTAAAGTGTGTGAGGAGCTAGGATTCAAGGTGTGAGCTTGAGCCACCAGTGCTCAGCTTCCTGCTGTTATTTTAAATCCAAAAGATTCAGTCTTCAGATTGAGCATTTAAGTTCTGTGAAGTCACAAACCATACCTCGTTTTCTTCTTACCTACTGAAAGTGAAATTTTCAGTTTTAGTGGAATAGGTAGGATAGAATAGTTGTAAGCATATCATTGGAGATGAATTAAAAATAGCTTTTTTTTTTTCTTGAGGTAATGACTTATATGGCAGAAACTCAACAGAAAATTAAAGTCTGTGCTTGAAATTAAGTAATATGTGAATTCTTCTAAAGCATAACTCACTTAAAAAGCAGTTGAAATGGCTTTCATTTGAAGATGACAACAGACACATTTAATTTAGTTTGGGTGTACAACTGGAATCTTTTCTAGATTTAATGAAACATACAGCAATGTGAAAATGTTGGCACTTCGTTTTAGCTGTAGTTTTTGTGGAGGAGGCTTTAACTCCAAACTGTGTTATAGGTGACTACTGTGTTTGTGATAATGGAGTTCACTTCCCTAGAGATAGCACATCAGGCATGATGCTTTTGAACCTCAGTGTTAGAGTAATAAAATCGGTTTGATGAGTCTTCAAATGTTATTAACTGAATGTAGATAGTGAAAAGACTTTATTGCGTGTTATTCTTTTGACCGTGCCTAAATCTTTCAAGATTTTCATGTATTTTGTGCAACAAGAGTAGCCGCTACTAACTTTGAAAAAAAACAACAAACAAGGTGATATCCAACTGAAAGAAGTTTTCACTGTCACACTGTCCTTTTTAGCTCACTTTGCCCAGAGCTGACTTGCAAGTGTGACATTTGTTGTTCTCGGCACCTGCCAACTTGGAAGCCAGGGTTTTTGCTCAGGACGCAAGCTTACAACCCACACTCTGATGCACAATGCCATCCCAGCTGGCATGCTTTCCTACCTCAGTGGTGCTAGACATTCAGTTACAAAGCTGTGTGGCTTCACATGCGCTGATTTCAATAGTCATTCCTCTCAAGCTGCTTCCAGCTTTTAAGTTAAGGGAGTGAGATTGGTATCATTAAATTCACTACTTGCTGTGGTTATTTTTCAGTGGAAAAAATTGTCTTATTCTCTGATCAAAAGTAATTTTTCTTCAAGAACCAAGTACTTCTTTAAAAAGATTAAAATGCCATCTATGTGTCCTTATATATTCATAATTCTTGCCAAAGCTACAACTCATTTTCATCAGTGGATAAAAAGAATAGACAGGAAAAAACAGAATTAGTGTTTCTAAGCATGTTAGTTGTTATTTGACATAAATGTGGGAAACATTTACAGAACTTACTTTTCCTGCATATGAAAATTGCCCCCATGTTAGCTTCAGCTTTTTGGTGTCTAGCTCTAGCCAGAAGCCTTCCATATTTTTCCAAAGAAGTATATTCTGCCTACTTGCTTTCTGTAGCCAATCTCTTTGAAACACTTCAGGTGGATTTGGTGATGTCTGTCTTCTCATACTCTATTATGAGCAATTTTAAAAGGTTTTGCTGGAAAAAAAAGGTCTTTTCAGATGTAGAGAGAACAGTGTGAAATGTGAATGACTGGCTTTTTAATACCACAGTTGTGACAAAGAGGCAATGGCTTTTAGAAGCTGAATAAAGGGGTTAATACACATGCATCTGCATACTGCTGTTGGGCCCAGTGTATTAACACATTTGACATTTGTTTAGTTCACTTCGTTGGCCTGAAAAAAGTAGCACGTCATTCTCTCAACCCAGTTTATAATTCGTAAGTGGTGCACTCTTAACAGCCATAGGTACAGAGAGCATTGGATGGAAGAAAGTGAACTACATTTACTGGCTTTGCTCAAACTTCCAGAGTAGCTCTTTGTTATTCACATTTAATCTGTCTCCAAAGGCATAAAAAATAGGCACTGTCTCAGACACTCCTTGGTACATATCAAAACCCAACCTTTACCCTTCTCTGCATAAATGTGCTTAGGTGAATACTTTTATTAGCTTGTTGATACAAGTTATAGTTGGTTACACCCTTTCTTAAAAAAATACACCCTTATTGTCTCCTGTTGTTTAAGAGATTCATGCTTGGCATGGGGAGGTCTAACAGTGGATACTGTTTAAACCTCCCAGGCAGTGTTGAATGGATCCATGAAGCATACCATGCACACAAGCAGTCGTTGGGATGGGGGTGGGGGGGTGGGGGAGAGGCCAAGAGAGCCCGGATTGCTATGCTTTCTCCTAGGCCTCATGTTGGTCTTGCAGTAGGAGTATGTAAGTAATCCTTATATTTCTGGGCTGTCCCATGGCCTAATCAGGTTAGTGTTTGTCAAAGATAATGAAAAAGTTACAAGTGATCATTTCTAGATTTGTTGATTTATTCTAAAATTGGCCTAGGAATTTGAGTTTAGGTGTCTGGTTGTGCTCTAAATCTGGTTCTGATTTGGTTGATTGCTTAGGATTGAACAAAGGTAGACAGTTTAGTTTCCCTTCCCTTCCCCCAGTTGTTGCTTTTACCTAGTTTAAATTCAGAATGACTGGGTTTATATCTACTTTTCTAAATTGAGCAAAACTTTAATAAAACCACCTTTTGGGGAGTTTTTTTTTTTTTTTTTTTTTTTTAAATAAAAAGCCAGTCTTGCATCATGTAGGAAGGGCCTCCAGTGTGGAAGACTTGGTGGCCCAGGCCTTACGGTATGGATTTTTAGCCTTCAAAGGTTCAAAAGTAGAAAATGAGGATCTGAATTTAAAAAAAAAAAAAGAAAGAAAATGAGGATCTGTTCAGTGGCTAGCACAGCTCCTTAAGTAGGAATTTTAGTTCTAGACACTGTCAAGAAAGCCTCAAAACCAGAAAAACAGGCTGCTTTCGATTGGAAAGGAGGTGTTACAGCTAAGGAGCTGCCCATAACCCCCATCTTTGGAATTTGGTGAGACTAAAATCGTCCTGGAAGCAACAAGAATAATGGTTGCAGTAATTGTTTCCAGGCTTAGGACCCCTGCATCTTGTTTTTTAAGTTGACCTGTAAGTTGACCCGATGAACTAGTAATTGCAGAAATAAACTGAGTGTTTGCCAGCAGGAGTCACTCTAGGCCTCCTAATAAAAAGTTAGTAAATTAAACTATATCCTTGAAGCTCTCAAGAGGCTGAGGTTATAGATGCTGTGATATGATGGCTTTAGGGAAATGCTGGGACTTTTTTGTTAAATGTAATGGCTTTCTCAGGTTTCCCCCTGCGCCTTCCCCTTTTGTTCTTTCTTCTAAAATTGGCCCCTAATAGTGTGCATGTATATGAAACAGGGTCTCCATATGCAGCCCAGCTGGCCTCATGATCCTCCTGCCTCAGCCTCAAGACAGCTGGGATTATAGGCATGCCCGAACACACTGGCTTCCTTAATGTGTTTTTTAAATGTAATGTATATGAATGGAAGGATATCAGTATCTTAGTATTCTGGATATTAGCCCATTTTGGCTTCCTTAGAATGAACTGATTATATCTACATCATTTTTTTTAATGAATAGACTCACGGTGTTTCTACTGATTGATGTCCAATCCTGATCTTGCAGCAGAAATCTCTAGAGTGAGCAGGAGTTAGTGTGAAATGAGATGTTAGCCGTGCTTTTCTGAAAAGAATGGCTCTAGTGTGATGACAAACTGAAATATTTCAGCACTAGCCATGAAATATAATAGTTTCCCAAGCACACACAAACTGAACAAGTTAATTGTTCATTGATGTTTGATACAGGGATTGAAACATTGGATTAAAACCAATTAAATGTTCCTAGAAGCAACAGAAAAAAGTTTCCTGATTTATGAATAGGACCATTCAAATGGTGCAGACACAATCCATGTCAAGTAATGAGGTGTTTTGTTTTTTAGGCAAAGCAGAACACAAAACAGGCATGGAGCGTTCTTTTTTAAAACCTTTGAAAACAAAAAAAGTCTCCTTTGGATAGAAGATCAATAAAGCCGGGTGCATCAGCGGGGGGGGGGGGGGGCCGGCCCTGCGGGGAAGGCGGTCCCCTCCCCCAGGTGAGCCGCCCGCCGCTGCGTCCGCGCCTCCACCGGGCCGCATTCCTGAACTTGGGTCAACATCCTCGGCCACCGCGGGAAGCGCGCTCGGCCCCTGCTTAGCAACGCGAGCCGCCCTCCGCCGGGTCCGCGGGTCGGGACGTGGCGTCGGCGGCGCACATTCCTTTATTCCGAGGTCGCCCCGCGTTAGGAAACTGGCGCCCCCTTCTCCCCGAGTGACCCCGCGGCCGCCAGGTCCTCGCCGCGACGCCCCGCACGCCGGGAACGCGGGTTTCGGTGAAACCTCCGCCCGGCAACCCGGAAGCGGGGCTGTGCACCCACGCGGCCCGGGCGGGGGGCGGGGGCGGCCCGGGGGGTCTTGGCCTGGGGGTCGGGGCGAGGAGCGGGGCGGGGGTGGGAGCCTGCAGCCGCGGCGGCTCAGGCCCGGGGCCCCTTCCCGCATGCAGGGGCCCCGCCGGCGCGAGCTCGGAGCGGCGCGCGGCTCGGCCGCAGGACGCCCTGGGCCCCGCCGGCGGCGCGCCGCGCCCCCTCCCCGCCCCTCGGCGGCTGCGCGCTCCGCTCCCTCCGCCGCCGCCGCGTCCGCCGCCGCCGCCGCTGCCGCCGCGCGGCTCCTGCACGCCGCCGCCGAGCGCCCGGGCCCCGACGCCGCGCAGCCGGCTGACTTCACGCAGTCGCGGTCGGGCGGCCCCGCGGCGGCGGCGGACGCGGGCGGCCCGGCGGGGCCGGTTAAAGGGACGAGTTGCGAACAGTTCAGGAAGTGACAAGTCGATTTCCTCCTCGCCCGAGCCGCTCGGTACAAAGCGCTCGGCGCCGGCCGGAGAGCGCGCGCGCGGCGGACGACTCGGCGAGCGCCGGCGGTGACGGCGCGGGGCCCGCGCCCGGAGCGCCCCGCCGCGCACAGTAAGCGACCCGGGGCCCCGCCGAGGTCTCCGCGAGGGCGCCGGGCGCCAGCTGCGGGGAGCCGGGCTCGCCTCCCACCCCGATCGCTGGTTCCCCCCTTCTTCCCCCTCCTCGTTTCGCGTTCGCGTGGGGTCGGGTGCTTTCGGCCGGCCGGAGTCGCCCGAAGCCGGCGTGAGACTTGTCAGTGCGCGCCGGGGCGGGGGACCCTCCCCGCCCTCCGCTGCGGGGAGTCTGCCCCAGCACCCCCCCCCCCCGGGCCAGGCCGACCGGAGACCGCTGCGTCCCGGAGTCCCCGCGCAGCGTCCCAACTTGAGCTGTTCGTGGCAGCGGCGGAGGCGCCGAGCCCCGGGAGCCGGCCGGCCCCGCGAGCCCCTAAGTTCCGCACCGTTTGCAGACAACTCTTTTGTTCGAGGAAGTTTGAACCCACTACCCCCGGGATGCGGGCGCGCCGCGGCGACCCCCACGGGCGCGGGAGGGGGTGAGGGGCGCCCGGGCCCGGGAGGGGGCGGCCGCGGGCCGGGCCTGCGGGAGGGGGCCGCCGCGCCGGCGCGGCTCCTGCACATGGCGAGGCGGCCAGGAGGGCCGTCCGGCACTGGCACCCCGGCCCGCTCGCGTTTTTTTACCGGTCCTGGACTCGCAACCCCCTGGGGGTCGGATTCCCGCCCGCGGGGGTGGGGGGTGTCTCTCGGTAGGGCGGGGGCGAGCGGGGCGAGGACACCCCGAATCCAGGGAGAGTCTGCGGTTTGCGTTCCCATGCCCTCCACGCCCCCGCCCCGCATTCGCCTCTTCTCTCGGACTTGGGAAACAATGCTGGAGATGCGGGTGGGCGCCGGAGCCGCGGCGCGCGGCGCGGGCTGGCACGCCGGGGCCCCTCGCCACCCGACCCCCGGTGCCAGACGCCCTCCCTCTGACCGCCGGGGTTCATTAACACGTACTGTACTTAGTACCGCGGCGAACAAAGAAAGGCTCTTCGCAGCCTTTGATGAATGGGATTCTGCCTCCTATAGGCCACACTCCGAGTCTTCGCACGGTGCAATCAGGACTCGGAGGTGTTGGGCCAAGGGGCCCCCCGTGGCCGGTGGCATTCGGGTCCTGGCTCCTACGCTCGCCCTTGCACGGGCTGGTTGCAAAGGGAGCCAGGCTGACGGTTGGTTCCACGGGAACGAATGTTTGTTGAGTTGTTGGATGGTGGAGGGGGGAAAGGGACTGTTTTCTGTTGACTATGCTACGCGAGTTGGAATGGCATTGTTTATTGGCCCGGGAAGCCAGGCGAAGCGTCTTGTGCCGCTTCAACATATTAGCAGACTTCCAAATGACATGTGAGCATATGCACTCCCAGCAGCCCCCACCGGCTGCAGGGGGGATCCTTCCTCGCTCCAGATCCTGGGCGCCAGATTTAGAAGAGGCCACCTGGTTCGAGGGCTTGGGAAAGGACTGGAGGCAGCCCACCCATGAAACTTACTCTGCCTGCCCTGGGGCCAGGTTTTAGTTTCATTTTAATTGATCCACTTAAACAGAAATTGATCTCAGTTACGGTTTGGGGACTGAATTGCAGGTCTCGAAGTTTCTCTTTTCCTCCTTAGCTGTGGACTGGATAGGTAGAAAGGGCTCCCGGCTATGGGTGATAGGACCCTGTTATTGGGAGAAGGATGGGTCCGGCCTTCTGGAGGGGTGGCTGTGCCTGCCTGGGCTGGCACAGGCTCTGTGGACTGTCACCTGTGCTGGGGCATGGTGAGGGAATGGTGGTGGGTCTTGCTCTCAGGTTCCTGTTGCAGGCTAGACCATGTAGAGGAACACCTGTGTTTTTCTCTCAACTGTTTATTCAGAGAGCAAGGTAATTTTAAGATCAGGTCAAACAATTTTTGCCCCACGACTTCCTGTCTCCCCCACACACCCCAAGGTGTGTGATTTCGATGTGTGACCATTTTAACATCAGGATGAGGTATTACATAAAAGCTTGCAGAAGTGGACCAACACGTTCCAGCCCTGGCAGATGTAGTAGGACCTTTCACTGTTCTGATTAATCATGTTTCGAATCACTCTATCCTTTCTGTGTTCACACTAGGGCAGCTGGCTCATTGTATCATTTTAGAAGTTTTGAAACTCCTTTGGAAGAGTTCTAAGATTTTTGCTGTCCTCATGGTGACTGCACTTAACTGTTGGTGTACAGGGAATCCTGGTGTTATTTCCTGGGCTCTTGGTCTTTCTCTTGGCTACCCCAGCTATCCTCTGGACTTCCCCTTTTCATCGTGCTGTGGAAGCCTCGTGGGCTGGATGTCCTTTAAGTGGGTCTGGTGAGCAGGCGCCTGACCCATGAAGGAAGCACAGGAAAGGCCAGCCTGCTCTCCTCCCTTTCAGGCGGCTGGAGAGGGTGAGCCTTGCCTAAATACGGGAGCTGGCAGCAGGGAGCGCTGCAGAGCTCTTTAAAAAAAAAAAAAAAAGCATGTTCTTGTCACTTCCCTCCTCCCCCCACTTCATCCTTGCACACTGCCCAGTGGGCTCACCTTCCCATTGTTCAGGTGAAGTTTTATCCTGGCATTGACTTTCTGGAGTTAAATCAAGCACTGAATGGAAACTTTCTTGTTCTTTCCAGTAGGAAAAAAAAAAAAGACTGAAATAAGGAAATACTCAGGTCAGCACAGCCCCCATCATTACCACCAGCATGCCCACCTTGTGATGTGTAATAAACCTGCAGGCATAATTTGTTATGGAATATGCCGATAATACAAGCTTCAGTTTTAGATGGAAACCAGATGTAGAGGGACTTTCTAATTGATCCAGCAACTTGGGGGGTGCAGGGTGGGGGGAGGGAGAACTTTAAGAGATGAGCAAACCTCAAAGGTGGTTTGCTTTGGTTTTAAGTTATGAGGAGAACCCCAGTCTCCACTGTTCCTGAGCTTTTGGCCTCTGAGCTTCTGCTTTGCCGCAGCTGTCCTTTCTGTCAGACTCCTCCTCTCTTGAAAGAACAGGTTTGTTGCCAGTGTAGAGCACATGGCTGGGTCCGGCTGGGCTCAGTGCAGCTTGGCTCTGTGGGCTCACTCCTCCTCGCCTTGTCCAGCTGCTGCCCTGGCCTCCACCCCAAGGCAGGGCCTGGTGGAGAGGAGCTGCTTACAGTTGCTTAATAAATACACTTTTTCAAAAACCATTGATTCCCCTCCTCTGATTCATCTTTCTTTCCTGCTTCCCTCGTGACATCAAGAAACTTCTTTCTCTACCACAGTGACACCCTTGTCGCTTTCCAGGTTGTGGACAGCACTAGAATGGCGGACCCTTTAACAGCAGTTAATTTGCATGCTGGGATGCTGGGATATGAGCTTTGGAAACAAACCTAGAGGCTTAGATATGCTGATGTGCTCTGAGACTTGCTTAGAAAATTTCTGTTGGTTAATGACCATACTACTGAAAAGTATGTTCAAAGGCAATTTACCATTTCCTAGGGTTCTTCTGATGGTAAAGTTAATTTTTCCTGCATAACAACATTGTTTTAAGGTAACTTCTTTGATGCTTAATCCAGATCTCTTGTGTATCTGGTTTTGGGGTCAGGATTTGGGCTTTTGTGCGGTTTGGGTTGTGGTTTTGGTGATGTCTGTCTTCACTTTAAGGAACCTGGGTCATCAGGGGCCTGGAGTCTTGTCTAAGAAAGTTCTCTGAAGTTCTAAGCCATGGTTGCTGTGGTGGCTTGGGATGTGAGGGTTCTTTGGGGTGGGGTGGGGGTGGGGCTTGGCTGCCTGGTTGGAGGGGGTAAGGGGGTGTGTCTGAGAGCTGAGAGCAAGAATATGTTATGGGTTTTCTTCCCCCCCCCCCAGAAGGGAATGGAGATGCTTGAGCTTTTCTGAAAAATTGATATGTCCTTGGCTTTTTTGGGGGGGAGGGGTGTTGGTAAATGCAGGTTGACTAAGAGGGGAAATACTGATGGGTGGATCTGAAAGCAGCCTCCGAATGAGAAAATAAAAACACGTTTGAAGGGCTCTGGAAGATTTTGCATTTCAAAGGGTCTACCGCGTAGACTTTCACATCACGTCAGGGGTTACAGAGAAGTGTGACAGGCACCCCGCTTCTTTAACCCTTCTCCCTCTGCCTGCGGTGGCGCTGCTGGGGAAGCGTGTCTGTCTGCCTTTGGCATGGCGGATGGGGGCGGTTTGTCCAGAGCCTCCGGGAGGGAACATGGAAACCAGAATACCTCAGAGGCATCTTCTAGCCTTGGGAGGAAAGGACTTTTTCCACGGTACCCTCTCAGGAGGGCAAAAGCAAATCAATTCAGTAAACAGCCCATTTGACCCCAGAAGGCAGCCAGTGGCAGGCTAACTCCTGACTCCTCCACTTGTACACAAAGAAACACACTGTGTCCGCCCCCCTTCCCCCCACTGGTGTGGTGTGGTTCCCAAGGGTGCAGCCCAGTGTGTGCAGGCTGTTCCAAACTGATTAGCAGCACCCCGACTTTGCATGCACTTGAATTCTCCACGCTAGCTGAAGTAACAGTGGGAGACTCTGAGACTCAGAGAGGCCAGGTATCTGGTCCAAGGTTGCACAGCTGGAAGGCAGAGGGGAGAGTAGCACTTTCTGGGTCTGTCTGGCCCTAGAGCCTGCCTGCTTTCCATACACTAGCCTCTTGATCTGTTCGAGTGTGGGAAGATAGAGGCACTAGGTTCTGTTTTATCTCAAAGCATAAATTTTGTTTAGTCTTGTTAACACTGCAGGGAAACTTAGAAATTTTTAACGGCCTTTTCTCCCTGCCTCTCCCTTCCCTGTGGGGTTTTTTTTTTTTTTTTTTTGAGTGATTCAATTCTGCGTCTTCTGCAGGACCAAATGGAGTCTCTTAACTGAGGAGACTGAGATGTTTTGCTTCATCCTTACAAAAGACAGATTCACAAGAAAATATAATTATTCCCAGTGACCTTCTGGGGAGAAACAGGAAGTAAACCTGGCAGCTTGCTAGAAGCATCCCCATTTACTCAGATTCTGTTTTTCATTCACGAGATTGTTGAGAGGGTTTCCAGCATTGTGTGTGTGTGTGTGTGTGTGTGTGTGTGTGTGTGTGTGTGTGTATACATTTGTAATCTTGTTGTCTGAAAGTAAATTATGTTGGGTGCTTGCCACCTCAGGTTTGTGCAATATCACATTCTGTTTACATGCTCAGAGTGATCAAATAGCTAAACACAATTGTACAGCTTTTAGTGGGGGAAAACTTGGTGCCCCTCAGCCAGGGCTGGGCAGAGGCCCTATATTCTGTCTCAGAAAGGTAGTGGTTTGCAGGGTTTTCCTGTAGCAGGAGCCAGGCTGCCCATCGAGGCCTGCCTGCCCCTCTCTTCTTTCTTTTCTATCCCTAAAGAGTTTCTGGGGGAGAACTGGCTTTCTGGAAGATAGATAAGTGGATCTTAATCCTGGCTACAGTTAACATTACCTGGAGAGGTTTAACGATAATTCTGTCGCCCAGGGTTATCTAAGACCATTATTACATCACAAGCTCAGAACGGGGAGGGCCAGCACTGGTACTTTCAGTGTTCCTGAGTTGATTCTTTTATCCATACAGGACTGAGGGCTGAGGGCCGAACAGCCCCCACAGTACCTCGCTTTCCTTGGCAGGGGATTAGGGCCTTTCTATGTAGGAGTGGAATTTTCCATTGTTGCCATCTTGACTGAAGAAGGACCTGAAAGGTACCCGGTCCTGGGCGGGATGCCTGCTGTGACGTCATCTAGACCGTCCTGTGTTTTTCTGCTGGGCTAGAGCATGGGCACCCGCACTGCCCGTCTGCTCAGCATGGCCTTGAGCCACCTTCTCTGCCATTGGAGAGGGCAGGTGCTGCCCAGGCTGTGTTTTTAGGGGCATGGGGGGTACTCATGCAGGTACCTCCTCTGCACCAGCTTGTCTGTTCCCTTCTCCCCATGGCTCTCCTGGTGAGAGGAGGGGGAGGAGGAAGGTGCGGTTTGGGTTCAGGACCCATCTTGGTGAGTCTTCCCACATGACCAGACTTTTTCATTGGGGTTTGCAAATGAGCATCAAACTCCGGCCACCTGGCTGAACTCGCCGCTCAGAACTGTCCTCCCACAAACATGCTTGAGATTACGTTTCACAGAGTTGGCCAGGGCCCTGCTGATATTAAAGCCCCAGAGCAGAGATCCGACTCCCAAGGGATGATAGGACTCAATCAAGGCTACGTGCCAGTGCTCAGAGGTGTGGCCTGCATCTCCTGAGTCCCTGCATACCGCATTCTCTACTTGGTCCTGGTTCTGTCTGCAGGTCAGTCTGCTCCCCTAGCAGGGGAACTGATTCATCTTGTAGTCTTTTAGCCGAGGGACACACGCTCAGTCATTCTTGACCTTCCTGCCCTGCCCTGCCCCTACCCCTCCCCTCCCCTCTTCTCCCCTCCTCTCCCCTCCTCTCCCCCCCTCTGTCTGTCAGTCTTTTTGTAGTGCTGGGATTTGAACAAAAACCCTTGTGCTTGCCCTGGGTCTTTTTTGCCCTGGTTCTGCCCTGTACTGTAATTCTGCATGATGAAAAGGATGTGCCACTACACTCAGTTTTTGTGTTTAGATGGGGTCTCTAACTTTTTGCCTGGGTTGGCCTCAAGCCATATAGACCTATTTTGTTGCTGAAGGCATTGCTACTCGAGGAATCAACTGTCCTACCTAGGGAGAGTGTTGTTGGTACTCGACCTCGCCCCATATCCTTCCCACCACACTCTGCGCAAAGGCCGCAGGCTTTCTGCTGCAAGTGATAAATGCCATCCCATGGTTGCTGTCTGATGACAGCTGCCTGGGGGCCATGCTGCCACCTCCAGAGGGGCTTGGGTAGCCGTGTGGCAGGACTGCTGGGTAGGACTTTGATCTCCTTGAGTCCTGGAGCCCTGCACGAAAGAGGGGGCTTGTGTGGGTTCTCGGTGCTGCATTTTCCCTGTCCAACTCCTTGCATAGAGGCCACCCTCCTAGGCTGCCCCCTGACCGAAGCCTCAGGTGCTCTGCCTGACAAAGCCCAGCCCCAGAGGCCTGGCTGCGGCTGGAATTCCCCCTTGCTCTGGCATTCAAGTTGGCCAGGGGCCTGGGAGTGGAGGGTGTTTCATCTACTGCCCTGGAGCAGTTTCTCTGCATGTTTGGAGGTGGAAAGATGATGTCCTCTGCAGCCAGCTACCTCTGTGCCCAGGCGAGGAGAAGGGGCCTGTCTCCTGGGAAGTAGAGGCAGCAGATTCTGTGGTTTGAAGTCTAGAGAGGGCAGAATGTGGGGGAGATCCCCTCTGCTGTGGCACCTGGGGCTGGGTCCTGGGAATCACCCTCCCGCAAGATCTGTCTTGTGGTCTGGTGATGACTGGGGTGGAGGAGGGATCACACTGCCTACTTGTACCTTGCTGGGCTGTTTCCAGTGTCCTCAGGACAATCAGGTGAGAGAGCCTGTGTAAAAAGCCCCCCTCCCCCAAGACAAGGTACCATGTGTGTGTGGGGGAATATGAGAAAATAGATGCCCAGCAGGCAGAGGTCTTTGCCATGAAGTCCAGGGCAGGCTGCATGCTAGCAGCCTTCTCACAAGTGCCTGGAGAACTGATTGTGTCATGGAAGAATTTGGACTGGAAGAGGGGGTAAAACCCAGGTCTGGATCATTTCTAGCAAAGACTGCACTTGCCCAAGCATGAGAATCTCTGGGTTCAAATCCCAGGCCTTTTGTTTGCTTACCTGGTATCTTTGAGCAAGCAGCTGTCCTCATCTTGCTCATCTGGAACCTGACCAAGCTGATAACACTCAACCCATGTGTCCAGGGCTCTGGGTGACCCAGGGTGGGGCCATTTAGAGCCCAGTGGACATGAGTGGCATGCTGTCAATAGGTGAAAGACACAGGATAGAGCAGAGGGAACTTACACTTGGGCTGAGCTCAGCTGGATGGGTCAGAAGGGAAAGGCAGGCTCTGCACACTCAGCATTCCCTTTCTTAGAGGGCCTCCATTTTCTCAGGAGGAAGGGATGACAGTACGTGTGAGAATTTAGTTTGCAGCCTATCCTTTCACAATAGTTAAGACTGATGAAATCTCTTAAGCTTTCTCTTCAGGAAACAAAATCTCTGTTTACCAAAAGAGATTTAGTCTGGTTGTAGAAAATTAAATACATGTATAGGTTAAGATGTGGTCTCAGAATCTGGCTCTGCCCTGCCCAACAGCATTAGTGAATGAATTCTGTGGAAACCTCATGTGGACTGAGGCTGAGGGGTCGGTCCATTTTCTACCTGACAGACTTTCTTCAGTCTTCTTACCTGATGGCTTTCATTCGCCCTTTCTCAAGTGGGGTGTGTGTGTGTGGGGGGCTCTGACAACTGCCAGTGGTCAGCGTCCGCTTAGTGCCGGTGGGGCAGTTACAGCTGGAACAATCCCCCAGTTCCAACTAGGGTGTGATTCTAGACACTTCCAGTCCCCCCACCCCCACCCCTGTGTGACCATAGTTTATCTAAAGAGCAAGGAACCCTTGACCTAAGGACTGGGGGAGGGACTTTCCCGTGCTCCATGGGCCCATCTGTTCACGACCGTCCATCCTGACACCTCTGCCCCCTGTGTCTTGTGAGTGTTATACCATGAGCCCTCAGCTCACCATCCCATGGGGCAGACAGAGTGGACAGACTTGACAGGTACGGTTTCCTTCTGGGCCATGGGACGCTGGGGTGCAGACCCCTTGGCATGGAAAGACCCACTGTCATTTGTTGGACCTTCGTCCACTCTTCAGGGACCCCAAGGTGGTTGTGCTTGGCTAGTCTTGACACAGACCCTGGTGAAGCTGTGTGACTGAGGGCTGATTCGAGAGGCAGCAGAGGCACTTGGCCTACCTGTGGTCTCCAGTGCAGGCCTGGAACTCATTGGTCAAGCCAGGTGTCTCTTCTGACCCTCATCAGTGGAGGGCAGAGAACATGTCTTCCATGGTGGAAGTCTCCAGGCCCAGTTCATTTCATCAGAGTCTAGTACATATCTACTATGTGTCAGTCCATTAGGCCCTGAGAACTCACACATGAGTAAACTGAATCCCTGTTTTACAGGACTCAGGCTTGCATTATGACTCATCACACCGTAGTTTTTACGAAGGTATTACGAAGTACTGGACACAGAGCAATAAATGTAGTAGAGACACTGGCACAAAGTCTAGGAAAGTATATAAGATGAAACGAGGAAGGCAGGAAGGCTTTCTGGAGGAGTTGACGTCTGACCTGAGTCTTAAGATTGAGGGAGTGAGCAGAAATGGAGAGCAGTGTATTCAAAAGCACAGGAGGTATTCAGCCCCTCTGGCTACTTATGAGAGGAGTATAGATAGGAGAGATAAACTGATCAAGGTCAGGGGGCCAGTCCAGCACAGGGTGGAGGAGTCAGGACTTTACCCTGAAGGGCCGGGAAGGAAAGTAGTGGACCTGTGCAGCGGTGTGCTGATGCCAGCGGGACTGAAGGCCTGGCATTAGGGAGTGGCAGTGCAGAGCAGGGTAGGTGCAGACAAGTTGGAGGCCACTGTGTGATCTGGGAGAGGTATGAGATATGCCAGCAGCATGGCCAGAGTGACGGGGTCCTGTATGTTTTAGTCAGTTATAGTTTGGTGGGGCACCTGGGCTTTCCAGGCACTTTGTGCATCTGCGCCTGCGCTGGGGTTAAGGAAGTCAACACACACACAGCATTTGGGCCTGGCATGAGTTGAAGCAGTCTGATTCATTGTCAGATTACTTTTTTTTTTTCCTCTTGTAAGTGGGGGAAAACCCACATCTAACCATGTTGGTGTGATTGGAAAGGGCCTTGGGCGCCCCTTGGGCTCTGTTGCAGCGTGTTCTTGAACGTGGGGGCGTTGCTGACACAGGCACAGGGTCACCTGACTGCTGGCGGCCAGCACCCAGGAGCCTTGCCGCCCTCAGATGCCAGTTCAGATTCCAGGCCCAGTTAACTGTGTGGCATGTGACTCGAGCCGGGAGGAGAAGGAAGGAAAGTATGGACCTGAGAGGAGGCAGGCCTGCAGCCAGCAGCCTCTCTTGGCTTTCTGGGGTGTCTTTCCAAGCCCGTAGCTTTTGCTCATCAGCATTGACTTCCGAGGAGGGAAATACGTAAGTAAACTGCAAATGGTCTCAAGTTGGTTGTAGTGAGTCTCCCTTGTCTGCAGAGCTCCCCAGGACGCTAGAATGCCTTTACCTAGCAGAAAGAAAAGGAAAAGACAGATTGGGCCTGGCTGAGCCGGAACTGGCCAAAAGGTGAGCTACAACCTGTAGTGAAAGGGCGACATGGCCAGAAATAGGAGCTGAGACTGTGGGTCAGACGCCCAGGCTGCCGAGTGTGTGGTAGGCCACAGATGAATGGGTTGTAACTTGCCTTGGGTGGGGGTGGGGGGGGAAACACACACACTTTAGAAAAGTTTTATTTTATTTTATTTTATTTTAAATAGCATGTGTGAGGTTTGGGCATGTCCTTGTGGGTTGCAGAAAAGACTTCAGGAAATCACTGGTATGTGTCATGATCCGGGGACAGCAAAGCCCCCTTCCTTCTGCATAAAGCATAGCCGGCAGGTGCCTGTTCTCCTCCCTTCCTGCTCAGCCCTGACCTGGTGTACAGAGGCTGGCCTGGCCCTTCCCCTGCACTTGGGAGCTGATCCTGTCCAGTTTCCAGGGTGGGGTCTGGGGAAGTCCAGCTCAGCAGGCAGTGAGTGACATGGCCAGGCTTCAGGGGCGTGTGGAGACAGAGGGCCTAGCACTCAGCCTCAGTTTGGGGCCAGGAAGAGAGCTGGAGTGCAGCTATTGCTCCCTGGGAGACTGTGGCCTGTCTCCTATTTGGCTTTTCAGGTTTTGGCCTAGCCCCCTTGCTGTGACATCACCATGGAGAAGAGGGCAGTTCCCGTGTGTCCTCTTCTCTGACCTTGGCAGACCTGACTGAGCAGAGGCAAGAGGAGACCTGGGTTTTTTTCTGCCTGCCTGGGAGCTGGGGCTCAGTGCTGAGCAGAGTAAGGGGTAAGCCCTCCGTTCAGGGTGGAGCTGGCTGCTCATGTGGAATAGAAACCCACAAAAGCGTCTGTCTGTGGCCCCAGCACCAAAAGATGGAGGCAGTGGTTTCCAGCTTGGAGGTAATTCAAGTTAAGTGAATCCAGACAGTTCTGGAGGGTGCCATCCTGTATGAGGGTTGTCCCCTTGGGGAGGGTTCTCTGGCTGCTGGTGACATGGAATCCAGACAAGAACTTGGGAATGTGGTATCCTACAGATCTTAAGAAGTTGTTGGCCAGTGTTTGCTTTTTTTTTTGCCAGTGCTGGGGCTTGAACTCAAGGCCTGGGCATTGTCCCTGAGCTACTTTTGCTCAAGGCTAGCACTTGACCACTTGAGCCACAGCACCACATCCAGCTTTTTCTGTTTATGTGGTACTGAGGAATTGAACTCAGGGCCTCATGCATGCTAGGCAAGCACTCTACCACTTAAGCTACATTCCCAGCCCTGTCTACCTAATCTTTCTTTTTGTTGTTGTTGTTGGTCATGGGGTTTGAACTTTGGGCTTGGGCATTGTCCCTGAGGTCTTCGGCTCAAGGCAAGTGTTCTACCACTTGAGTCACAGTGTCACTTCTGGTTTTCTGGTAGTTAGTTGGAGATAAGAGTCTCATGGACTTTCCTTATCCAGGCTGGCTTTGAACCATGATCCTCAGAACTCAGACTCCTTAGTAGCTAAGATTACAGGTGTGAGCCACTGGTGCCCAGCTGACCTAATGTTTCTTTCTTTCTTTTTTTAAGATTTTTTTTGGGTCCGGTCGTGGCGCCTGAATTCTAGGCCTGGGCGCTGTCCCTCAGCTCTTCAGCTCAAGGGTAGCGCTCTACCACTTGAGCCACAGCGCCACTTCCGGCTTTTTCTTTTTGCTTATGTGGTGCTGAGGAATCGAACCTAGGGCCTCAGGCATGCAAGGCAAGTGCTCTACCACTGAGCCACCTTCCCAGCCCCCTAATGTTTCTTTCTTACTTTCTTTCTTGGTCTTTTTTGTTGTTGTTGTTGGTCGTGGGGCCTGAACTCTGGGCCTGGGCGCTGTCCCTCAGCTCTTCAGCTCAAGGCTAGTGCTCTACCACTTGAGCCACAGAGCCACTTCAGCTTTTTCTGCTTGTATGGTGCTGAGGAATCGAACCCAGGGCCTCATGCATGGAAGAAAGGCACTCTACCACTGAGCCACCTTCCCAGCCCCTGACCTAATGTTTCTCAATGGCCTTTCCTCTCATCCTTCTCCCTACCCCTCCTCCCCTCATGCTAGCACTCTACCACTTTGAGCCACAGCACCACTTCCGTTTTTCTGGTGGTTCATTAGAGATAAGTCATACAGACTTTCCTGCCCAGGCTGGCTTTGAACTGCGATCCTTAGATCTCAGCCTCATGTGTACGTAGGATTATGGGCATGAGCCACAGGGACCTGGCTTTAATGACTTCTTTTACTGAAGGAATCCTTTATGCTACAGGGCAGCACAAGTGAGTACAGACAGTTGGGCACAGTTGGGTAGGGCTGCTGTGGAAAAAGCTGAGAAGAGGAGAGAGCAGGGCATGGAAACAAGGACTTGGAGCTCTAGGCCTGCTTCCCCTAGTTCTGCCTCTGTTTGCACTTGATTGCCCCTTCACTTCTCCGAGCTGAGTTCTCCTCAGCTATACACTGGGAATAATAGTGTCTGTAGCAGAGGAGCAGCGCATAGGACAGTACAAGTCATTCCACATTCATTGATTCCACAAAGGCTTTTCTTTTTGCAGTACTGGAAATTGAACCCAGGACTCTTGTACTTGCTAAGCAAGCGCTCCACCCCAGTGCTCACATAGACTTTTTGACAGTCGCTCACTGTGTGCTGGTACTGCACTAAGTGTGTTACATACAGTCTTGTCATTTCATTCTTACAGCCATACTATGAAGCGAATAGTACTGCTGCTCCTTTTTTGTGTGTATATGGTGGTAGGACTGGAAATCAGGGCCTTGTACATGTCTAGCCACAACTCTGCTGAGAGACTCTGCTCTGCCAGCCCTTATTAAGGTTTAGTGAGCAAGGTCACCGAGCAGGGGGACTGGTCTGTACTCTGTCAGGCATTGTCAAACTACAGCCTGAGGACCAAATCTGGACCACAATTTGCTTTTATAAATTAATGTTGGAACACACAGCATCTCTGGCTGCCTTACTGCTGTGCCAGCAGATACCTCATAGATGGTATTTACTACCTGGCCCTTTACAGGAAAAAAAATGTCCTGACTCTTCCTCTAGGAGGTAACTCTGCGCTCTAGACTGTGCTGTTCAGTATGGTCACCTGGAGCGGTTTATGTTTAAACTAGTAAGTTCAGAGGAAAGTAGAAATTCAGTTCTCCAGGGCTGGGAATGTGGCTTAGTATAGAGTGCTTGCCTAGCATGCATGAAGCCCTGGATTCCATTCCTCAGTACCACATACACAGAAAAAGCCAGAAGTGGTGCTGTAGCTCAAGTGGTGGAGTGCTAGCCTTGAGCAAAAGAAGCTCAGGGGCAGTGCCTAGGCCCTGAGTTTAAGCCCCAGGACTGGCATATAAAAAAGAAAAGGAAAAAGAAAAAAGAAATTCAGTTGTCCAGGGGCCCAGCTGCCTCTGTAGCACAGGCAGGACAATGCAGAGACAGACCTAGTCTTCATGGAAGCATGTGCAGTGCACCGGACCATTGTCTCCCAGTGTGCCGGGAATCCAAAGGCGAGGGACACAAAAGTAAGGAGGAGGCCTAAATGCAGAAGGTCCCCAGAGCTTCCCAGCCTAATGACACAGAATTGGGAACTATACATTGCCTCTGAGGTGACAGAAACTTTATCTGTCAGGACCCAGGGAACCTGAGTCCCCTCCCCTCATCCTCTCTGTGACCCACTAACAGGCCTCAGTCCTGCTGCCTGTGACCCTTGCTCCTCCCTCAAGCTCTGAGCTTCCTGTCCTCTGCACCTCTGCCACACCAGCCCCCAACGTGTTAACTGCTATGCCTTGCAGAAGTCTACAGAAATTCCCTTTCCCGTGTCCCCTGTTCAGGTTGGGCTCGCTGCAGGGCCATCTGGACCCGATGGGTCCTACCACGTTCCTGCTGTGTTGGCACGGAGAGATTTTGGATCTGTCTCCGTGGCCATGTTTTCTGTGGGCAGCAGACGAGGAACCAACTGCTCTATGCCTTCAAAGGTGTGGCTCCTGAGTCCTGTGAGGAAGGAAGATGAGTTCCAGGCCCCTCAGCTGGCTGATGGCACCTGTCTTTCTCATTAAGCTGCTGTTAGCGGCATACACCAGTGCTGTAGGACCTGGGAGCAGGGCTGAACGGTGGCTGTTGTCTTAGGTGGCCCCAAATGTGCCCCACTAGGAACCTGGGAAGCTGCGGAGTGAGAGTCATTTTGAGGAAGTGTAAAAGCAAATATGGAGAGCATGCATTCCAGTCACTGGAGCCAGTGCTACCTGCACACCTGTGCATGCCAATGGACTGAGTGTGGGCAGACAGAGCTGCTGGCTGCTTGCTATGGGGCGGGTTGTGGTCCGGTCTGGCTGCGAGGGTGTCTCAGAGTTAGGCTGTGTTGTTAGGAGGCCACTGTGTATGAGTGAACCCCTCCAAGAAGATGGCCAGTCCCTTTATCAGAGGATAAAACATTTATAAAATGCAAAAATAGATGCTGGGAGGACTTTGCAGGACCTTAGGTCATAGTGAAAACAGGCACCAGCCAGATAGGCCTGGTGAAGTCAGTCCTACCAGTTTGGTGGAAGAAGTGCCCGGTCAGGAGGAAGGAGGAAATTGAAGTTAGAGGACAGTACATGGGACCATTTGGTTGTCCCCCTTTCATCCTTTTGCAGTGGAGGGTGAGGTGGTGGCAGATCAGGCTGTTCCTGGAATACTCACTGCTATCTCAGTACTCAGAGGCTAATTGTGCCCCCGCCCCCCAACTAATAAGTATACAATGGAAATTATCTGGCTTTTCACTTGGAGAGTTGCCATTTATTGAGCACTTACTAGTACCAACCAAACTTGGTATATATTTTCTCATCAAATTGCCTTACAATGGTTTTGGGGTCATTACCCTCGCATTTCAAGGAAGGAACTGCACTTGAGTTATGTCCCTGAGAGTGGGGGCCATGGTGGTCTGGGGCCTGGTGTGGAACCAAAGCTCTCCTCTCCTATCAGCCATTCACCAAATGGCTTTTGGAAGAGAAATCCTTTGCTCTTCTGGCTGGCCTCCCCATCACATTTTTATTGTGGCCTGTGGGCAGAGAAGTAGGTTTCTCTCTGTGGGGTGAATTTAAGAAAGCCAACTGCCTCGAACTTTCCCTTTGAGTGTGTTGTTATGGTACAAGAAGTCTTCGTTTGTCTTGGGCTGTTTTGAAATAAAAGGCACGAAACTCCCCTCTTGTTTCTGTATCTTGCACGGAAGTCATCAAAACAGAATCCTCTGTTCTGTGCTGAAGTGGAAGGAGGGAGCAGCTGCTCTGCTTACCGAGACCAGGCCAGAGCCAGGCGCCGGGAAAGGGGTCAGGGAGCCAGGGCTGGCTGTCCCGGCTACTTGTCTGCTGAGTTTAGTTGCATTCATTTGAAATATTTGGTGTGCACTCTTCTTTCCCCATCCCATCTTGTGGGAGGCGCCGATGGAATTTCCCCTCCCCTCCATGTCATGTCACAATGTTACAGCTCAGGACGAATGTCTGCAGTCTGTTGGGGGACGAGTGTCCCTTAGGGTGGAGAGCTTCATATTTCTGCTTCAACATATGTGGAGCTTGAGCTCTCTATCACTTGTAGGCCTTGTTAACTCACAGTCAGGAGCTGTTCAGGTAGGCAAACACACCTGAGGACTGCCGAGACAAAGCAAGGCCTTGACTCTTAACCAAGATGAAAACTTGTGCTATTTGGGTGTTCTCAGAACTCTCAGTAGGTCACATTATGTAGACCAGAGTTTGTACACTGGTGGCTCTGGGGACCAGTTGTAGTCCCAGACATTATTTGTTTGGTCCAATGATGCTTTACCAATGACTGGATTTCTTGACAAAATTTAAGGGTTGGCATGAAGTCTAGCTTTTGTTTTGTTTTGTTTTGTTTTTTAACAAAACAGACTTTTTTTGGTGCCATATACTCAGGTGCTAGGACTAGAAATCAGGGCCTAAGCTTACTAAGCTGGTGCTCAAACACATGAGAAAGTTTCTAGCCCACCTTTTTGTTGGGTAATTAGATGGGGTCTCACAGACCTGATTAGGCTGGCTTTGAATCATGATCCTCCAGGTCTTACTCTCTTGACAAGCTAAGATTATAGGCATGAGCCACCAGTGCCTGGCTAAGCTACACACAACACATATAACACACACACACCACACACCCACATACACACAAGCGTGCGCGTGCACACACACACATCCTGAGGGCCAGTGGCTCACGCCGTTGGCTCATCCTAGCTACTTAGGAGGCTAAGATCTGAGGATTGCAGTCCAAAGCCAGCTTGGTCAGGAAAGTCTGTGAGACTCTATTTCCAATTAACCGCCAGGAAACTGGAAGTGGCTCAAATGGTAGAGCACTAGCCTTGAGCTGAAGAGCTTAGGGACAGCACCCAGGCCCAGAGTTCAAGCCCTATGACTGACAAAAAAAAAAAATAGAGTATGTGTTATATATACATATGTATGTATATATACACATATGTATACACATTTATACACTATATATATATATATACACATACATATTTATAATATATATAGACACACACACACACACATATATATACTTATTTTTGTCAGTCATGGGGCTTGAACTCAGGGCCTGGCTGCTGTCACTGAGCTTTATTGCCCAAGGCTAGCACTCTACCACTTTGAACTGCAGTTCCACTTCCAGTTTTTTAGTGGCTAATTGGAGATAAGAATCTCAGGGATTTTCTTGCCCAGGCTGGCTTTGAACTGAGATCCTCAGATCTCAGCCTGCTGAGTAGCTAGGATTGTAGACATGAGCCACCAGTCCCCAGCTAAGCAAGATTTTTGAAATACAGTGGTTTGATGTAGCCAAAGCTGTCCACCATGGGCTGGGCATGATCATGCCATTACAGCTTCTCATTTATATTCCCAATCTAAGCTCTCAGGACTGGTCAAGCTGTTCGGAGAACAGATTCAACATTTTCTTGTCTCTACTTAGTTTGGTGCAAGAAGAGCCAGGGTGAATGGCAAAAGTGCTCAAAACAATAATCCTGCTAGTTCTTGTACTCACAAGGAAACTCAGGCACGCTAGCTCAGAGAAGTCAAAGTGCTCCCTCAGTAACTCTAATGGAATGTTCAGACATGTTCCTTAAGACTCCAGCCAGTCAGTCCAGCTCCTTTCTGGCCCCAGCTTTGTTCCAGGTTGGGCTGTGAGGCCAGGTGACTCCAGGGTTCTTTCTCTCTCTCTCTCTCCCCCAAAGTTACTCAGTGCTTTCTCCATTTTAATCTTGGTCTGAAAATCCCTCTCTCCATGAATTTTAACAGATGTTGCAGGATTCTCTTGTGAAAATAAAAGATAAAATCTTTAAAATTTTCTGGACAGTCTCACAGCCATGAATTGGTAAATAACTTTGCTGATGCTCAAGAACAATTGTTCAGGGTAAATTAAAGCACTTCTCTGAGTTTTTTTTTTTTTTTTTTGTTGGTCGTGGGGCTTGAACTCTGGGCCTGGGCACTATCCCTCAGCTCTTCAGCTCAAGGCTAGCACTCTACCACTTGAGCCACAGCATCACTTCCAGTTTTCTGAGTGGTTTATTAGAGGAGTTTCCTGCCCAAGTTGGCTTTGAACTGCCATCCTCAGATCTCAGCCTCCTGAGTAGCTAGGATCACAGGTGTGAGCCACCAGCGCCTGCTCTTTTTTTTTTTTTTTTTTGTCAGTTGTGGAGCCTGAACTCTGGGCCTGGGTGCTGTCCCTCAGCTCTTCAGCTCAAGGCTAGCACTTTACTACTAAAGCCACAGTGTCACTTCTGGCTTTTTCTGCTTATGTGATGCTGAGGAATTGAACCCAGGGCCTCATACATGCAAGGCAAGCGCTCTACCACTGAGCCACCCAGCTCCACAGCTCTACTTCTTTGGTGGTTAATTGTAGATAGGAATCTCACAGACTTTCCTACCTGGGCTTGCTTTGAACCATCATCCTTAGATCTCAACCTTTCTGAGTAGCTAGGATTACAGGTGTGAGCTGCTGTAGTTCCGGGCTAAGAATCACATTTTTTTTCTCTTCAAATACTTGTAGATATTCTAGTAGCAAGTGCCACTTTAATTAATCATTTCTGCTCAACCTTGTGTTTTCTTCTTCCTGAGGGAAATACTCTCTCTACAATCTGTTTGTGTGTGTGTGTGTGTGTGTGTGTGTGTGTGTGTGTGTGTGTGTGTGTGTGTGTGTGTGTGTGTGTATGTGTGTGTTACTAGGATTTGAACTCAGGGCTTTATGTCTTGCTTACGCCACTCCTTAAGCTATACCTCCAGGAAAGTCCTTTTCTGTCCTTTTTTTGGGGGGGAGGGACAGCCTCTGAACTTGTTTGCTTGGCTTGGCTGACACTCTGCCATTTGAGCTGCCTCCAATCCAGTGTGTGTGTGTGTGTGTGTGTGTGTGTGTGTGTGCGCGCGCGTGTGCGTGTGCGTGTGCGTGTGTGTGTGTGTGTGTGTGGAGAGAGAGAGGCAGAGAGAGAGAGAGAGAGTGTGATGGGGCTTAAACTCAAGGTGTGTGTGTGTGTGTGTGTGTGTGTGTGTGTGGAGAGAGAGGCAGAGAGAGAGAGAGAGAGAGAGAGAGAGAGAGAGAGAGAGAGAGAGAGAGAGAGAGAGAGAGAGAGAGAGAGAGTGTGATGGGGCTTAAACTCAAGGCCTATTTGCAGTCCCTGAGCTTTTGTGCTCTGGGCTAGTGTTCTACTACTTTGAGCCACAGTGCCATTTCTGACTGTTAGTAGTTAACTGGAGATAAGGAGTCTCATGGACTTTCCTGCCCAGGCTAACTTCGAACTGTAATCCTTAGACCTCAGCCTCAGAAATGGACCACAGACACCTAGCTTCAGTCAAGCCTTCTGGTGGTTAGTTTGAAGGTGGAGTCTCACAGCTTTTCTGTCCAGGCTGACTTTGAACCTTTTTTCCTTAGCTGGCAACCTCCTGAGAAGTTAGGTTTTACAGGCATGAGCCGCCAGAGCTCTGGCTGTTTTGAGGTAGAGTCTTGGTTTATCCCTAGGCATGCCTGAACATGGTCTTCCTTTGGAGCTTCATGCTGTGCTTCCTGTCATAGCTGGGATGACACAGGAGCAGCACCACAACTGCCTTTTTCTGTTGGACTTTTTGCCTGGACTGGCTTGAACTGTGATCCTCCTAATCTTTGCCTCCCAAGTAGCTGGGATTACAGGAGTGAGCCACTGACACCTGGCCCTGCAAACATTTTTTTCTTCTGATTGTCACCTTTCTTATATCACATGGTAACCTTTGGACTTCTTAGTGTCATTCTAGATGTTTTACTGATTTTGAGCCATGTGGACCATGGGTCACATTGCCTGAGAGCCCTTCCTGCAGCAGAAACACGGTATCCTTACCTGCTTCTCATCCTGCACCTTCAAGATGGCCCAGCCTCTGAGTCTGCTAGGCTGAGGCTCTGGAAAAGAGGCTTAGAGGCCCTGATGATGCCCCTGTTCATCTTGAGTGCACTTTGGAGACTGTTGGGAAACTCCTTAAGGAGGAGGATTAGGCCATTTTAGGCTCACCTCGGGCCTTGTCTAGAGGCCCCCCATGGCTTTTGTGCTGGTTTCCTCTTTACATTGCTTTCCCACTTGCTAGGATCCTGGTTTTTGCAGTCTGAGGACCAGGTTGTTTAAAAAATGATTTTTTGTTTAATACTAAAATGAGAATACATTAGCCAGATGCCAGGGGCTCATGCCTGTAATCCTAGCTACTCAGGAGGCTGAGATCTGAAGATCACGGTTCAAAGCCAGCCCGGGCAGGAAAGTCCGTGAGATTCCTATCTCCAATAAGCTACTAGAAAACCAGAAATGGTGCTGTAGAGCACTTGCCTAGAGCTGAAGAGTGCAGGGACAGCACCCAGGCCCAGAGTTCAAGCTCCGTGACCAACAGAAAGAGAGAGAGAGAGAGAGAGAGAGAGAGAGAGAGAGAGAGAGAGAGAGAGAGAGAGAGAGAGAGAGAGAAAGAGAATACATTAGCTATATAAGGTGTACTCAGAGCTTCTGACTCAGAAGTCCTAGGTGGGGACTGGAGGTCCTGGGTGCTGCCGTGGTCTGGTGACCACACTTTGGTCCCACATTGAAGAAGCAGGTGATAAACATACGTTTTTGCCCATGAGGCATATGGCTGAGCCCGGCCTGTGGAGCACTCAGCGCCCATTTTAACGAGTTTGACCTTGTCTTTGATTGCCACACTGAGTAAGGTTCATTTAGAGCTTGGTGTCTTACTTTCTTGGAAGCTTGACAGACTCCCATTCTGCTAGTTGGAGATGTGTTATTTCCCACCTGCATCTAGTTCTTTCCCTCACCGCCACCACTGACCATCCCTGCCTCTCTCTCCTCTCCTGATCTGGTCCCCAGATATCCTCAGGAGAGGTCAGAGTTTGTTGTTGTTGTTTTCGTTTTTTTTTGGTCCGGTTGTGGGGCCTGAACTCTGGGCCTGGACACTGTCCCTCAGCTCCTCAGCTCAAGGCTAGCGCTCTACCACTTGAGCCACAGCGCCACTTCTGTTTTTTTTTCTTTTTTGCTTATGTGGTGCTGAGGAATCGAACCCAGGGCCTCATGCATGCAAGGCAAGCGCTCTACCACTGAGCCTGAGAGGTCAAAGTTTTGAGCCTTGATTTCCCATGTAGATTTACTTCAGTTGTTGTCACCAAAGGAAAGCCAAGGCTGGGCTGAGTGGACAGAACTGTGACTACTCTGGGGTCCCCTTGCTTTCTGAGGTGATCCCCAGTCTAGCTATTGACTGCTGTCAGCCCCAGGTGGGGTTCCCTTGGACTCCAGAGTATATACTATTACGTTTATACGTCCCACGTATAGTAGGGCCCAGGATACCAACAGTGCTCTGAATCAACTGCCTCATCCCTTCTCTTACCTGGCAACAGGGGGGCCTGGCCTAGCCTTCTGGAAGTGAAGGAGAACTTGTGATGGCTGGGGAAACTGAGGCCCAGAGCCAGGAAGTGCTGTGCCTTGGGGTCTATGCTGGATCTCAGGTGGGGTAGTGGTGGTTAGCTACTTGTCACGAATGGTTCCCTCTCACTTTCGGTCATTAGTTTTCTGGAGTGAGTGTGAAATCACTGCTGGCCCGTGTCCTTGGCTTGACATGAACTAGCGGTCGCCATCTTTGCCTGGCTTTGTAGTTTCCTCTCAGTTTTGTTGTGTAAAGGGAGTGTTTCCCCCTGCTCTTCACAACCAGGAGACATTACGTCAGTCCTGGTTTGAGCTGGGTATCCCTGCTGTTGCTCTGACCCCTGCCTGTGGCACCAGTGCCCCCCTCCCCCTGCCACTAGTCCCAGCACACTGTGGCACACTGGCCTTTGTGTTTTCATAGCCGTGACAGCATGTGGGGCACACGTGCCCTGCACATGCCTCCACCACATGTTTGTAACTGTGGAGTCCGAGATGGTCACGACTTTCTCATAGTGGGCCCCGGGCGGCCACTCCCCTCCCCAAGGGACAGCACAATGACTGTATTGTCTGTCAGTATGCAGGGGCAGCTGCCTGGCTCAGGCCGGGGCTGTGCGAGCACTTGGAGGTAGACATAGCCACTCCGCAGCTTCGTTCCTGCCTTGTACCATTTTAGGAAAGGGAGAGGTTTGGGGCACTGTCAGGGCCCCCTGGGTGCCACCTGACTTGGTTCAGCCTGTGCCCTTCATAGCTCAGCTCACTTATCTGGCGTCTTACAGGCCAGGCCTGGCAGCTACAGTGGGATTGGAGCGAGTGGTAGGCAGGTAGGAGGCCATCCTCTGTGGCAGACCCCATTCTTCTGGGCCTGTGTGAAGTGCTGGTATTGGCCAGACTCTCTGTGTTTGGGCATCATGGGGTCTTTCCCCACTAGAACCAGGAGTGAGCCCTCAACTCCTAACTCCTCCACAGCCTCTAGCTTCCTTCTAGAATCCTCTGACCCCAGCTGTAGATGTTAATACTCATAGCATCTCTTCCAGGAAGTCCCAGTGCCTTGTGATAGCCCTGTCTGAACACTCAGTGTTAGTGTGAACATGACTCTTCCCTCCTTCCCTCCCTCCCTTGGTCCCGGGCACAGCCAGCCCAGTGAGGGTTGGGTTTGGGGCAGGACTATGATACCTGGAGGAAGTGAGGATGGAAGAAACACAGCAAGGTACCAAGGAGCTACCTGTTAATTCAAGCGCACAAGAAAACCCTTATTGCAAACATCTGTTCTAAAGAGCACACAGCATCACATGTACATTGGATTTTTCTGGGACATCTCTACCTTTGGCCATCATCTTCACTCACTGTGGGGCGCCCTTGGGCAGTGGCCAGGGCTGTGTAGGCTAGTCTTGAACACACTGCTTGTGACAGACTACAAATGTGTGTTTTTTGTACGGGCCAGTACCTACATGTGGCACAAAAAGGAATTCTTGAAGAAGTCTCTTCTTTTATCTATGTTCCTGTCCCCTCCCCCATTCCCAGAAGCTTCTGCGTTGTTAGTACGATGAGTACCCACTTTTTCCCAAATGGGACCTTACAATACTCAACACTTTGGGTCTTCTCCTTTTTTCTTGGCGCTGTTCTGGAAGGTGGTTTTCTGTTGGGTCATGGTGACTTCTTGTCACCTTCTGGAAAGCTGCATTTTATCAACTTGGTGAAAGTGTCATCCTTCATCCTCCTCTCTGTTAGGCAAAGAGGGGGTTTCTCATCATGGCCTCACCCGCTTGGCCCCCTGCACACAGATGGGCTGCGTATAGGAGGTGCCTGTGGTCCCTGGGGACAGTAGTAGAGGGTACTAGGACATGGATAAATTATGTTTGGGGCTCATCTTGAGCTCTTTGTGGAAGTTGGAAGCCATCTTATTCCTTAGCTGCCTTTCATCATGGCTCCTCTGCAGTAGCAGGCCCAAGCCCCAGTGTGGGTTCTCAGAGTGAGGCTCACCCAGGGGTGTGGTGGCTATTGCTATACATACCTGTGTGGACTCTGACCCTTGGGTCACACCCAGCATCAGGCCTGGGCAGCCTGGCTAAGCAGCCTGCAGTATGGCTTTGCCAACCTGACCTATAGGGCTCTGGTGTATGCAGGGAGCCACTGCGGGCCACTTGCAAGGCCAGTCAGTGTTCTGTTAGCTTGTTAAAATAAGTGGAGCGAGCATGGGTCTGCCAGATAGGCAAGGTAAGTGAGGGAGGGGAATAGGAAGGCCTTGCATACACTTGAAATTTCTGTGCAAGCTGAGTTATGTGACACTATTTGATTTATTTGTTTTTCTTTCTTTTTTAGTTTACAGGGGGGTTGCAATGCCCAGATCACACAGTATACCCACAGTGCATCTTGATCGGTGTCCCCCTTCCATCGTTCTCGCCCATCTTTCCCAACCCTGCATGCTCTTTTTGTTTTGTTTTGTTTTGGGTGTTTTTCTGGTGCCAGTCCTAGGGCTTGAACTCAAGGTCTGGGTATTCTTCCTGAGCTTTTGTGCTCATGGCTAACACTCTACCACTTGAGTCCCAGCTCCACTTCTAGCTTTTTTGTAGTTACTTGGAGATAAGAGTCTCACAGACTGTTGCTTGGGCTGGCTTTGAATACTCAGATCTCAGTCTCCCGAGTAGCTAGGATTGTAGGCATGGGCCACCAGGAATCTGAGCCTGCATGCTATTTTTAAACATGCATGCTTCCTCATGCTTTATTTTGCTCCTACGTCAGTCATTCATTGTTTTTGTCTCCTTGGGAAAGGGAACTGTGGCTTTGGAATGTTTGTGTCTTCTACCTGCCATGATCTGAGCAGGCATCGTCATCAGTAAGCATAGCTGAGTGGATGGAAGTGGAGGAATGAGTGTGTTGCTGGCTCAGTGAATGAGCTTTCTTTTTTACTTTTATTTTTGTTTTTGGTGTTGGTCCTGGGGCTTGAATTCAGGGCCTGGGAACTGTCCCTGAGCTTCTTTTGTCAAAGTTAGCGCTCTACTGCTCTTAGCTTTTTTTGGTGGGGATGGGGTTGGCGGGGGTGGCTTATTGGGGATAAGAGTCTCACGGACTTTCCTACCTGAGCTGGCTTTGAACTATGATCCTCAGATCTTAGCCTCCTGATTAGCTAGGATTACAGCCATGTGCCACTGGCTGAATGAACTTTCTAAGAGCAAGGAAGTCTGCACTCAAACCCCATTCAGATGATGCCACTAGGGGTTGATGAGGATAATATCACAGTTACAGCAGCAGCTGGCCTGCTGGTCAGTTTATCAGGCACTTTGAGGTTATGGGAAAAACTATCATTTTTGTTCTTCTGGGACATAGGCTGTTTCTGAAGAAGATGATGTACTCATCTTTGGGGACTGGGTTAACTCCCAAGGTCCTTAAGAAACTTACCCATGGCTGGACAGAGACTGGCCTCTGAGGCTGAAAGAGTGCACATGGCTTCCCAGGGTACCTTGCTTCCAAGACCAGTAACTCTGATTGGCTGGTTTTTTCTTTACCCTCCATCTACTACCGCCACTCCCAGGATTATGACCTTGCTTCATAGGAAGTCTGGCTGTCATACCCAGAGTGCTTAGAAGGAAGTGGAAAATACATTGCCAGTGAGGTTCATTTCCCTCCTGCCCTTCTTCCCTGATGAAAACAAAAGCAGCTCAGGACTCCTTGAATAGTTACCCCCCAAATTTCATACATGAATTCTGTGGCCTACTGAAAGTAATTTAGTGCTGAATGACTAGATTTAGCTTGGAATTAAGACTTAGTTAACTCCTTAGCTGAGTCTCTTCTGAAGAGCCAAGACACTGGTGTTGTTTTGGTCTTCCAGGTAGCTCCTCCACACATAGAGCCCCTTCCTCTGTGGTACAGTAGCTGACGATGGGACTCGTGTTCCTGGAGTCCATCCTGCCTCTCCTGGGGACCAGATCGGGGCCTTAGGCAATTGACCTGAGAGGTGCTGTGAGCTTGGCTATACTTGTCCTAAAACAGACATGTATGGCAACTCTTCAGCATTCTTTTTTTTTTCTTTCATTTTTTGGGTCTGGTTGTGGGGCCTGAACTCTGGGCCTGGGCGCTGTCCCTCAGCTCTTCAGCGCAAGGCTAGCGCTCTACCACTTGAGCCATAGCACCACTTCCGGCTTTTTTGTTTTTGCTTATGTGGTGCTGAGGAATCGAACCCAGGGCTTTATGCATGCAAGGCAAGCGCTCTACCACTGAGCCACCTTCTCAGTCCTCTTCAACATTCTTTTAGCAGATGACAGTGTTCTTGAATGTGAATGTGGGTCAAGCTTGCAGTGTTGGAGGGTAGAGGGAGGAAGACAGAAGGCTTCAAGTTTGGTTGATTAGCCTGTCTAAATAGCCTCTGTAGGACAGATTGGGAGATATGACTCAGTCAGACCTGGAGTTGGGAGTTCTGAAGTGGGAGCTGAGAGCGAGATGTGACTTCTAAATGGGTGACAGGTGGAGACTTGGTGGCCCTTTGTTTGTAATGGTTCCTATGGAGCTGGTTGGTTCCCTCCCACACCACCTCCAGTGTTCCACTTCATACTGGACAGGTGTGGGAAGGGGGCATTAGTTCCCTCTGATAAGAAGAGACCATTTTTTCCCTTTTCCCCTGATACCAGCTGTGTCCGGAGCCATCTGTGGTTCAGATCACCCTCCCTCCAGCAACTGCTGTGGTTCTGGAGCACTGGGAGGAAGGCAGTGTGTCTTGGACAACGTGACCTGCAGGAGAGAGCCTGTCCCAGTGGAGTGGCCCCACAAGTCATATACATACCTAAAGGAAGAAGAGATGGGGTCTCTGGGAGGTGGGCAATAAAGGTGTCACAATGGGTCAAGGGCTAACTTCTTGGCCACCTGAGGAACTTCTTGAGTTCAGAATAGAGCTGGCTTTACTGAAAGATGCCAAGATACTCCTATGTGCTTATGGACCTAGCTTGGAAAATGCATTTGTATATATTCCCTCCTCAGTTCATGGAGTGATGAGGTGGGACTGGCCCTGCTGTACTGCCTTACCCCTACCCCTTCCCTGAGAAGATCCGGAAGGTCTCCTGCTTCAGCCCAGAAAGTCATATCCAAGCCACTGTGGCAAAAAGGGAGAATCTGGCCTTTGCTGTGATCTGGCTTCCTGGGGCTTTGAACACAGCAGGCCGGCTTTGAGGAGGACCAGCACAGCACACAGCCTACTATAGTAGTTGTTCTAGGACAGGTTTGGGGTTCCTCTGTGCGTAGGAGGCACACTGAGGTGCCAAGAGGCATAATGACCTAGTTAAAGCCACATGACAGGTATGTGGTTGCACTTGGACGCTCACATCTCCCCTCTGGCAGCTGAGAAAGGGAAGTGAGTGGAGGGTGGGTGCCGCTGGTCAGTGCATTGACTGCGAGAACACACGCGCCTGAGATTCATTCTGTTCATAGGCCATGCAGCCTCTTGTTTGGGCTTCTCCGTTTTTAGTTTTGTTTTCAATATTCCCAAACCTCATCTCTTACTTTTAAGAGCTGGTGAAGTTCGCTACGTTTGTAAGTAGGTCTGGCTGAAGGAAGAGGTCATGGTTGTCTTAGGCTAAGTGGCTTAGGGACTCAGTAGATTATCCTTGGGGCCTCTTGCTGCCCTCTCACATACTCTGGTTCTCTGCCCACCCTTTCCCTCACCCCGCTTCTGAGGAGAAGGCAGCATCTAGCTTCACATCCTCAGTAAGTATTAGCTCACCCATCTCCTGTCCCCCATTTCCTTCCTTTTGAGTTTGTTCAGCAAATTCTCATCTGCAGCAAGGTCTTCTTTTCGAGTGTGTGGTGGACTAAAGACATGAATGGTGGCAGGAATTATTGAGTGCTTATAGGAAACTTGTCTTACATGAACTGTGGCAGGAATTACTGAGTGCTGATAGGAAACTTGTCTTTTGGTTGTTTCTCATTGGCAGATGGGCCCTTGACAAGCCAGGCATCCAATTGGTCTCAGATTTAAGAACAAGATAGATCCTCTTGTCCCCATCTCTGATAATGTCATTCCTTTACCTCCCCTCAAATGTTCTTTGCTTAAAAAGGCAGAAAAGCAGGGCTGGGAAGGTGGCTCACTGGTAGAGCGCTTGCCTTGCATGCCTGAGGCCCTGGGTTCGATTCCTCAGCACCACATAAGCAAAAAGAAAAAAGCTGGAAGTGGCGCTGTGGCTCAAGTGGTAGAGTGCTAGTAGTCTTGAGCTGAAGAGCTGAGGGAGAGTACCCAGGGCCAGAGTTCAGGCCCCAGGACCAGACACCCCCCCCCAAAAAAAAAAAAAAAAAAAAGGCAGAAAAGCCCTGCCCTACTGGTAGAGAGCCTTTGGAAAGCTCTGGAGAACACAGTCCCAGATTGCTTTAGCAGCTCATTTTACTGTTGTGTTTTGTTGTCTGCCCCCATTAAGACACACCCATTAGGGACTCTGAGCCCTGTTTTTCATCCGAGGGCACAGATGAGATTCCTCTCTAACCATGTATAGTGCTGGTAGTCTTCCTCCAAATGCGGGCCTCTCGTGGCCTTTCACTATCTGCAGAAAACTAGGCCAAGGAACATATGCGCATCAGTTATAGAAGGAAGCACCTGCAAATACTTGCTGCCTTATTCTGGAGCAAGGGACAGGGAGGGGCGAGTGTATTCTCTAAAGACTGCATGTGTTTTATTCTTGCAGCAAGCAACTCTCTCTCCGTTAAGTACTTATTCTGCTAAGAATCATACTTATCTAGGGGTTTCTGTACTTCTAGACACATTTTTCTAGTGCCCTAACCTTACAGGACATGACTTCCTGGGGTTCATTGTACTTGAGGTCAGCAGAAGGATTGTGTCTTATATGTGACAATGGAAGTAAATGAGCTTAGCACAGTTAGCAGCTTGCCCAGGGTCATGCAGCTCAGCCAGGACTGGCTGGATGTGCAGCGTCCAGAGTGGAGGCCATCACTCTCCCCAGTTTTGCTTCTGCCCGAGCAGATAGTCACGATGAGTTCCTGCTAGGGCCAGGCTCAGTGCCCAGGCTAGAGGCATACTGAAGCACATCCTCACCTAGGCTGCACAGGGGAGATGGGTTGGGATGGGTGTAAGTTCTGGAAGGCTGATGTCTGGCCTGGCACTGCTCGGGATGAGCTGTATTCCAGAGGTGGTGCGTTGCAAACTGAGATTCTCACAAAGCACATCATGGTTCCAGGAATAGAAAAGTCTAGTGCCTGAGACAGAGCCTTTGGAGTTCTGCTGACTTAGGTTGAGTCTTTGTGGCTTGTTCACAACTGGGTGACTTTGGTCTTGGCTTCAGTTTTCTTCCCTGGAAAATAGAGTAAGTACAGTGCCCTTCTGTAGGGATACTGTGAAGATGCAGTAAATCCAGGGCCTGGCACACTTCCTGTGCTGATCCCTTCTGAGGGGAAAGGTTGGCGTGTGTGTGTGTGTGTGTGTGTGTGTGTGTGTGTGTGTGTGTGTGTGTGTGTGTGTGTGTGTGTGCATGTGTGCATGCATGTGTGTTTCCCTCAAGGCAGGTGCTCTAGTACTTGAGCCACACCTCTAGGCAGGTTAATTGGAGATAAGCATGGACTTTTTTTTGCCCAAGCTGGTTTTGAAACTTGATCCTCAGATTTCAGCCTCCTGAGTAGCTAGGATTGAACTGGTGAGCCACTGGCATCTGGTTCTGAAAGTTAGACTCTTTGTCACTGTATTTCTGCAAGTAGAGACCAAGAACTAGGAAAATGTGGGCTGGGAAGGTGGTTCAGAGGTAGAGTGCTTGCCTTGTGTGTATGAGGCCCTGGGTTTGATTCCTCAGCACCACATAAGCAGAAAAAGCTGGAAGTGGCGCTGTGGCTCAAGTGGTAGAGTGCTAGCCTTGAGCTGAAGAGCTGAGGAATAGCCCCCAGGCCCAGAGTTCAGGACCCATGACCTACTAAAAAAAAAAAAAGCTAGTGTGTGTGTGTGTGTGTGTGTGTGTGTGTGTGTGTGTGTGTGTGTGTGTGTGTGTGTGTGTGTGTGTGTGTGTGTGTGTGTGTGTGTGTGTGACAAAGAGAGAGAAAGAGAGAGAGTGAGAGAGTAAGTGCTTTTTCCTCTAAATGCTGCCTCTATTATAGAGTCATCCATAAGACCATGACATTTGGTATTGTGTCCTTAATGTTAGTTATTGAGTAAAGAGCTTCACTTGTCTCTGTTTTTCTGTCTTTTATCAATGGCTTTTCAGTCGTTCCCAGGACCCAGGGCTGAGGGAGTTGGTTGACATGTCCACGGTAGTGGGAGACACATTCTCAGAACTGGTTCCAGTGTCAGGTCAGAGTGGGAAAGTAGAGCTCTGGATCAGTTCCTAAGTGGTTTTTCACTGTTACCCTTCAGACACACATGGCTTCGTTACACAAGGGAAGGACATCTCCAGGCCTGCAGGGTGGGAAGGGTTTGATTTGTCACAGAATCTGGCAGAAGACAATGTTTCCCGTGGAGAGTTGTACTTCCCCAAATGTTCATAAATTTGCTTGTAAGTCCTGCATGCAGATGAGTGTGGCATGGAAGTTTAAAAGTGCATAGAGCCTTCATGACAGCCTTGTGGGCTGGCCACTCCCCTTCCACTTCCTCTGCCTGATGGGACGGAGGAGGAAATGCAAGCTCTGACAGCAGGGACTTGCTACCAGAAAAATCACTCAGTATCCAAGTTCGTGTGTAGGTTTTGGTCAGAGTCTTGTTTCTATAAAACTGACATAACAAGTGGTACAGACAGGATAAAGGCATCGACGGAAGGAAGGCTTGGTTGTCCCAATCATTTCCAGTGCGGTCAGTTTTCTTTTACAGGGAGAGATCTTCCGAATGCACCATGGAAGCCGCCTGCAGATGCTTCTGGAAGTGTAGCATTTGCAGAACTTCCTTATGGTGTTCACACTCGTAGCACCCATTCCTCCTCTGACATGGAAGGCCCAGTGGAGCTCTTCCCCTTCTCCAGAAGCCCAGAGCTGCAGACCACAGGGTTATTTCACAGTCCTGTTCGTGGTGTGCAAACTGTGAAGGCTCACTGAAGATTGCAGAACAAAAAAAGCAAGAGCATTTCATGTTTAGGAAGGGCTGGTGAGAGAGAGCAGAGCTGTCCCTGTGTGGTCAGGAGCTTCCTGGGGAGGCAGGCGTGCATGTCCTACCAGCCCTGCCATGCTAGATAGGATGCTGGCAAATGGTTTAATTTTTTTGGAGTCACAGTCTTCCCATCTAGGAAGTGGGCTACTCACAGAAGGTGAGAGTTAAGAAAGCCCAGCCTGAGGTTGATGTTCTGGGAGATGAGGTTGGAGGGCTGTGTCTGGACGTGCAGCTGAGGAAGGCCCCGTGAGCTGGTGGTGAGCTGTGTGGGGTGCTGCGGCGCTGACCCCTGGGGCTCTTGGGCTGTAGGCCTTGCTTTGGGTATAGTGCTGAGGAGCTTGAGTCGTTCTTTTGTTGTTTGACAGCCTCCTGCTATGTAGCCCAGGCTGTGTTTGTGCTTGCGTTCCTCCTGCCTTAGCCTCCTGAGGGCTACGTTTACAGACATGTACCAACACACCCGGCTTATAGCTGTTCTTGTGAGAAGAGCCCTTGGGGGTGCGCAGGCGCCTCTGCCACCACGTTGGCAGCCAGGGAGCAGGGGAGAGTCTGCAGGTGATCGCTGTGTCCCCATGTTTGTTGAGGTGCCGACTAAGGGGCGACTTTCCCAGATGCTGGGTAGCCAGGTGGTGTCAGGTGGTGTCTGGAGTCCTAGTGGAGGCCTTTATCAACACTGCCCAGGGAGTCACAGCAGAGGTGAGTGCGCTGGGCATTGCCAATGGAGGATTTGAGTCCAGAGTAAGGAACTGCACTGGCGATGCTGGGACCATGTCCAAAGGCAAGGCTTGCTGCCCACAATTGTACTTCATGCAGAGGGGACCGGAAGCCACCAACATCTGTGTCCTTCCCTGGCTTCCCTGTGGCAAACTTTCTTTCTTTCTTTCTTTCTTTTTTTGTCGGCCGTGGGGCTTGAACTCTGGGCCTGGGCGCTGTCCCTCAGCTCTTCAGCTCAAGGCGAGCGCTCTACCACTTGAGCTACAGTGCCACTTCCGGTTTTCTGGTGGTTTATTGGAGATAGGAGTCTCACGGTCTCTCCTGCCCGGGCTGGCTTTGAACTGCGATCCTCAGATCTCAGCCTCCTGAGTAGCTAGGATTACAGGTGTGAGCCACCAGCGCCCGGCTCTTTCTTTCTTTCTTTCTTTCTTTCTTTCTTTCTTTCTTTCTTTCTTTCTTTCTTTCTTTCTTTCTTTCTTTCTTTCTTTCTTTCTTTCTTTCTTTCTTTCTTTCCCCCCCTCTCGCTCTCTCTCTCTTTGTCGGTGGTGGGCCTAGGTGCTGTTTCTCAGCTCTTCAGCTCAAGATTAGCGTTCTACCATTTGAGATACAGTGCCACTTCTGTTTTTTTCTGCTTTTGTGATGCTGAGGAATCAAACCCAGGGCCTCATGCATGCAAGGCAAGCACTCTACCACCGAGCCACCTTCCCAGCCCCAACTCTTTCATTTTCTTACATTACAATCACAGTGCCCAGGGCAAAAATGTTACTGTTCCTACTTGACAGATGAGGACACCAAAGCAGATAACTTCAGTGAAGGCCATGGCTGCCAAACCCCACAGCCTCTGCTCCTTTTCCATGCTGTCTTCCCAGTGCAGGTGGCAGGAATTTGATTTTTTGTTTTGTTACATTTTCTTTTGTCTCCAGTGCCATTTACTCTTTTGGTTATTTAGTTCTATGGGTTTTGACAAATGCACACATCAAATGGGGTTTATTTAATTTTTTTTTAACATTGAGACCACTTTACATTCATGTACTGTGAGAAATAGTACAGAGAAATCTGGGGTATTATGTTTTACAACTGTAGTGACGACATCAGAAGCAGGAAATGAACAAACAGGGGAACAGTCAAGCTTCAGACCATTCTAACCACACCCCATCCCAAACCCGGCCAACCTCTGTTCTCCGATTCTGTTACTCTGTCATTTCAAGAATACAATGCACACAGAATCGTACAACCGTTCGCCTTTGAGTTGGTTTCTTTTCTACTCAGCAGAATTGTTTGGAGATTTTTTCCCCCCGAGTCCTGGTGTATATTAGAGTTCATTCCTTTTATGGCTGAGCAGTGTTCTTTAGAACAGGAGCCAGGGTGCATTTAACCATTCACTCAGTGAAGCACATCTGGGTTTTCCTGGTTTGGGCTGTTACAGATAAAGCAATTGTGTGAAGGTCTTTTGTGTGAACCTATGTACGTGTTCATTTCTCTGGGATAAATGCTCAGGAATGTGAAGGCTGGACCACGTGATAGTTGTCCGAGTGGGTGTTTGAGGGTGCATTTGGGATGGAGAAGTGGGCACTGATGGGAAGCACAGGCCTGGGGCCTGTCTCACCAGGGTTCAAGACCTAGAAGATCCTAGACTCTGGTGAATTGCTGTGTATGTGGCTATAAAATGAGAACTGTCAGATCTGCCTTGTTGCTACAGAGTAGCTGCTTAGTGATTTTATAAAGAAGAGAGGTTTATTTAGCTTCTGGTTCTGGACTTTGAGGACATGGTGCCAGCAACAGGCAAGCTCTGGAGAAGGCCACACAGCAGATGAGCCACACGGTGGGACAGAAAGCTGGAGTGGTTGGGTGTGTTGGCCAGGCTTGTGAGACGGAGAGCAGTACCCTGTGAGGTCTCATTCCCCCCACCTAACTCCACACTGTCAGGGCCCTACCACCTGTGAACAGCCCGCACTGGGGACCAGGCTTCCCACACCGGAACCCTTGGGAGACAAGCCACACCCAAACCACAGCAGTGCTCAGTGATAGAAGCCATCCTTTTCGTGTAGGTGCAGAGAGAACCCAGTAGGCAAGTCAGGGTCCGTACCCAACCAGTGTCCGTTGGCTTCCCCCAGTTACTGGCCCTTTCAGGACCATACCTAGTTCCTCTCTGAGAAGATGCTGGCCTGGTTATTAGATTTATCTGTGTCGCTGGGTGGGTACCTGCACTCCTCAGTGAAGCTGGTCCAGACCTCTGCCGTGGATCCCAGGGAAATCCAGGCTCTGCTGGTCAGAGAATGTGTGGGGATTCAGATGTGGCTGTGATTTACCCAGTTCCAGACTTGTGTATTGGGTGCTTATTCTGTGCAAGGCACTGTGCTTGGTGGTGTAAAGGTGCAGAAAAAGTTGATTGAAGCGGCCTCGGAACTCCAGTGTCTGTTCTGTTGCCCCCACGTCCTCTGTGCAGTCTCCTCCCAGTGAATGCTGTTCCCCGCTGTCAAGTTGGGATTTTTTTAAAAAGTCCACATGCAGTTCCCTCGCACAGCTACACTGTTGTTTAACCACCCAGGTTGTCCCCACTCTAGCGGCCGTGCCATACGCGTTGGGCCCCGTGCCTCCAGCACCCCCTTCCTCTGCCTTCAGTGTGAGTAGTGCCTACTTCACAGCCTTTTTGCCAGTTCCCCGAGAGAGCACGACTGCTGGGTGCCACACCTCCCCCTTCCTCTGGGGCCCGTGATCACCCAGGAGCTCAGGGTGCTGTTGTGCATGTCTGTTACCCCTCGTGCCGCTTCGGCAGCCCTTTGTAGAGGCTGCTGTGGAGCTGGAGCTGGTGTGAGCCAGGAGGCCCCATCACTCCTTCAGCCCGGCTTCCGGCTTTGTGCAGCGCTGTGACTGGAGGGGCTGATGTGTTTCCATGGCAATAGACTTCCACAGCATCGCTCTTACCGGCCTCCTACTGTTTCACCAGAGGGAAGGGCCATCATACAGCCAGACCTTTTTGATGGAATTTAAACAAATTTGAGAGGAAGACTGCCTGGGTGTCCATTGCTGAGGAAAGGATCTGGGCTCACTGCTCTCCCCCCACCCCCCGCCCTCCCCAACAGCAGTAGCCACTGTTGACAGCACTTCTCAGAGGAGAGGCACCAAGCAGGAGGTGTGGCTTCTGCTTCCTAGGCTACTACAACCTGATGAGGCAGGCAGGATCGTCTCTATTTACTGAGAGGAGCTGAGGCACAGAGATAAAGCACTTGGCAACGTTTGAGGGGGACAGTGTATTTCAAGAGGAACTCAGGTGTGCTTGACTGTAGATCTGAGCTTGAAACTACGGAACCTGACTGCCTCCTTAGAGAAGGGAGGGGAGGAGGCGTTACTTCTCAGATGTGGTGCCAGTGGCTGGCTGCCCTAGAACTGAGTTGAGGCTTACACCCAGAAAGACGGTGGCCTCTATGCCTCCCTCGCTAAGATGGAAGGGCCCCTTTGAGGGCTGAGTGCAAGCTCCCCTCCCGGCCTGCCCCTGACCAGGGCCTGCTACTTGTCCAGTCCCTGGAGGAGTGGACTGAGTTGACCGCACTTAGTTAGCACGTGCCGGTTGTAGGTTGATGAGCTGTTAAGACCTGTCAGGTGTAGGTGTCTTGGTGTTACCGGGGACTCTGGCCCCCTGTGCCTCCCTTCCCCAACAGTCAGGCTTTGGAAATGGATTGATTTCCCTCCTCCCCTTCCCTGAGTTTGCACTTTGGATGAACCTTGTTTTCGAAGAACAGTAGAAGGTAATTTTCTCGTGCTTGCCAGCTGGCCTGTAATTGAGCAATTTCAATAACACCCACTGTAAAGTCTAATCGAAGTAAACAGGAAAATATGATTTACAATCTGGATGGCAAGTAAATACCAGGGTGTAATTAATTTTTACACAGAACAGAAGATTCTAAAGCATTTTCCGACGCTGAATTGTTTGTTTTTAATTTCAGATTAGGGGCTACCTTTCTATTTGTTTATTGCCATTACTGGTATGATTTTTGTTTTCTGATGGTGCTCTTTGGATCTCTTGTATTATGTGCATTTGGAGGTTTAACCACAGAAGGGTGGGGAGAAGAGGGATGGAGTATCGGAGTAATTTTAAGGGATGATCTTTTAAACCTCTGCTGAAGCCTGCTCCCTTTTTTGCCTCTGCTTAGTGGGAAATCATGGTGGTCAGGCGGACTGTTGAGCAGCTGTGCACAACAGCAATCTCTGCTAGAAGGTTACTGGGGAAGAGACCTCCAGTGTTGAAAATAGGTTGATGTCAAATGTGGCACGGCCACATAATGCATGCCTCTAGGTAGACATCTCTGATTCTTCAGTTGCCTCTTCCCCTCTGCTTCCCCTTACTGAGGAGTGAACTCAGCGTGTGCTTGCTCGGTCTATTTGCTTTATCACTTGAGCCATGCCTCCAGCCCAGCTTTCTGCTGATTACAATAGAGAGTAAACCTCACAGACCTCTGTCCTGGTCACCTTCTACAGCTCAGCCTTGTGAATGACTAGCATTTACAGGGGGAGCCTCTGGTGCCCAGCTTCCAATCACTTTTTTTTTTTTTTTAATAAATCAATAAACACCTTTATTACATGAGCTAAGGATGTAAGGATGGTAGAAAACTTTATTTGCCTTTCGGGGCCTCCACTCACTTTTGTTCCTGTGTGGAGAAGGAGAACCTGCGTGTGTCCTGACTGGGCCCCTGTCAGCTGCCAGTGGCTGTGGAGGGCTGACCGTTCGGGTTTGGACATGGGATGGGGTGAGGTGTGTTTTTACCCTCAGCCCATGTGAACTTGTCCTGGTGTGTGTTCAAAGTACACTGAAAGTTAGGTTGGTGGTAAGATGTCACACATCCTGAGCATGCTAGATTGCTAGCTACCCAAACTCAAGACCTTTCAGGGGGTTACATGAGCGGACCCCCATGTACTGTTGTACCCATTGGCTTTGGGGTGCTCCGAGGCTGGGGGGGAGGGGTTGCTCTTAGAGGGTTATCTGAGCCTCGGTGGCCTCCCAGAATGTACCTCCTTTAGTTCCCAGTGGGTCCCCGGTTCCACTCTCTTCTTCCCTGGTCCTGAACTTGTTGCCTGTCTTTTGTCTTACCAGGTAGTTGACCACACTTGGCCATTTCCCAGAAGAGCCTCATCCTGAGAGTGAGTGACTGATGGGGAGCTGTTTCTACTGACAACATTCCCTGGGGGTGCCCAGGTGTCACCACGGCCCAGGGCTGTCCTCCTGAAGATGGCTCGTGCCTACCCTGGGATGCAGCCCAGTGCCTGAGGTCCTTACCATGGTGATGATCCTAAGGAGAAGCCTCGCCAACCAGGGAGCCGACTCCATAGCATGTAGGACCTTCAGCCCTGAACTGGTGAGCCCCTAGCAGCCTTCATCCCTTTGACCTTCTTCGAGGCCTGGTGTACAGGTGGGCTGTGGACAGGGCATCCACCTTGAGATCAGAGTGGCCAAGAGTGGAGCTCTGGGAGATGATCCAGTCTGGGTCATGGTGCATGGGAGCATGGGCCCTGGACATTTACTCACAAGAGGAAGCAGTGAGCTGCTCAAGAGAGCCGGGGAGAAAGGCGGCTGCGTGCTAGATAATGCCAAGTGTGCTTCAGCTGCCCTGCTGGGCTCTGCTCCACATTCCTTTTGCCTCCACCCAGCAAGGGGAGGCAGTTTCCACAAGTGGGTAAGGCTGGAGTGAGGGCCAAGATAGCAAAGATAGCCTCCAAAGAGAAGTGCAGAGAGAGGAGAGAGTTGCGGTAGTTAGAATGTGAAGAGTGAGAGATGAGGGAGAAAGAAGGCGCAGCCTGCTGGCAGGTGGCGGGCCATGGTGGCCGCTACCCTGGGGCCACCCTCCGATCAAGTCGTGGTGAGGATGGGGCAGGGAGGCAGCTATGGTTCATAGCATGAGCAAAACCACCTCCAACCCAGCCCTCTTCCCAACCCCAGCTATCCAAAGTGAGCCTCCCCTGCAGGGAGCAGCGGCTGCCTTGGCCACACTCTTAGGACTTGCCAGATGGGCTTACCTGCAGGAGTCTGCATCTTCCCTGGTTATCACTGGGCTAGCCCAGGGTCTGTTATCCAGTCTCACAAGGCACTCTTCATGGCCACTTAGGAGAAGCCACACACGGCCCCTCCAGGGGCTGCCTTTCTTGGTCTCGCGTTAGTGAGGACCACACTGATAAACTGCTGAGGTCTGACCCCGGTAAGTGCTTGGGAAAGCCACCAAGGCCTTTACATTCCACACACCTGCACCTAGTACCTAGGCCTGCTGGGAGAGGGCTGGAGGAGTTCAGGAACCAGCATGACTCCGAGCTGGCTTTGCCTTTCTCTGCCTGGAATGATTTGCATTTAGTGACCCTTCAAGACCCCATTAGCACTAAGTCACAGCCGAAGCCCAGTAAAATCCAGTGCATCTGAGAAGGCTGGCTGGGCTGGAGCATGTCAGGGCAGAACTCACAGAGCAGGGCACTAGATGTGGTTTCAGATGCATAAAAGTGGCTCAGAAACCATTCACTTTACAAATGTGTATTGGAGACCAGAACAGGACACTCCCTCTGGTCCCTCCTTGCCCAGCAACCCTACCTCCTGGCTTGTGTACAGGCCTCTTCTTCCAGGTTGGAATCTGGACCCTGGTCTCTGTGGCTCCTCCCTGTATGTATCTCAGCATTGCAGGGGCCGAGTGGAGAGCAGATGCCCAGTAGAAAGCAGGCACCAAGGTGTCTGATTGATGGCAACTTTGGAGCTGACGTGGCCAGCCAGGTCTTCTGCCACCGCTGCTTCCTTTCCATTTTGTGTTCAGTGTTTATCTGCAATGTGGTCTCTTCTCACCACCTCCACTGCCTCCATCCTGCTGGCTTTCACATAGAAATGGCAATGGGTTCCCTGCTTTTGCTTCCCCCAGAAGCCAGAGGGGAATACAGCGAGATCTGTCTACTCGCTCAGAACCTTCCACTACTACTTCTTCTTTTTTGTTTTTTTTTGGTGGGTCGTGGGGGCTGAACTCTGGACCTGGGTGCTGTGCTTCAGTTCTTCAACTCAAGGCTAGCACTCTACCACTTGAGCCACAGCGCCACTTCCAGCTTTTTCTGCTGATGTGGTGCTGAGGAATCGAACTCAGGGCCTCATGCATGCAAGGCAAGCACTCTACCACCACTGAGCCACCTTTCCACCCCTCCTTCCACTAGCTTCTTGCCTTGTGCCAAATAAACATGAAAGCCATCGCTAGGAAGCACCGAGACTCATGTACCTTGTCTACCATGGCCTCTTGCTGTTCTTCCTGCTCCCTCTGTTCAAGCACACTGCTGCAGGGCCTTTGCATTTCTTCTACAGCCCTGCACACTCTCCCCTTAACAGAACTGTCTCCTTCCTTTCTTTTTTTTCCTTCCCTCTCTGGTCCAAAATTGAATCTTGTTCCCTCCACCCACTGCCTCACCCTCTACCTCCTCCATATATACCTTCTGTCTCTTTCATCTGTTCTCTCTCATAGGCTCTTAGCACTGATTTACCAGTTGACCTGTTGGTCTTGAGAATTGAATGACTCCCCCACGCTAGGCTGGGAGTTTCGTGAAAGCAGAGCATTTGCTTTCACTTGTTGCCAAAAGCCTGGAACCTGGGCCTAGTGCCTCATAGGTGCTGAATAATATCTGTAGAGTCACTGAGTACACAGGTGCTACCGTCCAGTGGCTTCTGAGTATGTCATTGTTTAGGTACTTCTCTGACTGCCACTCAGTTCACAGCTGGGAGGTGGGCAGACATGAGTTGAATCTCTCTGGGAGTGTGTGTGTGTGTGTGTGTGTGTGTGTGTGTGTGTGTGTGTGTGTGTGTGTGTGTGTGTGTGTGTGTGTGTGTGTGTGTGTGTGTGTGTGTGTGTGTGTGTGTGTGTGTGTGTGTGTGTGTGTGTGTGTGTGTGTGTGTGTGGCGACTTTCTTTTCCTGGGGAAATAGGAAGAACACATGTGGAGTAGCTCTAGCCAGGAGTAACCTCAGGGCGAGGGGCCAGTAGAGGGCCGGAGGGAGGCGCCCTGCCTGGGACCAGCTGTGCTCAGCTAGCTCAGCACTGTGGGGCTGGTGTGCTCTCCCGCACAGGGTGAGACTGGCTGCTTCCCAGGCACAGGGGCCTGAGGTCAGCTGAGCTGCTCTTGCAGAGACATGGTCTGAGTTCCTGCCAGGGGGAGCATGACCTCAGCCCTAGCCGGGGAGGGAAGCCGTGTCTTCTTAGGAAAGGGGAGAAGCAGAAGCCAGGAGAGCTTGGGCTCCCGGGAGGGAATCTGCTGCCTGTAATCTCCCCTGTAAGGCCAGGCTCTCTGCTCTCTCCTACACTCCCTCCCTTTGTGGAAGAGTGTCCTCCTTTCTGCCTTTTGTCATTGGCCAGTTGGGACCCAAAACCACCTGGTGCGGTGGGTGGGCCATCTGTCTCCTCCTTCCCTGACTCCAGATGGCAGGTCGGCTGGGCCGGCCCCTTTGGAGTGGACCTTCTTGTCTGTGGACTGTTGACAAGCCACACAGGGACTACCAGCTGCATTCTGGGCCAGACCTAGCACTGCTTGCATGGGGCAAATGGAAACACAGTGTGGGAGTATCATGGGAGGGTTCTGAGTTCAGGGCCTCCTGCACCCTGCTCCTCCCCTATCCCAACAACCATCTCTTTCCCTCAGCCAGACAGGAGACTGCGGCTCCAAGAGCTCAGGCGGGGCACACAGAGTACAGACTGGAGGTCTAGCGGACTGCTCCACCCAGCACCTTCCCACCAGGCCCAGCCCTAGCTCTGGAGGCTTGGCCATCTCAGTGCTCCTCCTTCCTCAGGGAGAGTTCCTGTGAATGACCCAAGAAAGGCCTCAGATAACAGTCCTGGGAGGATCTCTGTGAGGCAGAACCCGGGGCGTAAGGCTGCCCGATGCTGAGCAGCAGCAGAGGTGCAGAGAATGCTGTTGGGGTCAGTCATGGCGCACCCTGGTAACATTGGCTTCACGTTGACAACAGGAAAGGCAGAAAGCAGTTTCTCTTATTGCTAGTCAGATCAAGAAGAAAGCAGAAGTAAGGGTTACGATTAGGATGTAATTAGCAATATAATTCTGGAGAGGCCAGGAATGGCGTAAGTCAGGTCACTTTGGGATTCCCTAGGACTAAGGCCTCCCTCACCCTTGGCCACTCCTACTCCCAGGAGAGAAGATCTCCTGGTATGTGGGCCTGCCGGACGAGGAGAGCCCAAAGCTGCTGCATTAGGGCCTGTGAGACGCGAGATGGCCTCTGTCCCAGGCGTGCCTGTAATGGCTCCTTTATTCTCCTTTTTAAGAAACTAAATGCTGCTGACAATATAACTGACCCTACATACTCTCAACGAAGGTGTAGGAAAAAGTAAAAGAACTGAGAAGCATCCATTCTCTAGGCGTAGAGGCCTGTCTGCTTGGGAGCAATGGCTAGCGGGTACAGGCTGTGCCCGTAGCTCTGGCTAGCTTGTTCACATCGCAGCCATGATGGTGTGGGCTTCCCTTCCCCACTCTGCCTGGTTGCTTTCCTCTGCCGAGCGAGCTCTTCCTTTTCATGTTCTAACATTAGCTGCTGCTTCTGGAAGGAAGCCCAGACATTTGACCCTGGAGCCCTGCGCTCCCCCAGCTTCTTCCCATGCGCCCACGCATAAGCCAGTGGCCCATTCTCTCGTTTCCAGAGTGACCACCCCTCTTGGCCAGGCCTGGCCTTCTGTCAGTCCTCTCTGGACCAGAGGGGACTGACAACAGGTTGCTCCCAGGCAGAGGGTGGTGCGTGGCTCCTGGCTGTCTGACTTGCCCCAGCAACCCCCAGTTGTTTCCACAAAGGCTGATCAGATAGGTGGAGGAGGCTCTTCCTCCTGCACTTGTCAGATTGGTATGCCAGGGTGAAGGTGCTTGTCCACTCTGAAGAGTCGTGGCTATGTGAGGCCTTGTGCCCAGCCACCTAGTCACTTCACATGCCTGCACAGGCTGAGTTGGCAGGTCTGTTTCACAGCTCCATCCCTGGAAGGCCACAGGCTGGCTGGAGTTAGAACTACACAGAGTCCAAGGAGTGCTGATGCATTTTACACTGGATAGGAAGACATCCCAGGGCTCCTCAGGCGGAGGTACCCCAAAGCCAGGGCTGCCAGATCCACCAGCATCCTTCACCGCTGCCCCCAAGGGTGCTGCTTCCTGCTTGGGTCTGGGCCTCCTTCCTTTCTCAATTGACATCTTACTGCTTCTCAGGCATGAGTGCCTGTTGCCCCCAAAAGGTGGAGAACCCTTTGTTCTGCTATGGGCCACTTGAGTGTTTATAACATTTGTGGATCATATGCAATTATCAATATAGGCAGACAGTGTGTGTCTGCAGTCTTGATGTCTTGGGCAGCTTCAGGGCTGAAAGTTCCACCAGGGCGCTGCTGTCCTTGGTGTGTGGGGGCCCTGCTGTGGTGGAGGGTCGGAAGACTTAGAAATGAAAGATAGCTGCAGGAATGGGACACACTGATGGGAATGTTATCCCATTCTTGGTAGACTGGGACTAGAAAGATTCTGTCAGCTTGGAGTCAGCAGGAGGTCCTGGGTGCTACTTTGTTCTTGTGAAGTGGGTTCTGGGAAAACCCTGCCAATGGTCAGGAGAAGCTTGGACCTCATTCTCTGGGAAAATGTTGTATACAAGATGTTCTGGCCTGGTCATAGTCAGCTTCACTGCACAGATAGCTCAGAAAGCAAGAGAGGGCCTCAGTCCCACCTTGAATTCTGGCATGAAACTGTCCAACATTCCTCATTGTAAGCAACAAGGACTACCTCTGGCCAACTCGCCGAGAGCTTTGGGCCCAGAAAAGAGTGGGTTGATCATGCCCAGGAAGGGCTAGAGCCTGGGAGGTCCTGGAAAGCAGGTGCTCAGAGCAGGCTGAAGGCTTTCTTTGGTGGATTGGCTCTGAACCCCTGGCCCACAGCCTCGGTCATGCTGTGAGTGGAACAAAAAGGGTATCCCGCTGACGGGCAGAAGGTGACTCTGCTTCCTGCTTTTGTGTGTAAAGCCCAAACCCTCTTCTGTGGCTCCTGCTTGCAAGTGGAGCATAGGTTACACCAGCTGTCCTGATCTCTTCTGCTTGCTGGCCCTGGTGTGGACTTCAGAGAGGACACAGCTCAGTGCCTTCCCTATCTGGCCCACACAGGGTGAGGGGGTTGAACTTTACCTGTATGTACTATCTTGAATACCAGGAGCTTGTCTCCTATGGCAGGCCAGGCACCTGGCAGAGGACAAGCCCCGTTTCTCCCTCTGAACACTTCCCCTAGAACAAGGGGCCTGCCTGGTTTCTCAGACTGTGCAGTTGGCTGTGTGGGTGACATGGTCCCATTGGCAAGCTCCTGTGTATTTGTCACCCGCTCTCTATTGGGTGACTGTGGTGTGGTTTTCACCTGTGCATCCTGCAGTGTTAACCGTACTGGCTGGAAGGAAGGCAGTTGCTGCTGTCTTTTACTCTTCCTAGATATTCCCATGGGTGGCTGTAGAGTAAGCCATTACACTGCTTGGAATCTAAGAGACTAAGCTGTTTGATAGTATAAGGATTGTTTTAAACCAAAGAGATGCCCAGTGCCTTCTGGTCCATCGGGTGTTCCCAGAAAGATAGCCCTGACTTGCATTCCCACTCAGCACATTCTTCCTGGCCTGTTTTCTTCAGCCCTATTTTCTCTGTGTAATGATTTGTCTGTGTGACTATGATCTCCACAAAGTGGAAGTCCTCCTTCACCTCTGTGTCTCCATGCTGGTCAAAATGGACCCTTAATAGTCCCATCGGATAAATGCACTGCCGACCAAGTACAAAGGTTCCCAGATGGGGCAGACAGGGATGGGGTGAGGAGCTGGTGCCAGGCGCTTGCCACCCTCTTATCTGGGCGGGCCAGGTGTTCCTAGTCAGTCCCACCCACCTTCCAGGACTTAAAAGAGCCAGGGCCTGGGCTCCTACCCACTTCTCAGCCCTGAAGACTGGCCTGTTCCTGTCATGGGGTAGGGCGGGAGTGCTTTTCAAGCTGCAGTCTTGTGTGGTAGGCTGCTTTGTCTGGGGTTGAGATCGCTTACTGTCTCATGCTCAGCCTTAATACAGCCTACCTATGAACAGCTGCCATTTACCAAGCAGGAGGAATGCTTGAGGCAGACTTTCCTGGGTTCCTGAGTGCCTCCCTCCTCACAAGCTGGCAGAACAGGCCTTTACCTGGACACCAGCTTGCACAAGGAACCCCCAGAATATTCCACACCCAGCTTGCTCTGTAGCCATGGGGCAAGTGCCTAGGTCTTGGGCTCTTGTAGGCTTGCTTGGCCATGGTGGCAGTGGCCATGGTGTTCAGATGAGGCTAAGGTGGGCTGAAGGGAAGATGGAGAATGCTGACAGTGGAAAGGGAAGCTGTGTGGCAGTATGGCGCTCAGACCGGAAGCCATAGCTCTCAGATTGAGGCTCAGTGTAACCAGTGAGCTTTTGCTTCAGTTCAGAGGGGATGAGTGGAGCAGCTGTGGAGGCCAGGCCAGTGCTTCCAGATGAAAAGTGCTGTCCTGCATCTCCCAGCCAGGGATTGGCAGTGGGAGAGGACCCCCTGCCCTTCGCTGCTCAGCCTCTCCCCAGTTTGTCCAACTATTCCCAGCACCATCTCCTGTGCTCACCCCCCTCCCCCCCACCAACCTGAGTGGAGAAAGCCTCTCATGGCAGAAGCCACAGGCTTTCTGTGTGTTCTTCAACCCCTTTCATCTAACAGGTCCATAACTCTCCGGAGACTTGGAAAAAAGAATCCAGGCCTGATCCTGCACAGATAGTGTCTCTTGGGATATTTTCTTCTCCCTTCCCCAACCCACACTGGCAAAGGGCAATTCCTCCTTAATTGTGACTTTAACAAGAGATGAGTGCAGAGTCATGTGCAAACGTGCTTCTGATGACTTGAAGAGTGAATAGCTTTTCTGGTTGTTTTCAGCACACGCCAAAGAAGATGAGTCAAGGACCTACCCTTTTCTCTTGTGGAATTATGGGTGAGTAGCCCTGCTGCGTGGGTCGTTTTCCTCTAGTCCTTCCAGCCAGGTGAGAAGCCCAGAGCAAACCTGTCTGCACCCAGGTTTCAAAAGAGCACCCGACTCTTACGTGTGTTCTGTTTTGGTCCCCAGCAGTTCCCAAGTGGACCAGGGGGCTGGTGGGACAGGTGAATGAAAGGACAGAAAAATGCCATGTCCCGCTCTTAACCTTGAGCCTTCTGTCTGATTATTAAAATGTTTCGTGATGATTTTTTAATTCAGAATGTGTACCATAAGTATAGGAAATTTTAAAAAGTCTCTCATAGTTTCAATTCCCAGTGACACCTACTCCTGAAAATCCCGTGTATATTTGTTTTTTGCATTGAACATATGATTATATAAACTGCATTTGTTGGCTTTTTCACTTGGTAGTTCCCACAGCATGACAGTGATTCATTCCATGCATGCTAATCGTCTGTAGTACCAACTTGTGCAGCTTATCAAAATGTCTTGAAGGGTGGAACTTTTGTTTTTTTTTTTTTTTTTTTTTTGTCGGTCGTGGGGCTTGAACTCTGGGCCTGAGCGCTGTCCCTCAGCTCTTCAGCTCAAGGCGAGCGCTCTACCACTTGAGCTACAGCGCCACTTCCGGTTTTCTGGTGGTTTATTGGAGATAGGAGTCTCACGGTCTCTCCTGCCCGGGCTGGCTTTGAACCGCGATCCTCAGATCTCAGCCTCCTGAGTAGCTAGGATTACAGGCGTGAGCCACCAGCGCCCGGCTGGGGTGGAACTTTTGTCGTCATTGGGTTGATTGTTGAATTTGTTGTTATAGTTAACAGTAATTTTCAGTGTCTGAGTCTTTGTCTCTTGGACTGTTGCTTCAGATTGTTCCCAGGTGGGGAACACAGAGGTCAGAGGCCCTCGACCGCATTAAGGGTCTTGGTTCGTATTGCTGATATGCCTCCTAGAAAGGTGCCTGCATCCCGTTTCTGTACTTGGGACAATTGCTCTTTCTTTTGGGGCAGTAATAAGCGTGCTGCTGATGTGGATTTCTTGGTAGTCATGATACGGTACAGGGTCTCCTTCAGCTGTCTAAGGCTCTTTAGGATGTCCTGCCACATGGGTTTTGACATCTGCAAAGAGTCAGAATCAGGCTTTTAGACAATTGGGTTTTCAGATTCAGTCTTTGTGGGGCTTGTGACATCATCCTTGCCTTCTTTTCTTTGCCCTTTCACTGTGTGTCCAGTGGCTTCTTTTCCTTCTTTAAACAAATTTTTTTTTATTGTACAGATACTGCACAGAGAGGTTACAGTTACATGAGTAAGGTAATGAGTACATTTCCTGTCGAGTATTGTTACCCCTTCCTTTGTTTTTCCCTACCTGCCCAACTCCTCCCTCCCCTGTTTTCCTTCTTTTGAGGTTCTTCTTGTAGATGAGACCACAGGTGTGGAGGGCACTGGGTCTGTGTTGGGTGCTGTGCTGGCGGGCACAGCTGTGTTGGGCTCCTTGTTCGCAGCTTCAGGGTCAGGCAGGTACTCGTTCTTGTAGGGGAAACTGAGGCCCAATAAACTGACACTCTCCCTAAGGTACCTTGGGAGGCAGAATTGGCTCAGATGGGGAGAAGATCTTTTGCTTCCTTCACAGTCCTCTCTGATGTTATGGCCACCATTTTCTTCCAGGCAGAGGAAGTGAGAGGAGAAGATTGCTGGGCCTTGCTTTCCCTAAAATGTGACACCTGTCTCCACGTAATTAATTGTATGCCTCCTTGATGGTTCGGAGCCTCACAACCCCCATCCCCCTGCACAGGGCCTAGAAACCTGCTGCCTGGTCTGAACACTGGGACGGTGCAGAGCTGAGCTACCTTCCTTAGCATGCTGAGAAAGAGGAGGGGCTCTGTGCACACCCACCCCACCCCAGATTGCAGTTCCAGCAGAGCAGACCAGGAGCCGGGCATGAGGATGGTGGCCTGGATGTCCAGGCTGCTCCTCCATTGTGCTTCCCTGGTGTTTCTGCTGTGTGAGCTGCAATAAGGCGGACCATCGAGGGGATGTGATGGCAGCGTTGGGGCTCCCATAGTCATGCTGAGCTGCTAACTTTCCTGGGCCATTGTGATGGCACCCACCCTGTCGGCTCCTGAGGACTGTACAACCTGTTGTGAACAGAGCTCTCTAGTTCACACAGTTAAAAGGCACTTCAGCCCCTGCTGGGGAACTCGCTCCCCATACATGCACCTTAGTGTAGGTGAGTCTTTCCCTGTGCAGGCGGTGGCCCTGGGGAGGGAGACATGCAGCCACAAGCTCAGTTTGCCCAGGATGGTCTGACTGAGACTGCGAGACCCAGCATCCTGCTTCCTACCAGCAAGGCCCAGGGCGTCTGGGAGGTACTGAGCACATCTCCAGACTCCGGTTTACAGAGTGGCCCTTTTGGAAGTCCTCTCTCCCTGTCCCAGTACCTCCCACTGACTCTTCTCTCCCACAGGCTCTGTCGGTCAGGGCTGAGGCCCTGCCAGCCAGGGGACCAGGTGGTGACTCAGTGGCATGTTTGGGCCCTGCTCCGCCTCTCTCCCCCACACGCCTCATCTTTTTACAGCCCAGTCTCCTCGGTTCAGGAGAACCCTTTCCTATGTGACAGCATGTGTCACCCAGCTACTTCAGGGACTTGTTTTAGAAACAGTAACTGTGAATCTAGTGCCAGGTACTGAGCACAGGACAGAGTGAATGGGACCCTGGCCTCCCCACAAGTAGCTTTCTGCCTGGTGGGGAAAATGACAAGAAATTCCCTGTGGCCTGGGCCATCTGCCAAGATGGAGATGGCTGAAAGGACACGTTTCCCATCTTCTGTGCTTGTCATCTCCTCTAACAAAGCATAGGTGTTGTGAGGACACAGAGATGCAGTACCCCATAGGTTTCTCTTGCCTCCATCCCTTCCGTACACCTGCTCAGGCAGGAGTGGCAGCTGTCAGAGGCCTCTCTGAGTTCAGTGGAGTTGGTGCAGGATCACATTACCGTCCCAGCCCATTGAGTGTGTGAATGGAGGTTTCATGGCCTCACCTTGCACTGCTGACACAAACTGGGAGTGCACCCCAGGCAGTGAGATTTCATCTTGGGTGTGCCTCCCTTTCAATAGCAGGGAAGAGAACACCCCAAGGGGCCGGCCAGACTTTTCAAGAGAGTTTTGGGCCCTTCCAGCACTGGACAATGCTGAGCAGAGATAAAGTGCCAAATTATTATAATCACCAGCCCCCAGCCTGTCTCCTGCAGATAAAGGGCTCAGTGCTGGCCTTGATCAGTGGAATTCTCCCATGAGAGCTGGGGGCAGTTGGCCCTGTGGCTCAGGGTTTTTCCCTCCTAACTCCAGGCAAGGGTCCTAGCTGGAAGCCAGCGTGAGTTCATGTTTCATAAATGTCCCGAAGAAAATCCTGGCAAGTGTCTTAGAGGTGGGAGTACAGGGGTGAGTTCTGCTGCTGCTGTGTGGAACACCAGCCTTCCAGTTGGCAGAAACTCCTCTGCACCCACTTAGATAAAATGGACTCATTACAATATAATCCAGGGCTCCCAACAGTTTTTAAAAAGTATGCTTTGCAGTTGATTAAAGTGGGGTCCCAGGCTCCTTTTCTATCCTTGACCCCCACACCCTGGTTTGGAAACTTGATACAAAGAAGTGTTTTTGTACCTTTCCAATTTTGAGGAGAGAACAAAGCGAGGGTGAAATGTGGCTGGGAGAAAGTGGGCAGAGGAGAGCCCGGCCCAGGGCCCTCATTAGGCTCCCGCTGGCCTTGTCACTGCTCCTTCTATCGGAGCCACACCTGCCCTCTCAGTTTCCTTTCTCATCTCCCAGGTCACCCCCAGCCCATCTTCTCTGCTCAAGCAGAATTTCCGCAGCAAACAGCTGTCTGGGGAAGAGCCATCTATGAGCGAGAATTGTGTTCTTGTCACAGGAAGCAAGGGTCAGGTGGCAGCTCTGTGGTACAGCCCATCCTCTGGTCAGCTAGCCAGGCAGGGCTCCACCCCCTGTTCCTGGTGTGACTCCCTGTGGGCCAGGAAGGGGCTACACGCAAAGCCTAACATGGAAGTAGTCCCTGATGCTCTGCCACGTACTCTAGGAGGTGCTGGTGCAGGGTCATTCGGGTACCAGTTTAGTCTTCCTTGGTGTAGCAGGGCAAGTGGGGTGAGAACAGGCTTCATTCACCATCCTCGGTTAATTGCAGTCATTAAATGAGTTCTGTGTCATGGGGACAATGGATACCACACGTTCCATTTTCCCCACCGTTCAGGCAGAGAGAAGACCTGGAAATCACTTAAAGCTGCAAGAAAGCAAGGGCCATACCAATTATTTAAAAAAGGCCACTAGGAAAAGTCTTGTAAATACTAGCCCATGGACAGAGAACAAAACAATTCATATGCTAAAAAAAAATCGCATGGAAACCCATAATTACTTTAGGAGTTATGGTAATAAATTATTTATTAATGTAAATTATTTCACAGGCAAAGAACATAGAGGAAACTTGAGCGGAAGGATTATACATTATGTATAAAAAGGAATTGTAAAAACATAGCAGCCCACCTTATGCCACTCTAGTTCAGGTTTGTCAGCATTTTAATTATAAACCCTTACGCTGAGGGTTTAATTACTTGGCTGTTAAAGTCTCTATGCACATAAAAGGGTTGTTCTCCGGGGCCCTCTCGGGGTAGATTTCCATAGAGAAACCAGGTGGCTGTATTAAGCTGTGGGAGATTGAGAGATTTCACTTGGAGATTCTGGGAGCTTTTGGTCTTTTAACTTGGCCACTGTCACCAGAAATGTCTGTTGTGGTCACACCTAGTGTGAAGAAGCTGGCATTCGTGGCCTAAATAAATGTTTTCCATGTCTTAGAAAAATGAATCGAATGAATGAAACAGAATGACAGTGAGCACTAAGAAAATCAGAGCTGTACAGGCCGTTTTGTTCTCAGCCCTGCTGTCTGCCAACGATGGCCATTCTGAACCACACTCATTTGGCCCAAGGTGTCTCTCCTAGAGGAACCTGCTTATTAACTTGCTAGCCTGAGATTGGTTGCATTACAAACAATTGTAGCTGTATATACTTGTATGAGCATGTGTAGGATTTAAAACCATATGGTCTTAAATCGACATTATTGTGGTCATGTGTGATTTTTATATTGCTAAGATATAGTACAAGATTTGTCGGCATAGAGTGCTTTCAGTCACTCACTGGTTTCAGGAGCAGTGTTCAGAATGGAAGCAGGAATGGAGTTTTCAGTGACAGGTGGAAGGAAGGGAGCCTGCTGGACCCCTTCTGGAGGCGGGGCCGACCTGGGCAGGCACAGGCTGTGAAGGTGCCAGAGGACAGGAATGCCCACTGTACACAGTCTTTGGTAGGCCTTTCATTGAAAGACAGTCAAGCTAGGAGACAGCCTGGCCCAACTCCAAAGCATGGCAGTGGGCTTACAGGTTAGGTTTAAGTCAGGGCTGTCCCTCTTGCTGATGGAATATTCATAGGGGACATGGGAACTGCCTCCAAGCGCTCTTTCTGGACAACCCATGATTATGTTAGACACAATTGCATTTTTCCTCTTCACCAAGAAGCCCAGAAGTTAATGACCAGTTAATAGGCATCTATTGCCAATTTCCTGAAGAACTGTCCCCACTGCCAGTCCCTAGGCTGGTCATCCAGCCTTGCTATGTGCAGGATTTTAGAGGACTGCCCGCTCACACACTCCAGACACAACCACTTCAGGAAGGGATCTGAGAAGATGGACCAATCTGACCTTCCCTCCCTTCACAGCTTTTGCTCCCATAGCAAATACTAACTTTTTTCTCCCTCCTCTACATTTGTCAGTGCTCCTTGGGTGGGGGAGGTAGGGGAATCAGAGATTAAAGCTAAAAGGGCTGTCACTGTTCACTTTGTAGAGATGGAAGAAACTGAGGTCTGTGCTCTTTTGTTAGTTTTAAACCTTGGCAATCCCACCAGGCCTCTCTTTTTTTAAAAGCAAAGACTTCTCAGAAGTGGGGGCAGCTGTCCTGGGCCATCTCCTCCCTGCTGGTGAGGAGAGGGCCCTGTTGGCCACTTGCCACCAGCTTTGTCCGTGTCCCACAGACTGCCTCAGACCCGGCCTTATGAAGCGTCATCTCCAGCCAGCCAAACCCCTTGTCCCTTGGAGGCTGTGTGAGGAACTTGTTGGCTTGTGTCACTCTCTAAACCACATACAGTCACAATTTTGTCATCCTTTGCAGCTGGAGGCAAGCGCCAGAGGCTGAGGCCTAGGTAGGGAGGCCTAAGGTTCTTTCCCCCTTGACACAGCTCTGAGTTGTCTCAAGAGGAGCCTGTGGGACAGGGGCTTTGAGCTCCATTAAAGAATAGATGAGGACCGGGAAGGTGACTTAGTGGTAGAGTGCTTGCTGCCTAGCATGCCTGAAGCCCTGGGTTTGATTACTGTACTACATACATAGAAAAAGCCAGAAGTGGCACTGTGGCTCAAGTGGTAGAGTGGTAGCCTTGAACAAAAGAAGCTCAGGGACAGTGCCCAGGCCCTGAGTTCAAGCCCCAGGACTAGCCAAAAAAAAAAAAAAAAAGTACAGATGACACCATTGTGGGGAGCTTGTCAAGAAGAATTTAGCAAAGATCTTCCTGTAAGAGTTGAGCAAAGCTATTTCCAAAAGATACCTCTGTTCTCTGAGTTTCCCATAGGAAAAGATAGGGTTGGTGAGCTTCCACCCAAAGCAAGCAGCCTTGAGGCCAAGATAGCACACCCATGGCCCGGGGCAGGGGAGAGGAACTCACTGTCAGCACTGTAAGACGTGAGAAACGCTGGAGTGAGTCAGTTTGGCTTGCTCCCTGGGTGACAAGACTGTTGAAGCTTGTGTCTTTGGACACAAGAAACGTACCCTATTCCAGAAACTGCACTCTTATGATTCTACCACTTTAAGAGAGCCTCTGAAACACAGTGTTGAAATCTCCATGGACATGAAACTCTTCCATCTTTTGAACATAAGAAGGCTTCCAGTCCCCCAAGAATCTAGGCCTCTGGAGATTTCCCCCAAGTCTAAGGACAGAAATGGAAACAAGAACACTTGAGGTCAAACGCTATTCATGTTCCTCTGCTTGTTTTTTTTTCTTCGAGCTCTGTGCACACAGTGGCCTCGTTCTCTCCTTAGTCAGAGGATGGCAGGACCAGGTTTTGTAAGTAAACGTGAGGAACTGAGTCTTTACCTACACACACCTGGTATTTAGTCACGGCTTTGGAAGAGGCCCCGACTCCTTTGTAAGGAGTTCCTTTGTAAGGGAGCTGGGCTTCACTCTTCCATTGGTAGGCAGTGTGTTCTTCACTCTTCCATTGGTAGGCAGTGTGTTAAGTTGCACACCATGGCCTTGCTCCTGGGTAAGCTTGAGACTTGTGATGGTAGGTGTGGCATGTCATGGAGAAGCTTTGGATGCTCCCAAAAGTTGAAGCAACTGGGATGACCTCAGGTGTGCCCGTGCTCAGGTGCCAGCAAGCTGCACTCTGGTTAGGGCTGGGGGAAGACTTCTGTTCAGAAGTAGATGCCCTCATAGGTCTCTGCCAGTGGCTCTCATCAGGGCCGGCTGTGCCCCTGAGAAGGAAGCCCCTCCATGGCCTGTGAAACCCTGACTAATAAGGACTCAAAAGGCCAAGTGATCCTTCTCCATTGTTCACTTTTTTTTTTTTTTTTGGCCAGTCCTGGGGCTTGAACTCAGGGTCTGGGCACTGTCCCTGAACTTCTGTGCTCAAGGCTAGCACTCTACCACTTGAGCCACAGTGCCACTTCTGGCCTTTTCTGTTTACGTGGCACTGAGGAATTGAACCCAGGGCTTCATGCATGCCAGGCAAGCACTCTACAGCTGAGCCACAGTCCCAGGCCCTGTCTACTTTTTTTTTAAATTTTATTTTACTTTATTGTAAAGATGCTGTACAGAGGGGTTACAGTTACATGAGTAAGGTAATGAGTACACTTCTTGTCAAACATTGTTACCCCCTCCTTTGTTTTTCTCCTACTACTATCCCTTCCCTCTCCTACCTCCCCCTTTCTCCTCCCCCCTTTTTATTATTATTATAAACTATTTATTTTTTTTAATTTTTATTTTCTGTGAACATACTGTACAGAGGGGTTACAATTACATGGGCAAGATAATGAGTACATTTCTTATCAAGCATTGCAGCCTCCTCCTTTGTTTACCCTTCATATCCCTTCCCAGCCTCCCCCGGTCCCCCCCCACATCCCCCCCCCCCCGTTTTTTTGTTGGTCACGGGGCTTGAACTCTGGAGCTGAGGGACAGCTGAGGGAACCTGAGCGCTGTCCCTCAGCTCTTCAGCTTAAGGCTAGTGCTCTACCACTTGAGCCATAGTGCCACTTCCGGATTTCTGGTGGTTTATTGGAGATAAGAGTCTCACAGAGGGTCTGGGAAGGTGGCTCAGTGGTAGAGCGCTTGCCTTGCATGCATGAGGCCCTGGGTTTGATTCCTCAGCACCACATAAGCAAAAAAAAAAAAGCCGGAAGTGGTGCTGTGGCTCAAGTGGTAGAGTGCTAGCTTTGAGCTGAAGAGCTGAGGGACAGCGCCCAGGCCCAGAGTTCAGGCCCCACGACCGGACCCCCCCCCAAAAAAAAAGTCTCACAGACTTTCCTTCCGGGGCTGGCTTTGAACCACAATCCTCAGATCTCAGTCTCCTGAGTAGGATTACAGGCGTGAGCCACCGGCGCCCAGCTCCTGTCTGCTACTTATGTTTGGCTCATGTCAAAGCCCAACAGTCTCCTTACCCTCCACAGCCAGTTCTCAGCGATGTTTTATATTCATATCTGTAGAGACCAGAATTGTCGTCTCACCAGAAGCTTCTCAATGTGGCTGGGCATTCTGAGCAAACCTGTCATTCTGACAGGCCCTGTACAGCCTGTGGCCCACAGCAATGATGCTCGGCCCCTTTGGGACCTGGAGTGATGATTAAAATGCTGATTCCTGCTCCCGAGAAGTTCTTATTATTTATGAGGTCAGAGTCAGGGCCACAGACAGGGCCAAGAACTCGGCTTTTGAGTACCCTGTCCCCGGTGGTCCTGCAGGTAGTCCAGAAATCTCATTTTGGGAAATCCTAGTGCAGCAAGTACAGATCCCCTTTCTAGCCTGAGTGTACAAGAGTGGTACCCAGTGCTGAAGACCAAACCTCAAAAGCAGGCACGTTTCCAGTACTGCCACATTGCACTTATCATGGTGATGGTTAGTATTTCTGAGAGCCTGCTGCAAGCCCTCCACTGCTCCGCTGCTTTCTTCTCTCAGCAGTTCTGAGAGCATAAGGAGCCTGCAGAGCTGAATTGGAACCCAGGGACACGCCCTTTCTACCACGTCAAGTGACCGGGCTCATGGACTCCCCAGGGCCATGGCCTTTGTCACTTTTGGAAGAGTTATAGTTGTTTGTGCAGAAGTGATATTGAATGGCGGGGTGGGGGCTCCTGGTATCCTCTTCCCAGAGCCCTTCCAAGGCCTTTGTGCAGTGTGACGTCGGGCCCTAACTCGTGGGGCAGTTTGCCACTAAAAATTAGCTTCTATTCCTGTTGCTTTTGTCTGGTGACCCGACCCAACAAATTGCTTTCTGTTCCCTGCGTGAAGCGGGGAAGCACAAGGGCTAAACATAGCGCTGATTGTTTTTACTTTCTTATATTGTACTTCTGAGTGATAAAGATAGGAACAATCGCAATTTTTATCTGCACTGCAGACAGGACCAGTGGCCACCTGGCTGGTGTTGATACACAGTAGCTTGTGCTTTGCATTCTCAAAGTGTGTCAGACATAACTCTGCCAACCAGGAGTAAACTACTTGCTTCAAATGCAGCATTCTATGGCCTGGATGGTTCAGGGAGTTCAAGCTACAAGCTGCCTGGCTAAAGAGGGGTCACCTGTGCCAAGGACGAATGGCAAGTAAGGACAAATGAACACCACAGCCCCGTTTGCAACCTGTGCTAGTATTTTATCGTCTGCTCCCTCCCTGCTGTGTGCTGAGTTCCGTGTTGGAGTATGCTCCAGAGCCATGGCCTAGTGGAAGTAGATGTGTAAGCGATAATTAAGGGTCAGTTAACATATGCACCACGTGATTGCAACCCTTGAACTTGCATTTTTTCTGCCTCAGCATCACAAATGCTGAGACTACAGGCATGTGGCACCATGTTTGACTTGAATCAGGGGTTTTCAAGGGTGGTTTTGGTTCTTTGTGATTCTTGCCTGATTTCTGGTCATAGGAAGTTGGGTGCCTGAGTGTGGCTGGGGTAATAGCAGGGGGATGGACCTAGGTGCCAGTTTATATCTTTTCCAAGAGGCAGAGGGCAACTGCCAAGAGGCCACAGAACAGTTGACAAGGGTTTCAAACACGTCCCCTAGAGACAGGAAGGAGGTGTGACTAGAGCAGAACGCTGAGAGTGGAGAAGCACTGAGATTCCGGATGGCCACAGAAAGTGGAGCTGCCAGACAAGGAAGATGAGGTGTTTGTGTCCTTCTGGCTCCCAGTTCCTCTTCTCATAACTTCCCCGCAGAGCGGGAGAATTCCAGGCTAGGGAAACAGCAGTGGGACAGCAAGTCGTCTCCTGTGAGGATGGAGCCACCTCTTCTAGTGTCATTGGTTTCTTGGCCCTGGCTGAGACCCGTCTGCTCCGTGCCACAGACTCCAGCCAGGGCTTCTGGGCCTTGCTGCACTGCGGTGGGGGTATCTCTGGTTCCTCCCTCAGTCCAGCACATTACTGGTCCTGTGGTGCCTTTGTGCCTTGCCCCAGAAGGGAAGCTGCCGGCTGGCTACTTCCTGCAAAGCCAAGGAGGCAACCCAAAGGAGGATGAAGGCTAGACCCGGGCCTCGCCTGGCTCACTTCCTCAGCTCAGTCATTGCTCAGCCCTGTGGCTCAGTAGTCACAGACCTCCCCGCTTTGCCAGTTCATCTGTCCTCATGGAAAATGAAGAGACTAGAAAAATAAGAACAGGAAGATACAATGAGCCAGCTACCTGCCAGTCCACAGTGACATGGTTTCTTCACATGTAACAGTACATGTGCTACTAACGAGGAATCACGTACTTCTTTCCATAGTAGCACTCCACAGTACTGAATGGTATTGAATTTGCTGTTTCACATGTCCTGTTATTTCTTGACAATTTACTCAACCGCTCTCCTACTCAGGGATTGGGATAGTTCAGCTGTTACTTTTACCATCTTGACAAATACCATCATATATAAATGGCCACTCTTTTCTTAGGTAGGTTTCCTTCTTCTCTACCAGATAGTCATGACTTGTTCCATGTCAGTTTGTATCTCTTCTAGCACTGCTTTATTGTTGTCTTTAGCTGTGCTCTGACTTGCTGATAATGTCAAGTAGTTTAGAAGATTGTGACTACTCACAGGGGATGCTTCCCAATGAACACAACTCACAAAAAGATGCTTTTTTTGTCTTTTTATTTATTTATTTTTTTTGCCAGTCCTGGGACTAGAGCTTCTTTTGCTCAAGGCTAATGCTCTACCACTTGAGTCACAGCACCACTTCTGGCTTTTTCTATGCATGTGGTACTAAGGAATGAAACCCAGGGCTTCATGCACTCTACCACTAAGCCACATTTCCAGCTCTCCTTTTTTGTAATGTTTATCTTTGCAAAGAACTTATCAAATACAGGAACACGTGTCTAGAAGGGACAGGTCAGGGCCAGGAAGATTCTAGGATGAGGAAAATTAGGTATTTTGTTCTTAACTGGCCTTCGTGGGCTTACAGATAATACTTCCTGCATTTGAAGCCTTTTAGGCTATGTCCCCTGTGCCCCCTGGTTAGGGTTCCAGTTCCTCAGCTTGTCGCTTGTCCTCAGCAGGGTACTCAAGAAATAGGAGTTTCATTTTCATCACTGATCTGGCTCCCTGCCCCCACCCCCGCCCCACAGTCTGCATTTTTAACCACCTCGACTCACTCAGCAGCTGGTGGTTATGATGTAGTCCAGAGCAGGTCTCTTGGTGGCCTTTGAGAAGTGGCCCCTACCATGGAGCCGGCTACCTCTTCCTTCCTGACTGGAGTATGTGGCACAGCTTTCTGACCTGTAGCACTTGTTTCCTGATTCTAAAGCCCATGCCAGACTCCCCTGTGGTTCCCTTTAGCACTATAGTATATTAGAGAATGGCCTTGGGCCCAGACCAGGCTGGTTTCATTGTGGTTATGTTAGCTGTACAGCCCTGGACCAGTTACCCAACTCCCTCCAAGTCTCAGTCTCCCCTCTGGGCCATGATGGTCCTGCACGTAGGGTACTGTATGGATTGCGGGACCCAGAGAATGCTCAGTGAGTGAGCAGCAGAGGTGTTTAAAGACTTGCTAAATATAATTTCAGGTTTACTGCTGTCCTCCTCCTAACTTCCCAACCCAAGCCACTTCTATGCACACAGCTTAGGAATATGTACAGGTCAGAAAATATAGCATGCTAACGTGTTGATTCTTGAGAGCGTTCTGTGATTATTTACTTTTGCACTGTAACTTAAATATAAGAGCTCTGCCAAGTTTATCTCTGCATCTCCTAAAATTCCCAGAATGGTATCTGATTCCATAGCAGAGAATCAACAAATAGTTCTTGAATATTTTAGTAAGCTAAAAGTTCAAGGGAAAATTCAGCATTTCATAGTGGGGGTCGCTTATTTATTCGTGCATTCAAGTTCAGACCTGAATGTGTAAGTTTAAATTGTACCCTTAAGTCTGCAGCCCAAGACTTGTTCTTATGGATTTTAATTATTTTAAATATCCTCAGTTTTAGCAAGCAGTCAAATGAAACTAGGCATGGTGGCACATGCCTATAATCCTCACTACTCAGGAGGTGGAGATTTGGAGGATTACTTTTGAGGCCCTCCTGAAGCAAAAAGCTAGACCTCATTGCAACCAACAAGCGAAGTATAGTGGTATGTATCTATGACCCCAGCTACTGGGAGACATAGATAGTAGAAATGCAGTTGGAGATGGGTACTGGACAAAGAAAAAGACTTTGACACACACACACACACACACACACACACACACACACACACACACACACACACACACACACACACACACACACACACACACACACACACACACACACACACACACACACACACACACACACACACACACACACACACACACACACACACACACACACACACACACACCCCCAAGAAACTAAAAATACTGTAAGTGTTCAAATCCTAGTACTATACCAGGAAAACAAAGCAAAACAGGTGAACACAAAGTACTGTAATTAGCAACTGTTGCTCATATTGTCGAACATTGGTGGTGGGGACATATGTCCATGAATATGCAATTTGTATTATCAGCAAATGTTTTAAAGGTGGTGTTGAGATATGTAGTACCTGCCCCATTTTGACCATGGTCATCTGATGTGTCAGAAGCTCACCTGTGTATGGTCTGCCGGCACTGAGTCCTGTCCACAAAGCATCAGGGAACTGAGCAAGGACATAGCAAATGTGTGGCTGTCTGCCACTTGCAGGGAAGATGTGAGAGAGATTTTGGGTGGAAAATGTTGCTCTGTGTTTTTCCAGGAGGCATTGCTGTCTGTTGGGAAGAAAACCAAATCAGAAATGACAGGGATGTATGCAAATCCCCGGCCTCACTCTGCTTCAAGCTCAGCATGTTGGAAGTCACTCACTTCCATTCTCCGAGCCTCAGTTTCTCTTCTGTGAAATGGGATTGAACTGGGTAGTTTTTAGCCTTTTGAACTCCAAAGATTCCTTGTGGCTCATAGGCTGTTGGTATAGAAGTAGAGGACTGTTGAGAGCGCCTCTAAAGTCTGATTTCCTATTTGTTATTTATCCACCAGAAAATGACAGATGGCGAGAGCTGGACAGGAAATGTCCTCTTCAGATTGACCAGCCGAGCACCAGCATCTGGGAATGCCTGCCTGAAAAGTGTCAGGACAGCTCCCTGTGGCACCGGGAGGCAGTGACTGCTTGTGCAGTGACCAGCCTGATCAAAGACCTCAGCATCAGCGACCACAATGGGAATCCCTCAGCACCCCCCAGCAAGCGCCAGTGCCGGTCACTGTCCTTCTCCGATGAGATGTCCAGCTGCCGGACGTCTTGGCGGCCCTTGGGGTCCAAAGTCTGGACTCCTGTGGAGAAGAGACGGTGCTACAGCGGGGGCAGCGTCCAGCGCTACTCCAGTGGTGCCAGCACCATGCAGAGGAGCTCCAGCTTCAGCCTCCCTGCCCGGGCCAATGGGCTCTCCTCGCCGTGCCACCAGGCTGGGCTGCACCGCTTTGGGGGACCGTCCTGCCAAGGGCCACTGGGCTCAGCCCCCTGTGGCCAGGGGGGTGACAACTGGATCCCAGAACCGCACCCTGTGGGAGGGGGCCGGCTAGACCTGCAGCGGTCCCTCTCCTGCACGCACGAGCAGTTTTCCTTCGCAGAATACTGTCCACCCTCAGCCAACAGCACACCTGCCTCAACGCCAGAGCTGGCGAGACGCTCCAGTGGGCTCGCCCGTAGCCGTTCCCAGCCATGTGTCCTTAATGATAAGAAGGTCGGCGTGAAACGGCGGCGCCCTGACGAAGTCCAGGAGCAGAGGCCTTCCCTAGACCTTGCCAAGATGGCACAGGTAAGTATCCAGTGGCCTGGAGGGTGTGCTGGGGTCTCTGTTGTTCCTGGTCCATTCAGCTAAGTATATGGTGTTCATTCCAGAAGCTCCCAGGAGTGGCTTCATTTCCTTGTTTTAAGAATCCTATTCAAGGCTGACCACATGGTCAAGTGCTTGTCTAGCATGTTTGAGGTTCTAAGCTCGAACCCCAGTACTAACAAAGATTCTAGAATCCTGTTTAAAGAAAAATGATTTCAAGGGTTTTCTGTTTTATGCTGGTCCTGGGGCTTGAATTCTGGGTCTGAGCGCTGTTCCTGAGCCTCTTTTTGCTCAAGGGTAGTGCTCCTACCACTTTAGCCACAGCTCTATTGCCTTTTTCTGTGATTAATCGGCGATCAGAGTTGCAGACGTTCCTGCCCCGGCTGGATTTGAACCTTAATCCTCAGATTTCAGTCTCCTGAGTAGCTAGGATTACAAGCATGAGCCACTGGCACCCCAGCCTCAAATTGCTGGATCAAAAATATCTGTTTCACTGGGCACCAGTGGCTCACACCTGTAATCCTAGCTACTCAGGAGGCTGAGATCTGAGGATCCAGGTTCAAAGCCAGCCTGGGCAGGGGAGTCCGTGAGACTCTTCAATAAACCACCAGAAAAACCGGAAGTGGTGCTGTGGCTCAAGTGGAAGGAATGGTAGCCTTGAGCTGAAGAGCTCAGGGACAGCACCCAGGCCCAGAGTTCAAGCCCCATGACCAACCTTTAAAAAAAAAAAATCTAGCTGGGCACCGGTGGCTCACACCTGTAATCCTAGCTACTCAGGAGGCTGAGATCTGAGGATGGCGGTTCAAAGCCAGCCTGGGTAGGAAAGCCCGAGAGACTCTTATCTCCAATAAATCACTAGAAAGCTGGAAGTGGCGCTGTGGCTGAAGTGGTAGAGTGCGCTTGCTTTGAGCTGAAGAGTGCAGGGACAGCACCCAAGCCCAGAGTTCAAGCCCCACAACTGAACCAAAAAAAAAAAAAAAAGTGTTTCTCTATTGAAAACATGTTTTTTTCCCTGTGGAGCATAGTGTTGGTGGTACTGGACAGACAGATGGGAGAGGCAGGCATGGATGGGCAGTGATGGGCTCTTCACCGGAGGCCTTTCTTCAGGACCCACTGTGCGCCCATTTTGAGACACTGACAGTCACAGTCACTTGGGTTGTGCTCATCCATAGGTCAGGGCCACAGGCACTAACTAATGTTAAGAGAGCATGTTGGAGAGAGAAGCTTATTCATTGATTATACTGTTGAAAATGTTAAACCTCCAAACAGCTGTGATCAGTACCCTCTGTGACTGCCAGCGTTCACCACAAGAAGAGCCTCTGGCATATGCCTGTGTCCTGTGGACTTCATCCTCTGTCTTGGAGCCCTGCCTAGGGCCAATACTGATGTTAGGTATTGGTCTACAAGAGATGAACACCATCATCAGGACAGTCTCTGAGTCTGAGGACTGGCTACATTTGATTCTTGCCAGGGAGTCCCAAGAATACAAATGTGGTGGTGAGGCCCAGGGTGTAGGGCTGCTCTGGTGACATCAGAGTGGGTGAGTGGGCCTTGTGCCCATCTGGGAGTCTCTCAGTTACTTAGTGCTGTAGTACACCCATGATTTTTCTAGTCTTTGGGGATAGATATTGGTTGTTGCTTGGTTTGGGGAGATGGATACCTGCTTGCTGGAGAGGGGTGGTCTCAGAAGGATTGGCTGCGTTCTTCAGACCATGGGCACGTCCTGGGCAGGCAGGCTCATGCTGTCTGCTCTGCTGCAGATGGGCACAGCTATCACACTTCAAGGCCGCAGGCTGTTATCTTAGCTAGGCCTCTTCCTGCATGGGGAATGGAAACTATTTCTGTCCATGGAGCTTTCTCCTGTCTCTGTAGTTCCCTTTCAGCCTAGGGGGTCTCCCGTAAATGTGGAGGCACAGGTGTCTCCAGGTTAGGAGATGCCTGGCCCTGGAGTCCAGACTTTTGGGTTCTAGTGCGGGCAGCTGGAGCTGCTGGTGATGTGTTGTACCTCCCCGTGGCCAGGGTTCCACTGGAGGAGGAACCTAGAGAAGAAGTGTGGGGCCCAGAACCTGCCTGCTTCTTACCGTCTCTCTCCACCCTGGGTGTGTCCCTTTCTCCCTGTGTCACAGACATTTCTGACTTGAGTGCCTTGACAGTGATTAAACACATGCCTTGGGCACCAAGAGACAGCTTTTTCTTTCAGATGAATTTAAATAAAAAGTCTGGAAAGGTGATCACTCTGAATGACTTCTGAAGGAAACTCAGAACCCTGAGTTCTGAGTGCAGTACATAGTCTCAGCTAGCTTTATAATACTGAGCCTATTTTATTAGCTAATAAGCTAGTGAGGTAGTAAAAACAACTAGCACATGTTATTATATTTTACTAGCCACAATCTGGAATAACACCACTGGCATCGCTGGAGACATTTTCCGGCCTCAGTTGGGTAGAAACTGTTTAAAAATATATTACTCGGTGGGTCCATGCCCAGATGTATAGATTGCTTCATTTGCTCCAGGCAGGCATCCAAGATCCAGGAAGGCCTGCTACAGCCTGAGGAGGCTGCCCTGGTTCAGCTTGTCTGCTTTTGGCCTCCTGCTCAGCTTCGAGCCTTAGGTGGCACAGAATCCAGGAAAAGTAGAGAGAGTCTCTGGGAAGCATGTGTAACTAATGGCCTGGGGCCAGAGCCCTGAGGATAGAGCTATGGACCCCTGAGCCATCTCCAGTGGGGTATCCAACCCTGCCAGCTCACTCTGCCTGGGGTTGTGGACTCTGCCCACAGTGGCACCTCCACTGGATGATTTCTAGCTTGAGGAGGGGCAGGCCAATGGCCCTAGAACTCCTTATGTGATCATGAGAAGCCCTGGACTTGGCTGGTCAGTGTAGCGGCCTGAGCCTGGGTTCACAACCATAGCCCTGTTGCTAGTGGTATAGTGTCCAGTCCACTGCTGGAGGGATGGCTGAGGCCAGACTAACTGCCCACACAAGGACCTTCGCTTTCTGTGCTGTGGCTTGAGTCATTTGTAATACCAGAAAGCCTGCGGGGTCTATGCAGACCTATGCCTATGAGAGAAAGGCTTGTAGGTGGCTCAGTATCTGTGGAAGGAAAGGTTTGGTGCGGGCCCTTGCTCCTTTTAGCTGGCTCACAAACGGTTTGCTGGGCCTTTGATCTTGCTGTGTGCTCAACTTGTGTGTTCCTGTGAAAGAGTCCTTTTGCCTGTGGCTTCTGGAACCAGACACATGAACACTTCAGATTAAAGGTGCAAAGTATCTTTTCAGTTAGACTTTTGGAACAGCTAGGTATTCTGATAAACCCTGGCTGACTGGGCTGCAGAGCAGATCTTGAGGGTATGGGAGCATGCAGGGGCTCTCCCCCTGTCCTTATAGTAGCCAGTGGGCTGGTGGGGATCAGAGCCCTTCCAGCCAGCAGAAGAGGTGCTAGAGCGAGACCTGAGAAAGTCAGATGGCCGGGGAAAGCAGAGATTTCTGAGATCCTGGTTCTGTTCTTGTCTGCACTGCAGCTGAGTTTAGCAGGAGCAAGTGGCTGGGCATAGACATGGCTTAGGCTCAAGTTTGACTTGGCTTGTCCATTTCATCTTCTCGTAGAGAAACTGGGATTCTGCTGGTTGCTTGGCCCACCAGGGTCCTTTGGACATATTTCATTTTGGGTTTGCGTTTATAATGGAACATGGACAAACAAAAAGGCCTCTAGGAGAGGGAGACTGGAACCTTAGGGAAATTGCTAAGTAGCTCTGTGTAGCAAATACCACAATTAGGCCAACATAGGACTGTGGGAGAAATAACATGTGTGTATAATATATTTATGTATGTATGCATCTGTACATGTGTTTATCTGTGTGGGTATGTATCTGTGTCTGTGTGCACACACACACACACTCACTGGCTGGCACAGGATGAATGCAGAGAGCATGGGCTCTGGGGCGGATGGGCAAGTGTGGGTCTGTTGTGAGCAACTTGAAGCAAAAGGGAGGGTTGGAGGGTGGGTGTTTCCTGGAGACACCCCTCACACTAAGCACTCCTTTCTTCTTGTTCTTCTTGCCTCCTGTGCTATCCTGTCTGTCTGTCTGTCTGTCTGTTCTTGCCATTTACTGCTACTTGTTTGTTCATCTTCTTGCCTTCTCCTCCAACTTTTGGAAACAAAGGAGGCCCAGGTCTGCCTGCAGCTCAGCCCTTCCTGCTGCAAACTCATGTTGAAAGTCCAGGGTTATGAAATGGTGACAGATCTGGATTTGCCCCCATCACAGAAAGTTGGCTGTATGTGCATTCCTGTCTTGCCTTTGTTACCCTTGAAACCAGGACGGAAAGACCTGTGGGAGCCCTACAGCACCCTTGTGGGCACAGCCGTTGTTAGCCAGCAGCAGAGGCCCGTGGCTCACTCAGGAGTGAGGATGAGACGAGGGTGGGGGTAAAAATGGCTTTCAGATGGTCTTTGCTCATGTTTCTTAAAGCTCCAGTGTCAAGATTGTGGGCAGGAGCTCCCGATGGGGCTGTAGTTTTTTATTTTATTTATTTTATTATGGGGCGGGGGGGCTGTAGTTGACTTGGCCACGTGGAGAGAAGTGAGGAGTGGCCCAGAGAGGGAAATGTGCCTATCCTCCTGGTTCCTGCTATGACCCCTTGGATCCATAGAGTGAGGGGCTTGAAGGCAGCCCAGCAAGTCAGTGTTTCCCCGTCGGCCTGATTCAGTCTTGCCCATCTTCTCTCCAGTAATTTCCTCCTGTGGTGGCCTTCAGAGTCCCAGATGCTTGGGGTGTCTCTGAGGCTGCGGCCTCCCTGTAGTACGGTGACTGTGTGCCATTGAGGGCAGGGCTGGTCTGAACATAGGAGCTGCTTATCCACAGGGTTGCACTGACATTAACGATTGCTCATTAAGGCCTGGTTTGACCACCATGTCTTGCTTGTTTCTCAAGCCTCGTGTAACGATTTAGACATGGATCATCTATGAGCAGAAAACACAAAACTAAGACTACTTATTGAAGCCGGGTGCTGGAGGCTCTCACTGTATACCTAGCTACTCAGGAGGCTGAGATCTGTGGATCGCGGTTTGAAGCCTACCTGGCCAGGAAAGTCCATGAGACTCTATCTTTAATTAACCACCAGAAAACCAGAAGTGGCCTGTGACTCAAAGTTGCAGAGCACTAGCCTCGAGTGAAAAAGCTCAGGGACGGTGCCTAGGCCCTGAGTTCAAGCCTCCTGATTGACAAAGATTACTCCTTGAATGCTATCCCTTGGGTGTCCCAGTCCCTGCCATATTTTTAACCCCAACCTGGTCCGCTTAAGAGCAACAAATTATATTTTTCAACTGTGATTCAAACAGAAGCAAGGCATTCATAGGGAGAGGTCATATGCTGAACCAGGTTTGATTGATTGATAGCAGCTGCCCACACATTGTATCCGGCCCTTCTTCCCCCTCCCTGAAGAGGCCTCAGAATCAACCAGCAGCAGCTGTTGTGTTAGCAGATGTTTGAGGGACCTGTGAAAGCTGGCCAGGGCAGTTTGGAGAAGGAAAAAAGCAAGGGGTAGAAACAAGATGCCACACATACTTCGGGCTCTACGAAGAGCAGGAAAGCGCGTCAAGCAGGGCCACTGGGCTTCACCGGCTGAGGAGCAGTCAAAGCCATTAGCAGGATTATGGCAGATTCTCAGAACTTGTTGCTCTTTGCTGGACTGGGGCATCCTTGGGTGAAGTTTCCACTGGCCAACGTCTGCTCTGTGCCCTGTGTGTTAGTGGGACCACCCTTAACAAGGAACAATGGCCTTAGTTTCTATGTGGAGTTGGCGCTTCATACTACTGGCTGTGTGATCTGTCCAGGAAGCCCCTGGCAGCTGCAGACCAGCTGTGCCATTCTCTGACAAGTCCCCAGGCTGTAGGCCTGATTGACCTGAGCCTCCATGGCCTTCTTTTGTCCAGGCTGCCCAGTGGCCAGCATTTCACCTGTTTGTACTCTCAGCCTCCTTTCCTAGCATGCTAGGAAATGGTGCTGAGGGCAAGAAGAGGAATTCAGAGATGGATCACCCTTTACCACACTGAGTACAGACAAGGTGTGAAGATCCGCTCAGGGAGGGAGGCACAGAAAGCCCTAGAATTCCAGTTGGAATAGAAGAAATGCTAAATAAAAGTAAAGGCAAAATCTTCTGTAGGCACATGGGGAGTATTTGGACTAGAAGCCACCCCAAGATGGCTCCTGAGACTGGGCTCTCCAGGTGTAGTAAATGCTGAGCCATAGCAGTTAGTGTGCCTCCTTCCCCTGCTTTCGGCGGGCAGGCCTTGCAAATCAGCTGTGGCAGTAATGTTCAGGTGGACTCAGTGGGGGCCATCTTGGCAGCCACTGCTAACTGATGGGTGATTGGTTACATCTGCCTTCTCTGCTTTGGCAGTATCCCCTCACTTTAGGGCGAGGCCTCTAGTGTGTGGGGAGTATCGGTGACTTGCCCTACAAAGGAGAGCCTGGGCCTCTAGATACCCAGGTTCACTGCTTCTGCTGTTAGGCTTGGGCCTGGGTGAGGCTGGGGCCAGGTGAGCAACGGTGGGGTGTAGTGTGGTGGTGTGAGGTTGGAGCTTTGGAGTTAGGCAGGCCAGGGCTCAGCCCCCATCCTGCCACTTCCGGTCTTTGGGCAGTCACTTGGCTTTAAGCCTGGGTGTCTGTGTCTGTAAAATGGGGAGCATGGGAGGACCGATGTAGTAGGGGCCTGGCACACAGCCTGCAGCCTCCTCCCATGCTCACATGATGCCCTGGCTGTCCTCTGCACTCACTGCTGGTGGTGGGTGAGCCAGGATCCCGCCACCTGTGGAGCACGCTGGGACCTGGCCTTCCTTTTCTCTCAGAGATAGGTGTGTCAGTGCCCCATACAACCAAGTGAGGGTTCTGTTCTTGGAGGAACCCCCTCCTCAGCCCTTGTTGCCACCCTCGAGCTGCATTGGCAGTCGGGCCCAATGTTAACACAATAGCTTTGATCTTCCAGGGAAGAGAAAAATAAGACTTCAGCTGGGGATATGCCAGGGAGGCAGCTTTTCTTGCCACCTGGTGATTTTCCATGCTTCCGTTGAGAGCCATTGTGAGCAGGGAGCTTGGGGCGATGTGAGATGATGATGCTCCCTGGCTCTCAGGGGCAGGTGCCTCTTCACACGAGGCCGTGCCAGGATGAGAGCCCCTGCAGCACCCTGGGCATGCTTAGAACGCCCTTGCCAGTCCCACTTGGTGCTGGCAAGGAGGCCTGGGAGACCCTGGGGGCCTGGCTTTGGGAGACCACAGCCTGTGCGCAGGAGGAAAACAGAACTTTCCCAGCCAAGCATCAGCCCGTCTCAGGACAGCTCCAGCCCTGCCATGGCGTGTGGGAAGTGTAGGAAAGGCCCAGGGGTCATTCCTCTCACCGCTGATCAGCTCAATTCCAAGAATCCTCCAAGCCCTTACAGTGCAAGGTGAGGAATCTCTGTGGCCTGCGCTCACATCTGCGCTCACAGCCATCTCCTTCTGACCACTTCCTCTCCGTGCTCTGAATGCAGCTCTCAGTGTGGCAGCTGACGTTTAACACTCTGCCCCTGTGTATGTGGTCCTAGGCCCTATGTGCTATTTACAAGTATGCTCATTTAGTGTGAGGAGAGAAGACATTGCTATCTACGTAATGAAAGGAAGATGGAGGCACAGAGAGGCTGTGTAACGCCCAGGATGAGAACTGAGCTGCCCTAGAGGCAGGGCTCCAGCAGAGGTCCCAGACTCCCACCCACTCTGTCCCCTCATTGTCTCTGCCCATGCTCTCTGCTTTTCCTTCAGCAGTCTGGAAACAACATAAGGGTTTCCCTAAAGTTTAGAGGATTAAGGAAGGCTGGATCTGGAGGTGGGATTCCTAAGCCTGGCCTTTCAAGGCCTAGGACATTCATTCGCCTGTTGCCCAAGCCTCAGGCCAATGCCTCTCCATCTCCAGAGCACCAAAGAAGCCTTGGGGTTGACTGGTGCTGAGCTGGGTACAGTCTCATAATTGTTTGGGGAAACTGTCCTAATCCGTAATGTTGTGTGTTTCCAAGGCATGGGTGGTTAAATGTGTTCTTTCTTCCTGTTTGATGTTTGATAGTGGCAAGATAAAAGGCCAGGAACCCAGTGTCCTGTTCACATACTGTGGGTGTGGTTACCTCTGGACTCGGTAAGCGTTTGCAGGACATGAGGCTGCTGAGGTCTTTCTGAAATGCATTGGAATCGCAGCTATGAGGGAAACCAGCCAGGGGCAGAAACAGCAGCCACAGTGGGTGGCCAAGGCAAGCCTCAGAGCAGGACTCTTGGCTGAGTCTATAGGATGTGTTGGAGCCCACCATGGGAAAAGGAGAGCATCCAGGCAGAAGCATACGGCCAGAAGTCAGTGTCAGGAAGATGCTGGAAGGAGCCCACGTGGTTGGAGCAGAGTGGGCCAGGAGCCTGGCACACCTCCTCACTAGATCTTCATAGTTGGGCTTGTATTCCAAGTGCAGGGTAGAAGCATTTGAGGACTTGACAAAGCACCTACAAAGCTCCTATAGGTTCTGATGAGCAGTATGGATGGAGGGTTCTAGAGGAGGCAGGGAGTCTAGCCAGGAGGGCTATTGATTGCTAAACCAGGGGTAGGCAGTGTACATGCTGGTGCATGTTAAGGTGGGACCAACAGGATGGGCTATAAAGGGTTAATCTTGTTGCCCACTATAACATAGGGTGGGGCAGAGTGAGCAACCTTAACTCCCTTTCCTAACCGGGTTCCCTGAGGGCACAGGGGTCGTTGACTGCAAGACTCTCCTTCCCTGATGTGCAGAACTTGATCTCACCTCCTTAGAAATAAGGCTGAGTGCTCACCATGACGTGCTCTGCACTTCCAGATCACCATGGAACTGTCTCAGCCCTCAGTAGCTCAGTGGCTGGCCAGCAGGCTGCTTTTCCCCTCTACTGATGCTTCTCTGTCCTTATCCCCCTTAGGGGAACCCTATTTCCATCTTGGGGCTGGAGGAAAACTTGGTGGGTGAGGGTCAGAGGAGAATTCTATATAGTTTTGGACAGTTGTCAGGCTGGCTCTCATCTGGTCAATTTACAGCTGCTTGGAGCAGCATCTCCAGAAAACACAGGGACTTTGATGGCCTCTCTGATCTCTGATTAAAGTCCAGTAATCCTCAGTGGGCCTGGAAGGGACTCCTGACACACCCTAGTAGGAGTTTGGCGTTCCTTGTCTTGTTTCTGCAGTCTTACCAGGGACATCAGGATGATGACTCCTTTGAAGTATCTCTAAGCCTTGGATGAGCATGGGGCCTGCAGGGCTTGTGAGAGCCCAGAGAGAACCAGAGCAGGGCACAGAGCTGCCCTGAGATGAAGTGTGATTGATGACTGAGCCAGGCCCAGAGCTGAGCCGGGCTGTGCAGGCTGCTGGCCTACATGGGTGCTCCATGGCATCAAGCCTTAGGTTGGCCTGTTTTACCTTTTGTGTCATAGCCCTCTGTCGTCCCAAGCATTGTGGCAACAGCATTCCCCTGTTGATGGGAGCTGATTCATCTAGAACATTCTGTGGTTTCAGCCAATGCTGTATTGCCACCCATTTTTGCAGCTTCAAGTTGAGAGCTGAGAAACATAAATGGCCACATAGAAGAGCAAATCTTTTGCTGCAGTCCCTGCGGCTGCAAGAGCCTGGCTTGACTAGACTCTAGTGTTAATTGCCTATTTATGGCCAAAAGATTAACAATGCCTCCTTTGAAAGCTAGAGTGGTACTCTTGGAGAATTCCTTTTGGGGAGGGGGAAGGAGTGGCTTTTTTTTTTTTTCAATCTTTCAGAAAATAAAAGCAATCATTGGTTCCAAAATAATGACACACCACAAGCTTAATTTGTGGTTGTGTGTGTCACCGAAGGGCATCAGGCACTCAGCCCCGTCCCCGGTTACATGCCCAGTCACAGTTGCTATTCATGGAGTGGGTGGGGGAACAGCTGTCCCCTGCTCCAAGCTCTGTGCCCCAGGACCATCCAGGGCCTGGCTGGAGCCAGCCGCACCTCCATATTGCGTTTTAGGGAGTCAGTGAGAATGAAGCTAGGGAGGCTTCCAAAGAACTAAAAGCTAAGAAGAGAATGTGCATGGTGAAGCAACTGCAGAAAGCTAGGGGCTGCAGAACAGAAGCCAGCTTCCTGAGGTGTGCCAGCCTGCAGCCTGCAGGCCTCAGGGGTGGGCATTGCCCCAGGAGAAGAGAGGGCAGTGAGGTCCCTGTGAGTGTGCGGGAGAAACAGCTGCTGAGAACCGAGCTCTCCCTGGGTCTCAGCGTAGCTGGGTGATAGTGATGACACAGGAAATGGACAGGAGAGGCAAGCCCTTCCCCCTCCTGTGCGCAGGCTCCTTGAACATGACTGCAGGTTGCCCAAGTCCTCCTGTAGGCCCACAGCGTTTGCTTCTCTTGTCAGGTCCTCACCTGCCTCTGCTGGGGGTGCTGAGGATGTCTCTGCAGGACAGGAAGGGGTGGATGATGTGTAAGCAAATGGCAGGCGAGGCCATCTTTCAAGAAGATCTGATAGACTGGTGAGGTTGGGGTTGCCTAGCAGGAGGAAAGGAGATTGAGGTGGCCAGCTTTAGACTAGAGGGACAGAGGTGATAGTTGTACACATCCAGAGGAGAGATGAGGTCTGCCATGTCCAGAAAGTGAGGTAGCACCCTGTGTCTAGTGGGCATCAGACGCTGCCAGGCTGGTGTGGCTGAGGGTCCTGAGCTGGAGATGCAAAGGCACATAGGATCAGCAGGGCCCTGGAGAAGAGAGGGCTTTTGTCCAGACTCCCAGATTTGAATATCAATCAGCTGGAGCCAGGCTCTGATGGGGATGCCTGTATCAGCCACCTGACCTCACTGCTGCGGTTATTTTCAACTGTGGAGACTTGACCTCAGATGCTCCAGGAAGCAGTGGCACAGAGGTCACGGCAGGAAGACATGTGAGGGTGAAACCACATGGGGGGAAGCACTGGAGCAGGGCCCCGGCTAGGGGGCGGGGTGAGGGAACCAGTCAGGTGCCTCCTGCAGGGACCTCTTGGGGTGAGGAGCGCCACTTCTGCATGCTGGCTGCTGCATGCTGGCCTTCCAGGCTGCCTCCTGGTCCTCCTCTCACACCTGTATTCACGTCCGCCTAGGCCTGGCTGTGGAAAGTCAGCTTCCTTCCAGCTCTTCCCCTGAGGGCCAGCTTGGGCCCCACCTTGGGCATGTGGTTCTGTCACTTTTCTTGGGAGGGACACTTCTCAGTCTAGCTTTCAGGGAAGAAAGTAGACTGTCAGAGGTGTTTTTGTTTGCTTGTTTACATGTTTACATGGCCTGACAGTGGCCCCAGGTAGCTCACTGCCCCTCCCTGTGCCTGTGTCCTCTTCCTCATGGATGGAGGCCACACGGCCTGGAGCGTGACAGGGTCTTGAGGGCAGGTTGCCAGCACTCTTCCTTGGATACTTGTGATCTTGAGCAGGATCATCCTTTCCATCCTTTTCCATCTGGAGCATCGATAGAGATTTCACTGTCATTAACTTGCGGTGCCATCACAAAGGGGATCAGGGCTGTTCCATCAGGGAGCCAGATACAAACAGGCTTGCCTGCTCCCCCCATCTGGGGCTGATCTAGGTCAGAAGGGATGAGGAGGTCATGTCTCTGCAGGACTCTGCCATTGAGCTTCCTGTACCCGCTGCAGCCTCAATCCACCTGAAATTCCTGGTGTGTGGCCAGGGCAGCTGGGAGCTGGGAGGTGGCAGCAAATGAGGGGGATAGGAAGGCTGGGGGCGGGGTCTCAGAGACCATAGCGGGATCTTGAGGGGATGGGTCAGGCAGTGACCATCCCCTAACTGAGCCGGCTGAGCCAGGTTCTTGTGAAGCTCACCAGCTCCAAGTACAGCTATGAGTACGAGCCTAGAAGAGCCAGGAGCAGGGATGGCCCACCACAGAATGTGACGATGGAAGAAGCTTCCAAGAGGTATCCTGTCTTTAACACTTTGCACCCACCCAGCCAGTTTTCTGGCTCCAGTTTGCCCCTTCTGCAGGCATGACTTACAAGAATATCTGGCTCATAGCGTCTTTTGCCTGGGAGGCTTCAGAATAATGGCCCACGGGAATTTTCTGGGTCCTCAGATTTCAAGCAGCTACAGATTTCAACAACCCTGAAGTTAGCATGAATTGATTGAGCGCCAGCTATGTACAAAGGGCCTGGGTTAAGGGCTCCGGGAAGACCAGATGTGTAGGACCCATCCTTAGCTGCACAGCACTTGGAGCTGCAGAGGGCATGTTGGAGACAGCTGTGTCTAGAAGCCACCTGTGAGCTGAATCAGAGTAAGAGGAGGGATTGTGTTCTTGAGGGACCTGGACTCTGTTCTGACTTCATTCTCTTTGTTCAGTCTATCAAGCATCTTGCAGCGCAGGCGTTCACTTCCACAATTCCCCAGTAGAAATGCAGGTGTGGCCTCTTGGAGGTCACAGTACCGGTGTTGTCCCTTAGACATGTGGAGAGGGCTGTGTGACTGGTGCTCAGAGCTCTGCGCTCTGCACAGTGGCCTTTGCTGAGATGAAATAAGTTGATAAAAGCCGGCCATGGCTTAGCATTTAGTCCAGCACTGTTCATGGACAGCCAGGGCTGGTTTGGGTACAAATCCAGGGATTTGTACCTCATTCTGGCTGCAGGCAACTTTGGGGAGGGAAGGCTGTGCCCGTGTGTTGGGTGCCCTCGGTGGAGAAGGGAGCTACGGAGGAGCCATGCAGAGAGCTGGTGGCTTTGAATTACCTGGACCTAAAGGATTTTGAGGGATTCCTGGCCTATCCTACAGGTCCACAGGACAAGAAGGCTGCTAAGTGCAGTTACCCTGAACCCTCTGTCTGGCCTCATGCACTGCGGAGATAGAGCAGGTCCTTCACTGTGGCTCAGTTTCTTGTGGGGAATCGGGAAGAGTTTATTGGTTAGCACATGAAAGGGCATGGCAGGGCCGGTACATAGAATGCATTTCTACGCCATTTCCTGGAACCCAGGACTCTCCCATTCCACTGGGGGTTGTGGCCACAGAGAAAGTCCAGATGCCTGATCTTGGGTACAGCAAGGTCTGGCCTTCTGCCAGTCTTTTTCAGGAGACTTTCTGTGTTGAGGTGGCAGCTGACTGACTCTGTGCCACGTGCCTGAGTTCCATCCTCTGAACGGCTTCCTGAGACTTTTGAAGACTTGAGGGCTTTGTTGTCCTGATAAAAAGGCAACACATGATGGTTCTGGGCATGTTGCCCATTCTTCTGCTCTCCTGGCCCAGTATGCCATGCTCCCCACCTCCAATTGTCTAGTTTCCTAGAGGAAAAAGCATGCCAGGGTGGTCCACACGCTGTGCCAGGCATCCTTTGGTGGCTCTGCCTGCCCTCTGACTCCAGGCACCTAGCACTGGTAAGATGGGACAAATATTCTTTCCTGTGATGGGGTCAGTTTTGAAGCCCTGCTAAGGGCTGTAGCCCTGAAGGACAACACAGAGCCCCGAGCTACCTTGTGGGGCTCTGGGAAGTGGCACAAGGCGCTGTTAAGAATTGTGTTCAGTTTGCTGGCATTGGACAGCCCGAGGGTTTACTTCAAAGGGGAGGAGAGTCCATGGATTCATTTTGACCCCTTTCTAAAATGGAGAGGGGCACCCACCCACCACATCAGTGTTTTGGGCGGTGGAGAGCTGAGTGTGTGAGCTCCTCCACGCCCAGACTGTGGGGACTGTTTGTGCTGTGGTTGGAAACTCTTGTGGCCTCTGTTTCCTGATGCCTGTTGGCATTTTTGTGCTTTGCAGTGTCCATGTAGGCAGAGAAGCTAGGACAGAGATAGGGACTTTGGGATCTTGGCCCAAGGATCCTGGGTTGGTAGAAGGAGGTAAGTTTGATCTTTCCCTTATGTCTTAACATCCTCAGAAACCTTAGAGCACCCACTATCTCTAGTCTCCAGAGGATCTTGGAGGGGTAGGTGTGGGGGGACTGTGCATTGCTGGTAGGCCCCTGGGAGACAGTGTTGTAGGGAAAACTAAGGCCCACAGTGAACCCTTGTTAAAGACCTGAAAATCACCATGGGCAACTTCACCCCTGTCTTCCGTCTCCCTCAATGAGTCCCTAGCCCAACATGGCCTCCTGCCCCAGACCTGCCACGAGGGAACCTGTATTTAACAAGATCACCAGGTGGTTCATGTGCTCTCGTGCTGTTGGGTCTGGGATGGAGAAGGTGACCCCATGGTCTGAGGCATCCCCTTGTAGATGACTGGTGCAGCTAGGGATGAGTGGTTGTCCTGAAGCTGAACCTGTATCTGATCATCACTCTGTGCCAACTTTTCCCTGCCTTGTGGTTTGGGTCACCTGCTGCCTGGTCAGCTTCTTGTCACTGTCCTTTCTTTTAGGAACAGGGACGGTATGGTTTGTCTCAGGAATCTTTCTCTAGAACCAAGCGCCTCCTTTGGCCACACCCTGCCGCTGCTCCTGAAACTTTGGTCAGTATGCCGACAACCACATTTCTGACTCCTGTCTTGATCCGCATGTAAATAATACTGACGGTTCTTGTCACATGCGCTTGGCTGCGCTTGGTGGGCAGCCCTGAGGCTGTGGAAGGGGGGGACATAGCTGGCCTGACCCCTTCCTGATTCCGTTTCATGAGAAAACAGCACAGAGCTGACCTTCTGTCTGATTGCACCCACAGCTTCACTGCTGGGTTAGCCCAGAGTAAGAATGTAGGTGGAGACCAGCCCTGTCATCATTTGGGGTCTCCCTCACCATGAAATTCAGAGGCAAGGACAAGAGGGAACAAGGTTAGGTTTTTGAGCCTTGCCCCTCTATGTGCAAGCACTCAGACCTTCTCTGGTTCCTGTGACCCCTTTTTGCCCCCTGGGGCTTATTTGGGGTCAGTGTTGCCCATGCGTGATGACTAGTAGTATCAGAGGAGAAGCCCTGATCTGTGTGAAGAACATGGGGTTGGTTTTCCCTGGGTTCTGGAAGGCCTGTGTCTATCTGGTTCTCAGGAGCCAGTCGTGTTCTACATACCTATTGAATACTTGATTGAATGATGAATGAATGGACTAATGAACTGAAGCAAAGGTTCTTTTTCGATGGGCAAATCAAATGCATTGATGATAAACAAGGGCAACACTCCATATTGGGCACAGAGCAGCAGGCCTGGCACTGCTTGTGCCTTGGCACGGCACCATCATTACAACCCCAGACAGTGGTCATTTTCTGTACCTGTTTCATAGAAGAGATGAAAGTTCAGAGTCACAGGCCAGTGTCCAAGGCCTATGCTTTTTTTTTTTGTCAGTCCCAGGGCTCGAACTCTGGACCTGGGTGCTGTCCCGGAGACTCTTTTTCTCAAAGCTACTACTCTACCACTTGAGCCACAGCTTCACTTCCTATTTTCTGGTTGTTAATTGGAAATAAAGAGTCTCATGGGCTTTCCTGCTCTGGCTGGCTTCGAGTAGTGATTCTTAGACCTCAGCCTCCTGAGTAGCTAGAATTATGGGTATGAGCCACTGATGCTCAGCCCAAGGTCTGTGCTCTTTGTACTCTGTATCACAGGGCCTCTACATATCTGCAGGTGCCAGGCCCATCCAGTCTCAGGTGTCTGAACAGTGGTTTAGGGCCAGCAGAAGCTGGGGTCCTGGAGCTGCGAGGATGGGCTGGGCCTTTCCTGATAAACATGTGGGACTCACTGTGAAGAGAGATAAGCAGCCAGGCTCAGGGATCTCTAGGGACACAACCCAAGGAGTCCAGACTAGCCCCTGCGGCACTAGCTGTCAGAGCCATCTAGACAGTCTGAGGCGACAGTTGTAATCATTCTGGAAGAAGTGGGCAGAAATTGGTTTAGTGCTGAAATCTAAGACTTGAGTTTGGTGCAGTGACAGAGTGGTGGAGCCCAGTGCCTCCTGAAGGGGCGGGTAATGCGGGGTGGTGTGGGATAAATGAAGGGCTGCTCTTGTCCACACTTGGATGTGTCCTATTGCTACAGCCTGGAAGCCCAAAGGACACTACATGGTACAGGGGTGGGGCCCTGAGGCTGCCCAGAGCCTGCCAGTGGGAGAAGCACAGGGCTAGTTTGGTCCTTGTCCCAGGACTGGAAAATACCACAAGCCTTTCTGGAAGGCTGGTTGCAGACAGGTTAGATTTGGCTTTGTCTCTTCCTGTTCAGCATAAGGTGGGACCAAAGGGAGCTGAGCTTCTCTCCTCCTGGGCCACTTGAGCCTGTGTAGGTAGGGCTAAAAGGACAACTATCATTTCTGAGCCAGGAACTGGGGGTGGGGGTGGGAGGGAAACAGTACCTCACAGGTTATGAGTCCCAGTGTCCAAGGGGCTCTTTAGGGGAAATGTGATACCGCCCCCTGTAATGTTCTAAATAGTGCTCTGCAGATAGACGCTGGGACCACTTGGGGTGTTCTAAGAAACTCAGAGCCTGGCCTTTGTCATCTAGGAGTGTGACAGCTGTCACCTCAAGCTATCTAGATCAGGAGTTGGCAAGCTACTGGTCATAGACCAGGTTCTCTGCTGTCTGTGTCAGTAAAGTTTTATTAGCACAGCCATACTTCTTGGTGCCAATGTTGACTCTGGCCTCCTTGTCGCTATCACAGCAGGTCCGCAGCATGATAGCAGAAACCAGATGGCTTGCAGAGCCTAAGTATTTACTGTCTGGTGCCTGATCTAGATGGCTCTGTGCCTTGGTTTCCCTATTTGGAAAGGAAGTGGATTTGCTTAAAAATTCTCACCAAAGCTGGTCCTTGAAAGGGTCGGGAACTATTATCTTGGTGGTCAGGAATGTGGTGATGATGTGAGATGGCCCACCCAGTTGTCTTAGGCTCTGCTACGCCCAGCTCTGGCTCCTCTGGGGGCCCTTCCTGTGTTCCTCAAATGGCAAATAACACTGGTAAGTGGTGAGGCGGGCAAGAGGTGGAGCTGCAGAAAAGCAGTGTCCCCTGCTTGTACGCCTTGGCTGTCAGGGCACTTTGCATGGGAATGAGCTCTATATCCTACCTGTCTCAGTGCCCAAAGGTATGGCTTTGTAAAAATGAGAAACGTGGTCCCACGATTGCCTTGCTCTGGATGCGTTTGCTGGGCTGCTTGTCCAGTGCCCTGGGCTGTCCTCAGGTCACTGCCTTGCTAGGGAAAGCATAGGCCAGAGAGAGTGTTGCTCATTCCCCTTGCTTTTACCCTCCCCCTTTCTCTTATCCATGGAAGATTTTTGGTGGGGTTTTGATGTTTATTATGGTGGAACCAAACCAAAACCCAACCCCACACAGCCAGGGCAGCTCTGGTATTCTCATCACCCAACAAGCCCCTAGAAAGTTTTCCCTGGCTGGGGACCCAGAAGTGTCCCTGCTGACCAGATGTATTCTGGTCCCTATGGAAGGGGGCGGGGCAGACAGTCAGCTGGGAAGTTGCTAGAGGAGATCAAATTTGTGGTACCAGAACTTGGCCCTGGGAGGTGGTTTTACAGCAGTTTTGTAAAAATGAAGGTGGGGCTGGCTGGCTCCAACGTTTAAAAGCCTCACTTGGCCTGGCTTTTATCCTGTGCCCCACCTCTAGCTCAGTTCACTGAGGCTGCCCAGGTCTGAGACCATCTTTGTCTGAGCAATCCTCAGGAGCAGCCAAGAGCTGGAAGGCTGCTGAGGAGCTGGGGCATCTTTGGGGACCAGGAATGTGGCTGGAAAGTTCTTAGTTGCATCGGTACAAGCCCTGTTTTTCAGCTGGTGTGGAGGCGAAATCCGCCACGAGCAATAGTAAAGCTGTGGCCCTGGCAGCATATCCTCCATACTCTCCCTGGTCCCCAGAGGTGGGGGGAGCAAGGGAGAGAGAGTAACTCAGACTCCAGAGTATAGGCACAGGGAGTCACAATTTTCCAAAGGAAACTTTATTTCCAGGGCCATTTGCGTTCCACGAGTCTCATAAACATAGACTGAACGCTCTGTTTCAGATGTTGGAGCTGTGTATCACCTTGCCCCCTCCCCAGATGGAGCTGGGGCACAAGCAATCAGCTGGAATGAAGCATGTGCCAGAGTTTCCCAGGAACACTTTATGAGTGTCATAAAGTGCTCACTGTGTGACCAGCCCTGCTCGAATACTATACATGTACTGGCCCTTTAATTCTCGTGCCACCCTATGTAACAAATAGTGTTATTGTGATGCCAGGACCCAGAAGCACAGAGGCTTGATGAAATGACTTTTCCGTGGCCACAACCCCAGTCACAGGCAGGTATGGGGCTGTGTATACTGAGCCTGTGCAGCCTAGTCTCTGGAGGATCAGGTTGAGGACTGGAAGATGGGCAGGTAGGGAGTATGGGGGAGATGAGGAGTTTGGTTCTGGTGCCCCCTCCCCCCCCAGTGCTAGGCTATGGCCCTTCAGCTTGCCAGGTTGCTCGGATGAAGGGCAGATAAGTTTGCCAAAATACCAAAGCCACTGTCAAGACTGTGGCCCACATTTGTTGCCATGCTACAGGCCTGGCATATGACCAGGCACAAGAGGGGAGCCGCTTGATATCTCCTCTGGAATTCATGGCCTGGGACCCTGCCCAGGTGACCAGCTTCTGGTCCTGGAAGTTTGCTGGTAGCATGGTGTGCATATCTTAGGATTTGGGCAGACCTCCACCTTTGCCAGCAGTACCCCATCCCCAAACATACCAGCATTTTCTTCTGTTTGATACCTTGCGAAGCCCATCCCCAGGCTCGCCCGGTCTGCTGGGCAGGCTGAGAACTGCCCTGCGTGGGAGAGAAGCCTCGATCATGACCCAGATGCTGCCTGGGTGTCCACCTAGTCCTGTGCTCTTCAGCGTTTGTATCCTAAAAGCTGCTTTCAGTGGCCTAGTAGCAGAAGGACAAAGAGAAAGGACCCTGTCTGGCTTCTGGGAGGCTGGGAGCGAGGCCTGTGGACCAGAGAGTACCAGCTGTCGGGCAGCAGTGGGATTTGAACAAGTCACTAAATAAATATCGCTGAGCCTCTGTTTGCTCATCTGTAAAATGGAACTAAGTAAGATGTCTGTCTCACCCTCAGGACTCACTTATGACAAGTGCCCACTTCAAAGTGAATGCTTTTTGTTTGTTTTGTCGGTTGGGCCTGAACTCTGGGCCTAGGTGCTGTCCCTCAGCTCTTCAGCTCAAGGCCACTTGAGCCACAGCACCACTTCCCATAGTGAATTCTAACACTCTAGTACACTAGAATTACTTGAGTAGTTTCCAAGTTAGGTGTAGTAGGGTAGACCTCCCTCGGAGGACCTGGGCAAAAAAAGAGTCACTTGAGCCCACTAATTCAAGTCCAACCTAAGCTATATAGTAAGACCTTGTCTTTAAAAAAAAAAAAAAAACATATTCATTACTTATTGTTTGTCCTGACTATAAAATAAATGCTTCGTGTAAAAAAAGCATAAAGTTCAAAAGGCAAAAAAATCCAAACAACCTTATAATTAAAAAATATGAAAGCACAATAGGAAATCCCTGTGAAGTCCACTTATATCTTTGTATGTTGGTGTAGATCTTTGCAGGATTTTTTTTTTTTTTTTTTTTTTTGCTAGTCCTGGGGCTTGAACTCAGGGCCTGGGCATTGTCCCTGAGCTTCTTTTGCTCAAGGCTAGCACTCTACCACTGAAGCCACTTCTGGGTTTTTCTGCATATGTGGTACTGAGGAATTGAACCCAGGGCTTCATGCGTGCTAGGCAAGCACTCTACCATTAAGCCACATTCCCAGCCTCTTCCAGTTACTTTTCTAAACCATGATACTGAATGGAGACATAACATCCTCAGTAGATGCCAGGGATCTACTGTCCACAGGTTCAAGTACAGATTATAAACAGTGCACATATACCATGTGTGGAGCAATGACCAGAAATGGTTTGTTCCTCTGAAAGGAGGAAATGAAAGAATCACTAATTAAACAAACAAACAACAACCATGAATTTAGCACTGTTTTCTCACTCTCATAGTTAAAAATCTTCTTGGCCCTGTGCAAAAAGAATTGGATTCTAAAAGGTTCTGCATGCCAGGCTATAGGAGTGATGCTCTTGTATTCTCAGTTTGTAATAATGCTATTTCCCCTCTTAACACCAACTCCATCAGTGCAGGAAACGTGTCACATCTCATTTAATCAACCCTGCTGTCATTGGGAAAGGGCAAGTTGTCTGGCCACGCCCAACACAGGTTGGCCAGATGTTTGCAGCTCATCCGTGAGCTCCTGGTCCCATACTAGGGCTCTACAGGACCGATGGGGCAGTGGCTGCTGCTGTCATGGTTTTGTTCTCATTGTACAATCTGCACGTGAGTTTAGGCAGCTGCACTGACCATGTCAGTTCCTCAGAGCTAGCCTCTCAGGAATGCCCCTGATGCCTGAGCAAGCCCAGTGCCCAGCCTCCTCCTCTGGCAGGGCTCCTGGGGCTATCACCCAATAGTCATTTGGGACATGAGGGCTGGGGGGGCCTGCTCTGCTTCCATGCTGCCCCACATAGCTGGAGCATGTTTTTATGTGACTAAGCCCAGATGCACCTGCATTTTATGTCTTGTCTCCAGGGTCTTAACAGTTAGTCCACTGGGCAGAATCAAGACTTCCCCCTAAATTTTCTTTCATCTATGAAGAACTTAATCTTCTCACTTTCTGTTGAGCCCAGCATACCTTTCTGGGGGCCTACTATGTGTGGGACAGGAAAAATGGAAGCAACTTCTCTTCCATGGATCTATCCTAGGGGCCTTTCTGTTTGGTACATACCCACTGGGTGAGGCCACTGTTCTTGGCATTGAGAATACAGTGTGGAGCAGGAGGCTGAGGGCCTCTGGAAGCTTCTGTAGAAGTATGCAGAGACTATAAGCAGGAGCAAAGGCAGTCATATCAGACTCATCTTATTGTATGATCAGGTCATATCAGACAGAGTGAGCTCTGGGAAGACAAGGAAGATGGGTAATGGGGTTGAGGACAGAGAAGCAGAAAACTTCCCGCTGGCCAGGATGTCCAGCAGAAAGCAGGAGCTGGTTGTCCTCTTATGCTGAGTGAACCCTTCCAGAGTCTGCAGGCTTGTGCTTGGTTCAGCTATTAAAAGCTCCCCAGTATTCTGAGGGCCCATTATCTGGGGTGGCAAAGCCACTGAAGGGGAATGTCTTCTAGACTCCCAAGCCTGCAGCTCTTCCTATCTGTTAACAGCCCATGAGCCCTGCTGCTGCCTGGCAAAATTCCTGGGACAAAGTACTTTCGTGTGTACAGGTGAAGAGAGCTCAGGTTCAGGAGCCCATGGTTTTCCTGCTGAATCCGCAAGGGCTGTAGCTTTCAGGGCCCTCATCACGCCAGTGGGTCTTGATGCCAGACTTGATGTAGAAGCCTTGAGCCTCCCAATGGGCTCTCTGCCATCTAGAGGGATGTCCTCATGGCAGTGTCCTGGGGTTCGTGTGGGGGAAATGACTGTCCTGACATCATAGACAGCCCTCCCAGTCCAGTCGGGAATGTCTGGTACGGCAGTGAAGTTATCAGTGGGCCCCTAGATTGGGCCTGGGAAGGGGGCAGCATGTCCATGTCCTCATCACCTGACTAGGGACTTCCCAGAAGCCTGTGGTCCAGGTGCATCTGAAACTCCCATTGCTAGGGTACTGGCTTGGGCCTGGTGATCCGATCGTTCTTGACTGTTTGCAGAGTAATCATCATGCTGGTCCCACCCAATTTCCTTTTATTTTTTATTGTTTTTTTTCTTTTTTCTTTTTTGGTCGGTCATGGGGTCTGAACCCTGGGCCCCAGTGCTGTCCCTCAGCTCTTCAGCTCAAGGCTAGCACTCTACCACTTGAGCCACAGAGCCACTTCTGGCTTTTTCTGCTTCTGTGGTGCTGAGGAATCAAACCCAGGGCTTCATGCATGCAAGGCAAGCACTCTACCACTGACCCATGTTCCCAGCCCCCTAACTTGCTTGAAAAAGAAGGCAGTGCCCTACTGCTAACCTACCCCACCATGCTCCTCAGACCAAATATGAAAAGGGCAGCAGAGTCAGCCGGCCCCTCTTCCCCCTGATCTCAGGCTGCCTCACAAAACCAGAGGTTTGGGCCAGGGGAGCAGTAAGTCAAGAGACCTCAGGGAAGCCAGGGCTACAAATGTAAGTCCCCATTCTACCCTGTTTGTTCCCCGAGTTTTACCATTCACCCAGCTTTTTGAACGTGACCTCTGTAGTGCTGGGTCAGCTCCTCCTGGCTGCCAGCTCTGGAGCACCCACTCCACGTGTCCTGCCTCCCGAGGGTGGGGCGGGAGGGGAACGGCAGCTATGAATCAGAGGTGGGATCTCCCTGCAGTAATTGTGTGCTGTTTGTTCTACTGTAAGTGGAAAATCAGACCTCATCACCTGCCACCGTCCTCACGCTGCCGACCTTTGGGGACCCAGAAATCCCTCCCCAGGAGCTCTTCTTCCTCCCCATCAGCCCCAGCACGAAAACGATTAGAAGTATCTCTTTCCCAGAGCTCGGGTTCTAGTACAGTCTACTTTCAGTCCTGATAGGACAACAGAATGTCATTGCTCAGAGCCAAGGTTGGGTGGGAGGGCCAGAGCTGGGCTTGGGATCTTTCATGGTCTTTCTAGGTACCATATTGTTACATAAAAATAACAGCACGTCATCTAGTCCGCGACATGCACTTTTCTCAATGGATGCTTTATAATTACTTCCTTTGGGACTGATCTGAGCCTTTTTCTTAAGGATAGCACCTGAGCCATATTTCTTCCAAATAAGGGAATAGATTCTTCTCATAACATGTGGCCATAGCCTTCCCTGCCACTGGACAGCAGAGCAAACTCAGAGTGGGGTCTCGATGTTTGGAGGCGTGAGTTGGGTCCGAGTTGTCTGATGGGAGGCAGGGATGCGCTGAGCACGCTGGAACCCAAATGTTGTGAGCACCCCTGTGGTGGTGTGGATCTGCCGAGGAAAAGAGGGGGAATGTTGGGGTTTTCTAGCCTCACAGCAGTTGCTGGGCTCAGGCAGGGATAAACTCAGTCAAATCTTGGATCTGAGTGGGAGAGAGGGCCGGACACACAGAGCCGTGAAGGACGGTACCACCTTCCGAGGACTGCTCAGACAGGCCAGAGAGTGCAGATCACCTACCACGCCTGGCCACACTGGGCAGTAGATGATGATGACGTCACCATCATCCCCAACAGCATCACCACCCTATCACCCCTGCCACCATCACATAGCGTCCGCCATTGCCATCCTCTAGAATGGAGTCTCCCTGAGGCACCTGGCAGGCTGAGTCTCGGGGCTGGCTCTCCACCTCAGGGTGACAGTTTTCCTCTCAGGTGCCCATCAACCTGGGCTTCTGTCTCCTCGCTAAGGCCTTGGTCACTGTTGGCCTTCTCCAACTGGTAGAAAGTTCTTCCTTCATGGGAAGGGGCTGTCTCCTTAGCACTTAGCACTCTAAAGAGTGGGGCAGAGCATACAGTACGGTAAAATTATGCTGTACGTAAATTATATTACTAAGAATAAAGTACTCTGCTCCCATTAGGGAGAAAAGTTGTCTGGTAGATAATTATGTCATCTGTACCTGTCTCCACATCATCTTGTTACCACTTTAGCTCCTAGTGCTATAAATATCCTAATAGGTGACTGGAGATCTGCAGACACAAGGAGGGGAAGGAAGGAACTTGGGATAGATAGGGCCTGAGGCTCACTGCTAGCTGTTTGTTGTTCTCTGGTTGTAGGATTCTGGACAGGTTACTTCTCTGAGCCTCAGTTTTCTTATCTGCAAAATGGGATTAACAGTGCCTGGGGATGTAGACATGGCATGGCCCGGCCCGTGGGGCCTATGGGCATTTGGTGAATGAAGGCCATGCTTCCCAGGGCATCTCAGGGAGGGCGATCTCAACTTGTAACTCCTCTGCTGCAGTGTGTGAAGGTGACCGAAGCTCACCCCAGAAGGCCAAATGGGACTGGCGTTATCCACATCCGGGCTGTCCTGGGATCTGGGCAATACCTTGTGGCACATGATGGAAATCTGCTGGCAGAAGTGGCTGCTGACTCATGGAGAGGAAGTGGGCCAGGATTGTGCACTGGTTCCCACCAGTGTGCCTGTGCTGGCACACGGGCCTGTAGCAGCCCTCACCCCAGTCCCGGCCTGCTCCACCTCAGCCCGTCCCAAGCACGGAGGCCTCTGCTGAGACAACAGTGTTTTACTAGTAAATACCAGAGCTGGTTTTCTTATTGTGGTTTGGAGGCTAAAGAAGTACATGCAGAAGGCCCTAAGCTGGAGCCTAGGGTCTCCGTTCAAAAAGACTTGTCTTTATGTATCTGGGGAAGCTGAGGTCCAGAGAGCTCTTTGCCCACGGTCTCTTAGTGGGCTCGTGTATGCCGGGACACCAGCAAACCTGCCCTTCTTCCTTGGCACCCTCCTAGCCTGCCTTCCGTTGTTTCTTCAGGTTGGGAGGCTCTGTTCATCTCTCCCACTGGTTCCATCCTGTCTTCTCCACCCTCCCTGAGGCTTATTGGGCCTACGCTTTCCTCCGGCCTCCAGTGACGCTGATACATTCCTCGCTCTTTGGGCCCAGGCAGCTTCCCACACCCGCTAATCCCAGCTGGGCCCCTTAGCCAACTGCACAGGAGCCCTGAGCAGACAGGGCAGGTGGGCCGGGTCCAGGCTCGCTTCTGAGCCTCAGTGCCCCTTACAAAACAAAGAAGAGCTGTCAAGGCTTGTGGTTGGCCTGCACGCAGTGCATGGCTGTTGCAAGAGGAAGGCTCAGCCCTGGGCACTGCTGGTGTCTTCCTGTTGCTGTCATTTCCAAGGCCGCACAGTTGAAGGCTCTAGGTCTCACACTGTCCCACACTGTCCTACAAGGCAGTGAGACCATCACGGCCATCTTACAGATGAGGTGGCGGCTCCTAGGGCAAGGAGATGAGTGATGATTGTGGCAGGTGGTGGCAGTCATCCCGTCCCATCCCCCAGGCTTGTCCTCCAGGCTCCATGGGCATGGGAGTCTGGCAGTGGCCAATGCCCATCTGTCCCTCTCCATCTCAGAGGTGTGCTGCCGCCAGCTTGGCTCTTCGCCACGTCCTCGGCGAGGTCTCTGCTCAGGGTTCCTGGAACAGAGTCTCTGTGTGCTTTGTTCCCTCCCGAGGCTGGTGTCCCCGGTGCTGCTGGAGGGAGGTTGCTTGAGGAAGAGGCCAGCAGACTTTCAGCATCGGAGGGAGTGGTGGGAGAAGGCCAGGCCTCGGCCTGCTACAGGGCAAGTTCTGAGGGCATTTCCTGTTGACACTGCCCTTACCCACACCCAGTTCCTTTCCCTTCCCTGTCTCCACCCTTGTGCCCCTACTGGCTGGTAGCTTCCTGCAGCGGCTGCCTTGCTCAGTGTTCGCCCTCCTTGCTGTCCTAGGCATTGGAAAGGACAATCTCCACGCAATGCCAGCTCCTGAGTGCTGAAGCTCCTCATTGCGCGTCTCTCTGGTGACGTTGCTGACATTTTCCTTGGCTTATCTCAGGCAAATGTCTCTTGGGTGTACACTCAGCCTGTCAGCGAGGTGCTGGGGTGAGCCAGAGGCAGCTCAGGACCCAAGGGGTGAGCTGGAAATAGTATAGGCCCTCTCTGCCCTCTGCTTCCTCCTTTGCCTTCCTCTCTGAGGCTCAGCTTCCATGTCTGCATGATGGTGGTGAGGTTCCTTCCTCTTCCCGGTTGTTAGAAGGACTGAACTGTGCCTCTGAAAAAGGTCCAGCACAGCGGCTCCTCAGTAAATTGTGTCTCCTTCCTCTCCCTGCCTGAGGACCTCAGTTGCTTGTACTTGATTTGAAGCTTCTAAATGTACAAATCTGCATTCAGTCTTGAGTCCTGAAACCCTGAAGCATGAGATGTGGCATGGGGAGGAGAGAGCACTGAGGCTGGGGCTCCGGGCAGGCTCCTTCCAGACGGGGAGATTTGCAGTACCCCCCGCTAGCCATCATTCAAGTTACCCAGGCCCAAATTCTCCGCTTATAAAATGACAAGTTGAATCCCTCGGGGAAAGGGTCCAAATAAAATGAGATAGTATTTCCAGAGTGCCTGGCAGAGTGCCCGGCACAGGCTGGGTGCCCAGCATGCGCTGGCCCTGGTCCCTTGCTCTCAGTCCTCCCCTGGTGGGCACTGCTTGCCAACCTTCCTACCTGACTGCTCCTTCGAGGGGTGGCAGGTCTCCTGCTCTGGGCTCCCGTGGCCTGGCACAGGCCTCCCCCAGGTAGATGGTGCGTGGTGATGCCTCTGCTTGGAGGTTGAGAGATCACTCTGTCACAAGAGTTCCCAGGCCCCCAGGGATTCCATAGATGAGGCCTTAGAAAGACCTAGAAAGGGGGCTGGGAAGGCGGCTCAGTAGTACAGTGCTTGTCTTGCGTGCATGAGGCCCTAGGTTCGATTATACAGCACCACATAAACAGCAAAAGCTGCAAGTGGCACTGTGGCTCAAGTCGTAGAGTGCTAGCTGAAGAGCTGAGGGACAGCGCCCAGGCCCAGAGTTCAGGCCCCACAACCGACAAAAAAAAAAAAAAAACAACTAGAAAATATGATGCCCATGTGTCCAGACTTTGACTTTGTACAGGCACCATTGCAACAGGAAGAAACACCAGCATTTTCCCCAGAATCCCTGTACATCCATCCTGCTGCTTCCAGTTTCCTTACAAGAAATCAAACAAATCCTACCAGTATTCAGGTTCAGACCATGAAGGATGTCAGAGTTGGTCTGATGAGTTCCAACAGCCAGAGGAGACGGGGGAAGAGCAGCAGAAACCAGCCGCGGCCCCTGGGCTGGAGGGCAGGGGTACTGTGTGCTCTGTGCATCCTGCTTTGCTGCATACCTCCAAGCATGTCTTGAATCTTCAGCTCTCGGCTTCACAGTCCAGAGACCCAAGGATGGGTGCAAAGAGGAGCTGAAAGCAGACAGTTCTGCCTGGTGATGGAGAGCCTCAGGTGGGCAGACAAACCACCAGAAACAGTTCCATTTGTTTCCTCGATGTATTGCTCCTGTCAGACATTAAAGGCCTCCGGAAGATGGTTTTGGCCATTGCAGAGCCAGAGCAAATATAGTTAAATCTGTGTAGGAGCCACAATGGGAACATTTAAGAAAAATAATGTATAAGTTAATTGTACCAAGGGGCTTCATTGTGGAAGTTTCAGCATTCATATAACATACTTTAAGGCAGTAGCAAGTGCTGAAAAGAAAGTTGCCCTTCCAAATAGGAATGGAGGAGCAATGCTGTCACCTTAACCAGGGTGGAGTTTCCCAACCCCTACTCTGTTGACATTTGAGGGGTTTTGTGGGGGGAAGGGGGAGGAGGTCTGTCCTGAATTGTACGAACCCTGCCCTCACCTACTAGCTGCCCACTGTGCCATCCCTCCTCGCATCAGAACTGGTGGTGGTCACCTGGAAGCAGCATTGCCAGAGCTGACATGGGCTGGAATGAAAGGCCTTGGCCACCTTGGTGGCTGTGGTCATGAAGGGACTGCCACCTGCCCAGTTTCAGACAGGGAAACTGATCCTCTGAATCAAATGATAGAAAAGGAGGAGGCACCTGTTCTCTGCATGGCTTGAATGCCATGCCAGGTGGTTTTCAGCTCAAGACAGAAGACTCTGCAGGAGAGGCTGCCCTGTGCTGAGGCTTTTTATCATCTTTGAACCCATACTTCTGTCCTCTTCATCCCTGGGCACACGTTCCCCGGAGACAAGAAGGATGGTGACATTTTCCAATGGCTTCTTGGATAGACCACTTTTGCATGGCCCACGGTGAGGCCAGGATCTCCCTGAGCCTCTCCCATGACACCAAACAAGCTGGCATTTTGCCAGACAGCCGCCAGCAGTGTGCATGGCTGCTTTTCATAAGAAAAGGTGCCTAAGTCCCATGGTCAAAGCACCAAGCCTTCTTACCTATTAATTAGGATTGCAGGATGCTTGCAGTGATCTTCGTGACTGCCTGCCCCAAAGCCTGCTCGATCGCCATCACGTGTCTGCCTTCAGAGCCAACTGTTGCCTGCTGTTCCTATTCCCGGGGGAAGACTATCTGGGGGAGTGGGGCTTAATCTCTCTGCCACCAACTTGGACCCGCCTTCATGCCTCAAGCCTATCTCAAGAACCAAGACTTCACATCTCAGCTAGGACTGAGGGAGCACTTGGTTAGAGTCAGTGTTACTTTCATCACTGCTCTCAATTTTCCATTAAAAAAAAAAAAAAATTAGAAGAAAAGAACAAGCTAGACCAACCATGTCTGCTATTCCCTTGCAGAACAGTAGAACAGATATAAGATCTGACCACAGGATAGAAGTGAGGCCTCCAGGAAGGTGGTCCTTTCCCACCGATGGCTCAGACACCCTGGGACCCTCTCCCTAAGGCTGAGCCTGGTCCTTCCTGTGCTGCTCCCCCATGCTAGGTGGCTGCCGTTGCTGGCTCCTGTTGCTTGTGGGCCTAGCCTCTGCCCTGCCAGCAACAACTGGTCTCACCTCCATTCCCTGTTACTGGGAGGGCCGGCCGTGAGGTGGTGCCGGGTCTGTCCTGTCACAGAGGGAGGGATCAACACACCATCTGCTTCGATCTGTACCCCCCCCCCGCCGCCCCCCCACTCCTGCCTGCCCCCAGGAGGCTGTGGATGAAAAGCTGGCCTTCTTGGCCCTTCTTTGCCTCCCTCCTGTTCCCATGCACTGCTGCCCAGGTGCCACCACCCCCTCAGGTCAAGCTCAGAGCCCCACCCACAGCCAAATGGGAAATCTCCATCCCCCTGCCCCAGAGAGGTCATCTCCCTGGCCTGCCTCTGTGCAGGAACCTTTGAGCAGTGCGATTTCCAGCCATTCCTGCTGCGAAGACCGTGCGCTTAGCAACTCGGATACCCTGTTCATTTGGGGAGGGCTGCCGAATGCCAGACAGGTCAGCCGGAATTAACGAGCGCTTTGCTGAGAGAACAGAGTTGCCACCCACATCTTCGTCCATGTCTGGGCTAGGAACTATTCTGGAATTTTAAAGGGAAGGGAGGAGGGGGTAATGAGCACGCCCCAAGTCCCGTTCCTGGGGCCTGTCATTTGCCTTTGAAGACCCCAGGCTCTCTGGTTTGCTGGCAGAGCATTTGCAGAAGTGTTAGGTTAGTGGTTATAATCCTAACTGCTAGTGAGGCCTGGGAGTGTGTGCGCCTGCGCTGGCCAGCCGATTGGTGAGCTAGCTTTCCTCCTGGCCATATTTCCACTTGTTGAAACAGGCTCAGAGGGGCTGTGACCACACTCTGCAGAAGCAGCTGGACAGTGTCCGGGCCTGACCGTGGCTGTAGTAATCACTGGCTGGCTGGCAAGGACCGCAGCCGGTCCATTCCTATCCCCGTCGCCCGCCAGATCTAGAGGGAACACTAGGCTATTCCAAAGACCCGAGGGTCGGCCTTTTCTGGGGTTCGATATCCAGGTTGGGCCCTACTCCCTTCATGTGTCCTCCAAGCACGTACAACTGTGACTCAACTTCTGAGCTTTTGGCCTCCAGTCTCCAAGAGCAGCCTGGGAGGGAACCAGCTTTTAATTAGCTTGGAGCAGGGATGCCAGCTCTAAGGCTCAGGCGTCTTTGGAACCCGCTGCCGGTGGACACAATGTAGCCGTAGGATGAAAAGGAGAAAGAGAAAGGCCCTGGGGCTCAGGGGTTTTAATTGGCACAGTTCTCCCCAGCCTCTGCCTGCCACCCGCCACCCCCCACCCCCCGCCCTCCCCGGGTTCTGCCCAGTGGTGAGCAATGGGGCCTTTCACTGCTTCAGGCTTTGGAGGGAGCTAGTGTATATTCTCGAAGGCTCACTAAGACGGGGGAGGGGTGCAGTCACCTTAGCGGACTGTGAAGTGTCCGCCACTTGCGAGAAGTGAATACCAGGGACCGCTGGAGCCCCACAAAGCTTCCTGGGCTTCAAACCCATGGCCCTGCTTATTGCAGAGAGAAAAGATTTTTCTGAAGCTGGGATTCCTCACCTCTCTCTGCCACCCCCCCCCCCCCACCACTGTATGTTTGTCTCTTGCTTTCGGCTGGGTAAGTAGGATTCTTGGTTCTGAGGCTCTGTGTGAACCCGAGCACTGTAGTAGCTGACGCTGCTCTCAAGAGACAGAGAATTGGCTTCATTTCTTGTTGGCCATCAAGGAAGGGACTTTTTGTTTGTGTTTTGTGTGTCTTTTTCACTCTCTGTCTTTTTCTAAGAGCCTCTCAAGCTAGCAATGAGGGAAAAAAGACACATAGGAGCCATTCCACTTAGACAGGTCCACATCCCTCCCTGAATGGAATGCAGTTTTCTTGTTTCTATGAAACCACGGAGACCTCACTTTGAAGGGGACAATGTCGGAGACTAATGAGACAAGGGTGAAGCACAGGCAGTCAGCCTGTCAGAGGCATGCATTATATTGAAGGGGTTCCTCTGGAGCCACCCCACCCTTGCAAACAACTGTGGTGGAAATGCTTGGTGCATACTTAGTTTTGCAATGAGAACCAGTCTTCAGTGCAGAGACAGAGAAGTCACCTTTGTCCTCTTGAGACTGATATTTTAAAAGTGTCTGTGAGTATAAACTACCTCTGTTCATGTGTCTGTGGGGAGCACTGGCCCCCAGGGATTTACAGTTCCTTGTTCACACGGGGGACATGTCTGCTGGAGGACACTAGCCTGTCTGGCTGCGGTTGTGTGGTTGCGTAGGATGCCCGCAGGCCAGCCTGAGCACCCTCTGCCCCGCCGCCAACTCACAGGCGGTGGTCCTACAGGAGGGTGGTGCCATCCTCATGAAGGGTGGCATCTGGACTGGGCCAGCCTGCCTGTCTGTCAAGGCAGCAGAGGATCTTTGCCCCATCAGCCCACCCTCAGAACTGGCCTGCTTTTGCCGCAGTTGGCCAGGGGAGTGCTGGCATGGGACAAGGCCGTCGCCCGTGGGTTTATCCACACATGCGGCTTGGATTTTGTCCTCTGTCTGGGGCTGGAGCTTTGTTAAGATTCCCCTGGTCTGCTTGCAGGACAGATTGCTGAGTAAGCTGCACCCGGCAGGCCAGTGATCTCACGGGTTTGCAGCAACACTGAACACTGTGTGCCTTGGCCTGTCCGCTGTAGTGCTGAGGGCTGCAGGCCTCGGGACCTGCCTGCCAGCCAGGCTTCTTACAGCAGCCTCCACCCCACCACCAGCAGCAGCTTAGTTTTCAGGGACACTGGAGCACAGCCCACTTGGTTCTGGAGGAGGTTTCAGGCTGCCCGTCTTCCAGATGATGACCTTGGCAGGCTCTCCAGCTTCTCAAGGTCTCCCTTTCCTCGTCCACAGACTGGGAATGCTCACCCTTGCCCCTGGGGGTCCTGGAGGAACTGTTGAACATTGGTATGTTCCACCCAGCATGGCAGGGGTCTCTGCTTCCTGGGAGTGCTAGTGTTAATACTTCTCACTATGCTGCTCCTCTTTGTAGGGTCTGTGGTGTGTTCTCTTAAGGCACGGTGGTAGCTCCTGACTCTCTGAGCCTCACCCTCTCAGTGAACATGGTCCCAGGCCAATGACACAGTATCTGGCAACTCTCTTTTGCAGTAGTCCTTGCAGGTGGTGAGGGCAGTACTTCGCCACAGATTCTGTGCTTTCTTGCAGATTATCAGACATTCTCAAAAGAGAGAAGTAGCCTAATTTCCTGACTTATGGGCTCAACCAGTGACAGATTGGTGTTGGCCCAGAGTTCTCCCAGCCTTCCAGGGTGGGTACCTCCTGCCCTTGCTGGTCCGATAGGATTTGCCTACCTATTTGCCCCAGGAGAGCCACAAGACTGAGTCTAACTGGTCCCAAATTGTCATTGGTCATTGTAGGAAGCGCAGCATTTTAGGTGATTCTAAGATGGTGGGTGGAAAGGTGTGTGTGTGTGTGTGTGTGTGTGTGTGTGTGTGTGTGTGTGTGTGTGTGTGTGTGTGTGTGTGTGTGTGTGTGTGTGTGTGTGTGTGTGTGTGTGTGTGTGTGTGTGTTCATTTGTGTATACATGATTTGAGGGCAGGAAGGGGATGAGGGTCAGACTAGGCCCCTACGGAAGCCGCGTGGACTCAGCGACTTGAAGGTGTTGCTCTCAGTGCCTCTCTCTATCTCAGAGTCCTGCCTCCTGTCAGATTCTTTGCTGGTCCTGGTGGAGCATGCAGATCACAATGCCAGGCCCCCATTCTGCCCAGGAATTCTGCCCCAGGGCCTCCCTCTCAGAGCATCAGATTGGATTGGAGAAAGGGTCTTGGTGTTTGACAGAGCAGGCCACCCCAGGAAGGTTGCCTCACACACCACCCCAAGGCTAAGCAAGTGTTTTGTTTGTTTCTAGGGAAAGCTTCAGGAAAGGCAGTCTTTCAACAGGTCCTCAAAGCTCAGGCGCCAGGGGCCAACAGGGATGCACACACAGTGTCCCTGCCTCTCACCTTCTGGCTCCGTGTGGGGTCAGCTGAGCCTAGAGAAGCAGAATGTGTCTGGGTCCTGCTATACCCACGCCACTCACACGGCCACAGCCCTTTCCCTGCCTGGCATGCTGGACATGCCAGCCAAGCCCAGCTGGCTGCTGCCCTCAGTCACCCCACAGCACCTCCTGTCCCCAGCACACCTGGGATTGTACTCCAGAGACTGACACCTCTGGCCGGGCGAGGGGCCTTACTGGCTTCTGCCTGTAACTGCTCTTCCTGGCTGGGCACCAGCAAGGGTGACTTCCACCCATCTGACACAGACTGCTCTGGTCTCATTGCAGCCTCATGAGAGCAACTAGGGTAGTTTTCCTTCCCCATTTTACAGACAGGAAAGAGAAACCTCGGGTCAGAGGCGGTTCCACCCCCACATGGATTTGTTTTTCCAGTGCTGGGGATGGAACCTAGGGCCTCACAGGGGCTAGGCTAGGCACATGCTCCGTCACTGAGCTGCACCCCTGGCCCCTGGGAGGTCATTTCAAACCATTCATCTGTCCAGTGACCTTGTCCTGTTTTTCCAGGCATCGGCGTCTACCCAGCATAGACTGACTGACCCATTGCCGAGGCACTGAGGCAGGTGGGGCCAGAAACCTCCAGGACTTTGCTGGCCTGCCTGCAGTGCAGGGGCTCCAGGATGGAGGGGTAGGGGTCACTCTGCTGGGAATGGAGACTCCAGCAAAGTGTTTGAGCTGGTCTGGGAAATGTTAATGGTTATGGAAGCTGAAGGGAGGGAGGAGAAAGAGAAGAGCGGGGCGAAGGGGAGAGAGAGAGAGAGAGAGAGAGAGAGAGAGAGAGAGAGAGAGAGAGAGAGAGAGAGAGAGAGAGAGAGAGAGAGAGAGAGAGAGATATCTTGGCCCCAGGAGAGCACTCTTATGGGAGGAGCTGCAGTGAGACTCACACAGCAGGCTGAGCTTTTGGCCTTGGAGTGAGACATTTGCTGCTTGTCTCAGAAGGCTTAGAGAAAGGTGCTGGATCAGGTTTGGGACACATGGCTCTGAGAAGCCCATAGGACATCTGCAGGGAATCCCCTTTGGGTCTGGGACCCCTGTGGTATTAGCCACACAGGACTTGGTGCTAGGCCTCCAATCGCATCCCAGCTGGTCTCTGTGCCGCAGCCTCTCAGGGTGGGTGGGGACACCTAGGGTTCCTGCCCACGGCTCTCATTATAGAGAGATGGGCTCAGGGCAGGCAGGACTTTCCCAGGACACAGCTGAGCCAAGCCAGGCCAGAGACAGGAGCCTGTTGCCCTTAGAGCAGGTTTGGTAGCCTCCCACCATCTTGCAGCTTCCGGGAAGCAGCATCGGTGACCCTTGGGGCCAGTCCCTGAGACGGAAGATAGATGGAAGCCTAGAGAGGTGTAAGGTTTGCCTAAGGCTCCAGACATTTATGATTCAGCCCTTCGTGTGGTTATGGAAGCATACTGCTGACAGGGACTTGAGACCTGTGACAAGCTCTGGGGACCTGGGGCTGTCTGCTGGGAGGGGAGGTGTTCCAGCCAGTAGGTTTTTGTTTGCTCGTTTTTTAAATAGCATTCTCCTCCTGATTTATACTCTGTGTGTGTGTGTGTGTGTGTGTGTGTGTGTGTGTGTTCGCGCACATGCGCACATACCAATTCTGGGCTTAAAATTGGGGCCTTTGGTGCTATTCCTTATTTGTTTTTTAGCTCAAGGCTGGTATTCTACCACTTGATCCACAGCACCACTTCCAGTCTTTTGCTGGTTAATTGGAGATCAGAGTCTCCTCACATCTCAGCCTCTTGAGAAGCGAGAATTATGGTGTGAGCCACCAGCGCCCGGTAATTTATACTTCCCTGTGTGGTGGAAGTACTCCGGTGGCGGACCGAGCCCAGGTGACAAGGACCCTCCTCTTTTTCCCCACTGGTGCCAGTCCTCTCTGTGAGGGAGGAGGTACAGCCCCCCGTGTCCTTCTGTGGCGCGGGAAGGGTGGCCAGCTGCCAACGGAGGCCTTTGAGCCACCGCAGCAGCAAGTGCTTCTGGGATTCCCATCCCGGTTCTGTGAAGGCTGCTGCACCTGGGCGAGGTCTGTGTAGCTCTGGCCCCGGGAGGATGGGCCCCGCCTCCTGTTTTTTATTGTCTGTTGTGTCTTGCTCTCCCTGCCCCACTGATGGTCCCTGAACTCTCCGCTCGGCTGTGCCCCACAGATGCACCATTCCTTTTGGACTGTCTCTTCTGTGTGGTGCCTTTTCTCCAGCAGTATTGCTGGGTCACAGGGATCATGAGCCTGTCATCTTGGAGGATATAGCCAGCTTCACAGCATGAGAGCTGCAGTTTAGATGTTCTGTTTCCTGCCCCTCTTCCAGTGAGGCTGGTCAGTCAGTCATTAGTTTATTGACAACTCAGTAGATTAAAGAAAAAAGGTTTCTCTGGGTCATGTCTTTTTAAAATATTGAGCTATTGGTCTTATTTTGTTGATAGTATATTAAGGAGATTGATTTTGCCTGCAGTAAAACTTGGAAATATTTACTCCTTGTTTGTTCTTTGTGCCCTGTCTCTTAGCATTCTGTGTGTGTGTCTGTGCGTGTGTGCACGCACGAGTACACGGACACGCACGTACACGCACCCATTTTGGGGCTTGAACTCAGGTCCTGGGTACTGTCCCTAAGCTTTAGTGTTTGGGCTGGTGCTCTACCACTGAGCCACAGCTCAGCTTTTGGTGGTTAAGTGGAGATGAGTCTTGAGGCCTTTCTTGTTTGGGCTGACTTCAAACTGTTATCCTCAGATCTGTCTCCTGAGTAGTAGGATTCACAGGCATGAGCCACTAGCACTTAGCTTTAAGCTTTATTGAATGCAGTGGTTAATTTTCATTGTCAATTTGATGGGATTGAGAGATGCCTATAGGGTTGGTAAAGCTCACCTGTGGGTGTGACTATGAGGGTGTTTTCAGAGATAGCTCAGAGCTCTGACCTAATCAATGTTTCATTCCTGGATGGATTCCTAATATGAAGGTATGTTGGGGAGGTAATGAAAAGTAAGTTGGGGGTCTAGTTGCAAGAAGTAGGGTCTGGACCTGTTTTTTCCTCCTCTTCCTCCTCCTCCCTTTCCTCTTCAATTTTTATTATTATAAAGGTGATGTACAGAGGGGTTACAGTTATTTTTCTTGTCAGTACTGGGGCTTGAGCTCAGGGCCTGGGCAAAAAGCTAAGGCCTTTTTGCTCAAGGCTGATGTTCTGCCACTTGAGCCATGTTTCTACTTTCCTGCTTTTTGCTGGTTGATTGGAGATGAGAGTCTTATAGACTTTTCTGCCCAAGTGGCCACTGAACCATGGTCTTCAGGTCTCATGAGTATCTAGGAATGGAGGTGTGAGCCACCAGTGGGGCCATATCCTGCCCTACCTTCTTCCTGTATTCTCTTGTGTGTGCTTTCTGCCCACATGTTGGGAGCCTTGCTGCCCCGCCATGCCTTCCCTACCACGGTGGACTGAAACTTCTGAAACGGAGCCAAAACAAATCTTCCCTCCGTTGAGTCATTCTCTAAGGTCACAGCAACACAACAGTAGCTAATACTTTGAGTTATACTTCACATACCACAGAACTCATGAGTTTAAAGTGTTCAGTTGAGTCATTTGTAGTGTAATTGACAGCTATTACCACAATCAGTTTTAGAGCATTTTTATCACCCCCAAAGCAAACATTCTTCAACCTCCAGCAACCACAGATCTGCTTTCTGTCTGAAGATTTTTCTGCACATTACATATGGGTGGAACCGCACCGCTTTTGGCTTTTTGTAAGTGCCTGTCTTCTTTGCTTCATGTCAAGCTTCCAGGGTCAGCCATGCTGCAGATGTCAGTACCACGTGCCTTTCCATACCACCATCATTCTCTGTTAGATGGATTTAGCTATTTGCCAGATGGTAGACTTTTGGGTTGTTTCTACAGTTTGGCTATTATGAGCAGTAGTGCTGTGAACATTGTGTACAAGGTTCTATGTGGACATATACTTCCTTTTCTCTCAGCCACATACCTGGAGCTGAGCTCTGGAATCATCGTAACTCTGTTTTGTGTCCTGAGAAACTGTTGACTGCTCGCCACAGTGCCAGCACCATTTATGTCTTCCCTTACTTTCAGCAGCTGTTAAAAGACATCTATGTGTCTTTTAAAATAACGCTCTGAATGTTGAGTTTTAGAAAGGGTTTCCTATGCTCAAGATAATAGGGGAATTCTCCTTTGTTTCCTTAAAATATTTTTAGGATTTTATATTGTGGACTTTGGTCTATGTGGGGTTTTTCTTATATATGGCCTTGTGTATGTGTGTGTGTGTGTGTGTGTGTATGTGTGTGTGTGTGTATGTGTGTGTGTGTGTGTGTGTGTGTGTGTGTGACTACCTTTTTGTCACCATGCTGTGTATTGAAAATTCCATCTTCTCTCTGCTTTGAGGGTCCACTCTGTCATATATGAACTGGAGCCATTTTGGAACATTTTCTTCTGTTTCCTTGGTCTCCATGTGTGCACATGTACTTACTATATACTCTAATTACTGAGGCTGTATAGAGAGTGTATTATATGGTATGGACTAGTCTGGTAAGGTTGACCTTTATTGGTCTTTCAGAGCTTTCCTAATTAATTTCATATGTTTATTCTATTAAAATGGAAATAGTTAAGCCAGGTGCTAGTGGCTCATGCCTACAATCCTACCTACTCAGAAGCTGAGATCTTTGAATCACAGTTCAATGCCAGCCCAGGCAGGAAAGTCTATGAGACTCTTTATCTAAATATTACCACTAGAAATCCTGAAATGGCACTGTGGCGCTAAGTGGTAGAAGCACTAGCCTTGAGCAAAAGAGCTCAAGGACAGTGCCTAGGCCTTGAGTTCAAACCCCATGGCTGACCCCCCCCCCCCCCCGCCAAAAAAAAATAGCCGGACATGGTGACACAGGCACTAAAATCCCAGCACTGGAGGCTGAAGTAGAAGAGCAGCAGGTACAAGGTCAGCCTGGTCTGTATAGCAAGATCCAATCTCTAAATAAAGACAATAAACAAAAACATACACAAAACCAAAATCAAGCAGCTTGTCTTCAGACCATGGACATGAGAGGTGCTCTTGATATTTTATACTGGGGTCACTTTGGACGTGTGAGTTAATTTAGGGGAGAATTGACTTCTTTTTCGAGTAGAGTCTGTCCATCCACGGTACAGGCCATGGTTCTTTCTATTTGTTCAGCTCCTCTTTGCTTTTCTTTAAGGTTTTCTTTGATCACTTTTATGAGTTCTTATACATTTATTCTGACCTATTTTCTCTTTTGTGTTGCTAACTTGTCATTGTCTTGCTCTTAAAAGGTGGCTTCTTCTATTAGAAACTGGGGTACTTGGGTATCGTGGTTAGCTCCCAGACTCCTTTGCTGTGCTTCACGTGTGCCATCGACGAGGCCTCCCGGCCCAAGCCTGGGGTAGGGTGCGTAGAGCTTAGGAAAGGGCAGTCACCCCCTCCACGGGTGGTCTGATGGCTTAAATTCTCCCAGGAAGTCTGTGGCTTTGTTTGGGTGTCTCTTTATATTAGCGTGTGCAAATAGGGAACTGAATGACCCTCCTGGGTCTCAATGGGTGTGCTCTGTCTGGGATTCCAGTCCAGGCCTGCCCAGCCTTAGCCACTCTGCTTCCTTCCTGAGGGTCTCGTGCCTTTCTGGTCTTGTCTGCTTGTCCACTAGCAGTGCGGTTCGAGGAAAGTCCTTTTTTCCCTTCTGTAAAATGTGGTGGTGATCGTGGCCAGGCTTTGCTAACTTTTCCAAGAAGGCTTCACTTTCGATGGGTTGCCCTCCATTGGAGCGGGATTAAGAATGGAGGGGTGCTGGTGTGCAGCCCCGAGGCCTCAGTGTGAGCAGCCCTATGTGCTGGTCTTAGGCTGGGACACCCAGCTCCAGCGGGGGGGGGGGGGGGGGGGCGGCTGATTGCCAGTCACTGCCTGCCATCCCCTCTGAGCGTTCTGGGCCCACATCTCTGCTCCCAGTGCTGCTGCAGAAGCTTTCCTCACATTCTGCTGGCCCTTGCTGCCCTGAAGCTGTGGGCTCAGGCAGAGTTAGCTTTGGCCCCCTGCCAGGGCCCTATGTGCTTTGGAAAGGCCCCTTGACTTTTGTTAGGCTCACACCAAGCTGCGAGTAAAGTAATTTCACAAGTCCCATCCTGAGTATGTACTGGCTGGAATGCACACCACAGAAACAAAATGTTTGTTCTCCAATTGTGAGAGCCCTGGGAGGCCATTTGGCATTGACTTCGTGCCCTAGGTCTTCAGGCAAGCCATCTGCCATTCAGGAGCCTGGGGCAGAAACAGTGTCAGCCATCCATGGGCTGGGGGGTGGGGCGTGCACTGGCAGAGAGGAACCTCTGGCTAGCTGTCGCTCAGAGGACCTTTAGAGCCGGGCCTGTTCCTATCCACAGTACCCCACGTGCAGGTCTCAGGTGTCCCCACTGTGAGCCAGGCCCAGAGCCAACAATAGGGTGCAGGGTACCTCATGCACACAGGAACGCAAGGCCTGCTCTGTGGAGGGGAGCTCAGGTGATGGTAGAAGGAGCCAGGGAACATTGGGGAGCAGTGCAGGATGAGGGCCACAGCAGCAGAGCCTTGATGAAGGGTAGAGGCCCTGGTCAGTGATCCCTCATGACATCCTGGGGCATCTGCCTTGTCATGTTCTCTTGGGAAGATCGCTCTATTCTGACAGCTGGGTGACTGGTGTCGGCGGAGGCACTAGGGAACTACCCTGTTCTCCTTGGGTCTAGTGCAGGAATGCCTGGAAGGGCCTGCGGGCCCTGGCCTGGGAAGTGGAGACCCAAGTTTTTGGTTACCTATACCTGGGAATGAGCTGTCCCCAAAGATGACAGTGCTAGCCTTTGGTCACTAGAACTAGGACCTCTGGAGTTGCAGGGGCAGGGACGCTGCCCATGGAATGCAGCTAGAAAGGAGCCGTCCCCAGAGGTGAGCTTCACGAGGGTCCAGGCTGGGCACTGCATCTCCCAGAGTGACAACCATAAGCGTATCTGGCTCCTGCCCCCTTGGGGACCTGCCAGATTTGTAGGTGGTATTAGAGATTGCGGTGCATCAATTCTGCTGCCCACCTTGCTTCTTTGTCTGAAGGAAGGGACACATGGCTCTGCCTCAGGAGCCTGACTGGAGCTGAGGCAGACGCTGAGGTCTCTGTGTGTCCTCAATCCTGTGTGGCTCCCGACTGGGTGGTACATGACAGGTGCTTGGGAGCATTTGTCATTGTCAGCATCGCAGACATTTCTGGGGAAGGCGTAGCACAGGAAGGAAGGCAGGGACTTCCCCTGTGATCTGGGACGTGCTTGGGGTATCTGGTCCCCAGTTAGTGGTGGGGCCTGGCCACAGAGGCCTGCCCCGCCCCATCTTCATTTCCTGTTTCTCACCTTCCTGTTTCATGCCTTCCCCATGCAAGTTTTCCAGCCAGCAGTCATTTACTCCTGAGGTCCAGAGGCCGATCAGATGCAGGAAGACGTGAGGCTGAGCACTGCGCACCTGAGCATGGTGCTGTCACTTCTTAAGAATGAGTGCCAGGAGCTGGGTGCTGTCTGTAATCCTAGCTACTTAGGAGGCTGAGATCTGAAGGTCACAATTTGACACCAGACTAGGCAGAAAAATCTCAGGACTCTTAGCTCCAGTTTACTAGCAGAAAGCTGGAAGTGGGGGCATGGTTCAGTTGGTAGAGCACCAAAAAGCTGAGCAAGAGATGAGGTCCTGAGTCCAGTACCGGTGGGCGCACATGTGTGTGCAACACACACACACACACACACACACACACACACAAACTGACAAACACCAACACAGAGCTGGAGAGCAGCTGACCTGCCCAGCACAGGAAAGGGCCAGGCTATAGCAGGTGTGCAGACAAATGGTCCACAGGGTAGGGCCCAACAGAGCCTGGCATTAGACTCCCACTGAGGCAAGGTCATCTGACTGCTCTGGCCTCTGCTTCCTGTAAAAGTGCAGCCTCCATATGAAACTCACATTTACCCAAGATGGGCCCGAGCTAGGCCAACACAGCTCAATGCCTGTGTTAGGTTTTTAAAAAGAGGTAGCCGAGTAAGAACAGCACCATACACGGGGTATTCAGGTAAGGGGTAGGTTTATTCATTGTTCTGGCTGACACCAGGCCATGTTGGCCCTCCACGCGGCTGGGAAAGGCCTGGGAAAGAGCTGGGAAAGAGAGAGCTGGGAAAGAGAAGAGATAGCTGGGAAAGAGGGCGTCTGGGCCTGGGCTAGGCCTTATCTAGGGTATGGGTGGAGAAAGGTGTGGCCACATCAAATTCACATGTGACCTCAGCAGATGCAGATGTGACCTCTTCCAGGTGTTCCAGTTGCCTAGGTAACGCAGGTACTGGGTGGAGATTTTGCTGCGAGGAGGGTGGAGTCTGCTCTCCATCCAGGAGCGGACCTTACAGTCTGGGCCTTTTTTTTTTCTTTTCTTTTCTTTTCTGAGCTAGTTAAAAGGACAACCAGGAAACCGTATGCCTTGCTTTCTTGTTTCTGTGCCAGGCCACAGCCTGGCGTTCTCTCGATACTTGTGTAGTTGTGTTCTCATGCAAGTTCTGCTTGGGGAGGAAATGGCCCTGCTCAGGCAGAGCTCTGGGCCCAGCAGTGTTCGTCCAGATAGCTCCTCGCTGTTTGGTGGGGAAGGCTTGTTAATGCCCATGTTTCTTAGGAGGGTTTGAGATGGCTCCCTAAAATCTGAGACAGATCTATGAAATCAGGTTGAGAGAGAGATGATGTTGAAGGGAGAGGCACCAGCCTGGAAGGCAGGGCGTGCGGGCCATGGGCACTCGTGTGCACAAGGGGCACACCTGTGCTCCTGAGGAGCCAGGTCTGTGGCAGTCAGATACTAAGAGGGACAGCACTTAGAGGACATAGTACTCGAGGCAGCGTCCCCAGCAGCCCTCACTCCTCTCAAATGCAAGGTGCTGGGACTCCTGTCCAGGCCTCAGTCAGCCTCTGCCAGGTCTTGTGTTGCTGTTCTGGAAAGAAAAGTAGCACTGGAGATGTGCCCCAAATGCCTACTTCTGAGGGTGGGGTGAAGTGTGTGAGTCTGGGGGCCTTTCAGCATCTAAGCAGATTCTCCAGGGGAAGTGCCACTGTTTCCCTGCTCCACCCACATTTTGGCCTCTCAGGTGGATCTTCCTGGAGTCCACCTTCTGCTGCTCCCCTAGCTGGCCCAGCCCCCGGAGGAGGAACAGGGCCCCCGGAGGGGATGGGCTTTGGGGGTCTGAGGCTTGGTAGGACCCGTGTTCTGGTGTAGTAACTGCCCAGTGGAGGGAGGCTGACAAATTGCCCTTGGGGGATTTGGTTTTCAGATTGCAAGCCCAGCCGGGCGCCTCCCCCACAGAGAAGGAGGTCTCGGGGAGAAAGGCTGTGCTCCTGGTTGGGAAGCCCTCCCCGTACCAGACTCAGGGGAGGTTGGCTGAGCCAGACCCAGGCTGGGGGAGTGGGAATGGCGGTGGCCTCTGTTGTGGCTGGAACTGAGGTCTGGGTGGACAAGGCTTCCAGCACTCCATCGTTGCCTGGTCAGCAGGCTGCTGTGGCAGACTCTTAGAGTCGAGTCAATGCCTCTGGCCACCAGCCTGAGGCCACAGCAGTTCGCACTGAGCTCTTTAGCTGGGCAGACTTGTGCCCCAGTTGGCAGCCCATCCCGGGCCTAGAGAACAGAAGTTGGGAGGGGGATGTTTTGTACTGGAGCAGCAACGTCACGATGGAACACTTTGAACTTAGCTGCGGTGTGCTTTCCCCAGGTTTCTGCGGCCACCCAGGCTTCCAGGCCCCCCATCGGCCTGTGCAAGTGTTCTCTGTGGGAACCGGCTGAGCTACTGGGATAGCCTGGGCCAAAGCCTGCCTGACAGCGTGGCGGGCAGGTGTCAGTCAGGGGAGGGGTGCACTCTGGCTGCGCCATCTTCACCGCAGGCTGGCTGGGATGGTTCTGGGCAGAGCATCCACTGCGGCTTTGTGGCAGCCACATTCCTCCCTGGCAGGCTGGGCGGGACAGCAGCTGTGGTGGCTCTTTGTTTTCACTGCTAGGAAAAGACTGTTTAGAGTCAACAAACTTTCAAGGTGACACTGACTTTGCCTCTGAGGAACGGAACGGGACGGAAGGGAACGGATGGAGTGACTGGGAACATCAGGTGTAGGGGAGGTGTTCAGAGGCATCCTTGTGAGAAGACCCACCAACCAGACCCTAGCTTTTTGTCCTGTGGTGTAACAAAGTGGGCCACTAATTCCAGACAGCACTCACACCTCATTCCTCTGCTCCATCTTGCCCAGACCTCCTGGCTCCCCGAAAGAAATCCTCACTGCCCTGGACCTAAAACATCAACTAGGCCGGGCGCCGGTGGCTCACGCCTATAATGCTAGCTACTCAGGAGGCTAAGATCTGAGGATCGAGGTTCAAAGCCAGCCTGGGCAGGAAAGTCCATGAGACTCTTATCTCCAATAAACCACCAGAAAATTGGAAGTGGTGCTGTGGCTCATGTGGTAGAGCGCTAGCCTTGAGCTGAAGAGCTGAGGGACAGTGGCCAAGCTGAGTTCAAACCCCACAACTGACAAAACAAACAAACAACTATATAAACTATAGTTGTCCTTAGTTGATAAACAGACTGGTGCGAGTGCCGTGTCTGAAGCTGAGGCGCAGGTGGGGCTGCGTCTGCCTCAGAATCAGCCTGGCTGACCTTGACCTTCAGGTTCCTGACACCCTGCTTCAGGCTGTGGCGGAGGACTGGCTACAGCCTTAGTCTTTTTAGACCACTGCTGCAGCAAGATCTTGGACTGGGTGGGTAATTCAGGAACAACAGAGATTGACTTCTTTTGTTCTGGAGTCTGGGAAGGCCCCATCACCACACCAGTTAGTTGCACGAGTGTCTGCTGAGGGTCTGTTCCTCGCCTGCTTCCAAAGCCCTGGCCTCTTCATACTGCCTCATAAAGCTGAGTGGAGGGGTAGGGGTAGGACTTACAGAAACTGCTGCTGTCTCGTGGGCAGCAGTCAGGACGTTTTCTGGACAGGATGAGTCAGGACAACTCCAGCGGAGCAGGAAGGTGAGCATAGCCCGGAGCGCTGGGCACAGGGGATTTTCAGTTCAAGCACAGCTGAGCGCCCATGTCCTTGTTCACTTTACAGCTTAGGGAACACTGCCACGTGATGAGGCATTGGGCACCTGAACAGACATGGGGACAGCCCAGTGCTGTTGGCATCCAGGCCTTGTCACCCCACACAACCCAGTCACATTCTTATACACCTCATTCTTACACACCTGCTCCGGCCAGGAAACACACTGCTCTGCCTGGGACGCGCAGCGTGGATCTGGCTCCCTGTGCTCATGAGTCCTGGCCTTGCACCTGGCCACCACCTATCCAGGGCAGTGTGGCCCAGGGGGGCTGCCAGGCGGGGCCATCTCCGCTCTTTCTTCCCATTTCCTCTTGAGTGGCTGGGAAGCAGCAGGGCCTCAGAGATACTTCCTTTACAGGCACCTGGGGCCTCCGCCTTGCCAGGCGCCAAGTTTGCATTCAGAATTGCTGATCCTTCTTCCAGGTTTGGCCTGGGAGTGTCCGGGACGGTGGCAGCTGTGTTGCTAGGGTGAGCTCTGGGCCTGCCAGAGTGGCACTGAATCAGTCCCAGCCTGGACGGGCAGGGGCCAGCCGCTGGTGGTGGGCTCTCGGTGGCCTGGACCAGGAGTCATTAGAGGCTTAGCTGCTCTCTTCCGAACCCCAGGGCTGACTGAGCCCCTCGGCACCCGGGCCTTCCCCTTCCTCATGTATTGAGAAGATCTGAGTGAAACAAACCTATCAGAAGACTGTCCCAGGTGGAAAACTCAGGACCAGCCAGTGTGTCCACGGCAGCACAGCTACCTCCGCCAGACAGCCTGCGTTCTCCATCTGTGGAGCCCGTTGGCCATCGTTACCCACGGCAGCACACAAATGCTGTGCCTTGGAAAGGAACAAGGCCTCTAGACAGGCCTGTGCCCCGCCTCAGAGAGGGCTCGCAGCCCCGTGTGCAGGGGTGAGGCCTGCATCCTCTCCCTGCCTCTGTGCAGCCCTCGTCTGGCACCGTCTCTGTTTTCTGGGGGTCCTTTTGGGAATGTTGGACCAGGCTGTGGGTGCTGCTTACTGCCACAGCGTCTGTCCTGTCTGCTGCTGGGCAGAGCTCACGTCTGGGAGAGGCCCTGACTTGGTGCTGAGCCATGAACACTGACGTTTAACTGCACTCAACTTGTGCACCCCGTGCCTCTCGCTCGGGCAGGGAAACCCTCCCATCCATCCCTGCTCTAGAGCTTCAGAGGGCCCTGCAGACAGCCGGGGACGGCCACACACTCAGCTGCCACAGGTCCCCAAAAGGGCCAGAAACAACCCGAGCCTGGCCCCTCCTCCAGCTGACATCCCCCCTCCGCACCCCAGGGCCTGGGGAAGGCCCAGGGCCACCGCTGCCTTTGAGATGCAGTCTCCAGCCGGGCCCAGAATTACGGAGCCCACTTCTGGACGGTTCTGAGCCTCTCCTGGCTGCTCTTCCCTCTACCTGGGCATGGAAACTGGGGGAGGGGATCGGCCCTGTGCGCAGCCTTGAGATGTTCCCACAGACTGAGGCCCCTTCTACGCTCACAGCTGTCAGTGCCGTAGTTTGTGTGTTCTGTTCTGCATTTTACATAAGAACCTACATAAGCATTGAGGAGCCCATCTTAGGACCAGTCCGATTTCGGCAGACAACTGTAGTGAAATGACCTCTTCAAGGCACAGATCCATTACGCTAGATACATTTATATCTAGACTGACCCCTCCCCCCCATGGCATTACAGGTGATGCCATCAGGTGGCTTCCCCTCACCCTCACGTCCAACCCAATCTTGCTTCCAGTCAAGTTAATGGGCGGAAACGTTTGTGTGTGTGTGTGTGTGTGTGTGTGTGTGTGTGTGTGTGTGTGTGTGTGTGTGTGTGTGTGTGTGTGTGTGTCCGTGTGTCCCCGTCCCCACACATGGCTTGAACTTGGGCCCCAAGCTCAGTTTTTTTGTTCATGGTTGGCGCTCTACCACTTGAGCCATCCTTCCAGTCCAACATATTTGCAGGTTAATTGGGGATCGTCTTTTGGCCCTTTCTGCCTGGGCTGGCTTTGAATCATGATCTTCAGATCTCAGCTTCCTGAGCAGCTAGGATTTCAGGCTCCTGGCTTGAACTGTGCATTTCTTTACGGATCATGGCAGCCATGTCTTTGCAGAGCGCCTCTGGAGGAGGACAGTAGTCGTTGGAGGATGTAGTCACTAGTCGGGGTGAGCCCGGGATTTGGTGGTCTGGTCACAGTCAACATACCACGTGCCCACGAGGTGTGGGCTGGCTCTTGGCTGTGTGCGGCCCTGGCTGACCTGTGTGTGTGTCTGTGTCTGTCTGTCCCTCCGCAGAACTGTCAGACCTTCAGCAGCCTCAGCTGTCTGAGCGCCGGCATGGAGGACTGCGCTCCCCAGAGCCCCTTCACCCTGGTCAGCAGTACCCGCTCCTGGACCGCCTTGCTCTCGGCCTCCAGCCCGGGGGGCAGGACCCCCGCCGGGACCCCCGTTCCTGAGCCTCTCCCCTCCTCCTTCGATGACCACCTCGTCTGCCAGGAGGACCTGTCCTGCGAGGAGTCGGATGAGGAGTGCCGGAGGGGGGAGCCGGTCACGGCCTGGCGGGACCATCGGGCCACTGGCAACAGCCTGTACTCCCTGGACGGCGAGCTGGACATTGAGCAGATAGAAAACAACTGAGGGGCCTGGGCCTCACCCAGGGTGGGGGGTGCCGAATCCCTGGGCCCGAAGAAAGCTTTCCGAGGGGTGTCAGGTTCCCCTGGAGGAAGCCCACCCCCTGCAGGGTGAGGCCGCTGCCCTGTGGTGCCCTGGCTCCACGGGGGCGTGCTCGCTCGCTCGGCCAGCTTGCGGTGGGATGCTCAGCTTCCACCCACCATCAAGCATACTGGCCAACAGGTCCCTGGAACTACTGTAGCCCAAGAGCTGCTTTGGTTTGGTCCTTTCTGCCCGTTCCTCGAGGGGGTGGGCAGCCATCCCTGGCAGGGTGGGGCCCACGCCACGTCCCTTGGGTGGGACGTTGGGGGCTGCGCTCGGGGCCAGGGCCTCCGTGGCCTCGCTCAGGTTCACTCCGGGGAGTTGCCCGCCGCGTCCTTTCACTCTGTTTATTCTGTGCCTTCTCTCCCAGGTCTTCTCGCTCCAGGCTTGGGAAGGTTCGGGAGACGCCTCCTGTAGTGACACCAGAACCGTGTGGCCTTAATCCACATGCGGGCCCTGGCAGGGCCCCCCAGGGGGACAAGCCCATGTCCAGACCCTTGGGCTCAGGGGACAGCGGGGTGCTTGTCTGAGGCCGTCCACACTGGGAAGAACTAGGTGGATCTGCCTAATTCTGCTGGCTGAAAAGGCAGACCCGACAGGAAGAGCCTCCCACAGCTGCCATTGGGGGGCTGCCCTGTCCCGAGTGATGAGCGTGGAAAGTTAGCTGAGTGTAGAGATGTCATGACAAAAGAGCGACCTCTTAAAATTGATGTCCTCAGGAGACGACAAGCAGGTGCATGCCCCTAGTCCCTGTGCGCATGTCGGGCCTGGCTGTCTGCTCCGCAGGAGCCTGGGATGGGCTCTGAGAGCCTCTCTGTAATGCCCGCACACTCTTGTCTGCTCATGGGCACTGTGGCTCTCCTCAAGGCACCCCTCCCCTCCAGAGTCTCACTCCTTGACTGCATGGGAGTCCCAGACCTCACCACTGCCGGCTCGAGGCCCTTCTGCCCTCCTCACTCCACTCCAGCACAGGGTGCCGAGTGCTCACTCTGCAGGTGCAGCACAGGGATCTGGGTTCTAGGAGTCAAGCTGTAGCACCTTCCTAGACAATAGCAAGTGGGCTGGCTTGTGAGCGAGTGGCTAAAAATAGCTGCGTGCTCTCCTGAGCTCGCGGGCCGATGAGCTAGGCGCTTTGCAGTCCCCGTGCTTGCACAGGTCTGGGACGAGCCTCGTCTCCGCAGGTCAGTCCTCTCCGGGCTTCACCTGTCTCCTAAAGGAAGATCTCAGTTGGCAAACTGCTTAAGCCTTTGTTGTTCCTCCATGAAAGGCAGCAGGGACTCCAGCTCTAGCGTGAGGGCGGCCTCTCCGGAGGCCTCGCCCAGCACCTGAGAGACACGGGCAGCCCGAGCAGGGCACACGGGGACTGGGCCTGGCACAGGACGGGCCCTGCTGTGGAGGAGCCAGCTCGCTGCAGGTGCTGTGGACAGCTGGCATCGAGGTAGCACCGAGCCCCTGCTTGGGGGGCGGGTGGCAGAGGCGGTCTATCCTCAGAACAACGTGGGAAGAGGAGCAGGGGTGTTGAGAGGATGTGCAGAGCATATGACCATGCCCCACGTTCCCAGAAAGCCCTAAACAGGCATTTTCTGCGGAAGGTATAGAAGGCAGGGCCCATCTCCTAGTCCACTCCACGAGGCCGGCCAGGCCACAGTGTGGAGCGCAGCTCCTTAGGACCAGACAAGAGGCACCTGAGTGACCTCTCGTCAGACTCTGTCCATCCCTGCGGCGCACTGCCAGCCCGAGGCTTGCTTACCCCTGCCACCCCCAGCAAACCAGCCCCATGGCCGGCAGGCCAGCCCCAGGGCACTTACAGAGAGAGGTGACCCAGGCCCGGAGCGGGACACGACCTGTCCCACCTCGCCCAGCCTGCCGCAGCAGGTATCAGGAGGCAGCAGGGGGCTCTTCTGCTTGGAGAGACAAATGGCCTCTAATAAAGTTGTGGTTCTTTCGATTGGCTAGAGACCCCATCTAGAGGATGCCCACCATTGCCCCAGCCGTGCCACCAGAGAGGCCTGTCTGTCTGCCTGCGCTGCTCCACTGTGAAAGGAGGTTCACCCAGGAGCGGCAGGCGGGCAGGCTCGCGCGCTCCCTCCCGCAACCAGCATGGTGGCCTCAGCCAGTAGAAGCTGAGGCGCTCCTCACAGCCTGGGGAAGAAGGGGCTCCTGTCCCGTGGCTTCCCCTCCCATCCAAAGGCCCTGGGCTGACAGGAGCTGATGTCTGCTGGGCGCCCAGCAGCACCGTTTACATGACCCACACCCTCTTGCCTTACTCAGGCCGTGGAGGCTGGAGCGCGGAGCCCCGGGGAGGCTGGCCCGCGAGGCCCCGGAGCTTGCCATGACCGCTGCGTACACGTTTTCACGTTCAGAAAGCCTTACAGCAAAATGTTTGTAACAAGAACGTCTTTTTTTAAATTTGTATGTTGAAAGAAAATGTTAGGAAAGGAAACGTCTTCATTAAAAAGGGAAACGATCTCCAATTTCCAGATGGGTCTCCCAGGGGAAGGGGGGATTTTCCATGGTCTGGCGTCGCCAAGGCACTTTCCGGGGCCCGGCCTGCCTGAGTGAGCTCCCAGCGGCTAGAAGGCACCCCTGGATCCTGCACCCGGCTTCCACCAAGGATAAAGGCACAGGTACTCTGGGGCCACGGAGGTGGTCACCCAAAGGCGTTAGCCCCCTGGGACAGAGCACTGGCTTGTGCCAGGGCTCAGAGGGTCGTGCCCAGGTGTGCGCAGTGACGCGGTGCCTAGACACCCCTTCACTGCCAGTTCAGCCCTTCCCGCTGCCTCAGTCGGTCCCCGAAAGCCATGCCCAGAGAAGAGGAAGGTGTCTTCAAGTGGCAGAAGTGGAGCTCTTATAGCCTAGGTAGATAGTCTGACCTCTAGCGTAGTCTCGGCATGTGTGGTCAGCATGCAGGGGTGTGGGCCGTGTCTGGGATGGGCAGAGGTGCACGGGCTGTATGGGGTTGTGCATCCCGCCCTCACCGGGCACTGTGGAGACTGCTGAGCTGCAGAAATCATGGCGCCGGGGCCGGCTGGCCCCAGGTCCCCACTGTAGCAAAGCAGTCTGCACAACGGGGTGCTAGATGTGACCCCCCCCCCCGCCGCCCGACCTCCCTGCAGACCAGGACTGTCTTGCACTAGAGCCCCTCTAGTCTCAGGAATTTGCTTGTTACTTTTACTGTGTAAATAAAGCTTCCTGGTTCAATGCCCAGCTGCCTGGGAACTGCTGTGTGGCTTTGTTGGGGTGTGGTGAGCTGGGAGGGCCACAGGCGGCGCCCTCTGTCCCTAAGTCCCTACAGTGTCACCGAGAGGCTCCAGTGCAGGGCGGCTCTGAGAGCAGCGAGGCATCCCCACAGCCACCTCTGCGTCTCAGGGAACCTTCCAGAGGCGGGCCATGCGGCCTGCCAGTGTGTGTGCATCAGGGGTGAAGGGCCAGCAGGGGGAGGCACTTCCCCCTGAGATGACTGAGGTAAGAGCAGTGGAGGCGGCCGGCGCCACATGCCCCTCACGGTGGCTCACGTGGCAATGCACGTTATCTCTTGCCACCAGCCTCAGTGGCTCGGAGGCAGCCCCGATGTGGCCCTTTATAGTTTGCCCCCAAAGCCCTTAGCCTCCCCTCCCCACGAGACAGGATCCCTGACTCTCCAGTCTCACACTGGCCCTGTTCAAGCTGAGCTCGGGCCAGCAATGGCTGCTCAGCCCTTGGCCCCCGCATCTTCTCCCAGGGCTGAGCTTCTGCACCCAGATGAACTGACACACATGCTGGTCCCAGGCAGGCGCCTGGCTCACAGGGCAGCAGCTCTACTCTGCCCTGGTATTGGACTGCCACCCACCTCCCTTCTGCGTGCCTCAAGCTGTACATCTGACACAGGACCCCACGGGTGGCCCTGATGGGTGCCATGCCCTGAGCAGGGTCTTCATTGTGCACAGGAAACGTCTGGGCACAGCAGCCCCATCTGGTGTGTGTGGAGGGCCCAGAGGAAATGCCTTCGCCTGGAAGGTGGGCAGACAGCGGCTTCTGGTTTCTTTGCATTCTTCTGCTAGGTTTCCTAGTCATGCGTGGTACTTTACAGGCTAACCAAAACTCACACCAAATCTCAAGGGGGAAGAGGGTAGTGTGGTATCTGCAAGGGCAAGCTACAACTCTGGGTGGGGGAATGGCGTGTTCTCTACCGAGATGAGGCCGGGGTGGGGGGTGGGGGGCAGCAACTTGAATAAGGCTCAGCCTTTCTAGAGAGACCAGGCTCTTCCCTCCCCGCGCTGCCCACTCCTGCCAGCTACTGCAGCCCCGAACCTGCACATCCCACCCCTCTCCTAAGAGGCCACGAGCTGCAGCGGGGCCGCCTTCAGAAGCAGGCCATCTGTGTGTTGCCTTCCCCAGTGCCAGTGTCTAGCCCAGCCACGGCCTCTAATCTTGACAAAAAGCCTTGGCTACAATTTCCTCCTAATCCTGACGGCGTGGAGGTCTGCCTGCCTGGCAGGAACACTCGGGTGTCTGGGTCCAGCGCTTTAGCACCGTCCGCCTTTGTTTAGTGGAAATCCTATTAAGGAGAACCCTGACTTCTTTTTTATAAGTGGTCTCTAACGATTTGTCAGTGGCTTCTGGGTTGATTGGAGGAGAAACAGAGCAATCAAGCTGTCCGTTCAGCTCATTGGTTCTGACACCTGAAACTTGGGCGAGGTGTGAACTGGGTCCCAGGGGCCTTTGTGTGTGGGGGGGTGCTACCAGCTCGGTGTAGAAAGCAGCCCTCACTGCCAGGCCTCAACAGAGTGCTCGAGTCCCCTCAAAGGTTCAAGTGTTGAGGGTGATGGGGGCGGGAAGGAGGGGGGCCTAGTGGGAGGTCCTTAGGTCAGAAGGATTGTGGGAATGCAGTTTCTCTGCCTTCCTGCCTCACTTTGAGTCCTCCATCTCTTCTAGCTCTTGCGTGTTCTCTTCCTGCAAGGATGCCATGAGGTGAGGCTGGCCAGGGCTATGCCCTCGGGCCTCTCAAACTGAGCTCAACCTCTTCTCTGTATGAGCTCAGCCTGCCTCGGGTATTTTGTTGTAATAATGAAAAATGAACGCAGGAAGGCAGTTTTCCAGGGCTGTCTGAGGTGAGCCCTGGGGCAGCCATCTACTCTTGGCCTCAGTTCCCTCACCGTCTAAATAGGTCAGAATAGGTTTCACGGCTCCTGTACCCTAGTGTTCAGTGGCTCCTGCTCATGGCAGGGCCAGGGCCAGCGCCCGGACCCTGCTCAGGGCCTCCCCTCCCATTCCCAACCGGAGGGGCCCTTCCCAGCAGTCAGAGGCTGCCACTCAAGATTGCGTTTATTCGGTCATTCGTTTCTCCAGCACACAGCCCACGGTGCATTCAAATCTGTTCTGGCTCCAGAGTGCCCCGTGTGCCTGCAGCCTTGGCTGCAGGGGCGCACTCTTGTTCGGGGTGCCTGCCCAGCCTGTGTCTGCAGTGTGACATATGGGACAGGAAAGGGAGGGTGGCATGGTTTCAGGGCGGGGGGCAGGGGCAAGTGAGAATCAGCTACTCTGCCGCTGGGCATGGCGGAGGGGACAGACAGTCCTGGTGAGGTGCGCTCAGCAGGACCCTGGCTTTTCCGCTGGATGCAGAGTTGGGGAAGAGGCCGTGGGCTCATATGCTGTGCCTTACTGCCCTGACACATGCGTGTGCAAATGGTTAGTGAGTGAATTTAGGAGTTCAGGGAGGACATCCCCAGAGGCAGTTTCAGCGTAGGTCCAGAGGGTTTTCATTCTCTGGAGACAGGGGGATGAACTTCCACCTGGGAGGCTGGGAGGGGGGTTCCACAGAGGAGGCTGAGGAAGAGTTTCCACAGAGGGAGGCTAAGGAAGGGTCAGACTCTGGCCTGGGGCAGCCCAGAGCCACGGTCACCGGCCCGTGCCTGGCGGCGGCGGGCAGCGGAAGGCCGGACCCCCGACGCTGTCACTTGTCGGCGTGCTGCAGCAGCAGCTCCACAGCCTGGGCCAGGTTGTCCACGTACCCATCCGCCTTCACTTCTGGATGGTGCTCATCGCTGGGCCTGCACAACAGGGCTGGGGGTTAGCTTACTCTTCCACAGACAGGAGTTCCTTCGCTTCTGCTTCAGAGGTTGAGGAGGGCCTGGTGACAGGTGGCTTCGTGGCGGGGGTGTGGCAGGGATCCAGGGACCAGGATCCTCACACCTGACAGAATGAGTCATCCCAGAGAACCGCCGGAAGCCCTCCATGAGGCTGCACCTCCTCACCGTCCCTTCTCCGGGATGCGCCAGAGGGTCTCCACCCCGCTTTAAAGGAAAAAGCACGCTTCCCCTTGATGGCCACCAGTGGGGAAGCCCCGTGCAGAGGCCAGACCCTCAGCATGGCCTTCCGTGTTGGGCCGCCCAACCACATCCTCCATGTCGGGTAGGAGTGTGCGCACATGCGCACACGCGTACTTTTAAAGCAGGGTGGGGACCCTCTGTGTAAGGCGACTGGTGGGACAGACGTATGCTTTCGTGGGCTTTTCATCAGTGGCCATAGGCCTGTTGTGATCATTTTGCACGTGTGGTCCACGAAGGAGATCACAAATATCCAAATGATCCTTGGCAGAAAATAGGTGCCCTACCCCTGCCAGGTTTCCACTCGGGCCTAGAGGCCACCGCCTGGTCGGGAAAGGACTGCGCCAGACCATTGAGACCCCTGGGTCGGCGGGGAGGACAGCCCTGGGCCAGCCTCCGTGGGCTGCAGGGCCCCCGTCACCCAGAGCAGGGCCTCCCAGCGTGCGCAGGACAAAAGTGCACCCACACCTTCCCAACAGATGTGCTGGGAGGTTCGCAGCAGCGCTAGGGATCACCAAAAGAGCAAACCCTTGAGGAGGTCCCTGGGGAGAAGGCCAGGCCACACCTCGTTCCTCCAGTGACAAGCCAGCAGCCGCCGAAAGATGACGCCATCCCCGTGAGACCCGGTGCGGTGCAGTGGGGGCGGGTGGGAGACACGCAAAGAGGCGACTCCACAGGGGAGGGGCACAGAACAGAATGTTCTAGACTGTGGCCTGAGTAGGAGGTGGAGGTGGAAGCAGGTAAGTGCCCACACTGTTTGCTTTAACGGTCTCTTCTCTCTTTGGCCTTGGGAATTTACTGAAGGATCTACATCTGATGCCCACAGTTCAAGGGGTGCCCGCCCCCCAGTACTGCACCTCCCCCCTGCACCCCACCCGCCTGCCACGTGGCCTCCAGGCTGACAAGCTGCTCTTGCTGCAGCCTCTCCTATTTTTAAAGCATTGCGAAAGAGAAGAACGTGCCAGAAAGACCAAGTGCGGTCCACAGAACTGCAAGTGACTATCTGGGCCCCCACAGGAAGGCCCAGGCCCAGGGTCCTGACCGCTCCATCCTGCACCTGGGGGTCGGCTCTTCCAGGGGCCCAGGGCATTGTGGGCCCTGGCAGGGGTGGAGCGTGGCTCCTCACAGACCAGAGGAGAAACTGAGCGCGCAGCACCTGCCGGAGCTTTCCCGTCCGCCACCCGCCTCGCTGTCCCCTGGGCCAGTGCCGACCGCCTCGGAGCTGGAGCTGCCCGGGGACTTGTGCTGCTCTGAGAGGGGCCCCGGAAAGAGGGGCGCCCATTGCGCACCCCGCCAGCCTGCACTGTGCACGCCGGCATAGGTGCCCACATGGCCTGTGCCAGGCGTGGCCGTGGTGCCCGGGCACTGAGCGGGGACTCCAGCAGGGAGCACGGGTCCCCGAGGAAGACCTGCCTGCTCCCTTCCGGTCCCCACTTTCCTTCTCCAACAGGGAAGTCCACATGCTTGTCCTCCCAGCAGACATAGCTCTGCTGACCCGTCCCCCAAGTCCCCAGGGCGCCCCTCCACCCACATCTCCACCCACTGCGCATGGGTGAAGTGGACCCCGGGAGGGGGGACAGCTCCTGCCCTCCGACTCCCGCAGCCCCAGCTGCCAGGGCTTTGGCGTGTGAGTCACATATGGCCGCCGTGGCTGTGGCTGGCAGAGCCGGGAGGGTGCGCGTGGACTTGTCCCAGGCCCCCGGCCCTGAAGCAGCCGCCCCATCCAGCAGAGAGCCGGACAGGAGCGGACGCCATCCTCGCGGCTGCGCCGGGAGACCTGTGGGCCTCAAGGTGTCACCTGACAGATGCAGAACTGGAGGGGACCCGGCAGGGGGCGCTGTGGCAGCGGGGTCGGCCCGCCGCGAGCTGGCCCTGGCGGGGCACGGGGGCGGGGGATAGGGCAGAAGCCAGACCTGGACAGAACACAGTGACAAACATCGGGACAATGAGACAAAACTGGAGCAAAGAGAGAGACCTAGACACCCATGCAGGGGGAGAGAACGGAGCCCAAGGGCCAGGGCTGCCGTTGGGTGGCCAGGCCGAGGGCAGCCTCTCCGCTCTGTGGCACCTCCAGGTGGCCCCTCTCCCCGGGTGCTGCGGGCCCCGTGGAGCTTAGCCTGTGCCAGCCTCCAGCTTCACACGTCCCTCACTCCCAGCACCTCCACGCCAGTGTCCACACTGCCTGCTAATGCTCTGGAAACCTGCCCCAGCAGCAAACTCCTACGCATCCCTCAAGGCCCCACACACGTCCCTATCTCTGACTCTGTGCTTCACTCTACAGGGCAAGTTGCTCTCTGAGCATGCAGAACTTGCTCCCTGCCCCACAAGCACCCAGGAAGTGTTCACCCCGTGAATGAACAAAGCCCTCCACAAGGCAGGGCTCCGCCTGTCATTAGCCATTCCTCCCCTCACACCCTGGAGCCAAATGCAGGGGATAACTGAGCAAGAGGCCTGAACAAGGGCACTCTGTGCACGCTTGCGGCCCGGGCAGCTTCACAGGGATAGTCTTTGTGCAAAGGAAAATGGCGCCAGGAGCCTAGCAAGGGTCGTCTCCCGTGGGCTGGTGTCCCCCCCCCCCAGCTGTGGAGGGGAATGGGTGCGGCCTCTCGCAGAGGAGCTCCGGGTCAGGCTCCTGTGGGTAGGGCGGGCCGCAGGAGCCCAAGACTGCACTCAAGGAGGGACACTTGTCCTTGAGGCCAGCTCCCGGGCTGCCCAGGAACGTGAGCTGGGAGCTGGCACGGGAGGGCCGCGCTGGCAGAGCGGGTGAGGACAGGGTGGCGGGTCACGGGTCGGAGGCGGCGAGGCTGGCACAGGGCATCTCTGCATTGTGCAGAGTCGAAGACCCCGGGGGCCAGACACAAGCGTTCACTTCTTTCTGCAAATGCCAGGAGGATGTGGCTGGAGACTTGCCTCCTCGCACCCACAATCTGCTGTTCTTGCTGCCAAAGGGGGCACCTGCGGCTGGGCGCAAGCCCACGGAGCCTCCTACGGTCCACTCGCTGGCCCAGCCCTGGGGGCTCAGGCCCACAATCCTAGCCGCTAAGGCAGAAAGGACCATGAGACATTGATCTTCAATTAACTAGCAAAAAGGTGAACGTGGAGCTGTGGCTCAAGTGGTAGAATGCCAGCTTGGAGTGAAAAAGCCAAGTGAGAGCGTAATCCCCATGTGGACACAAAAATAAAAGGAGAAAGGAAAGGAAGGGAAGGGAGGGTGGGAGAAAAGGGTAGAAAAGGATAAGAAGGAAGGAAGGAAGGAAGAGAAAGAAGAAAGAGCCGGGCGCTGGAGGCTCCCGCCTGTCGTCCCAGCCACTCAGGAGGCTGAGAGCTGAGGATCGCAGTTGGAAGCCAGCCCAGGCAGGAAAGGCATCGAGACTCTTGTCTCCAATTAATCAGCAGAAAACTGAAAGTGGAACTTTGTCTCAAAGTGGTGGAGCACTAGCCTTGAGCAAAAAAGCTTAGGGACAGCACCCAGGCCCTGAGTGCAAGCCCCACGATGGCCAGAAAAAAAAAAAAAAAAGCATGAAAGAAAAGAACAAAGGAAAGGAGAGCAGATCCTGCGCGAGAGCTCCGGGGAGACCCCCCCACCCAGGCCTGGGGATGGGCACCCTGGCCATGCACAGACGGCAGGCCCCGAGCAAGCTGGGGACCCCAGCCCCAGCCCACCCTCCTGCTGCTCCCACCGGGGGCGGGACCCCGGCACTGGGCCAGCCCCCCTTTCCCCAGTGCAGATGAGGCAGCTGAGATAACCCCAGAGGTAGCCAGTGGGGTGCCAGCTCCACACCCCGTATTTACCTCGCACCTTCCCTCGCGCCAGGGGCTCCCCCAAAAGCTGACCCAGACACCTCATTAATCCCAGGCAAGACAAATCACCTCATAAATCATCAGAGCGGCCTGGGGAGGCTGCCAGCCCTCGGGCCCTTGCCCCACACTGGGCCGATTGTGCCCACAGGGACCCCTTCCAGCCGCCCGGCTCCTGGCAGCCGCTACGCCCTGCGCGATTCCTAGATGGAATCTTGCTTTCTCCTGTTTTCATTCCCGTCCAGGAGCCGGGCTGTTCTTAGCAGCATTTACCAAGTGTCGCTTTGACTCTGGCAAACCTAGGAAGCCATACACTATGGCAGACAAGCTTCCAGAGCGGCCTGGGCCTGGCAGTGCTGGCTCTCAGGGCCTGATGCCCCCCCCTTGGGGGTGTGGGGTGTGCATGTGTGAGAGAGCGCGATAGGGTAGGTAGTCAGGATTCAGTGACTCGGGGGGGGGGGGTACTGGAGAAATGGGCGACTGAGGCCCACAGGAAGGAGCCTGGCGGCCAGGCGCAGTGGCTCATGCCTGTCATCCCAGCTACTCAGGAGGCTGACATCTGAGAATTGTGATTCAAAGCCAGCCTGGGCAGGAAAATCCATCAGACTCTTATCTCCAAGTAGTCACCAGAAAACCAGAAGCGGTGCTGGGGCTCAAAGTTGTAGAGCGCTGGCCTTGAGAGAGAGAGCTCAGGGACAGCGCCCGGGCCCTGTGATCCAGCTGGCGCTGGAGCCCATTGTGCGCAGGGGTGCACTGGGGAAGGCCTCGGGCGCAGGGCTGTGGCATTCACTGGCATCGAGGGCCCAGGTAGTGAGGTAGGACGCTTCCTGGTCCCCTGTCTGGGTGGAGGGGGCTGTGGCAGTGCCCAGCAGGAAACCAAGTTCCAAATGGGGCCCTGGAATGGCTGTCCCCTGGTGGCCGAGAGACATTAGCCATCACCAATGCCACAATGAGATGCCAGCTCAGACTCCTGGCTCAGGCAAGGGTCTCGGGGCTCTGCCCCTCCCTCTCTTCCTTTATCCCTCTCCTCCTCCCTTTCTCTCTTCCTCCTTCCTTCAAGGCCAACTCCAACTTGGGGGGGGGGGTCAGTAGCTGCATCAAGACATCAAGCCACACATTCAGAACATCCCAGGCACTGAGAGCATGTAACTAGACCCCCCGCCCCCCCGCCCAAAGCAGCAGCGCCTGCGTGGAGGCCCAGCGCTTCCCAGGACACAGTCCCATCCTGAAATGCAACCCAGACTCCCCGCACTCCACATGCAGCAGCAAAGCAGGGACGAAACAGAGAGGGAGAGGGAGAGGGAGAGGGAGAGGGGGAGAGTACCAGGGAGAGGAGAGCCACGGGAGAGGTAGACTGTCCTGTGAATGAATGCATGGGCTGTTCGCATTATTCCCTGGAAAGAATGATGGATGAGACCCCTGCAAAGCCAGCCACTCGCACATCTATTTTGCTAAGGGGGGGTGGGGGTGGTGAGGTGGGATGGAGAGAACTTTCCTGAAAGGACTTGGCTTTCAAGCATGAAGTTAAACAACTCCACTTGGCAGGCAGACAGCGCCTGCGCTTGCCAGGCTGAAGAAGGTGGGTGCAGCGTGGTCATAATGCACCCATTCACCGCCCACCGCCAGGGCGGGCAGCGCCCAGCCACGGCCGCGGGGCCAGGGCACCAGCAACCCCCAGCGGCAGGTCCCCACTGAGGCACGGAGGCAGCGGCCAGCTCAAGGATGGACGGAAAAGGTCCAGCTCCAAGCCGAGGACGCAGTGCGGAGGGAGCGGCCAAGGGCTCCAGGAGGAAATCTCCATCAGTAGCTGGGGGTCAGGGGTCCCCCAGCTCCCGGATTGTCCTGCTGAGCCTGGTCCGCGTTCCCACGCAAATGCGTGGCCTCGCTTCTTCCTCCCACGTGGCCAGGACCCGGACCTCACCACGGGCTGTGGGGCCGGTCACCTTGTTAAAGTCATGTTCTTAAAGTGCTGTTGCCTTCAGGGCTGCTAAGTCCTGGGACGGCGGACACCGCCCAGCCCGCAGAGGACAGCTTTGTAAATGAAGTGGATAAAAACGTAGGGCCTGTGGTGCGTGATCTAGGGGTACAGAGATCCTCTGCATTAGGCACCAAACAGAGATGTAAGCTCTGGATGCAAAAGGGCCTGACACTTAAGTGTACAACATCTGTCCCCAAGCTTGTCTGTAACCTTGCAATGGCAGGAACAACGTCTGCAAGGGTCTGGACGAGACTGGCCAGTGGGTCGGCCCTGCCTCTCCCCCAGTTTATGAGGGCACTGCGGAGTTCCGGTCAGCTGCTGCTGAGGGGGGGGACAGTTATTTATAATCAAGTTATAAATAATAAGCTTATAAATAACGGGCTTACCAGCGCTGGTGGCTCACACCTGTAATCCTAGCTACTTAGGAGGCTGAGATCTGAGGATCGTGATTCAAAGCCAGCCCAGGCAGGAAAGACCATGAGACGCCTATCTCCAATAAACCACCAGAAAACCAGAAGTGGCGCTGTGGCTCAAGTGGTAAAGCGCTAGCCTTGAGCTGAAGAGCTCAGGGACAGGGCCCAGGCCCAGAGTTCAAGCCCCATGACCGACAAAAAATAAAAATAAATAAATAACGGGCTTTGCTGGCAACATGGCCAGTTCCAAAAACAAAGGGCTGCTAGACACACAGCAGTGGGGACACCTAGTCCCCGAAGACGGTGGGCAACGTCCTTCCCCAGTGCCGGCCCTCCCTCCACAGCAGATGAGAGGTGGGACGAGGCGACCCTGGGGTGGGACCTGGTGGGACCCTTCCCCCCCTTCAGAGTCAGCTTCCAGAGCGCCGTCCCCTGGGTGTGGTGGCTGCGAACTCGCTGGCACACCACCGTCGTGTGGAGAGCTGGGGAATCCGCTCTGTAGCCGAGGGCGAGGTGCCCGAGGGGTTCACCTGCAGCCCCTCGGGGCCAGGTTGGGAGAACAATGGCCACCTGGGCGCGCTGAGAGCCAGCTCTGAGGTGGCCCAGGGCCACTGTGCTGCGGATGGTCACCCACACCCAGGGGCACTGCCGGCTGGGGGCAGAACCGGGGTAGGGAGCAGAGGTGCCAGGCTTGCTGGCTGCGCTCCTGCTCCCCGTCCGGGGTCCCCTCATTCTTAGCGGACTTGGCTGGGGCCATGGGCGCCTCCTGGGCACCCCGGCGGGCGGCACTGCTCACGCAGCGGGACTTCTCTCCCGCTCCTCTTCCTCTTCTGCAACCCACCCAGGAATTCCTGTCTCATCCCCGGGGACCCTGGGAGCCCCAGCCATGCAGCCACGCCACAGCGACAGACGCGGCCGGAGAAGGGCCTGCGGAGGAAATTAGCTCATGTCTACGTTCTCCGAGCCAGCTGCCCCCCCAGAGGGCGTCCTGAGGCCACGTTTTCCTCATTAGAACACGGACGAAGCAGGCTGCTGCTGCGCGCTGCCGCGGCGCTCGCTGACAGCAGGGCGAGGCGGACTGCGGCTCTGCCCAAACCCACGCTCGCCGTCAGGCCCACCCAGCCTCGTGTGGGCTTCACGCCACAGAAACCAGCGAGCCGGCGGCTGGGCTCAAGGCACAGGCTTGAACTCGCTGGTCCCAAGCCCCCCTAGGGGTTAAAAACCATCTGGTAACAGAGCAAGACAGTGACAATAATACTAACCACTATAAAAGCAGTGTGAGAGACCTTTTATTTGTAAATTAGCATCTAAACTACGTTTTGTAGTTTTGTATTAACTTTAGTAACAGCAGGACAGGGCTGACAGAGGAGTGGGTTCCGCTCTCCCGATGGCCTCCCTGCCGGCCTCCCCTGCCGGCCTCCCCTGCCGGCCTCCCCTGCTGGCCTCCCTGCCGGCCTCCCTGCCGGCCTCCCTGCCTGCCCGAGGTCTCAGGGAGCCCGCCTTTCCTCCAAGGTGCAGCTCAAGTCTCATCTCTGCCCTGAAGCCTCCCAGGCCTTCGCGGGCCCCGCACGGTGGCACCCGCTCTGTCCTCCGTGTGCCTCTGGGAGAGGCTCTGGGTGGGGCCACCTCACTCCCCACCTGTGCTCAGTCGAGGGAGGAAAAGGCCTAGAGGCTTGCCTCAGGCTTCTAGTCCACTGACAGCCCCAGGGGATGGATTTGCACCATTGACCTTCCCTCTCCTTCCCAGACGTCACCCAGACAGAAAATGAGACCGCAGGGCCCTCTGCACAACATCTGGACAGCTTGGGGGGCGGGCAGGAGGGAGGGGCAGTCCCTCAGGACTCAGCAGCTGCAGTGCTTGGGACCTTCAGCACAGTGGCCATCTTGCCAAAGAAGAGTTGACTCCAAATGTTGCCTTAAAATATCAAACAGATGCCGGGTGCTAGTAGCTAGCTACTAGGAGGCTAACATCACACACACACACACACACACACACACACACACACACACACACACACACACACACACAGAGATGGGCAAAAAAATCTGAATAATTTGTCTAAAGGGGACATAAAGATGTCCAATAAACGTAAGAAAGATGCAGGGCGCCAGTATTCATCTCCAAGACCCACACAGAGGCCACTCAGCCACTTACCAGGCTCACTAGAAGGAAAAAGTCCGCTGATGAGGACATGGGGAGACTACAGCTCCCACAATCCACCGAGCGCTGTGTGAAGTGCTATCGCCGCTCTGGGAAGCCGGGCGGCAGTTCTTCATGACACCACATGACCTAGGATCCCACTCCCGAAAACATGTGTCCTCAGGAGAACTCATACATAAATGCTTGTAACAGCATTACTCAGAAGAGCTAGTGGCAGAAACAACCCACATGCCTATTAACAGAGGGATAAACAACTGTAGTACATTCAAGAAGGAACAAAGCACTAACATACACCACAACATGGTTAGACCTAAAAAACATTATCCTAGCTGGGCACTGGTGGCTCACGCCTGTAAATCCTAACTACTCAGGAGGCTGGGTTCCAGAGGACTGAGGTTCAAAGCTACCCTGGTAGACAAATTGAGAGACTCTATCTCCAACTAACTAGCAAAATGCCAGGCTCGTGGTGTGGTTCATGTGGTAGAGTGCCAGGAGTGAGCAAGAAAGCCAAGTAAGAGCATGAGGCCCCACATTCAAGCCCCATATCAGTAACAAAAAGAAAAAGAAAATATGCTAAAGGGTAGAAGTTAGACACGAGAGTATACACTGCTACAACCTCATCCATAAAATGCCCAGAATAGGAAAACCTATAGAGACAGAAAGTAGATTATTAGTTGCTTTGGGCTAGAAAGATAAGAAAGTAGCTAAAAGAGCCAAGACATCTTTTTGAGGTAATAAAAACACTCTAAAGTTAGGGGCTAGCAAGGTGGCTCAGTGGTAGAGTGCTTGCCTTGCATGCCTGAGGCCCTGGGTTCGATTCCTCAGCACTACGTAATGGTAGAGCACTAGCCTTGAGCTGAAGAACTGAGGGACAGAGCCCAGGCCCAAAGTTCAGGCCCCACGACTGGCAAAAAAACAAACAAAAAAGCCACTCTAAAATTAATTGATGGAAAGGGTTTGTGTGTACACAAATATATGCCCCAACTCTGTGGATTACATGGAATGTGAATTATTTATCTATAAGTTTTTTTTTAACAAACATTTAGTGGGAACCGATAAAGCAAATACTGATCAACTGACAAAGCTGGCAGGACAGAGGGCATTCCACATCCATGGGGAAAGGTGGACTATGAAAGGTGCTGTCACGCCTGGTCATCCACAGGGAAGCAAATTAAATCCCTGCCTCACACCACACACACGCCAAATTCACAAGAGCAACACTTTAAAACCTCTTAAGGAGGGGCTGGGAAGGTGGCTCAGTGGTAGAGCGCTTGCCTTGCATGCATGAGGCCCTGGTTCGATTCCTCAGCACCACATGAGGAGAAAAGGCCGGAAGTGGCGCTGTGGCTCAAGTGGTAGAGCGCTAGCCTTGAGCTGAAGAGCTGAGGGACAGGGCCCAGGCCCAGAGTTCAGGCCCCATAACCGGACCCCCCCCCCAAAAAAATAAATAAAACCTCTGAAGGAGAATGTAGAGGAATATTTCTTATAACCTGGAGAGTGAAAGAATTCTTAAAGGTAGAAAAGTTACCAGCCATAATAAAATGACTAGCAAATCTGCTTCTATTTTAATATAAAATGCTTGCAAAGTGGAAAGATGACCACAGGTTGGTAGTACAACTTATACCAGCTAGAAATGACCAAGGACAGGCCTAGAATGAGTAGCCAGGTAACAAGCAGTCCACAGTGCTACACAAAGGACAGGAATAGTTTTTTCACAAAAAGGAGCTTTGAGAGGCTGGGAAGGTGGCTCAGTGGTAGAGCGCTTGCCTTGCATGCATGAGGCCCTGGGTTCGATTCCTCAGCACCATATAAGCAGGAGAAAATAAAAAGGCCAGAAGTGGCACTGTGGCTCCAGTGGTAGAGGGTTAGTCTTGAGCTGAAGAGCTGAGGGACAGCGCCCAAGCTGAGTTCACGCCCCATAACCACCACCACCACCACCACCGCCAAGGAGCTTTGAGCCAGGTGCCAGTAGCTCACTGCTGTAACCCTAGCTACTCAAGGGGCTGAGATCTGAGGGTCACAGTTTAAAGCAAGCCCAGGAAGGAAAGTTATGAGACTCTCATCTCCAATTAACCAGTGAAAGGCCAGGAAAGAAGCTGTTGCTCAAGTGGTAAAGCACCAGCCTTGAGAGAAAAAGCTAAAAGACAATCCCAAGGCCTTAAGTTCAAGTCCTAGGAGGAGCACACAAAATATAAATAAATAAATGAATGGTTTTATAACAAAGGAGGCTCAAGTGGTCACCACACATTTGAGCAAGTGCTCAACTACACTAACATAGAAGACGCAGGTTATGCTAAAATGAGGTGTCGTTCCACACATCTGACTACAAAAGAACTGGCCCAGCTGTAGGGAAATGGGCCTCCTGGCCGCTGCGCTCCGGTGTGGTCAGAGGAGCTTTCCAGACCATGAGAGGGACAGCGCTTTACTGGGGGCAGCTCCACGGCTTCTGCCCTGGGCCAGCAGGATGTCCCCAGGAGTGACAGACAGGAGCCACTGAAGTCCCCACAGAAACAAGAGACCTGCCAGCCCGGCTTGAATGTCTGTGCATGGACGGTCTCTCCAAGGGGGACAAGGTTCCCTGGCAAGTTCGAGCACGTTTGTACAAGGTGATGCGACCAACTCTGCCCCTCCCCCCCACTCCCCCACTGTAGGGTTGATATGCATGGAAAGGTCGGGAACCACCCTCATGTCCATTGGCAGGAGCCTGGGCTATACATCGTGGGACCGGCACACGGAGGCGCTGCAGTGGGCCTCTGGTGCCCTCCAGGCCTCGCTCAAACGCTGGCAATGAGGCGCCAGGCACCCCATGAGTGGGCGCGATGTGTGGCGCACCCCGTGTGCACCATGTCCAGTGAACACAGCGGAGGGAAGGAAACTGGACAGCGCTCAGCACCCACCTTCCCAGACGCTGCCAGCGCCCCCTGCAGGCAGGGGCGACGCGGATCGCCAGTGCAGGGAGCAAGCTGCCCCTGGCAAAAGACCTCCAAAAGCCCGGCCCCCCAGCCAGCCCCAGAGGGAAGGTGGAGGCCCGGCTCCTGTGCCCAGCCGCAGCGCTGACACTGCAGGTGCTGCGGACACTTGTCTTCCGGAGACTCCAGCGCTCAGCACCGTGCTGGGCACAGGGGCTGGGAGCCAGGGTCGGCCCCTCATTCCCCAGCCTGACTCACCCGCAGAAGCCCGTGTCTACCAGGAGCCGCCCCAGTCAAGGCCTCCGGAATGTTGGAGTGCCCAGCGGGGCCAGGCACTTTCTAAACCCAGAACCGAAGTGTGGTGGTGTCACCAGCGACGTCCCCTGCGGACGCCAGGCTGCCTGGGCACTGCCCCTGCCCCAGTGAGAGCATCTTCCAGTCAGATGCTGCGCCTGGGCCCTTCTAGTCTGTGGCACTGTGCTGCCTGGCACAGGGGTACGTGTTTATAAGTAGCGCAGCACAGATTCAGATGTGTGCTTCCTGAGGCCTGCCTGCCCTCCCTCCCTCCCTCCTCACCCCTTCCTCTCCTTCCCTCCCCACTGTCTTACAGTATCACTTTCTGTCTGACCCCCTGTGTCCATTCCGCCCGTCCTCCTCTGTGCAAGTCCAGGCCCACATACCCCTGCGGTGTGGGCAGCCCGCTGGATGAGCACACAAAAACACGGGTGGGTCTGTGTCCAAGCGGTGCTCCACTCTCCTGGGAAGTGGGGTGCACAGAGCAGTCCCCAGCTTTCCTTTGGCCTGGGGACCAGAGCTGGTGACAGGACAGGTCTGGAAGGCTTCTGGAAGGTGACCGCTGGTGGGAGCTGGCCTCCGGTCTCGGGGCCTCCATGCTGCGGATGCTCTGGCACGGGCTCTGGTTCTCTACCGGGGGCACCACACCCTGGCACTGATGGGGATGAGTGGGTGGCCTGTGGACCTTGGAGGAGCAGCTGAGCAAAACCCAAATGGCTTACTGGAGTCCGGGTGGCATGCTCCCCCTCCCTCCCCAGCACGGCCCTGCGGTCTCTCGGGAGCTCAGAGCCCAGGGCTGACCTCACACCCAGGCTGAGAGGAGCGAGCCTCGGCTGGACCAGGGCCGTGGCAGCCGGAGGGACATTCTGAGCAAATGTCTAAGTGGGGGAGAGGCCAGGGAGGCGAGGTGTGGGCACGTGTGCGCGCACACTCGTGTGCATGCTTACGTGAGAACAGGGTGTGGGGGACCTGGCACTGCTTCCTGTGGGAGGAGACGGGACCCCACGGAGACGTTTTGAGGGGAGGAAGTCAGGGCCAGGCCGGCCACCTGGGTCACCTGGAGGGGGACCCCTACCGGGCCTGCTCGCCTGCCCCAGGGCCCTAGACACCCCAGGGCCCCCATGGCTGGAGGCAGGTCCTGTGGGGAGTCCAGTGACGGTTTATGGAGCGAATTAACTTTTCCTCTGGGCCGATAAAAGCGCAGGGCGGGCTCCTTCTAGGGGACATCTTGCTGGAAGACAAGGTTCGCTGGGGGACAAGCCCGTGTGTGGGCTGGCATGGGGGGCACTTGGCCCCCAGGAGCCTTGTCTCAGTTCAGGAGACACAGCTCTGGCTGGCTGTGCTGGTCAGGAGTAAGGGGCCAGACACCCCCCGCCCGCAAGAGACCCTCTGTCCAGCAGGCATGGCCCCCATCTGGCCTCCACTTCCTGGCCTCTTCCCAAGGCTGCTGAGGGTGGGGGCTGACTGTGGACTCCGTGTTATGCTTTAGCTGCGCAAGGCTCTGTAACAGGCCCTACTATGGGGCTTGGAGAGATTAAGCAAAGCAGCCTGATGCCTGGCAGCAGTCACACACTGGTCAGTTCGGGGCTGCCCCTGCTTTGTCTCCTTGGCAGGCTGCTGGGGGGAGGGGCGGGGAGTCAGGGCTGGACACTGGCAGGTGGACTTGGTGTGGTCTGGGGTTTAGAAGCGCACCTGGGTACGGGCCGGCAGGGAAGAGGCGGGGTCTGGGGGGAGGAAGGGCCAGAGCGGAGGGGGGAGGGGGTGTCATACAAGTCCCAGGACAGGCCCTCCACTGGTGCCCTGGCCTCGGCACAGCGCTCACCCTCCGCCTGTTCCCGACCCCTGTGCAAGAAGGACATTGTGTGTGTGCGTGTGCAGTGAGACTAGAGGCTCCCCACCCCCGCGGGCCTGCGGATCTGGGGCGAGGTGCAGATCGGGGGCCCGGGATACAGATGTGAGGGGTTCTGCAGGCAGGACCCGGGCTCAGGGGTTATCTGGCCCTCTGCTCCCCGCTGGTCCCAGTCCTCACACAGCGCGGAATGGGGGAGGCAGGCCTGCGGGGACATGCGGTGGAGGCCTGGCCCGCCGCTGCCCCCCCCGACCCCCCCCTGTACTGCCTCCCCGCGCACACTAGCTCTTTATGTTCTGCTGCCTTTCTTTAAACGTGTTTCTGGGAAAGCTACCTTTGCACCCGTGCTGCCAGGCGGTTTTTTATGATTTTTTCCGTACTTGTGCATGCCACTGGGCGGGAAACACGCGGCATGGAGTCCCCTCAGCGGCTAATCATCACACTGGTGACTGAGAAAACTAGGCCTGAGGTTCCAGACAAGGCGGAGGTGGTCCCTCAGGACAGCACATGCTCCTTCAGTCCGGCCTTTGCTCCCTGAGCCACATCCTAGGGCGGAGTCCGGAGCGCTCCGCACGCGAAGGCCCTGGCCCTGCCGGCCACGCACCTCACCAGCCCAGCGCCCACGCCTGCCCGCAAGCCTGCCTGCTGCCTGGGCCTGTTTCATTCGCTCTTGTGTTCATCTGCATGCACGGGCCTCTGGGACTCGGGGTACGGAGGGCACGGACCCCCTGGGGACACAGGTGGAACAGGGGATGGGGCATGGGCATGGGAGTGGGGCGAAGGAGTCACATGCCCAGAGCTAGCCGAAGACTGCCTCCCTTCTAAGGAGGCTAAGGTACCACAAAAGGAGCCCCCAGGATGCCCGGGTGCCCCCTGCAGCCCTGGGGAGAGGCCAGGAAGTGGCTGAGGGAAGTCTCTAGAAAGTCAGGGCTGGCCACATCCTCAGCAAGGCCTGCCCCCTCTACACAGAACAGTGGGGGGAGGGGGGTTCCATGGGAAGGCCCCCAGGACCATGCCAAAGCCCTGACCAACGCTTGGTGTGAAGACACACTGTGCCTGGCTACATCTGATGTGCCCTTGTGTTCAGCCATGGTTGGGCATTATTGATGGGAGTCTATCAGAGCTGTGGGGCCCTGGTCAGCAAAGCTCAGAAATATGCCACTCTAGCTGGGCACTGGTGGCTCATGCCTCTAGTTCTTGGTACTCGGGAGGCTGAGATCTGAGGGTTGAGGTTTGAAGCCAGCCTGGTCATCTCCAATGACCCACCAGAAAACCAGAAGTGGCGCTGTGGCTCAAAGTGGTAAAGCGCTAGCCTTGAGTGAAAAAGCTCAGGGGCAGCGCCCAGGCCCTGAGTTCAAGCCCCCACAACCCCTGTTACAGGTGTCCACGAGGGGTGTCCACTATAGACTTCCTGTTTTTCTCTTCATAAACGCTTCATACTTGGGGGGTGAGCAGATGCTGTAAGGCTACTCAAGTATTTCATTTCTGCAAATTAAATGTCCCAAGGGCTCTATGATGAAGCTGCAGGGTCTGAGATGGGTAGGACGGGCGGGTGGCGGGAAGGCAGGAGGCAACAGTCAGACAGGTGGCTGGGTTTAGCGCTCTATGCGGGAGAGGTCCCTGGAAACGGGAGAGGCTGCAGGCCCAGCCCAAGTCCAGGACACCCAACACACAGGCTGAGCCCCACAGGGAGACTGAGGGAGCGGAACACCCCGCTGGCTGTGAGGGGCCCCAGGTGAAGGGGAGAGTGGGGGGTCCTGTGCAGCTCAAGACCCCAGCCTGCCCCCACTCCAAGCTGTCCTGCTGGCCCCACACATCCCCAGGGCCATCCTGGGCGCCCAGGGAGGGCTACTGCCTTTCAGGGCCGACACCCTCAGGACGTTGGTGTCCCTGGGAACCTGGCGGCCCCTGTGCTGTAGCTTGAGCGCCCAGCACTTGTGCACACGGACCACCTGGAGGAGGTGAAGCCAGGCTGTGCAGGAAGGCCTGGGGACCCAAGCTCCCTGGCTGAGGATGGGCCCCGCACTTGGTCTGGGGGCACCTGCTGCAGGTGCTTCTGCTCCCCCAGCTCAGCGGAGCGGCCCCTCCGTGCTGCTGCTAGTGTGCTCCCCACGTGCCGAGGAGCCAGATGACAAGCACAACTTCCTGCTCTGTGCGTCTCAGCTGCCCGCCTGTCGCGCTTCACATGTATGCGTGCAGACAACGCATGCTGTGGGGAGCGGCCAGTGTTGGGCCTCCTGTCCCCCTAGGCTGGGAAGGGCGTGGCCACACACACGGTTCCCACCGACTGGGTGCCAGGGCCTAAGCCGGGCATGCTCACCGGGGGAGACACAGAGCAGCTCGGGGCTCCGGAGTCCCAGGCACCTGGAGGCTGTGAAGATGGCTCTGAACTTCCCAGGCACCTCAGGCCGGCCGGGTCTGAGGGAACCCGTCACAGTCCGGGGTGAGGCGTGGTGGAGGGGTGCTGTCAGCCTTTGCAACGGAGCCTCACTTCCCTCGTCTGCACAACAGCTGTGCTGGCCCAGGACCTGGAGCTCAAGATGCCAAGCGCTCACTCTGGGGACAGGGCTCAGGGATCAGCGGGGCAGGGGCAGCGGGGCCCCGGGGCCCTCTGTGGGAGGGTAATCGGCCTCCCTTGCTAAGCCAAAGGATGGGCCCAGCGGGAACGCACATGCCCGAAAGGCACAAGTCCCTTAGTTTAAGGCAGCACTGCTAAAAACCAAACGAGCAACACTGAAAAAACGTAAGGCGTAAGCTCCCCGCTCCCAGTGGTCCTGCAACCCTACCTCAGGAGACTTATGTTTCCACAAGTAATCAAAGAGGTAGATAAAAATACGTCATAGGGAAATTCAGGCAAAAGCTGGTGCGTTGTTAACAGAACATGTACCAATGCTGGTTCCCTGGTTGGGAGCAAGACACTACAGCACACAGACGCGAGCCGCAAGCTGACAACGCGGCAGCGGAATGCTCGCTGCCTCCTTAACTTTTCTGTCAATGTGACGTTACTCCAAAACAAAGGCTTCGCCGAGTGTGGTGGCACATGCCTGCGATTCCAGCAGTGAGGAAGCCGAGGAAGAAGGACCATGGGGCCAGGGTGAAAAATGAACAAATGCTTCAGACCCACTGGAGAAATACACAAAGCACAAAAGGCTGGTGCATGGTTTGAGAGGTATAGCACACGCCTAGCAAGCATGAGGCTTTAAGTTCAAAGCCCAGTACACACACACACACACACACACACACACACACACACACACACACACACACACGCATGCACGCACGCACGCATACAGTGGGCAAATACAGTCATAATGTTCAATGTACACAGGCGAAAAATGGAGGCAGGTAACTTGAGGGGCCAGATGGGGTTGGGAGAAGTGGAAGAGAACAATGGAGGAGTGGTATTGATCAAGACGCACTGCACTCATAAACTGAGTTGTTGAGTTGAAAACCTCTTTGTACCACTAAAGACAATAAAAAGATATTCACCATGCTGTCCACTGACAGATACAGATGTTACACTCCATAAACACTTAAACGTGGATAAGACTTGTTTGCAAGTTAGGACACTCATTCACTCAACACCGTGGCTCCCTGGTCTTGGGGGCCTCGCCCTGTGATTGAGCAGGTGCCAGCCAGCTGGCCGCTCCAGACCGCTTGCAAGGGCAGACAGGCCAGCCTGGTCCTTGCGATTCCCCCAGGAATCTCAAGCCGAGCCTCTCAGCATCGTGTGTGTGTGTGTGTGTGTGTGTGTGTGTGTGTGTGTGTGTGTGTGTGTATGTGTGTGTGTGTGTGTGTGTGTGTGTGTGTGTGTGTCACATGAGATGTGGGCATTCCCGGGCACGGGCACAGCCCCCCCCCCCAGTCCTGTTTGCCTTTTCCTTTGACTTGGAAGCAATGGCTCTCCCAGCTCTGCCCTCAGACCTTCCACCACCGAGGTGAACGCAGCCGGGACAGCAGGGCAGTAGGCCCTGTGGCCTGCGCTGCAGTTCCCAGGGGCAGACTGGCCTGCAGGCCATCCCTCCGGGGCGGACCTGCAACATGGCTGTGTTGAGGCCCCCGAGAAGGCTTCAGTCTTCCACGGGAGAGAAAACCACATTCTGCAAGCCTCTAGGCCGCTCGGCTATCTCCTGTGCAGAGCCCTGGGGAGAGGACAGGCGCACTTCAGGTGGAGCCCGCCCACAGGAGGGTGCTGACCCACCCATACACGTGTGAGGAGAGCGCAGATTTGAGGGCCATCAGGTCCGCTTGGAACAGGGCACCCTGCGCCCTCCCCCGTCCCGGCTGTTGGCCCTGCCCGGGACAGCTGCTCTCCTCCAGTGGACGCCCACTGGAGGCTGCCCGGGCTCTAGAGGGAGGGCTGAGCACAGACTCATGGCAGATGAACCCAGCCTGGGCTCCCGGGTCCCCGGCTCCTGCTGCCACTTCATTAATCTGCGCCTCGGAGCAGTGGAAAGGTCGCCAGCAGCAGGACTGTTGTGTACACAAATACTGAGCCAGGGGAGCGGTGTATGGTGACCGGCGGGAGGCCGGACACAGGGTGACCGCTCACAGGCTCTTGCCGCACTGGCTGCTTTCCATGGTGCCAGCTACCACCGGCTATGGCGGAACAGAACTGGGAAGAGATTGGCACAACCGATTCCTACAAACGGTGCCAGGCCAGCCCTGTACCACTCACCCACACGCAGCTTGGGGCAGGCAGGGCTGAGCTTGGGAGGGAAAGTGGGCAGAAGCTACAGCGAAGCACCCCACCCCACCACCTTCCAGCTCAGTGACCCCCAGGGGACAAGGGTGCTCCATGCGCCCAACGGTGCAAGACAGCCCTGCAGAGCACGGGTCAGCCAGCGATGATAACCAGGCTCCTAGCAGCAGAGGTAAGCCAAGAATCTGGAGGGTGAATAACGCCACAGGCAGCCTCCAGGGCCTGGCCCCTCAGGGTGAGAGGAGAAGGTGCAGCCAGGAAGCCAGGCCCGGCTGGGAACCATGGGGCCCAGCCACACCTGTCCCTGGCCTCTCCCAGAGAGACGCACGCACCGCAGGGCATGGCAACTGCCCACAACAAACACGGTGCAGCCGCCAAGCGGGCAGGACAAGCCTGGCCCCTCACCCAGGCCCTCTGAGGGCGGCAGGGGGCGCTCTCAGCCCCGTGCCTGGGTTTCTGCTGCTCCGGGATGAGGAAAGTGAGGGAAGTCCCTCTACTCCTTTGCTCCTGCAGTGCCACCCCTCCCCCTCCCCTGCTGAAATCTGATCCAGGGACTCAAGCTGGCAGCCACCTTCTCAGCTCTGACCCGGCCTCCTCAGCTGTCTCCCAATGACCTTGGGCAAGGCCAAAATGCCCTCCCTGTGCCCTCAGGGGTCTGGCTTCTTCCTGCCCAGACCTGGACGTGCCAACAAGCGATGCCGGAAAGGACCTTGAGATTCTTGGATGACAGCGGCCGTGCAACAGACTGGGTGGGGGCTGTTTTTCCTGCTTAGCCACGGAGCACTGGGCCTACTCATTTTTGTTTCTTTTCATTTTTGACATAGGGTCAAACTGTGAAGCCCAGGCTGTCCTGGAACTTGCTATGTAGCCCAGGGTGATCTTAAACTTGTGATCCTCTGTCTCAACCTTCTGAGTGTGGCGATTACAAGTGTGTGCTACTGTGCTACTGCGTCCTTCCCAACACTGTCCCTGAAGGACACGGGGCCAGGCAGAAAACTCCGGCTGGAGAGCTATTAGCTTTAAAAGGTGGAAGCTGGTCGGGCCTCGGGCTGGGGCCTGGGACCCACAGTTCAGTGAGGGTGGGAGCCCGCTGCTCTGGAGGGGTGGCCATCCTGGAGGCCCGCCCAGACGCCCAAGCACTGTCAGGGCTGCGTGAGCACCTGGGGCACAGAAGCGTTCAGGGTCTGGATGAGCTCAGCGAGCTCAAACACACCCACCTCAGAGGGGCCCACCCAGCTGTGAGACACCCCTCGGGATGCTCTCTGCTCCTCTTTGCTCTTCAGGTCCCTCTTCCTGCCAGCCTGGGGTATGGACCCCGTGCTCCGTGCAGTCACTAAGGCCTCTGTCTGAGGCAGGGTCCAGTCACACCTGTTTGTTCAGAAATTTCTGGCTGGAACACCAAGGGCCACTGGGCTCTCAAGACCTACAGTTCGTTTGTGCCGGTGCTGGGCCTTGAACTCAGGGCTTCGTGTTCTCTTCTGGCTTTTGTGGTCAAGGGTGACACCCCACTACTTTGAACCACACCTCCATGTCTGGCTTTTGGCTGGTTCATTGGAGATAAAAGTCTCATGAACTCTTCTGCCCCGGCTGACTGAATCAGGACCCTCAGATCTCAGCCTCCTAAATGGCTTGGCGTACAGCTGCCCAGGGAGTCTAGTCTTCACTGGTAACTTTTTCACTTCCAGCCTTCGGTCCCTGTCGGTCTCACCAACAGGCTGAGCGAGACCGCTGAGCTGTGAGTGCACATGCTTTCCCAAGCGCCTCTCGCAGAGTGCGGGCGGGCGCCGCGTGCCGAGGGCGGCGCGTTAGCAGCTGGGGGGAAAGCTGCCTCAGCTCTAGATTTGCTTGCTGAGACCCGGGCACCTGGACTGCGAGGGTAAAACAAAATGGCCAGGAGACCGTAAGTGGGTGCTGGGCCTGCCTGCCACCCCCGCAAGTCCTCTGGAAGGCTGCGCTTCTGTCTGGATGTAGCACACGCATGCGCGCGAGAGAGCCTGGCTCCAGAGGCACCTGGGCACGGAGGCTCCCGGGACCACGTGGTGGGCTGTGCGGGGCAAAGTGGGCCAGTGCCCTCCGCGAGTGGCTCAGGCATCAACGAGGGGCCCTTTTCAACAACGTAACTAAGGCAAAAAGGGCTGGTGGTGTGGCTCAAGTGATGGTACATCTGCTGGGTCACTGCAAGGCCTGGAGTTCAACCCCCCAAAATAACACCCCCCACATGATGAGGAAAGATCGAACAGGTGAAATGCAGCTACTCAGGGGAGCCCAGCAGCGCAGGACTGCGGTCCCCGGCAACGGTGACCCCAGCGAGGCCACTCTGACCTCTGTGGGACCCCTGCTCGTCCTGGGTGGGAGGGGGGGCAGTGGGCACGGCCCAGGTGCAGCCAAGCAGGCTGGGGGGAGCTCATTTGCTCCCACACTTGAGCAGGACTTTAGACTTCTCCCATTCAGGGCTTTTTCCTCTTTCTCCCAAACGTGCCTTTGTCACATTGATATCTGTAAGAACAGGACTCGGCTTCCCACAGCTGGCCCCTTCAGCTGGGTTCCACCTGGGGTGGGGTAACGGTAGGCATTGACTCCTCCCTGTGGAGGGACCCCCAGGGCCCCGGATGAGAATACAGGAGCTCAGTATCAGTGCTGAAGTTCCAGCCACAGGGATGGCCAGAGATCACAAGGGTTTTGTAAAGGTTAATGACGGTCGCCTTAATTAGCGCCAAACCCACTGGTCTATGGATTATATTAGGTTTATAAGTGTAATTACCCTACCAGGCATAAGGATTACAGACACAGCATATAAATTAGCAAAGGGCAATCCGGAGTGTTTAGGGTCGGGCGGGTGACATGCTGGCTCTTTAGAGCCACACCCTGCGGCTGAGCCCTGGGGGTCATGGGGAATTTGGAGGGAATAGGGAGGGGCGTGTACCTCTGTTAGTGTAGGCCAGCTGGTCATTCCCTGGTCCCTGGGTCCCCAACTATCATGGGCCTTCCACAGCCACATTCTGCCACCAGCAGCATTCCGTGTCACCCAGCCTCCTCCTCACCACATTGCAACTACACTTTACCTAAAAACCGATACCAAAAGTATCTTGGGCGAAGAGCCAGACGGAGGGGGATGGGCAGACCCTCCTCCATCAGCTCCTGCGGTGTGAGGCACGAAGACGACCCTGGGCACCCAAGCCCGCGTGCGCGCCTGCACACATCCACCCATACGTGCACACGCCCACACCCAGTCCCTGTCCCAGGGCCTCTGGGCCAGGTCAGTGGGGGGGGGGGGCAGGCTCCAATGATGAGCTCTAGTCTGAGAAGGGCCGGCCTGGGAACATCAGAACTGTCGGAGCCCAAGGTGGGCCCCCGGCAGGTCCCAGGTCAAAGGCAGATGCCTGAGTCTGGTGCTCCGCAGTACAGACCTCTGAGTCTCAGCCCCGCTGGTCTCCAGGAATGGAAACTCACGGTAGTCGCAGGGGTGCCTCTACCCAAGGCGGCCATCAGCCTGGCCTCCCAGCGGAGGTCTGGTGGCCAGGCTGTCAGCCTGCCGTCTGCGATGGCCCTGAGACGCCCATACCTCCAGGCCTGACACAGCCGCTCTACTTGCCACAGGCGCCTCTATCTGCCCCTTGCCTCATGGGGCAGGACCCCCAGCTGCCTGCCCTGCGCCCCCATCCACGCGTGCTGTCAGAGGAAGGGACAGGTGAGAATCACTGGCCTTGGCTCTGCACCTCCCACCCTGGACGTGGGTTAATGGAATCCATGCACCCACAGGTCAGGCGAGAAAGCGCCTTTCCCCGGAGGGCAGTGAGAATCGGGATGAATGGACGTGGGTGTGCGGTGTGCGTGGGGGACAGGTCTCCCCGGACGCCAGGGCACAGGGCAGAGTTCGGGGAAGGGAAGGGCACGGATACCAGATCTGGAAGGCTGGGGGCTTTCTGGGATGACTCAGGCCAGCACCTCTCATTTCTCCAACTCACCTAAATTCCCCCAGAAAGAGGCCCTGAATAGCCCCTGCTCCTGTCTCTGGTCCCGTGAGACCTGGGTAGAAATAAGTCAATCCTGCTAACTTTTCATTAGAGACCTTCACACAATCCCTTGAGACCCTACCTGAAGGAAGCGCGCCCTTCCTCTGCCACCTCCTGCCACCAGGGGGCGCCAAGGAGCCGAGCTGGTTAGCAGCTCTGGCTTCAACCCGAGCTGGGCCAGAACCACGGGAGGCTTTCCTACTCTACACCATGGGGTGGAGGAAAGCACGGACCCCGCCCCCCCCCCAGGACCTTAAGCCAATCGAGGCTCTGAGCTACAGAGGGTCTGTGACACTTGGTTCTCCAAGCCTGCCCGTGGGCTGGGTGGCAGTATCCCTGTCCAGGGATACTCACAATGGGCAAGATGAGCCCAGCAGGCTTTTGTTTTGTACTTTTCTTCAATGCTGGGAATCGAACCTAGGGCCTCACATATGCTAGACAAGCCCTCTGCCTCTGAGCTGCTTTCTACAAGATGGGCTACTCATAGGCAGGCCTTCTATCCTTGGCTAGCCTCTCTAATGAACAGATTGAGGCTGTGGGGGGTGGGGTGTCCCCATGGCCTGGGGGGTGGGGTGGGGGCCTTCTCTTTAGATGCCATCTCTTGGCAGGGGTGGAGGGCATCAGGAAGCTTCTGGATCATGGTGTGCACAGAAGGCTCTGGACCTGGCAGTGAGGCCAAGGAGACACCACTCAGCCTTCCAGGGGCTGATGTAGCCCCTCCCTGTTGTACAATTGGCTCCAGGCTGAGTCTGCACGCTGCCTGCTCTCTAAGCCCGATTCATGCTGCCACCTGGAGCCTCCAGCCCCGGGGCTACCACACAGGGCCCCAGCACACTCAGCATCTTACTGGGCACCCTGGATACCAGGGCACCTCAAGGCAATGGGGTCCCAGGACCTCACATGGAAGCCAGGAGGCCTGGAACTGGCAGGGAAACTGAGTCAGAATAACAGAGCAGGAGCTGCAAGCAGGAGCTGTAGAGTTACTTGGAGTCCAGGGCCTGTTAGGTTGTTACTGCCTAGAACCAATGCTCAAATTCTATACTTAAATCCCAGAGGCAACTATATTTACCTTAGGATTGTTGTATAAAAAGAGAAAAAAAATGCTCGCACATTTCCTGGCACATTGTGAGGAGCAGATTCTTCTAGAAAGATGGCTATGTTATTACTAGAGCCACCTGGTAGAGACAGCGCCACAGTCCCTGTGCCAGCCCCTGGCTGGGCACTGTCCCTCCCCTCAGCGGCCTATAGCCTGCCAAGAGCCATTGTTTAAACCCGCCCTCCCATCCACACCTCCCGGGCCTCGGTGGCGGCGGCTGGGATTTCTTTTAAATAGTTCAGGTTCTCAGAGGTCTTCTGACAACTGGGGGCCCATCTGGCTTCTTGCCTTTAAGGGTCTCTTCCAAGAGATATCCCCCATTCCCTCAAGCCCTGTAGCCCCTGGCCCTGTATGCCCCTGGGCATACAGCTCACGGACCCCCTCAAGGAGATTCTACTTTGGGATGCAGAGTAGGGGTGGTGTCCACCTGCTCACTGCAGGTATGGGGGGCTCTCCCGGGCCTGCAGGAGCCAGGACACAGGCCCAGCCCCGATCTGCCCCAGTGAGAGCCGTCTGGGTTGGCCTCTGAGGGACCGAGTTTATTTTAAACTATTTCACATGGAAACACTGAAGCTTCCTCTTCGCTGGAGGCTTCCAAGTTAAGTTAACCCCTTCTTCTCCCAGCTTCTGTCCTGCCAGAACTAAACAAGGACTGCCTTCTCCACACTGCCTAGATCCTGCCAGGCCTCCAGAAACTGTTTCCCTGGGAGCCACAAGGCCCCTGGGTGGAACATTCTGGAACAAGCCAAAAGACAGGCCCACGCTCATTTGACTGTGGTGTGGCTGGAGCTGGAGGGGGTGGGGGGAGGAGGCAGCAGTCCCCACCCCAGCCTGCTGGCCTGTCTCCCCCTCTGTAACCGGGCAGATCACTGCTTCCTGAATCTCCCCCTTCCTCCCATCCCCCACCCCACAGCCATCTTTCCAGGAACTGGGAAGAGACAAAAGAGCTGCTCTCGAGGAATTAGGGGCCCAGGTCCAGAAGTCTCACCATTGTCTTCTCAGTTCCCACGGGATGAGGCACCTGCGCACGGAGTATTTTCTCCCGAGTCAAGACCAGGAGAGATCTGAACTAGCAGACACCGGGATGGAGGTGATTGGTGCTCATTGTGGGCTCACTTCATCTGTAACCCACCCGGCCTTGAGAGCTCTGACCAGCCAGCTGCCCCTGTCCTGCCCAGTACGAGTCAGATATGGGAGACTAAAAACTAAGGGGAAAGTCAGATCCCAAAGTTAGACCCAGGCCGGTCCAGCACTGGGGATATGGCGATGTGGCTGTGAGTGCTTGTGGGCGCCCCCTGGAGTCTGACCTGTGTGCCCACCACAGTACTGGGGCAGCCAGCTGCTCCCTGGACCTGGTGCACAGCACCCTCTAGTGGGGCGAGCAGGAGGCAGCATGAGGGAAAGGAAAGTGGTCTAGAGATCCCACAAGAGGCAGCCAAGCCCAGCTGGAGATGCAGGCCAACGAGGGGAGAGGAGACCGCAGGGAACTGTGCAGAAGGGAGAGGGAAGGTTGATGAGTCCTGGAGGAGCCGACCCCGCTCGGCACTGCCCTCCACATCAGAGGTGTACTCTCAGATGGCCCGGCCAGGCTGGCTGGTGTGGGCTAGCCTTCTGCCAGGTGAGCCTGGACTCAGCCGCCTGGATCACCCCTGTGCAGCTGGAGGACACCGGGGGCACACTGCCAACCATCCCCCGCCCTTGGACGGGTGCCTGGGGCTGTCATCCACTTGTCCCACAGGGGCAGCTGGGGTCCTTCACCAAAATGAAGCCCCATCCTCACGTAGCCCCGGAGGGTGTAGCAGACACCCCTCCTTCCTCCCAAAGCCACAGAAATGAGTCCTCTGTCCCGAGAGTGGAGCCCCACCCTGAGCCCCTCAAGTGACCCCCACAGAGGAGGGGGCGAGCGGCTGGGCGGGACTCTCCCCTGCGGGGGGCCTGTGTCCAGTGAGGGGGGGGGCTCGGGCTGCAGCAGGGAGCTGCTGTTTGTCAAGTCACACAGCATGGGGTGCAGACACCCCAGGACCCAGGGACACCCAGAACACCTGGGTCTTCTCCCATCACCAGCAGACACCTGTGCTCCTCGGCTCACCGCTGGAGCCCTGCTCCTCGCCTCAGGAGCAGTGGACAGCCAGGACCAGAGGAGCAGGTGGGTGGCAGCGTGGGTAGACTCAGCCCTGTAGCTAGAGCGGCCCAATGCTTATGGCCCTGCCTGTCGGGGCTCGTCTGCTGTGTCTGCAAATGGGAGGTGACTTAAGGTCTCCTCTGGGACTTGGGAATCCATCTCCCCACCTTTCAGTGGCGATCAGGGCCAGGGCTAGCATGGGACCCGAGGGGCACCGCACACAGCGGCCAGCAGGTGTCAGCACAGAGGCTGACTCTGAGCCTTTACTTAGTTCCATGGGGGGGGGGGGGGGAGGAAGGGGTTTCCCCAGCAGGAGGCCCGCCAGCCTCTGGGGTGGGCTCCAGGGGTGGAGACTTGCACCTGTCCAGGCAGCCCGTTCTATTTGGGGCAACTCTGACACATCTCTGTGGGCACATTCTCATTCGAGGTGAAGCAAGGTCCTGTCTGGAACTTTACAGACAGGGAGCAAATGAACGGGCAGAAACTGACGGCTGGGGCTGGAGCTCTGTCTGCCTCTGGATGGTAAAACATGACACAGGCCCTTGCACACAACGTGCACCTGTGGGAAGAGGCAGAATCCAGGGAGGGTCCCAGTGGGCATGCGTCAAAAGCATGCTCCACTGCTGACTGACAGGGAGCCCTCAGCACCCCTGCTGCCTTCTACCTGCACGCCACCAGCCCATCCTTCTCCCTGCCACCACAGGGCTGGGCCACTGTTAAGTGCTCAGGAGATATATGTGATGGGGACAGTAGGGTCTGCTGTGGCTTGAACGACCCCTGCAAAACCCACGGTGAAACTTCTTGCCACAAGTTGACAGTATTGAGAGGTGGAACCCAAGCCTGGCATGGGTGGCTCACGCCTGTAATCCTAGCTACTCAGGAGGCTGAGATCTGAGGGTCACAATTTGAAGCCAGTTCAGGCAGGCAAATCTGTAAGACTCTCATTAACTCCAATTAACTTCTATAAGGCCAAAAGTGGAGCTATGGCTCGAGTGAAAAAGCTAAGGGACAGGGGCTGCGAAGGTGGCTCAGTGGTAGAGTGCTTGCCTTGCATGCATGAGGCCCTGGGTTCGATTCCTCATCACCACATAAACAGATAAGGCCAGAAATGGTGCTGTGGCTCAAGTGGTAGAGCGCTAGCCTTGAGCTGAAGAGCTGAGGGACAGCGCCCAGGTCTTGAGTTCAAGCCCCATGACTGATCCAAAAAAGAAAAAAAAAAGCTAAGGAACAGCACTCAGGTCCTGAGTTCAAGCCCTAGTGCGCGCGCGCATGCGCGTGCGCGTGCGCACACACACACACACACACACACACACACACACACACACACACACACACACACACACACACACACACTTGAGATTCTGCCCTCAAGGGTGTGGTGGTACGTCCCAGTGGCTCGGCCATTTGCCAACTGGGTGAACCTGGATGAGAATTCTACTATCTTTGGGCCTCAGTTTCCCTGTGTGGGTCCCTCTTTCACTCTCTTCCCCACAGGGGTGCGCCATGCACAGCCCCGCAGCTCCCAGGGCTTTAGAAACTTCCAGTCCCCACTCGAGTCTGTCCCATGCGGTGACACCCTTGTTCTCGGGGGTGCTGGAAAAGAGCAGCAGTAAGGACAGATTTGGGGGTGCACCCTGCCCCTGAGGCTCGCCCCAGCATCATGGGCCATGTTCCCAGCCGTGGCGCAGCAGCGGGGCTCAGGCCTGGGAGGGCTGGGGGAAGGGGAATCCCACAGAGCCTCAAAGCCAAGGTTCATGTTGGGGCAGAGAACATTCCAGGCAGGTGGCCAGCCCAGGCCCCGCAGCCCCTGGTGCGGCATCGCCTTTCTTCTTGGCAGGCGGCCCGGCCGGAGTGCCCCGCTGTGCCCAGCATTCCCGCCCTGCCGGCAGACACCACCACAATGCAGCCTTCCGAGCTGTCACCTGTTTCGGCCCCAGGAGACCCTCAGGTGGGGACATGGGGGTCAAACGAGCCACCCTGAGGCCTGCCAGGGTCGGAGACCCCAGAGCCAGGCCTTGTGTGAGTCCAGCTCTTAGGGAGCTGAGCTCGGGGTGCTGTGGGGGGGGGAAAAGGGGGGGCGAGGCCGGGAGTGAGGGGCTGCGTGGCCCACGAGCCCAGGCTCCCACGGCGAGGTGGGTCCTCCCCACGCTCCGTGAGATGCTCCCCGGGGGCATGCTCAGGGTGCCGCAGCCAGGCCGAGGAGGGGCCGAGGGCACAGGTGACAGCACTGCCCGGGCAGAGGTCTCCGAGGCTCCTCCCGCCCCTCGCTGGTGCAGGGCGGAGCGGGAGAAGAGCAGCGGGCCTACAGCGCACACTTGGATGTTAGTTGAGTGACTCATGGAATGTTCCAGCAAGGCTGATGGGATGGGAGGCTCAGCTGACCCTCCCCACGGCCCCATCTAACCTCTCCACAGCGCCTCACCTGGGCCCCCCAGCTCTCAGGGCTGGAAGGCCTGCACAGATCCTCCCTGGTGGGCCAAGCTCCAGGCCTCATGGTCTCATGCTGAAGCCACCTCCCCAGCTCTCTCTGGGACCCCTTGGCTAGCTAGACACCAACAACCTGCAGCCTCCCCCAGCGGCCCCAAAGGTGTCTCCGTGGGGGGCGAAGCCCCGCCCCACTGCTTGTCCAGACTTGAAAACCTTGCCCTCCTTGTCCTGGATCTTGGTTAGGGACCAAGTACAACCATGAGATCAGGTACCAGGAAGTGCCACTGTCGTAATTCCATAGTAATTCACCATACCAGCCAATCAGAGGGCAGGAATGCTCACCTCACCAACCAATAAGAAGGCAGAAACACTCAGCTGCTGAGGGGGCACTCACAGCTCCATTCTGAGGAGGCCGGGGTGGGCGGGCAGGGGGAGGCTCTGTCCTGGGCCCCACTAAACCTCCCGCACCCACAGGCCCCACTGACCACGGCACCTCTGTGCCCTGAGGCCATCCCAGCCTCCCAGGATCCTCGGAGCTCCTAACGAGGCCCAAGTCCAGGTAGCCTGGCCTTCCAGGTACAGACAAGGCCGAGACCTCCCCGGCAAGGCTGTTAGCTGGGAAGAGCAGGGTCCCCCTACAGAATGGCTAAGTGGTGACCGGGACATGAGCGACACAGGGACTGGTCCCACCATGGTAAGAGTGACCTCTCTGGTGTCCCACCATCAAGGTGAACCGTTGAACCTGCCACCCATGATCCAGCAATGCTACGGGCACGCCTGCCCCCAAGACCACAGCCCAGGAAGACCAGCCCGGCTGGGACCCTCCCAAATGTCCCCTGCAAGGGATGAGGAGAGGCACAACCAGGCCAGGAAGAACACCGGAAGGGCCGGGCACCAGTGGCCCACGCCTGTCTGCAATCAGGAGGCGGCAATATAGAGGACCGTGGCTCGAAGTCAGCCCAAGCAGAAAAGTCCATGAGACCCCATCTCCAAAATAACTGGCAAAAAGCTAGGCTGGAGGTGTGGTACAAGCGGTAGAATATCAGCCAGAACAAGCAGACCTGGGTTCAAACCCTCATATCAGAAAAAAGACAGAAAAGAACAAGAGCAGCAGCAGGAGGGTGAGCTGCTGCAGACGATGCTGGCCACGCAGATCGCGGCGCAGCCCAGCAGCGACCGGTCCCGAGGAGGAGCTCCGATCACACCAGGGGCTCACAGGGCTGGCCGCGGGCTGCCAGTGTCCTGCTTCCCAACTGGGGGCATCTGTCTCATTAGTCATTAAGCTATATGTTCAGACTTTACTGACATCATAATTTTAACGGCTAATCGTATGCTATACAATTCTGCCACAATAACGAGAACATGGCAGAAAGCAGACTAGTGCTGGGGGAAGGGAGAACTTCAGTATTGATGACGGCAGGGTTTCTTTTGGTGACAGTGTTACAAGATGGATTGTGATAAAGGCTATATTTCTAAACAAACACACATACACACACACACACACACACACACTCCACTGAATTCACACCTGTAATCCTAGCTACTCAAGAGGCTGAGATCTGAAGATCATGGTCTGATGCTGGTCTAGGCAGGAATAAGGATAAGACTTTATCTCCAATTAGCCACCAACAAAACCAGAAGTGGAGGTGTGGCTCAGGTGGTACAGTACCAATCTTGAACAGAAAGGCAAAGCCTGAGTTCAAGCCCCAGTACAAGCAATAGAAAAACAGGGACAGAGGCAGGGCCTGGCCATGCTGGCGACTGCTCCTACTCCACAGGGGGCGGGGAGCTCTCCCGCAGGGCCACGCACCCCTCCTTGTTCTTGCACAGCCCTGACATAAGGCTGGACTGGCAGATCTGCCTGTGACATACCTGACCATGGGGTCAGCGCTGCCAGTGGAGAAAAGCAGCGGCCAGGTGCCCACTGGGAGGCAGCCTCGCTCCGGCGCAGGCCCTCCAAACCTGACAGGGTGGGGGGTCACGGGGTCCCCACCAGCCAGTGTGGGGAAGCAGCTACCCGGCCTTCGGTACCATGGCTGACAGCATGCCCAGAGTACCCCGTGTGTCAGGAGCAGAGCAGGTGGGAAGAACACCAGGCCCTTACCTGGGCTATCAAACCACGGTATGCATTTCTCTCATCTGCATTTCTCTGTCCACAGCTCCAAGGCCACCTGTGGGCAGGGTGATGTATCATGACACCTGTCCCACCCATTGCTCTCCCCACTTGAAGAGGGGGTCTCCAATGTAGCCAGGCGCCCACTGGCTTGGCCAGCCACACATCACAGGGAGCTCTATACGGAACTTCCCCAAACCAACCCCGCCCCCGGCACCGCCAGGCTCGGCACACTGCCCCTCTGGCGGCCAGCCTGCGAGTGGCAGGCCCCTCTGTGCGTCGAGGGTGCCATCTGCAGGGAGACGGGGGAAGTGCAAGGGCAGCACTATACCAGCCACAGGGGCCAGCGGTTTTCAAATAGCTCCATTCACAGACAAGTACCATCAACAGGCAAATCAACATAAAACACTGATGTTTTCACCCAGCAGCCACTATAGTATGTCACTACTGAGCTAGGAAACAATCTTGTTCTTGCTCGGTCTGCCACTCATCCCTCCATCATGTTCCAGCTGTATTTCAAGCTCCGGGGCCACCTGCAGCTCGTGGCTCCTAGGTTCTGCCCAGTGCTCCCACCCTTCGACCCCCGGGCATGGCTCTGTCCTGATCTTTCCGTCCCTCTGTCTGCAGGTTGATGAAGGAGGTAGATCTCTACCTATACATGAAAAAAATCAAGAGGGGCCAGGCTCCACCCTCTCAAACCAAGGCGAGGTGACAGTTCCTAGGAGCCAGACAGGCAGCCCTGGTCATCAGCTGAGGGCTGGTTGAGTGCCAGGCACGTACAGCATGCCATTGGTCATGCCATAAAAGTGTGCAAGAAAAAGGAACACACACACACACACACACACACACACACACACACACACACACACACACACACACACACACACACACACACACACACACACACACACACACACACACACACACACACACACACACACACACACCCCAAGCGGGTTTATGTATACCTGGAAGGATCTGGCAAACTGTGGATGGCTATCTCTCCAGGGGTAAACCACCTGTGGATATTTAAACCTTCTTTGATTCACTAGTGTGTGCGGTGCTGGGGCTCGAGCCCAGGCGCTGTGCGCGGCAGGCTGGTGCTCTGCCACTAGGCTGTGCCCTTGCTCCGTGTACACTTTTAAATGGCAGGCAGGTACCTGGAACTTGGTGGTGGGGAGTGCGCACAGCGCCCCCTGCGCCCCCTCCTCCTTTGTGGGCCTCCCTCCAGTGAAGGGACCATCTGCAGGGCCTGGGCAGCCCCTGGCTCCAGCCTGCAATGAGGCAGATGCACTCTGCACAGGGCTGTCTGGCTTGGTTGGGCCAGAAAGACCCCAACTGAGGGCAGAGTTAATAAAGAAAGACAGCGTGGTTTCTCCCAACAATCCCGAAGCCGCCTGTGTCCCAAGTGGTATTCCTCAGCTTCACCTTAAAAAAAAACTTTTTTTTTTTTTGTTGGCCATGGGGCTTGAACTCTGGGCCTGGGTGCTGTCCCTCAGCTCTTCAGCTCAAGGCGAGTGCTCTACCGCTTGAGCCACAGCACCACTTCTGGTTTTCTGAGTGGTCTATTGGAGACAGGCCAGACACAAAAGCTGCCGGTGTTGGAGGCCCGGCCTCCAGAAGAGCACGGGAGGCATCACCTCCACCTCCTGCACAACACCCGTGCGGGGTTTCTATCTGAGCGGCAGGCGGACCCCGCCACGCCCGGCTGGGCCGGGAGGCTGGGCATGGGGTAGCCTCTCTCCCTCATGCCCTTGGCCACACCTGAGCACTGGAACCCGGGACTCCTTGAGGGAAGAGAGAAGGTGTGTGTTCCAGGTGTGTGATCCTCCCCTGGGAGGATCGGGGAAGGAGCTGGGCGGAGACTTCCAGAAGCACAGCTTTCCTCACCGCCTTGCGTTCACACGCGCTCCTCACCCAGGAGACACCTCACAGCTGGCGCGTGGGGTCCCCGTGTCTTACCCACATCTCTCCAGCATCGCCAGCACTGTCCTTTCCCTGAATGGCCACACGTGTGGCCACACTCTGGTGTCTACGGCACTGTCAAGGACAGTGACCCAGACCTGGTCACCACTGGGCATCTCCACGTGCTCCCGGTGCCAGCGCCCAGCTGCCGGCGGCCAGCTCAGACCCAGGAGGACCCAGCACGAGAAAGCATGCTTTTCCTGAGAGCCCATCACAGAACGGGGCTGACAGTCACCTGCCATTTCTCCGCTCCTCACAGACGAGAGGCGAAAGGACAAAGAGTGAGGAGCTGAGGCCACCCACTACACCTCTGCCTCAGCGAAGCCTCCGACACCACTGAGGGAGGGGACAGACGCAGCCCACCTGCATGGTGGTGGGGGGCGCAGGGGCACCTGGAACAGAGCCTTTATTTCTGCACCTCATACCTACCAGGATCTGTTTCCACAGCCAGAGCCTGCTCAGAAGGTTCCCTGGGCAAGCTAGCAGCCGGTGGCTCACGCCTGTAATCCCAGCTACTCAGAAGGCTCGGATCTGAGGATGAGGCTCAAAACCAGCCAGGCAGACAAATCTGAGAGTCTTTATCTCCAGTTAAATAGTGAGTTTTTGTTTTGTTTTGTTTTGTTTCCAGTCTAGGCTTGAACTCAGGCCCTGGGCACTGACCCTGAACTTTCTGCTCAAGGCTAGCACTCTACCACTTGAGCCACAGCAGCACTTCCAGCTCTTTCTGGGTATGTGGTACTCAGGAATCAAACCTAGGGCTTCACACATGCTAGGCCAGCACTGTACCATGAAGCCACATTCCCAGCCCCAAAAAAAGTGTTTTTGTTTTTTTTTTAAAGCCAGAAGTGGAAGTGTGGCTCAAGTGACCATCCATACAATGCCCATCCATGAGGAAAGAAAAGCCCGCTAAAGCCCTCTTTGTTTGCAGAGCAAAATGAGATGGTTGAGCCCAGGAAGCTAGAGGAGAGGAAGGTGAGGGGACGGTGAGGCGCTCACCTGAATTTCCCCGTTCGCACCTGCAGAGCTCTCATCCCACACCGCTGCGCACCGCCGACGTCGCCCACAATATCGTCCCCGATCATGATGGCCTGTCACGGGAGTGAAATACACCCCGATGTGATGTCAGGAGAATTTTATTCCTGTGCTCCTTCATCTTTTTTGACATAATAAACTGCTTGATTTGATGTTTAAAACCACCATTGTACAAATTAAACAAGATAATATTGTCACCGTATCGATTAAAAGTCAACGCACCTTGAATATATCTCCTGCTGCCCCCACGGGCCGTGGCTCTGAACGGTATATATTTGTGCAATTTGAAATCAATCAGCAGGTGCCAAAGTGATTTGGTGCCCCAAGGATGTGCGGGGCTGCTGACGCTCAGCCTCTGCGCGGTACCAACTGTGTTCTCCCTGGACCCTAAGATCTGAGAACAGGCAGCCAGCCCTCAGCTCCCTGGGAACTAAGTAAATCCCTGGCGAATCTTTCTAGCCTATGGCTTGGATGCTTTCAACAGTAAAAGTACTGCCGATTGCCAGGTGCTGGTGGCTCATACCTGTCATCCTAGCTACTCAGAAGGCTGAGATCTGAGGATCGCAGTTCAAAGCCAGCCCAGGCAGAAAGTCTGTGAGACTTTTATCTCCAATCAATGACCAAAGAGTCAGAAGTGGAGCTATGCCTAGAAGTGGTAGGGCCCTAGCCCTGCACAAAAGCCCAGGCCCCAAGTTCAATCCCCATGACTGATAAAAATTAAAAACAAAAAACACTGCATACAGACTATCAAATACAAAATATAACAACAAAAATGGTGCATGCGCGCATGAGCACGTGTGCGCGCGGGCACACACACACACACACACACACACACACACACACACACAGAGGAAACTTCATATGCAGCCTCTGGGACAGACTTTTCCATTGAAACAAGCCTCAACCCCAGTGTTGCTGTATTTAGAGGCAGAGCCTCTAGCTCACGCCTGTAATCCAAGCTACTAAGGAGGCTGAAAGCTGAGGATCATGCAGAAAAATCAGCGAGACTCTTACCTCCAATTAATCAGCAAAAAGCTGCAAGTTGAGCTGTGGTTCAGGTAGTAGAGAGCCAGCCTTGAGCAAAAGCTAAGTGCCAAGTGAGAGTTTGCGACCCTGTGTTCAAGCCCCAGCACTGGCATTAAAAAAGGCCCCAGGAGGCCACAGAGCCTCCAGAGCCTTGGAAGGGAAGGGACACCACGGCTGCCCCACGGGCACCGAGGCAAGGCCACGTGAGGACACAGCAGGAGGGCGGGACATGGTGTGGGTGTGTCCCCGGAGGGCTGGCCTTGAACTGCAATCCTCCTCCTTAGGCCTCCTACCTAGCTGAGATCACAGCATAAGCTCTAGTGTCTGGCCATATACATATATATATATACACACATACATAATACACACACACTTGTTTTTTCTTTTAGCAGTCCTGGGCTTGATTCAGGGCTTGGGTGCTGACTCTGAGCTTCTTTTTGCTCAAGGCTAGTGCTCAAACCACTTGAGCCATAGCTTCATTTCTGGCTTTTTTTTTTTTTTTTTTTTTTAGCAGTTTAGTAGAAATAAGTCTCACAGACTCTCCTGCCCAGGCTGGCTTCAAACTGAAGTCCTCAGATCTCAGACTCCTGAGCAGCTAAAATTACAGGCATGAGCTACCAGCACCTGACAAATACATTTATTTTTATTTTTATTTTTTTTGTTGTTTTTTGGTCTGGTTGTGGGGCCTGAACTCTGGGCCTGGGCGCTGTCCCTCAGCTCTTCAGCTCAAGGCTAGCACTCTACCATTTGAGCCACAGCGCCACTTCTGGCTTTTTTCTTATGTGGTGCTGAGGAATCGAACCCAGGGCCTCAGGCATGCAAGGCAAACTCTACCACTGAGCCACCTTCCCAGCCCTACATTTATTTTTAAAGAAAAAGAAAAAACTAACAAAAAACCCCAAGTTCTCTCATTCCCACACAGGAGAATCAGAGTAAACCCTCTGAAACATTTCTAGAAGGTTTTGCCAATGGAAGGACTGCTCGGACGGAGATGAACCGTGTGAGCCAGGAATGGCCCTGGGAGGAAGGAGGCCCGGGCTAGGCCGGGTCTCCTGATACTTGAGGTCCCCTGACTCCACCAGGATGCCCTGGGGTCCGGTGCTAGGCAGGGTCAGCGGTGAACAAACTAACACACAAGCACATCGAGAGCGGATCCGATGGCGCCGAGCCTTCAGAGTGAGGGAGCCGGGCTGTGCGCAGCCCCGTGGGCTCGGGCCCTGCCTGTGCCTGTGCCTGGCCGGGGGAGGGGGGGAGGGCTGTGGGAGGCAGGACGGATGGACAGAGCTCAAGTTTCACATCAGCCAGGACAGCCAGGCTGGAATCCCAGCTCTGCTGTGTGCCGGCTATGTGACTGTGGGCAAGCTCCACTTCAATCTGCAAAATGGGTGTCACTGGTGTGGCGGCCAAACAGAACTGTGTGAGCTTACACATCTGGCCGGGGCCTGGAGAGCTAAGCATTCTCAAAGAAAGGAAAATTAATTAACATATTTATTTTATTTATTTTTGTGGGATGTGGGGCTTGAACTCAGGGCCTAGCGCTGTGCCTGAGCTCTTTTGCTCCAGGCTAGCTGTCTATCACTTGGAGCCACAGCACCACTCCTGGTTTTTTTGGTGGTTAATTGAAGATAAGAGTGGCATCGGCCTTTCTGCCCAGGCTGGCTTCAAACTACACGATCCTCAGATCTCAGCCTCCTGAGTAGCTAGGATTACAGGTGTGAGCCACCAGTGCCTGGCAATAGATGGCTTTTGTTGTTGTTGTTTTGTCAGTCATGGGGCTTGAACTCAGGACCTGGGCACTATCCCTGAGCTCTTCTTGCTATAAAGCACTGAGTACCTCTTACCTCCAACTCCCCTCCAGTTTTCTCTGCCTTTCCCTCCACCTCCTTCTTAGAGGGTCTGATGGACACTCTAGGTGGAACCCATGTCTTCATGTGGTCACATTACATAGAATTATGTAGTAAGGAGCCACAGTATGGTCTTTTTTTTTTTTTTTTTTTTGGTCATGGGGCTTGAACTCTGGGCCTGAGCATTGTCCCTCAGCTCTTCAGCTCAAGGCTAGCACTCTACCACTTGAGCCACAGCGCCACTTCCGGTTTTGTGGTGGTTTCTTGGAGATAAGAGTTTCATGGACTTTCCTGCCCGGGCTGGCTTTGAACCATAATCCTCAGATCTCAGCCTCCTGAGTGGCTAGGATTACAGGCGTGAGCCACTGGCACCCAGCCACACTATGTTCTTTGAACAGACTTTTACCATGTAAAAAAGAAGTCAATTTGAAAAAAAAAAAAACACTTGGGCCAGGCACCAGTAGTTGGTGCCTGTAACCTAGCTACTCAGGAGGCTGAGCGCTGAGGGCTGTGGACAGAAAAGTCCATGAGACTCTTATTTAAATCTCCAATTAACCAGCAAAACGTTAGAAGGAGAAGTATGATTCAAGTGGTAGAGACGGCTGTGAGCAAATAAGCTAAGGGCAGCATCCAGGCTGAGCTCAAGACGGCAAGGACCCAGCTGTGGTGAAAGCTGGAATATTTCTGACAGTGAAGTGTTGGGGAGCACTGAGAACGAACAAGGGGGTTCATGTGTGTGCTGAACTTCACACAGCTGATCCCCAACACGGGCCAGCACGGGGCGTCCTGCAGCTGGACGGGCCCCGGCCACCTGGCATCACAGCGGGCCAGGCCTCAGGCACCAGGCCAGATGACCCTCACTGGACTCTGCCTCACTCTCCTAGAGGAGCTGCTGAGACTATCAATAGCCACAGCATCCACCTCAGAGCCCAGTGGCTCCTGGCCCCTCAGGCTTCTGGGTCCTGGGACACGGATGGCCCTCCACCCGCTCCCTGGAAGGAGAGCTGCCATTGAGGATTTGGGCTCCGTGCGCTGAAGCAATGCCTGCGTCTGGGCAGAGCCCCGGGCACCTATGAGGGAGGCAGCGAGCAGAGGCCAGAGCTGCCCTGGGCAGCGGTGCTTGTCCGCGCCAGCTTGTGGTCTCCGCGTACTGAACCTGGGGACCCTGGGGAGTTGGCAGATTTACTATCGGTGAAGGGCAATAATCACGCCAGGAGGAGCAATTATCGCCAAATCATTTAGGATTTAAAAATCACTGGCAAGAAGATGGAGGTCAGGAGGTGCGCTGTCATGGGAAATAAAACACTCCACCTGTCAGGCCCGGTTTCACTTCCTTTCTGAAGGGGGGAGTCACAGAGCCAAGAGGTTGGACATGCACAGAGCCTGGATATCCAGATAGCCGCGGGACGCCACCATGGGCCCCTGGTTCTAAGGCAGATCCACTGCTCCCCTTAGATGCAGCCTGCATGCTGCGTCTCTCTGCTCCCAGCTTGGTACAGGACACAGCCCAATGGTGCAATGCCTTGGCAGGCAAACATTTCAGAGCCTGGCAGCCCAGGACTCTGCTGGCAGTGTGCAGGGCTGGGTAGGGATGGAGGCCCAGCTCAGCCTCTGACCTGCAGCCCCGAGGAGTACAATCCCACGTGGCATCAGACCACGAGCTCCCCGAGAAACTCAGAAGTGGTTCAACATTTCCTCCATGGTCAGGTACATTCCGTCACAAGGAACGGTGGTGACACAGCCAAATGCAAGGAACATTATTTTCCAAGCAACAAAAACCAACAGCGTGAGTTAGGATGAGGGGCCACAAGTCCCCTCACAAACTACTAGGCAGGAAGGCAAACTGACGAACGGTCTGAAGTTGAATGTACAACATGACCATGCCAACAGGGTGCGTGGCAAAGCAGACAGGTACAGGAGGGTAGCACGCAAAGGTGTTGGATATACAAGCAGGAGTTTGGAAACCACCTAGCATCCGACAGTAGGGCATGGTAAAGAACATAATGAGCATCCATCTGGTGGACTACGATGCAGTCACAAAAATTACTCAGAAAAAGCACCAAGAAAGTTATTCACAACAGAATAATGAAGGGAAAAATCAAGGGTACAGTCATTCATGTTTACAATCCCAGTTATTCAGAAGCAGAGATCAGAAGGATCACAATTTGAGGTCAGATCAGGCAAGAGAGTTCATGAGACTCTTTATTTTCAATTAACCACCAAAAAGCCAGAAGTAGAGCTGTGGCTTAAGAGGTAGAGCACCAGCTTTGAGTGAAAAACTAAGGGACAGCGCTCAGGATCTGAGTCAAGCCCTATGCTGGAACACACATTTAAAAAAAATGTTTGGGGCTGGGAAGGTGGCTCAGTGGTAGAGCGCTTGCCTTGCATGTATGAGGCCCTGGGTTCGATTCCTCAGCACCACATAAGCAAAAAGAAAAAAAGCCGGAAGTGGCACTGTGGCTCAAGTGGTAGAGCGCTAGCCTTGAGCTGAAGAGCTGAGGGACAGCACCCAGGCCCAGAGTTCAGGCCCCATGACCGGACCAAAAAAATAAATAAAAAAATAAAATAAAATAAAAAAATGTTTTCAAGAGCATGTTATACTATGAAAGGAGACAAGAAGACCTGAGATTTACTTTAAATTATGACAGGAACTAGGCATGGTAGCATATGTCTGTAATCCTAGTGCTTCAGAGTCCAAGGAAGGAAAACTTTTGAGACTAAAATAAAAAACAAAACAAAACACCAACAACAAAAAAGGTGCCCTGTTTTCTTTGCAGCACTGGATTTGAACCCAGGGCCTCAGGCCATGTTAGATAGGAGCTCTACCATTCAGCCACATTCTAGCACTTTTTGCACTGCTTGCCTTTGAGATAAAGAGTCTTGCATCCTGCCTGGGCACACATTTGGGACTGTGGTCCTCTATTTTCCACTTCTCACTATAGCTGGGACGCAAGTGTGCGCCTCCAAGCCCAGCATCTTCAATTGAGTCTTATGGACTTTTCTTCCTGAGTCGGCCTGGAACTATGATCCTCTCTATCTCAGCCTCTTCACATAGCTACTCTGGGTACGAAGCGGGTACTGTAAACTTTTTACCTGGGCTGGCCTCAAACTGTAATCTTCCCAATACTAGTCTCCCAAGTAGCTAGGATTATAGGCATGAGGCAATGGTGTCTGACTAAAAAAAATTTAAGAGAAAGTAAACAGTTTATATGTGAAAAAATCTAGTCAGCACAAAACAGACACCTGCACACCCATATTTACTGTAGCAGTACTCATGATGGGCAAGCTAGGAAATCAGCAGCTGAATGGACAAAGTAAATGCAGGGTCTACACACAATGGAGTATTAGTCAGCCATAAAGAAGACTAATATGATGTCACTTTCAGGAAATGAATGGAACTGGAGAACATTATGTTACGTGAAATAAGCCAGATTCATGTTTTCCCTCATATGTAGCATCTAGATTTTAATAAAAAGACAGAAGAGGAAAAAAAAGACTGTTTGAGAAGAGGAGGCGGGCTGGGAGAGGGTGACGGAGGCAGGTGAGTGACTAGACCTGGTGTTCATGTGTGAAAACAGCATGGTGAGCCTGGGCACGTTGTACAACTAATCCAGGCTAAGAAGAAAAGAAAGGGAAGCGTGCGGGCAGCGTGTGGCTGGCGACACTGGCAGCTTACCGCCTCACCTCGCACTTGCGCGTAGTTGACATCCGTGCAAGAGAAGAAGTTGGGTCTTCTTACCTGGTGGGCTTCCACGCCCATTGCCTGCAGGGCGGAGTTGAAGAACTCAGGGGACGGCTTCCCTACCACCTCGGCCTCCACACCACAGGCATACTGGAGACAGGACAGCACAGGTGTGAGGCTGAGGACACGCGTGTGTCCCAGTGTGTCCCCCAGGGCCAAGGGAGCATGTGAACACAGCTCACCCGCAAGGGCACCCCCACTCCTCGGGGACTCTGATACTCCTCTTTCTCTCTGACTCTCCCCCCCCCTCCCTCCTTTTCCCTCCCTCTCTGTCTGAACTGGTCCCGGGGCTTGAACTCAGGGCCTGGGCACAATCTCTGAGCTTTTTTTGCCCAAGACTAGTGCTTTACCACTTGAGCTAGAGCTCTACTCCTGGCTCTCTCGTGGTCAACTGGATTGGAGATAAGAGTCTCATGGACTTTCCTGCCAGGGCTGGCTTTGAACCCTGATCCTTAGATCTCAGGCTCCTGAGTAGCTAGGATGACAGGTGTGAGCCATGAGCACCCAGCTGCTTCTGTTCTCTTGTCCCTGTCTGATTTTTTTTTTTTTTCCAGTGCACCTCCAGCCCTGTCATGGCGCTCCTGCAAGGCCAAGGGCTCCTCCTGCCCTGCTGGCCATCCTTCCCACAGGTGCTGCGGGAGGGGAGGAGGTTGCATGGCCCTGAGGCTGACCTGATCTGAGAGGGGGCAGCTAATGGGACGGGGTCAGAGCAGACTCTGGAGCCTTGTAAGCGGAAGGGGAGGGTGGGAAGGAAGCCAGGGAAGTCTCTGAGGGAGTCCAGCTCAACTGGCTGCAGAGGACCAGGGTCCAGGCGGCAGCCATGAGTCAGGAGGTGGCAGAGAGCAGGCTGGGAGTGGGAAGGGAAGGCAGCGTGGGGACATGGAGACAGACTGCGTGGCTGGAAGCCCCTGTGGGAACACCTTCTTTAAAGCAGGAAAGACCACGCGTACATGAAGCCCACCCTCCTCTCCACAAAGCCTGGGAGCATCTTCCGGGGCAGCCCTGGAGAGGGCGTGGCGCCAGTACCTCGAGCGCCTTCATGTAGGCTCCGACGTCCAGCATCAGGCCAGAGGTCTCCTTGTAGTAGCGCCTGCAAGAGAGCCGAAGGAGGAGGTGAGCCGAGGGAGGAGGAGAGCAGGTCAGCATGGACGCATACTCAGTGACGCGGAGGCCTCGGCAGAGCCCGGGGCCAGCAGCTCGGCACACCACGGGTCATTCAGTCTCAGTGACCCTCGGGCCATCTGGGGACCCTGATGCGATGATCAGCCAGGTCCCCAGGGGACAGACGACCCAGGTGCTCACACACAGAAACACAAGTGGCCTGTGTCTGAGACGGGCCCCCAGAGGCCATGGTGAACCCCCAATGGCTAATCATTAACCCTTGAAGAACCACCTGAAGAAGAAAATGCCACTCGTCCGCAGCACCCTGCTGAGGTCAGGCGAGGCCGCTCACAGAGCTGGATGCTTCCACGAACAGACAAGACCCTCTGCCTTCCGGAGGCAACGCGCAGGCCCGGCCGGCTCCGCCCCACGTTGGAACTGGGCCTCAAGGCACCTCCCTGACACATGGCGGACCAGACCTGGGGCTCCGAGCAAAGCCATTTGGGGACGGAGGAGATGTGAGTCAGCCATGCTGCTCCTGAAGCGAGTCCTGCAGGACTCGCTGATGGCCAAGAGGAACAAAGGGATTGAGGTCTGCCACCTGCCATGTCAGGGTCCCCTCTGTCCTGGTCCACAGAGTTAGGGGCCTTCACTAAGCCCAGGTCCAGAGCCCAGAGACCGGAGAGGTGGCACACCTCAGATCCGGATCCTTACTTCGCTTTCCAGCAGTGGCTGTGGCTGCCCAAGTGGAGGCGCGGACCCTGGCCTGCCATCTGTCAGTCACCCGGGGTCCATGTGCCCCGGCTGTGGGCATCTCCTGTCTAGTGACCCCAGCCCACAGGCCTATAGTGGTGCCTTGTTTCTCTTCCTAAATCCAGAATTCAGACATTCATCTTGCATTTTATATAGCCTCAAAAAAATGTTTCCACCCATTACTCAGGAGGCTGAGGCGGAGGCCTTGAGTTTGAGACTAGCCTAGCCTACCTCGCAAGAACTTATCTTAGAAGGAAAAAAGGAGCACAGGGTAGAGGGGGGGCACTGGTGGCTCAGGCCTATAATCGCAGTAGACAGCCCGGGGACTGAGAGACAGAGAGGACTCAAAGGGGAGCCCTGAGGTGGGAGGAAGTTACCTCACCAAGAGGAAGGGGAGGGAGCAGGCCTGGGGCCATCTTGGGATCTGCTCTGCTGGGGGCCAAGTGAGCCCTCTCAGCCCCACCCTCTATCCCCTGCTCATGGGATAGGAAGTTTGGGGGCTATAGGGGGCCAGAAAGGTTAGAGCCAGGAAGGGCCTCTAAAGAAAGAGCACGGCAAAGTGGGTGGGCAGAGGACAGAGGGGAGGGCAGAGGGCACCCAGCATGGGGGACGTTCACCCCAAAGCAAGTGGACACCTCCAAATCCAAACCAGCTGCTGTAACAGGTGCAGCTGTTGGGAGCTGGGGATTCAGGGGGCTTCTGGGTCCCTGGGCTGATCGGGGACCAGCTGGAGGGGCACAGGGCTGGAATCAGCCTCTCTCCTTAGCAAAGCCCTTGAAGAGATTCCAGGGCACAGCTCTGCTGGCTTCCTCTAAACCCATAGGACTTTCTTTGGGCACCAGTGGTTCACCCCTGTAATCCTAGCTACTCAGGAGGCTGAGATCTGAGGATCCTGATTCAAAGCTGGACTGGGCTAAATAGTCCTTGAGAGTCTTATCTACAATTAATGAGCAAAAATGTAGAAGTGGATTTGTGGCTCAAGCTGTAGAAGGCCAGCCTTGAGCAAAAACACTAAGGGACAAGCCATGAGTTCAAGCCCCAGTACGAGCATAAAACAAACAGATAACTTGGACTTTCTTGCACCTGGATCTAGTCCCGGATTATGTGACTTACACTATGCAACTCCAACCTTGCCCTTGTTAGGGTCATTTTCAAAGTCCAATGTCAAAATCAGCCCTGTAGTTCTTTCTTTAACTGGGTTGGGGTTGGCTGAAAAGGACGCAGGGTTTTTAGTCACTGGGAACACAAAAGGCTATCCAAGCTGACCACTGGTCTGGACCACTGTTCAGAAGTACAGCAGAGGCCGGATTGACTTCTCGGCTTCCTGCACACACAGTCCCAGCAGCCTGGCCAGGCCCCACGGGCGCCCCCATAAAGGAGGCCCTATGGACACGGGGAGAGTGGGCAGTCAGATCGGATTTTCTGCTTCATTCTCCTGCTGTTTCCCACCCTCCAGCAGAGCCTCCCTGCAAAATGACCACTTGACCTTTCGCAGAAGAGCCATTAACCTTCCATAGTCTGTCTCATAAACAGCTTAATTTTGTGATGGCGGCATGACAGAAGAAATTACAAAGCCAATTCCCACCCTGGGTCCAAACAGATGCCAAATGTAAATCACTCCAGGGGGTGCTCGGGCCTCCCCGCCCGCAGGCCACCCCAGCGGAGCCCCAGCCGAGCCTGGCACCTGACAGCAGCTCCTCGGGGCCCTTGGGCTGCCCTCAGCAACTGTGACCCCTCTAAAAGCTGCTGGCTCTGACACGCCCACCCTGAGCCCAAGACAGAAGCCCAGTGTCCAGAGCCCCAGCCATCTTGTACTGCCCCGAGTCTGACTCTGGGCCACCGAGGGCCACACGCCGAGCGCAAGGCCTCCGTCTTCCTTCCTCCCAACAGCACACCTATGTCACGACGACCCATACCAGATGGTTAATTTTATGCCCATTTCTTTGGGCCATGGTGGTTAGAGAGGAGATCAAATATGATTCTGCTTATTTCTGTGAAGATGGCTTTTGGATGGAATTGATATTCAAATCACTGGAGTCTGGGTAAAATAGATTTTACCCAGTCCATGGAAGGAGCTTGCAGAGCAAACTGATCTCCTGGGAGCAAGAAGAGTCCTCCAACGGAGGGCCCGGGGCCCCGGCGGCGGCTCTGCCCAGACCCTCAGGCTGCTCCCTCCGCTGCAGATGCTGTGCACTAGCTCTCGTGCTTCCTCTCCCTCTCCTTCTCTCCCCGCCTTCTCCTTTACATCCCTATTTGAAGAGCTCTGATTAGTACAGCACCTTTTGCATTTCTAGGGTAAGCATCTTACAAACACAAGAAATTTTCAGTCTCTAAAAATACATACATGTCTGTCCTCTCTCCGCCCCCTAATCCTCCTGACTCAGCCTTCCCTCTCTCCTATGCTCACCCCACTTTATTGACATCCAGTCCTAGCTGCAGTCACGACAGTGTTGACACAACACTATGGTTTGGTTTTGTTTTTTAAAAGGAGACAAAAGAAGGTTAAAGACTGTGCCCAGAGGCTCGGCCATCATCCCAGCTATGCAGATGTAAGTAAGAGGATCTTGGTCAACAAACAAAAGCATGAGATCCCATCTGAAAAATAACTAAAGCAAAAAAAAGGACAGGCACGTGGCTCACGGTGGCAGACACCTGCCTAGTAAAGGCCAGGCCCCAAATGCAAACCTCAGTCCTGCCAAAGAAAAAGAAAAACAAAACACATCAAAGCCTGGCCACACCACCTGAAATCAGTATCTGGAGCTGTGCCTGGGCACTGTTACCTGCTTTAGACTTTGGGCACTCAATATTTGGCCTGAGAACTTCAGGGCCTACATCTGCATGGACGTCCCTAGCCTCTCTGAGCCCAAGGTCTGCTTGCTCAAACCAGTTCCTGCAGCTTCCTAAAAAGTTATGTAGAGAAGGAAGGAGGGGAAGGAGGGAAGGAGGGAAGGAGGGAGGGAGGAAAGGAGGAAGGAAGTGAAGATGGAGAAGGTCACCCATGCCACGTCCTTGTCTGTGTCCTCTATTTGGGTCAAGGACCACAGCCACTGTCCAGAGCTGCCTGGAACCACTCACCCTTTTCCTAGGGATATGAGCACCGGGGTTTCCAGCTCCATGAGCACTTGGAAGGCCTTGTTCATGTTCTGATAAGAAAAGCCTTCGCCAGCATCCGCAATCACAACACAGTTAGGGTTGGATGTGTCGATATGATCAAATTCTGAGCGGACTCCTGAAAGGGGGTGAGAGAGAAAGAGAGAGACACGGAGAGAGAGAGAGAGAGAAATAGAGAGAGAGAGAGAGTGAGAGAGGGAGAGAGAGAGAGATTAATCTAGAGACAACAAAACTGATTCACAGCTCCAACCAGGGGTACTTTCTGCATGTCAGGTCTGCCCTTTTATTCTTCTTTCTCTCTCTTCTCTCTCTTTTTCTCTCTATCCTTCCTCCCTTCCTCTTTCCTTCCCTCCCTCCCTTCCTTTCTGCAGGTACTAGGACTTGAACTCAGGACCAGGGACCTGTACCTGAACTTTTCCCCTCAAGGTTGGTGCTCTTATCATTTGAGCCACATCTTTCTGACTTTTTGTTGGTTAACTGGAGATAAGAATATCATGGATTTTCCTGACTACACTAGCTTCAAATCATGATCCTCAGATCTCAGCCTCTAGAGTAGTTAGGATTACAGGAGTGAACCAGCAACTAACATTTTTCTTTTTGTTTTCTCAGTCATGGGGCTTGAGCTCAGGCCTGAGTGCTGTCCCTGAACTCTTTTACTCAAGGCTAGTGGCTCTACCACTTTAAGCCACAGTGCCACTTCTGGTTTTCTGGTGGTTAATTGGAGCTGAGTCTCATGGCCTTTCCTCCCCAGACTGGCTTTGAACAGTGATCCTCAGATCTTACCCTCCTGAGTAGCTAGGAATATAGGCGTGAGCCACAGGCGCCTAGCTAGCTTTTCTGAACGGGAACTACCACAAGAAGTGGACAAGGAAGGGTGGTATTCTCCACGCCTACACATAGGAACTTAGTAGTAAAAGGCTGGATCCACTCCTAGGTCTCGCCCCTCAGTTCTGCAGCTCAAAATGCAGGCAGGAAATGCAGAGCCTTAGAAGGAAGCCTGGAAATATGCCTGTGGTAGAGCCACAGTTGGAGGGGGCAGGCTCTGGCAGGAGGAGAAAGCAGGCCGCCTGCAGCGCTGAGGCGTGGTTTGCTGGCCTCCAACACAATTCAGGAGAATGCACACACACGTCCGGAGGAGGCTGCCCCCCACCCCCGCAAGCCCGTGTGAAAAGGGCCTCTCTACTTTTCCCTCTCCCATTTCAGTTAACACAGGGAAAGTTGCAAAGATGAACCGAGTCACTGATTTTATGTCATCTTTTCTAGAAAAAAAATGTTCTTTTTTTTTTTTTTTTCCTCAGTATTGTAAGTTGACTGCCTTGATTCAAAAAATTGAAGTAGCTGCATACTGATGGCTTAAGCCTGTCATCCTAGCTACTCAGGAGGCTGGTTCAAAACCAGCCTGGGGAGGAAAGACCGTGAGACTCTTACCTCTAATAAACTATTCAGAAAAAGCCAGAAGTAGGGCTCTGGCTCTAGTGGTAGAGTACTGGCCTTGAGCAAAAGAAGCTCAAGGACATCCTGAGTTCAAGCCCCAGAACTGGCAAAATAATAATAATGAAGAAGAAGAAGTAGCAGCAGCAGCATAATAAAAACTTGAAGTAGCCAGATGCCAGTGGCTTATGCTTGTAATCTTAGCTACTTAGAAGGCTGAGATCTAAAAATTGTGGTTTGAAACCAGCCCAGCCAGGAAAGTCTGTGAGAGTCTTTTTTTTTTGGGGGGGGGGTCTGGTCATGGGGCCTGAACTCTGGGCCTGGGCACTGTCCCTCAGCTCTTCAGCTCAAGGCTAGTGCGCTACCACTTGAGCCATAGCACCACTTCTGGCTTTTTAATTTTTTTCTGCTTATGTGGTGCTGAGGAATTGAACCCAGGGCCTCATGCATGCAAGGCAAGTGCTCCACCACTAAGCCACCTTCCCAGCCCCCTCTGTGAGAGTCTTATTTCCAATTAACCACTAAAAGCTGGAAGTAGAGTTGGAACTCAAATGGTAGAATGCTAGCCTTGAGTGAAAAAAGCTAAGGGACAGAACCCAGGCCCTGAGTTCAACCAGCAGGCACACACACACACACACACACACACACACACACACACACACACACAATTGATGTAGCCACAGTGATGCTACTTCCTGCCCACCAGAATGCCAAGAGCGAAAAGAACAAACATCACCTAGTGCTGGTGAGGACAGAAAAGTGTCTAATAGCCCAAGCCCCTGGAAAAGGGGGGGGGCTGTTTCTTATAAAACTAAACATGCCCTACCATATGACCCATCAATTCTGCTCCTAGGTATGTGCCCTAAAGAACTGAACAGGATTGTTTACTGCAGACTTATTCATGATGGCCTAAAACTAGGGAACTCCAGGACCCACCATGGTTAAACATACTGTACTACATTCATTCTCTGTAATCCCCCCGCAACAGGAAGAACACCGCAGACACACGCAATAATACAGTGTCTAGCTGGGCATGGTAGCTCAAGCTTGTAATCCCAGCTACTCAGGAAGCAGCAGGTAGGAGGATCAAAGTCCAAGGTCAGCTCTGGGCAAAAACATAAACCCTTATCTGAAATATAACTAAGAAAACAAAGAAGGGCTGTGAGTGTGGCTCAAGTGGTAGAGCATCTGCCTACCAAACACAAGGCCCTGAGTTCAAGCCCCAATACTGGCAAAAAAAAAAAAAAATTATTTAACTCCAGTGTGAAGACACAGGTAAGACTCAGTTCATCACAGGGGCAGGGCATCGGCCTTCTCTCCATCCTCACAGGCTCTGCTGGTTGCCTGTTTGGGCCCTTGAATAAAACCATTCCCGGGCCTCCATGCTACACCAGGTCTAGCAAGCCTTTTCTGGTTGTTGGGAAGGGAAATTCTTTCTAAAGACACTGGCAGAAATCCTAGCCCACAGAGAAAGGACTTTGAGAAACAAGATGTTAAAAGGCTGGGCACGTTGCCCTTGACTGGTACCAGGACTGAGTCCCGCCTTGGACCTTACATATGAGTGCCCTGCTCCTCTGCTGGTTCTCCTCAGCCTTACCTCGGCCCAGCAGTTTGTGCAACAGAAACATCAGGTGCAGAGAAGGAAGGAAGAGAGCTCGGTGGACATCCAGAGCAGTGTCCTGAACTCCAAAGCTCTGCTAAATAACATCTCGAGACTACTGCTCCTTCAGCTTTGTTCCCAGGCACCAGTGGCTCATGCCTGTAATCATGGCTACTCAGGAGGCTGAGATTGAGGATCTCAGAGGAGGAAAGCCCATCAGACTTTTACCTTCAATTAACCAGCAAAAAAGCAGAAATACAACTGTGGTAGAGTATCAGCTTTGAGCAAAAAGAAAAGGACAGCACCCAGCCCAGGTGCTGAGGCTGTGAGTTCAAGTGCCAGGACCAGCACACACATAAAAATGATAAAAAAAAAAAAAACATTAAAAAAAATCTTCCCCCTAAGGGTAGAAGAGCTCTTGTCTTGAATTCAGGCGTTCAGATAAAATCTGGACTCACCCCTTGTCCCTTCAGCCACTTACAATCTGAAGAGTGGGGCTAAGGTCACAAATGAAGCCCAGCCCTCAATCCAGCCTTTCCATTCCTTCTTCTGTCTTTTACGAGGAACTAGAATTTGTCCTCCAGGGACACCCTGGCCCCCTTGGTTCAGCCTCGATCAAGACATACTGTCTTGGGCTTCCCTACCAGGGCCATCCGCGGCAGCCTCCTATGACTGGTCAAGGCTACGGGATGGATGGGGCTGGGCTCTCCCCCATCCCACCCCCGCCAGCGGGCAGTGCCATGACCTCTCTGCCCCGCAGGCCCTCGAGTGTCTTGGCAGAAGCCAGGTGTTCACCCAAGTGTCCTTTCAGGTGAGAGCCGAGGCCCTCTCCCCATCCCCGCCCTGGGAAGGTGCCCAGCCTACCGTCGTGGATGAGCAGGTGCGGCCGAAGGCCTCGCTCCTTCAGGATCTGGCAGGTGGCCGGTGCCGGGGCGGTCACCTCCGCCTCGGAGATGTCAAATCCCAGCCGCCGAAGCACCGCCACCAGCTCCGCCCGCGACTTCTGTGACTCGTTGGTACAGAATCTCACCTTCAGCCTGGACTGCTTCAGTCTGGAGTGGGAAACGCAGGGAGCGTGGTCAGAGCACGAGCGTGGCCTCCAGGGCAGGCCAGGCCTGCGGGTCCTGAGGTGGCCTGACTATTACAGGTGTGTTCACACTGAGCGTCCATGGCTGGTGCACACACGTTCTTAGGGGACCCCGGGCCACACCCACCCCCTTCCTATCCACCCTCACGAGGCTGAAACACCTGGGACTCCCACGTTCCCCTCTCTCAGCCAGTGCCTCTTCCTCTGGCTGGGCCACACTGTCTCTCCACCTGCACCAAGCGTCCCCTCCCCTCCACTGGCCATCCTGTTTGGCCTGGAGGCATGGTTCAAATGGTAGCGTGTGTCGGCCTTAAAGCAAAAAAGCTAAGCGAGAGCAGGAGGCCGTGAGTTCAGCCTCAGTACCAGCACAAAACAAAACAAGAAGCTCTAGCAAAATTAGCTAACTGTGTGGCTCACCCAGTGTTCTCACGGAGGAGAGGAAGCTCCCGCCCCAGGGCCAGAGGCCCCACAGAAGCTTGCAGGCCACCGCCAAGCAGGTGTGCAAGCCCCACCCTTTCAGGTAAATGGGAGGTGGAACTAGAAGATGAGGCTGCAGTGGAAGACAAAAGGCCGGAATAAGAGAGGTACCCACCCATGGCTGAGTGCTGACTCTAGAGTTTTTGCTCAAGGCTGGCACTGTACTACTTGAGCCACACCTCCATTCCCAGATTGTTGCTGGCTAACTGGAGACAAGAGTCTCATGGACTTTTCCTGCCCAGGCTGGTTTCAAACGAGGATCCTCAGATTTCAGTGTCTGAGTAGCTAGGACTACAGGCGTAGCCACCAGTGTCCGACCATGACACACTTTTTCTTTCCCCATAACATCAGCACCTCCAATGTCCAATGTCCATATCTGATTATGGTCCTCCCTTGTCCAAATGCCCCATAAGTTCAGGAATGGGGTCTGTTTGGTCCACCAGGGCTTGGCACACACAGGCCCGTGACAAACGTTTGCTGAATAAACAACTAATGGAAGAGTCTAAATGACCTCATCTGTGGTTTCCCAGAAGCAGTCTGGATCATGTAGCTCCCTCTCTTGAGCCCTTACAGAGCCTCTAGGTCCTTCTGGCCCTGGAGTTGCCAGGTTAAATTTAGGAAGGAATCAAAGATTCTCTGACAGCAGAGTGAATGCAGACAGAGCTGCTGCCCATGTCTTCTCCAGCCCAGGTGATTCATTCCTTTCTTATTATTTATCTTTCCTAATCAGAGGTTTATGAATGATCAATTATACTTAGTGGTTAATTGCCCTTCATAAAGATAGCTTTTTTATTTTTAAATTAGCCAGTTAATATATTGTAACTAATAGCATCACCTTGTATGGAACGGACAGATCTTCATTGATTGGCACCTGGAATGTGTGATTCACACCCAAGTTAATGGAGCAGTTGAGTGAAGAAGTGCAGGGGGTCCCAGGGGACTAATTACTGCTAATGAGCGACGCTGTGACCTTCCCAGAACAGTGAGCAATTGGTGGGACAGCGAGATGGCAGAGCCTCACATCTGTCACTCCAAACACACCTTCAGATGCAAGCGGGAATAAGCCACACAACTCACTTGGTGACACTGGTGGCGGTCTCCCTCGAGACCCCCAACAGAAGTTTGTCTAAAATAGACTCCTCCCAAATCAGAGTGTTGGGGATGAGCCCTGCCCCTGGGCAGGATGGTGGGGTGCCCTTTCTCAGGCCGTTCCTAAGGGTCGCCAGTCATGTCCCTTTTTGATGTGCCACCCCCAAGCAGGCTCTGAATTCTTCCCTTCTTAAAATTCTTGTGTTGGTGTGAACTCAGGGCCTTATGCCTTCACTTGTTTTTCCCTTCTCAGGGCTAGCACTTTACCACGGAAGCCACAGCTCCACTTCCAGCTTTTTTTTTTTTTTTTTTCTGGTTCATTAGAGATAAAGAGTCCCATGGACTTTTCTGACCAGGCTGGTTTTGAGCCACAATCCTCAGATCTCAGCCTCCTGAGAAGCTAGGGTTCCAGGCGTGAGCCATTGGCAGCTGGCGGTCAGTTTAATACTTTAAGTGAATGAGCATAATAAAAGTAATCACCAATATTTCTAATAATCAGCCTGGGTACCTGGAACTTTAGGCAGCGCCTCCAACACTAGAGGGCCACTGCCTTAACACTATACCCCTGCTCTCAAGTGCCATCACTAAGTTCCAGCTGTCTGGTGAAGGAGACTGTGAGGAGAACCAGCATTCTCGCTGAAGAGACACAAAGATGGAGGCTCGAGGGCAGAGGCCTGACTGGGCCATAGAGGGTTAAGCTCAAAGCCCTCTGTTGTCTGCAGAGAAGCATGCAGGCCCTTGAGGGGTGGGCAAAAGCCCCAGAATTCTCAAATAGGATCCTGTGCCCTGCTCAGCACCGAGCCTGCCCAGCTGGCTGTCTGAAGCAGGGGAGAGGCACCCATGGCCACACTGGAACATGTACCAGAGCGATAAATATGGAGATGGGGGGGGCCAGTGTGAGACCCCGTTATGGGCTGATGTACATCTCACCAAGTCCATATGTGGTTGTGGTTGGACAATTTTGTATGTGTGTGTGTGCACACATGCCTGCTGGTACTTGGGTTTGAACTCAAGAGCCTCACATTCTCATTTGGCTTTTTTGCTCTAAGTTGGTCTTCCACTTCAACCACAGCTCCATTTTTGGCTTTGTGTTGGCTAAGTGGAGATAAGGGTCTCTCAGATTACTCTTCCCCAGGCTGGCTTCACACTGCAGTCCTCACATCTCAGCCTCCTGAGTAGCTAGGATGACAGGTGTACCCCCCTAGTACCTGGTAGCAATTTCCTTTTATGAGATTAAACAGAGTCAAGAGGCAGAAGCTCGGATATGATAGGACTTTGTCCTCATTAGAGAATGCCTGAGCCAGAGCCAGTGGCTCACGCCTGCAATGCTACCTACTCAGAAGGCTGAGCTCTGAGGGTCATGGTTCAAAGCCAGCCTGGGCAGGAAAGTTCCTAAGACTCTTATCTCCAATTAATCACAGGAAAAAAAGCCAGAAGTGGCACTGTGGCTCAAGTGGTAGAGAGCTAGCCTTGAGCAAAAGGAGCTTAGGGACAGTGCCCAGGTCCAGAGTTCAAGCCCCAGGACCAGAGGAGGCGGAGGAAGAAAAAGAGGAGGAGGAGGGGGATGAGGAAGAGGGGGAGGAAGAAGAGGGGGAGGAAGAGAAGGAGGAGGAGGAGGTGGCGCTGCCTGAGGGTGCTGATTTGTGCTCCCTCTCCTCCCCTTTACCCCTGTCCCCATCTTTTTCTGATCTGACTCTTGTCTCTCTGTGCATGTGGGCCCTATACAAACACACAGAAAGATGGCAGCTGTCTGCCAGCCAAGAAGAGGCCCTCACCAGGCACTGACCATGCCGACTTCTTGGCCTTGGTCCCCCAGCCTCTAGGGCTGAGAGACAGAACTGTGAGTTACCTAAGCCACAGTCAGTGGTGTCCTAGTATGGCAAGTGGATGAGCAAACCTTCACCTCTTAGGCTAGGACGCAAGCATTCCAGACCATCAGGGAGGCTACGCCCAAAGCGTTTCAAAAGCGCTGCAGAGGGCCCATGGAGAGGCGCACCCTTCAGGATGGGCTGTGTTGTCCCTACCCCACCACCCAGGGTCCTTGAAGGAAGGGGGTCTCGGGCAGGGCCTAGCAACCCAGTCACCCCCTCTGAAGCCAGCGTGTGGCCTCGCACACTGACCCTTCTCGAGGCCCCCCACTTTCTGCAGTCCCACTGGATCTTTGAACTGACCTTTACCTCGTCCCTCAGGCCAGGACGCGCCTCTGAGTGACAGCGTCGCCTGGTGCAATTACTGTGCATCAGATGAGCCGGTCCCTTACAAATCACCTCGGACTTTACACATCTGCTGGCTGTCGGCATCTGCCAGGGGCGCTCACCCGAAAATAATGAAAACCCTCTCATTACTGTTCTGAGGCAAGTGAGTGCTGGGACAATTATTGGACAGCAGAGTGACCTTGGGATGGCTCCCAGCCCGTCCGCTCTGGCTTCCCAAGGGCTGGCAAGTGGGAGAGCTGGGGCTCCCAGGGAGTCTGGGCGCGGCCAGGAGGCTGCCAAGGAAGGGGCTGGAGACATCTTACCACAGGGTCCCCTTGCCTTCCCCTAGCCCTAGCACCTGTCAGCTTTATCTGACCCAGAGTCCCCTCAGCACCGAGTCACTGAACTGACTTTCTCTGTCCCTGAAAGCTTTCCCATGTGTCCCTCCACGTGAAAGGCTGCCCCTGCCCGGACCAAGGCAGAGCCCCCCTCACCAGCCTGGCTCTGGGGGTGGGGGTCACCTGGACCTCCTTCCTTTTACTCCTCTACCAGCTCTGGGCTCCTAGAGGCCAACTGTGACTTCCCCAGTACCCCCTTCACCCCCCACTTAGGCCCCAGGATCAGGCACCTTAGGAGGAGAGGGACCAGAGGAGTCCTAGGGGCATCTGCACATGACCGGCCCCCATCCCTGGAGACCAGAGCCTCAGTTTACCAACACAAGCACCTGTGTGGGGACGTGAACAGTGGGAGGGGAGCAGCAGGCCTAGAGGCCTAGGGGTCTAGAGGGCAAAAGAGGTGAGGGGAAGCCAGGCGCTGGTGGCTCACGCCTGTAATCCTAGCTACTCAGGAGGCTGAGATCTGAGGATCGCGGTTCAAAGCCAGCCCGGGCAGGAGAGACCGTGAGACTCCTATCTCCAATAAACCACCAGAAGACCGGAAGTGGCGCTGTGGCTCAAGTGGTAGAGCGCTCGCCTTGAGCTGAAGAGCTGAGGGACAGCGCCCAGGCCCAGAGTTCAAGCCCCACGGCCGACAAAAAAAAAAAAAAAAAAAAAAAAAAAAGAGGTGAGGGGAAGAGGGGCTACAGAAAGTGCTGGCAGGGCCACTACCCTGGGGCCAGTGCCCTCGGTGCATTCAGAGGGCTAACGGGGTGCCGCCTGGCCCCCAAAGTGAATGAATCTCAGATCTACGAAATGGCAGTTCAAGAGCTCACTGGGTCCAACACTGGCAAGGTTACTGCACGGAGATCACCCGGGTGCTGCCAAGAATCCTGCCCCAAACATATCTGATATGATACCCAGATGATACTCAGCATGGCGGGTGCTTAACAGAGCGAAGCACTGAATGAATCCGAATCCCGGGTGTGATGGGCTTGCCTGGGAGGAGAGAAGTCTGAGTCCCCCTCCCTCACCAGGGCGAGCTTCCGGTGGGAGTCACGGCTCACTCCTCGCTGGTTCTGCCATGGGAGCGGGGCACAAGCTCTGTGCCTGCGTCTGCAGGGAGGGGAAAGGATGTGAACGGCATCTCCGGGTCATGGTGAAGGGAAGCGTGGGCCGCAGGCCCCAGGGCCTTGAGAGGTTTTGAACAGCAGGCTTCTTTGGCAGCGCTGCCATCACCGCTGGTCACTGCTAACTCTGAGATCTTGCGTTTGTTGCCCTTTAGAAACAGCAATGAAGACTGGAAATACATTTGGAGCCAGGTGCCAGTGGCTCACACCGGTATTCCTAGCTAGTCAGGCTGAGACAGGAGGGTAGCAGTGCAAAGTCAGCAGAAGTAGGCAGAAAAGCCCACAAGACTCCATCTTCCAAAAATAACCAGCAAAAATCAGCTGGAGGTGTGGCTCAAGTGGCATACTAGTGGAACAAGCTGGGGTCAGGAGCTACTTGTGCCAGGAACAGCCATAGGGCTTTGCCGGAGTAGTCGGGCTATCTTCCCGGCTGTCACCTGACACACACCATTGGTGGCTGGGTGTCCACCGCCAGCCTCTTGGGGTCCTTGAGTACCAGGCCTGGCCTAAAGTGGGCCAGTAGAGGTACCTGGCTTCTGGCTCTCAAGGCTGCATGCCAGAGAAATAATCAAGGCTGGCATGGAGAGAAACTATGAACCCCTCACCACTCACCCTGGGGCCCTGAACAGCAAAAGGCACAGGTCATGGCCTTGGCCATGAACTCAGCCGGGGCTCATCCTCCTTCCCACTAGGCAGATGGCCAGCTGTGGCCCTATCCGGTCCCTCCGCAAGCTGCAGCGACAGCACTGGGCAGCAGCACACCCCTGCATGGTCAGAGTCCAAGGTCTGGGCAGAGGGAACAGCAGGGGCCGGTGACCAGGGCCTGGCTGAGCCTCTTAATCCAGGCCAGCAGTCTGGTATACTCAGTGGGACAGTAATGAGGTTCAGCTGACTTGGACAGGCACCTAGCCAGCACCCTGCTGGTCCACGTGAGCCTTCCCCATGCTGGTACCAACTCACCTGCCTGCACAACCCCCTTCCAGAGTGTTCCCAGGCTGTGCCTGAACCACTGAGCTGAGATCTCACAGACACAAGAGGCTGTAGCATTCATTTCACAGTGCCTGGGAGAGGATCTGGAGACTGTCTGACCAACGAGGCTCACTTCATAGAGGGAAAGACTGAGGCCTAGAGACACTCAGGGGCCTGAAGCCTGCTGGAGGCTAATAGATAAACTTCCTGCTCACTAGCTGGTAGTCGGTCCTCCTGACTGCACAGGTCAGGCTGCCCAGTACCAGGCATCCCGAGGACAAGGGGGGAACTGGAGAAGGGAGCACATGTGAAGCTTCTCACCTGATCCTCTCCAAGCCCAAGCCCAGGGTCCAAGCTACCAGACAGGGCTGTCATGGAAAACCATATTTAAAGAGAGACATTTAGTTGGGTGTCAGTAATTCTAGCTACTCAGGAGACTAAAATCTGAGGGTCAAGGTTCAAAGCCAGCCTGGTAAAGAAAATCCATGAGACTCTCATCTCCAATTAACCAGAAAAAAAAGCCAGAAGTGGAGGTGTGACTCAAGTAGTAGATTGCCAGCCTTGAGTGGAAAAGCTAAGGGGCAGTGCCCAGGCCCTGAGCTCAGGGCCCAGTAGTAGCACACACACAAAAGATGCCTATGGAAGGCATCTGACACACGTCAAATGACCAGTGGAAGGCACTGGAGACTACAGTGTTCACATGACAACCACATCTCTGAGAAACTCTGTGCAGGTGGCCCTTCCAGACAGGTTCTATCTGTTGGAAGCTAACTGCTACAAGAAACAGTGGAAAAAAATAAAACTCAGAGGGCACCAGGGCACCTAGAGGTCAGCTAGGGAGAGAAGAGAGTGGGGCAGCCTGGCCGTGTATGACCCAGACACGGGTACAGAGGAAGCCCTAACAAAAGCTACTGTAGCCACCTGCTTGGCTTTTATCCACATGTTCACACCGAGCCGCTGGGACAATCTGAGAGGTGGGTTCGTGTTCCCGCTCACAGAAGGGACCCAGATTAATGCACCTGGGCAGAGTCAGGGTGAGGGGACTTTTCTGGTGGCCTCTTTTGTTATGTGAACCTGCAGAGAGTTCTATAATGGGAAGATGCTGCTTTGGGGGAGAGGGGGCAAACCAGTCCCTCTTCAACACTTTCTGATCCTTTGGCAACGAAATGCTCCTTTAGCTTCTACATATGGAGTAAGTAAAATAGAAGCAAATATTTCATAATTCTCATGTGACACTGGCATTCTAGCAGGGCACCAAGGCACAAGAAGACTGGGGAGCCAGGTGCTGTGGGCTCCAGCTGTGATCTTAATGACTTGGGAGGCAGAGATTAGGATAATCACAGGTGAGGCCAGCTCAGGCGCCTGCTTGTCACCCCAGCTATGCAGAAAGTATAAATAGGAGAATCATGGTCCAGGCTGGCCCCAGCATGAAGTCCAGACCCTATGCAAAAAATAATTAAAGTAGGGCTGGGAAGGTGGCTCAGTGGTAGAGTGCTTGCCTTGCATATGTGAGGCCCTGGGTTCAATTCCTCAGCGCCACATAAGCACCGGAAGTGGTTCTGTGGCTCAAGTGGTAGAGCGCTAGCCTTGAGCTGAAGAGCTGAGGGCCAGCACCCAGGCCCAGAGTTCAGACCCATGAGTGACAAAATAAATAAATAAATAAATAAAGCACAAAGGGCTGGAGCATGGCTCAACTGGCAAAGTACCTACCTAGCAAGCACAAGACTCTTTCAAGTTCAAAACCTAGTACTGCCCCCTTAAAAATGCTAAAGAACTGAACTTGAGGCCACCTGCCAACTATGGGGCCTACTTGGATTGGAAAACAAGTTGACCGTAGTTCTAAGGTGACAGCTAAAGCTTGGTGACTTGTAAGAGGTGGCACCCCCTAGTGAAGACTGGCCCCCACTCCACTTCTGGGAGTTTGACCATATGTTCCACCTCTTCAAGCCTTAGACTCCTCCTACACACTGGATGGCACCTGGCCGGCCCCCGGCAATGTGAGACATCACCCACACCACACTGGGCCATCTGGGCATGGCTCTGCCAACACAGCCTCTGGATATCCTTGGGGGCTAGGGGTGGGTTTGACTCCATTTGTGACCTCCAGGGGTACCTGTGCCGGACTCAGGGGAATCTGATAACACTGTTCCAGGATGCCCTCCTGGGCTGTTCTGAGTTCCGGTGGTGACCCCCGCTGACCTGGTATGAGAAAGCAGGCACAGATCTTATGCCTGAGGCAAAGCTGTGCTCAGCCCCCATCTGAGGACCCTCCACTCCCCACCTCCTCCTTCCCCCCCACTGGCAGGTCATGGGGGCTGTTGTGTTTGCTGTATTTTGTCTTATCAAAAATGGAGTGATAACCCAGCATAGCACTGCATGCCCATAGACTCAGGCAGGAGGTTCCTTTGAGGCTAGAAGTTCAAGTATCACTACGTTCTGGGAAACACAGTGAAATCTCTATCTTAAAAAAATGAGCAAAAAATAATAACCAAAGTCAAACATTTGCATTTGATATATATTATCCATAGCTTTTTCACTTGGTATAGACAACATCCACATCATATAAACCAATGGCAACATCAAACAGAGCTCTTTCATCCTTGTTCACAGCTGTAAGATTCTGCTGTTTAGACAAGCCACAGCTTATGTACTCAGCCCTTTTGACACACACAGATAATTCTCAGCACCCATTTAAGCTAATCACACTGAAACAATACTGTGCAATCCATCATGGTCATCAACAGCATCATCATCATCATCATCATCATCATCATCATCATCAACATCATCATCAACATCATCATCATCAGTCATAGTAGTAGTGTATGTGTGGTGCGTGTGTGTGTATGTGTGTGTGTACATGTGTGTTCCAGTACTAGGACTTGAACTCAGGGCCTGGGAGTTATCTCTGAACTTTTACACTCAAGAATGCTGGCACTCTACCACTTGAGCCACACCTCCACTTCCAGCTTTTTTCTGGCTAATTGGAAATAACAGTCTCTTGAATTTTCTTGCCTGAGATAGCTTCAAACCCCAGTCTTCAGATCTCAACCTCCTGGGTAGCTAAGATTACAATTTAAGCCACCAGAACCTGGCAACCCCATCATTCTTCAAAACATGTTTATGCTTTTCATCAGTTGATCACATATTAAACATGACAGGTCTAAATAGAGAAAATACAAACAACTCAAACACTGCTCTTTTGTTCTTGTTTTCAGTTGTGGGGGAAGTTCTCCCCCAAGTCTCATTGGGATAAACGCTCAGGTGTCTAGAGGGAGTTTGTGGGGGGAGGGATCCAGGTCTTTGTACTTTCAGAGAACACAGAGGACAGAAGCTGGAGGACCCTAGGGGTCACTCTGGGGCAATGTCTGGGATAAGGCCTATGACGAAGGACTTGAACTTTTCTCTGTGTTCAGGTGCTTGTGACAACATTTACAAGGCAGCCTTCGATCTTGTGAAACTCCCATGTTGACATTACAACATGAAAGCCGGAATCCGCTCCCCCAGCTCTGAAGACAACGGGGTCCACCTGTCAGGAGAGGGCACACAAGGGACAGTATACGTTCTCCACACACAGCCCTCGGCCAAGGTCTGGGCAGAGCCAGGACAGCTCCCATTGACGTAAGCAAACTCAAATAAGCTCTGTCTCTGTGGGGGACATCTCTGTGGGGTCCCTTCTGCGGGGTCCGCTGGCTGGCAGGACCCAGGAGCTGGGCTGGATGGAGACAGTGGAATGAAGCTTGTCCAGCCCTCAGCCCGCACGACTGCTACTCTGGGGTCTTCCTTAAGGAAGACACTACCAGGGCAACAGAGCACTGAGGAGCACTAAGGAGCAGGGCCAGCCAGACTTCAGACAAAGCTCTGGTCTCCCGGCTCCAAGATGGGCTGGAGGCATCTGTGTTTTCATAGGGTCTCCAAGGCTTCCAGTCACTGGGACTGAGAGCTGGTCTGGCTCAGAGCATGGGGGGGAGGGGGAGGGAAGAGGGGTCCTGAGTGGGAATTGCTTTATGAGGCTATGCTGAGGTGAGGCCAGGCCTGTTTCCTTCCGCCAGCAAGCCATGGGGCACCCTGGGAGGGGCCAGCAGATGTGCTTTAGTGGCTAAGACAGGATGCAGTAAATGTCCACCACCTTTCACATGCAGATGCCCCCAGGCCATCTTGAGGGCCAGCCCCAAAGCCTGAGCCTCTGTGCTGCAGCCCCTGCTGAGCCTGGCCAGCCTCTGAATGGCTCCCCTCTGGGAGCCCAATCCGCCCAGGAATAGACTCAATAAAGGTCTGTTGGGGGGTCAAGGGGGGGGGAACAGGCTGGTTACCTATGTCCACACAAGGCCTATAGCAGCTCTAGCAAGCAGAGGAGCAGGCAGCCTTGGGCCTGGACAAGCATGGATCTCCTACAACTCCCATGTCCCTGGGAAGATCTTGGCCTGGGATCTGCAGGACCTGAGCAGTAGAGATCAGCATCCCTGGGTTTCCATTTCTGGCAGGCTCGGGCTCTCTCCTTCCACCTGAGCCCAAACCAGGCAGGAGCTATTCACTGCCCCTGTTCCACTGTCACAAATCCCCAGTGCCTACAACAGAGTTGGTGGGGTACTGGAAGTGTTCAATGCACATTTGTTTGTGTGTGAGAAGACAATGAGTGGAATCATCTGGAATAAGGCTTGGCCCTTTCTCCACTTCTGCCAGGGCCAGAAATAGAGCCTCAGCCCTCACCTAGAGAAACACTCAGGAAAAGTCTCCACCCATGGATTCTGTCACTATGAATGATCTTGTTTTTAAAAGTTGAGCATGTTTGTGTACCAAAGGCTCACATCTGTAATCCCAGCTACTCAAAAAGGCTGAGATCTGTGGATTGAGGTTCAAAGCCAGCCTGGGCAGGAAAGTCCATGAGACTCATATCCAATTAACTACCAAAAACTGGAAGTGGAGCTGTGGCTCAAATGATAGAGCACTAACCTGAAGCAAAAAAGCTCAGGGGTAGTGCCCAGGCCCTAAGTTCAAGCTCCAATACTGGCACTTGCACACATGCGCAAGCACATGTACACACACACACACACACACACACACACACACACACAGCTGAGCATGTTTTTCTGTGTACTTTCTATTCCCTAATAAAAGAGGACTCTTTCAAGATCTCTGAGGAAAGGGGGGGGCAGTGGACCAATGGACCACCTCCCTCCTAGGTCTGCAGGATAAAGATGCTGCCAGGGAGGCAGAGCTGAGAAGCCATGAAGCCTCATTTTCCCCGCAGAACCCCATTCTTCCTCTTTATTTGTGCCTCTGTAGCAGATGGTCTCACCCTGGGGACTTGCAGTGAGCCCTGAAGGGCTTCAAAGGAGGCTGGAGGGAACTGTGGAAAGCTGAGCTGCTGGAGCTGCCAACGCCACCCAGCCACCTGGATGCCCAGCACCGTGTACCTTGGCATGGCCACCACAAAGGATTCTGTGAGAACCCAGGACTAGTTCTACCACCATAAAGGGAAAGTCCCCACAGTAAGTTCCAGAGGCAGGTGTATTATGCCAGAGGGGAAGGTCTGCTGGCCTAGGCCTCTGACACTTCACTTTAGACAGCTGTAATGGACAGGCTGTTCTGAGCCTGAGCAGGAAGGCTCAACCCTATGGAAGCCAAGCCTGCATGGAGCTGAAGAGAGAAAGTAGATGCTGACCATGGTCAGCAGTGTGGGTGCTGGGCTCTATGGGTGCTAGCTACTCTGAGGCTATTCAGTGACAACTCCGCCAGGAAGCCTGTGTGGCTGGGAGCCAGTGGGAGTGACCCCAGAGGTCACTTGAGAGGCCCCTGTGGACAAGGTATCAGTGGGGAAATCACCAGGTATCACCTGGTCCTGAAACAGGGACACCAGAGTCTCTCACAGAAACCAGCACATCATTTCTCTGGCGTCTAACAGCTCAAGAACATTTCCCAAATAGGGAATTACATTCCCAGAATGACAGGCACCATGTCCCATGCTACTGGTTCAATATAATCCATTTGTTCCTTCCCCCTTGCCCCATATGTCTCTGTAAGCACATGTGAGTGTCTATCTGTGCATGTGTTTATATTTCTCTCTGTGTATGTTTCTCTCTGTTATTTCTCTCTCCTCCCCGTCCCCCCCTGCAGAAGGCCCTTCTGCCTCTTCTACCCAGAAGACACTTCTATCCTCTTCTCACTAACAGTTTCTTCTTCCTGGTGGCTCAGGGCAATGCCTTCTCCTTGGAACTCTTCCTCTAGCCCAGGCCACTCACCCCATCAGATTACTCAGTGCCCTATCTTTACTTGCCTTATACCAATATGTCAGGTTACTTGTGTGCAGAATACTGTCCACCTCAGTTCCAGACATGGACACACCCCCACCCCCACCAAGCCCTAACTGCCTAGGTCACAGCTCTGGCTTCCTGCTCCCTCACACAAGAATACTTCACTGAAAACACACAGCCCAGTGCCCTCTTCTCCAGTCCCACAGGGCCTCACACTGTGCCCTCTAGGTGACAGAGCCGGTCTAAAGCTTTGGGGTTAGTGGAAATGAATTTAGAGGCCAGGAAGGCAATTAGACATGGACTTCTGCCAACAATGACCGCCCATCCCAAGACCAGGGCATCTTCTAGAACCTGGCTACCTTTTATAGGTGCTCCCAAAGGCCAGGCCTCCCTTTTCTGAGTTCTCAGCCTCTCTGCCATCCCTCTCTGCACTATAGAGCAGTCTGGGTCCTTACCATCACACACACAGGGGGGCGGGGAGCTCTGAGAAAGACCAAGGAGCTCCCTTACCTGCCACCTGTAAGTCAGGAAACTGAACTCCAATGAGGCCAGGCCACAAAAGCAGGATTCCCAGCCAGGCCACGTGCAGGGCAATGAGCCCTTCCCGACTGCCCACACACACCATTCTGCAGGACTCGCTGGGAAAACCAAGGGCAATGACAAAGCCCGGGCCCAGAGGGGCCCACCGTGGGAGTGTCCTGCGCTGGCAAGGCTGGGCGAGCCAGGAGCCCTCCCCTGCATCTGAACCAACGAAGATCACCAGAATTAGACTGCACGCCACCTAGCAATTAAGGATTACTGCAACATGTGGCCACATAAGCATTAAGGAGCTATTTATGTTTTCCTCACTAGGCTTGGGGGGACTATTTCGCTCTTACAGTGCACCCCAACGCCGACTAGACACAGTTCGACTGCTAAGCAGCGCAGGTACCCGATTGGTTCTCCGGCATCACGCCGGGTGGGGCGGGGCCAGCCAGGGAGGGCGGGGCCAGCTCGGGGGTGGGAGGGACCCGCTCGGGGCGGGCGTGGTCGAGTCGGGAAGACGGGAGGGGCGGGGCCACCGGGCCCTCGGTCCCGCCCCCCTCGGCACGTCGGCTGTGCTAGCTAAACCGAGAGCTCGCTCCGTCCCGCCTGCGGCCTACTCACCTCGCCACCGCCTCCACCGAGCCAGCGATCGGCGTGCCGCCATCCGCGCCGCTGTCGTATAGCACGCCCGAGATGTCGAGCAGCACCCCGCGCACGCCGGCCAGCCGTTCGGCCCACGCGGCCATCGCGTTCACAGCTCGCCTAGGACTCAGCGGTCCCTACCGGCTGAGCGCCCGCGGCCGTGCCTGCCGCGCAAGGCCTCCTGGGAAATGTAGTCCGGCGCGCGGGCCCCGCGGGCCGGGCGCAAACCCGGAAAGACCCTGCGCTGCCTTCGCCACTGCCGAACCTCGGTTCCCCGGCACGGCGCGGATGTGGGTGGACGGAGCCAACCGCCGGGGAAGAGCTGGCAGCTGTACATCTCAGAGCCGGTGTCGCTCCCATGCCAGCGGGCGCCGCTGGGGAGGCGAGCCCGCCAACGCCCGCGGCCGCGCCAGGTCCGAGGAGGAAGCCCGCGGATGGGGCTGTAACGGGCAGCGGGGTAAACGCGGTGCCGGCGGACAGGAGGCCGGGTAACAGCAGTGACCGCGCTCAGACGGCGCCTGCGCGCACACACACACACACACACACACTCATACACACTCACGCACTCACACGGCAGACACGGAGGCCGGGTTACAGCAGTGACCGCGCTCAGACGGCACCTGCACACACATACTCACACTCACACACACACACACGGCAGACACGGAGGCCGGGTAACACCAGTGACCGCGCTCCGACCACGCGCGCACACTCACGCACTCACACACACACACACACACACGGCAGACACGGAGGCCGGGTAACACCAGTGACCGCGCTCCGACCGTGACTGCGCACACACACACACACACACACTCACACACGGCAGACATGGAGGCCGGGTAACAGTGACCGCGCTCAGACCTCGCGCACACACACACACACACACACACACACACACACACACACACGGCAGACACGGAGGCCGGGTAACAGCAGTGACCGTGCTCAGACCTCGCGCGCACACACACACACACACACACACACACGGCAGACACGGAGGCCGGGTAACACCAGTGACCATGCTCAGACCGCGCCTGCGCACACTCACACACACACACACGGCAGACACGGAGGCCGGGTAACAGTGACCGTGCTCAGACCGCGCGCGCACACACACACACACACACACACACACACACACACACACGGCAGACAAGGAGGCCGGGTATCACCAGTGACCGTGCTCAGACCGCGCCTGCGCACACACACACACACACACACACACGGCAGACATGGAGGCCGGGTAACAGCAGTGACCGCGCTAAGACTGCGCGCGTACTCACACGCGCACACACACATGGCAGACACGGAAGCCGGGTAACAGCAGTGACCGCGCTCAGACCATGCGCGCGCACACACACACACGGTCATGTGCGGACCGACAACGCTCAGACCACACACACACACACACACACACACACGGCAGACACGGAGGCTGGGTAACAGCAGTGACAACACTCAGACCCCGTGCGCACACTCACACACACACAAGTGACAACGCTCAGGCCGCACACACACACACACACACAAGGTCATGTGCAGACCAACAACGCTCAGACCACACACACACACACACGGCTGGGTAACAGCAGTAACAACGCTCAGACCACATACACACTCACACACGGCAGACACTGAGGCCGGGTAACAGCAGTGACAGCGCTCAGACCATGCACGCACACACACTCATACACACGCACACACATACACACGCACACACACTCATACACACGCACACACACTCATACACACGCATACACACGCACACACACAGCAGTGACAATGCTCAGGCCGTACACACACACACAGTGACAACGCTCAAGCCATACACACACACACACACACACACACACACACACGGCAGACATGGAGGCCGGGTAACAGCAGTGACAACACTCAGGTCGCACACACACACACACACACACACGGCAGACATGGAGGCCGGGTAACAGCAGTGACAACACTCAGGTCGCACACACACACACACACACACGGCAGACATGGAGGCCGGGTAACAGCAGTGACAACACTCAGGTCGCACACACACACACACACACACACACACACACACACGGCAGACACAGAGGCCAGGTAACAGCAGTGACAATGCTTAGATCCCCCCCCCCACACACGGCCGAGTAACATCAATGACAACGTTCAGACCGCACACACACGCACACACACACACACACGGCCTGGTAACAGCAGTGACAACGCTCAGACTGCACACACACGGTCGTGTGTGGACCGACAACACTCAGACCACACACACACACACAATGGGACCCGGCTGTGAAGATCGCAGCAATGACACCGTCATGGGGCCCAGGAGAGTTTTTGGATGGATCATGGATAGGCTTCAGGGTGATATTTCCAAATATAAAAGGAACTTTGGCCATAGTCACTTCCCATTGCCGGCTCTGTGTGCCTTCCTTCTTCTGATCGTTCATTATTTTGATAATAAACACTGGCATAAAAGGGGAGATTCCTTGACAGTCCCCCTGAAATAATTAAAGAATTACACTGAAACAAGAACATTTGATTTCTGGTACGACCTAGCTTTGAATGTTTGCTTTTCTCTGTCCTGGGGATTGATCTCAAGTCCTCGTGCCAGTTTGATACTATTTTGGGTGACCTGAGTGGGCCCAAGTAATTACAACTGTCTATTAGAAAGAGAGGGAGCGAATTGGCAGAGTTTAGATAGACAGGTAGACAGATAGACAATCTGGAAGTGTTATACTGCTACTCTTCAGGGACTACCAGCCAAAAATAAAACAACAAAAACCCCAGATGGCGACTAGAATCTGAAAAAGAAATAGATTCTCCTCAGAGCCTCTACAAGAAAAACAGCTCTGCTGACAGCTTGGTTCAGGACTTCTGATTTCCAGAACTACATAAAATAATAAAATCTAAGCTTGGCGCTGGTGGCTCATGCCTGTAATCCTAGCTACTCAGGAGGCTGAGATCTGAGGATCATGGTTCAAAGCCAGCTCAGGCAGGAAAGTCCATAAGACTCTTATCTCCAATAAACTACCAGAAAACCAGAAGTGGCACTGTGGCTCAAGTGGTAGAGCACTTACCTTGAGTTGAAGAGCTGAGGGACAGCACCTAGGCTCAGAGTTCAAGCCCCACGACTGAAGAAGCAAAATAACATTTGTACTATCTGTACAGTAGCCATAGAGAAGAATACAGGGTTCAGGACCCTCACCTGAAAAAGTACGTGTTGGTTCAGGGTATGGGCCTTCAAGTATGGGCCACTGACGGATGAACCCTGATATAAAAACCCAAGGTCTTTTCTCTAGATAAAATGAGAAAAGGGCAGTGACGACATCAGGCTCACTTCTGGCTGCATTTAAACAACAACCCAGCTCTAACTGTCCAACCAGATAGTTACTTTTCCTCATGTCCAGAAGCCATAAGGAAAGCAGTCTGGGCAGAAGCAGGCTGCTCTCATCTTTCTGCCCCAAAGCCCACCCAGTAGATTCTCAAGCCTCCTCCTGCAGCCCAAGTATTGCCTTTGCATTTCAGGCAGGAAGGTTAGGAAGGAGGAAAAGAAAAGCTTCCTTATCTCCAGGCACCAGTGGCTCATGCCTGTAATCCTAGCTACTCAGAAGGCTGAGATCTGAGGATCGCGGTTCAAAGCCAGCACAGGCAGGAAAGTCTGTGAAACTCTTTGTAAGGTCCGTTCCAGGATGGCGAGCAGACTCCACCTTCCTCACAGCAACGTCTCCACCCAATACCTGCATTACCTAGGCAACTGGCACACCTGGAAGAGGTCACATCTGAATTTGATGTGGCCACACCTTTCTCCGCCCATACCCTAGATAAGGCCTAGCCCAGGCTTAGACGCCCTCTTTCCCATCTCTTTCCCAGCTATCTCTTTCCCATCTCTTTTCTCTTGCCCAGCTCTCTTTCCCGGGTCTTTTGCCAGTGGAGTGCCAACCTTGCCTGCTCCCAGCAGGTCTACTGAATAAACCTACCCCTTACCTAAATACCACAGGCATGGTGCTGTTCTTACTCGGGTACCTCTTTTTAAAAACCTAACATAAATGGGGCTGTGACTCAGATAAAGGGCTTAATGTCAGGATAGGTGGGATTCCTCTCTGTTTTTTTTCTTTTTTTCTTTTTGTTTGTTTGTTTTTCCCTTTTTGCTCTGAGGAATACCCACAGTTCTGACAGCCTTTTGCGAACCGGTCTGTCTGCTGAGGACACAGCGCATCAATACCATTGCTGGCTTTCACATCCACGTCCACACCACTCCTCTACTCTGGTGAGTGAAACTACTCTCTACGGCTCTCTGTCGCCCAGTCTGTCCACATGTGGCGCCACTCCAGAGAGCTCCTACGACCTTTAGCTGAAAGGCTGGTCACCTCTGAAGCCGAGGATGCTAGGTTTTGGGGGCTTGGCCATTTCTCTCGAGAGGGCTCTGGGGGAAGTCGGGACGCCGCTTCTGCCTGGTCAGCTCTCCTTCACTCACCAGACTGACTCTCCTACACATTTAATGGGGTGCTGCGAGTCAGTTTTTATGCCATTCTCAGTTTTAGACAGTTTTTGCCTCTGCAATGGTACATGGGCAGAAGTCTGTTTACTTTTAGGCTCTCTTTGCTCTCTCTGCTAATCATGTCCAACTTTCTCTCCTTTTTTTCTACAACTTTTTGGCTTGTGCCCTGAAGAGTGCAATGCAGGCTGGTCCCAGGGACCCCCCTCTAGGTTCCCTCTCAAAGGCTAGCCAATGTAGGCTTGATCTATTTGTTCAGGGTTTCTTTGTATTTTTTCAGAAATTTGCCATCTTGGCCACCTGGTGGGTTAAGGGTTTGGCCCCATCTGACCCTTAACCTTCCACCAAGCTTACTACTCCATCTGGTCTAAGGTGCCTTGCTAACAAGTTGCTCTTTTCACAGGCCCTGGTAACTGAGGCCTAACCATCTGATGCACTTTGTTAGCAAAGATGTCTAAACGTTGTCAAAATTTTAGATTTTGAGTTTTGCCTTTTTTGTTTTGTGTTGTGTATTCTGGTACTGACTACATGACTCTAAAATATTGGGCATATCTATGCTAAGATTCTCACATCCAATGAGTTTTGTCATTTTAGAACATTTGTTGGCAATTCTTGATAAGAACCAGGTAAACTCTACTTATTCTACTTGATCTCCTTGTTGCTTTACTTGGAAATAATAAAGGGCTTTAATGGCAAAGATTGCAGTTCAAAGCCAGCCCAGGCCGAAAAATCCCTAAGACTCCATCTCCCAACTAACCTGCAAAGAGCCAGGCTGGAAGCATGGCTCAAGACTCTTATCTCGCCTTGAGCTGAAGAGCTAAGGGACAACGCCCAGGCCCAGAGTTCAAGCCCCATGACCGACAAAAAAAAAAAAAAAAAGACTCTTATCTCTAACCAGCAAACACTGCAAGTGGTACTATAACTCAAAGTGGTTCAGTGCTGGCCTTGAGTAGAAGTGCTCAGGGACAGTTCCCAGGCCTTGAGTTCAATCCTCCTTGAATACCAACTGGGACAAGCCATCCCAGCAACGAGCACCTAGACTCAGCCAGTCTAGGGAACAAGGGAACATGGAGAGGAGTAAGAGGAGATGTCACATCAGCTACTTTGTGCCTGCCCTTTCAAAATTAACCAGAGCCAGGAGATCAGTAGAAGAAGCCTGCCCATCCAATGTCTTTACCTGTCTATTAACAACAGGAATTTATATTTTTGCCTTTGTTACCTGACTTCTCCTCTACCTAGTCGCCAGATGTCAGAAGTAGCTAGGGACATTTCTACCAACATTTTCAGCCCCAAGTCCTTCCTCTTGCCATTTATTTGCTCTAGTATTTTTCAGCCCCTCAATGCCTCATGAGACTTCTCCAGACTTCATCTAAGGACTCATGCCACCAAGGGACAGCTGCTGCTCACTGCCTTCTCTGGGAGGGGACCAAATTCCAGCCTTTATCCCTAATATCAGTGCCCCTTGTCAGCAGGAAGTAGCCAGAGAGAATCGGAGCCCTATTTCATGATTATTAAAAGGCTGGAATGTAAGGTCAGCTCCTGGATGGCTAGCAGACTCCACCCTCCTCACAGCAAAGTCTCCGCCCAGTACCTGCATTACCTAGGCAACTGGGACACCTGGAAGAGGTCACATCTGCATCCGCTGAGGTCATATCTGAATTTGATGTGGCCACACCATTCTCTGCCCATACCCTAGATAAGGCCTAACCCAGGCCCAGATGCCCTATTTTCTAGCTCTTTTCTCTCTTTTCTAGTTCTTTTCTAGCTCTTTCTCTCTTTTTCCCAGCTCTGTCTTTCCCAGCTCTCTTTCCCAGGCCTTTCCCCACCACGTGGAGGACCAAGATGGCCTGGTGCCAACTGGAATGATGAATAAACCTACTCCTTACCTGAATACCATGTGCGTGGTGCTGTTCTTACTCGGCTACCTCTTTTTAAAAATCTAACACTCTTATCTTCAATAAAAATCACCAGAAAACTGGAAGTGGCTCTGTAGCTCAAGTGGTAGAGTGCTAGCCTTGAGCTGAAGAGCTGAGGGATAGCACTTAGGCCTAGAGTTCAAGCCCCATGACCGACAAAAAGAAAGAAAGAAAGAAAGAAAAGCTTCCTTATATCCCAAAGATCCCTTGCTTGTCCCTTCTGGGCCAGATCTCTCTGAGTGGCACATTGAAACTGCCATTTGGAGGGATACACACTCCCTCCCCACAGCTTTGGGCATGTTACATTACATTTCCAATGCTAAACCTACAATCATATCTGAATTTCAGTTCAACTGTGATTCCATCAATCCTTATTACTATAGCTGGAATATGTGTAGCCCTTTCACATTTACTTGTATCAACCGTGACTCTGGTTGCCAGTGGCAAAATCCAAATTCCAAGGGAGAAAAAGCATAATTAAAGTTTGTACTCAAGGCCTCAACCTTGCTAGGCAGGCACTCTACCAGGTGAGTCAGATTCCCAGATCTTTTTGTTACATTTCAGGTCCCAGAGCCTGGGATCTAGGATCTTCCACCTCTACCTTCCACATAAGTGGATCACAAGATACATATGGTACCACACCTGGTCCCCTGGCTTAAATTACTAAGAATTCACTGGCCCACACAACCTGACATTCTAACAGTCGACTTCAGGTTTGGCTGCTTAACCACTCTAGGGGAATCGAGTTCCAGGCAAGCCGGGGAAGTCCCAGCGCCACTTCAGCTATGTGGTATCAATTACCTGGAAACAGACCAGGCTCAGCATGAGCATGGACTGCGCTGGTTGCACAGGCAGAGCAGTGGTGTGCAAAGCCCAGACAACACAACACCTCTCTATCTACCAGCGCCTCAGAAATAACCATTCTGAGTTAAGCTCATGGTTCTGCTCCGATGGTTTTCCTGCACAAAGAATAGTTGCCCAGCGTGGATGTCCTGCTTAATAGCAGATGATTACTCCACAGAGGCATGGCTCTGCCCCAAGTCAGGTTCGTCATGAATCCATCTGTATCTAAATACTTCTTTTGGAATTACAGGTGTGAGCCATCAATGCCTGGCTGTGCTGTCTCTTAAGGTATAGGTTTCCAGCCCATATTAATCAATATGGAGCTTTGGGTTTATGTTATTGGACCACTGTTTATTCTATTCAATTCTTTAACCTACTAGACACCAGGGTGTTAATGGGCACAAAGACAAATGATCAGTGGCCAGTGGCTTTAAGACAGGCTGAGGACTGAGTAGTCTGTGACTAATTTAACTCTAATAAAATCTGGGAGGAGAGCAGGGAGGGGGGTGGGAAGAATATAGGCAATTTACAAAATCAAAGGGAATGCTGAACAACCAGACTTTGGAAAGTACAGGAACCATCAGCTCCAGGACTGAAAGATAAAAGACAGTTTCCTTTCAGCACCACTGCCAGAATGAAGTCGCTCCCAACCCATGTCATAGTGCTTCACATGGCAAGTTCTGCTGGTCCCATAGGCTCTTGTCTCGTGGCTAGGGGAGTCTGGGAGCTCTGATTGGTAGTGCTACCATCGCCATGTAAGAGATGGTGGCCCCTTGAGGGTCAGAGAAAAAAACCAAAGTACTGACATAAGAAAAGGAAGGGTGGGGGATCAGGTGTGGGGGGGTGTGATGGAGTCATGTCCAGGTAACATGGAGGGAGGGAGGGAGTCCCGATGGGGTAAATCAGAGAAGCTTTTTAGAAGGAGTAACACTTCAACAGAAGAGAGCTGAATATTGGCAGAAATGTAGGGGTCAAGGAACCCTACTGCACTGTTGATGGGAATGTAAATTAATACAACCCCTCTGGACAGCAGTCTGGAGTTCCTCAAAAAACTACACATAGATCTTCCCTACTACCCAACCATACTACTCCTGGGCATACTACCCAGAACATCACAAGCCAGGACACTTGCACATCCATGTCCATTGCTTCACTACGTGCAATAGCTAAGTTGCAATAGATAAGTGGATTAAAAAAAAAAAAAACATGGCCAGGTGCTGGTGACTCACGCCTATAATCCTAGCTACTCAGGAGGCTGAGCTCTGAAGATCACAGTTCAAAGCCAGCTCAGGCAGGAAAGTCTGTGAGACTCTTATCTCCAACAAACCACCAGAAAACCAGAAGTTGTGCTATGGTTTAAGTGGTAGAGCACTCGCCTTGAGCTGAAGAGCTGAGGGACAGCTCCCAGGCCCAGAGTTTAAGCCCCACAACCAACCCGTCCCCCCCCCCAAAATGTGGTACCTATACACAATGGAATTTTACATGGCCATTGGAAAGAATAATATGTCATTTTCAGGGAAATGGATGGACCTAGAACAAATCATGTGAAGTGAGGTAAGCCAAGCTCAGAGACAAATGTTTTCTCTCATATGTGGAAATCAGATCTAAAATACACAGGAAATTTTATGCATGTCTCTAATGAGACCAAGGGAAGACACTCTTAGGAGGAACAGAAAGGCACAATAGCTATGTGCATCTGATCATACAAAATAATATTTTTCTAGATGAACTTCAGGAAATGGAAACAAGAAGTTTTTTCACTTTGGCTGTTTTTGTTTTCTTTTGTCTTGTCTGGCTGTCTTTGGGAGTGTAGGAGAGGCACAGAAGTGGAGGAACACAGGGTAAACAAATGCAGCAATGGTACTCACTGGACACTATGTTGAACATGAACTACACAACTTGTGGGTGGGGTGGCACTGAAAAACAGAGAGAGAGCAAGGAAAGGGGTGACATTGTCCCAAAGGAAATGCACTCTTTGCTTGACCTATGTAACTGTAACCCTTCTGATTTTAGCAGTTTCAAATTTAAAAAGACCAAGAAAAAAGAGCTGAAAATGAGGAGTTTCCCAGACGGTGTGGGGTGAAGACAGCATTGTCAGGTGGCACAAGCATACAGTTCGTGAGGGTGAGTTTCACTCTGAGCAAGGATGAGAATGTCATCCCAGGGAGGGAGGATTAGCAGTAGAGGCTGAAAGACTCAGGGAACCCAGAAGGGAACAGCCAGGCTCAGGAAGAAAGGAGCTGAGGCTGCTTGTGCTTGCCTGTCTACTTGTACACCCTACCTTTTACTTCTGTTGAATTTTCAACTTCCCTGCTGCTGGGTGCCAGTGGTTCATGCCTGTAATCCTAGTTACTCTAGAGACTGAACTCTGAGAATCATGGATTGAAGTCAGCCCAGGCAGGAGAGTCCATGAGACTCTTTTTTTTTGTTGGGGGGGGGGGGGTCTGGTCGTGGGGCCTGAACTCTGGGCCTGGGCGCTGTCCCTCAGCCCTTCAGCTCAAGGCTAGCGCTCTACCACTTGAGCCACAGCACCACTTCCGGCTTTTTTCTTTTGCTTATGTGGTGCTGAGGAATCAAACCCAGGGCCTCATGCATGCAAGGCAAGTGCTCTACCACTGAGCCACCTTCCCAGCCCTCCATGAGATCTTATCTTCAGTTAACCGCTAAAAAGTCCAGAAGTAGAGCTGTAGCTCAAGTGATAGAGTGCTAGCTTTGAGCGAAAAGCCTAAAGGACAGCGCCTAGACCCTGAGTCCAAACCCTGGTCCCAGTTAAAGAACTTTCCCAAGACCTTCCCAGGGCATTTACTCTCCATCTTGTGAATGACAGAGCCATGGGAATGCCACGGATGCTCCGTGGACAGTGGATTAGAGAAGTCACTTCACATGTGCATAGCCAACACCATGAACTTCAGATCTAACATCTGTTTCAGAGAGATTTCCAACATTTTGAATTGATGGCTAATATTCAAAATTGTGCATATGTCAATAAGAATCAGACTTCTGGTTTCTGGTGGACAATATGAAGATCTGGTGTTGTCAACTGACGTTCCTACAAGGCCCTGTCTACTGTGTGGCACAGCAACATCCTCTGGCCTGGCAGGGGCCTTGCCCAGTTGGGTTCTCTCCCTTAGACTAGCCTGGCCCTCTGAAGGCTGAGGTTGGCACCGCTAAGAGGGGCACGTAGACTGTAGAGACTGTGAGAGTGCAGGGAGAGAAGACTCAGAAGATGACGACAAAGGCATGAAATCTGGGTGCAGATTTGAGACCAGAGGGCTTTGACCGCTACTTAAAAATATATCATACTGGTCTTTATTTTACTCCAAGGTGGGAGGTTTATCAGCCTTCAAATAAGAGCCAGCCTGGAGTGGAAAGAAACTAAGCAAGAGCTTGAAGCCCTGGGTTCAAGTTCATGTTCAACATGGCATGCACTACACACTGGCAGAGAGGAACCCAGATGGTATCTGTGTCTCGGTTCTTTCTGGACCTGTGATCACAATTCCCTCCTATGGTCTCAGCTTGGCTTTCCTCCCTTATTCCTTTTCTCCAAAATACACATCTCCCACTCTCTAGATTCCCAGTGTAATATGGCAATTCCCTCCCCTCCACTCCTCACCAAGGACATGCAGTTGAAATCTCTTCTCTTCTCTCCCCCCCTCTTCCCTCCTTCTCTCTCTTTCCCTCTCCCTCTCCTTCCCTCTCCCTCTCTCCCTCTTTCCCTCCCCCCCCTCAAAGTTTTTTTGGGTACTGGTACTCAGGCTTGAATTAGGGCCTTGTGCTCTCCCTTAGATTTTTTTTTCCTGGTCCTGGGCCTTGAACTCAAGGCCTGGTCACTGTCCCTGAGTTTCTTTGTGCTCAAGGCTTACAATCTACTTACTTGAACCACTATACCACTTCTGGATTTTTCTGAGTAGTTAATTGGAGATAAGCGGCTCATAGACTGTCTTCAAACCATGATCCTCAAATCTCAGCTTCTTGAATAGCTAGGATTACAGGCATGAGCTACTGATGCCCAGCTCCCTTAGCTTTTATGCTCAAGGCTGGTGCTCGACCACTTGAGCTCACATCTTCAGTTCCAGCTTTTTTTTTTTTGGGGGGGGGGGTCTGGTCGTGGAGCCTGAAATCTGTGCCTGGGCACTGTCCTTCAGCTCTTCAGCTCAAGGCTAACATCCTACCACTTGAGCCACAGCGCCACTTCTGGCTTTTTTCTTTTTTCTTATGTGGTGTTGAGGAATCGAACCCAGGGCTTCAGGCATGCAAGGCAAGCGCTCTACCACTGAGCCATCTTCCCAGCCCCTCCAGCTTTTTTTTTTTTCTGGTTAATTGGGGGTGGAAGTCTTATGGCTTTTCCTGCCCAAGTTGGGTTTGACCTGTTATCCTCAGATTGTAGCCTCTTAAGTAGCTAGGATTTCAGGCGTGAGCCACCAGCATCACATTTATAAAGCTGTCTCTTTGGCATATGTCTTACCCCCTCTCCCCCAGTGGGCAGGCCCACACTGAGGGGTGTTACCTAGAGTGCTATAATTGTGTTTAATTCCAGAAACATAAGATTTTATCTAAGGTGCTTAAGGTGGTTTGTAATATTGCCTTCCCTCCCTTTGCATAAAGGCCCAGTCTCTCCATTGTTAATACCATTCACAGCCCAGACAGCAGCTCCCCAAAGCTATGCTTGAATTACTCGGTGTGCACTAACCAGGGAAGCCTGGCACCATCGATGTGCATCAGTGCCTCCGGGATAGCCTTTGCCTTCTCCTCCAGATACTATCTAAACTGTGAAATTCATTAAATAGCCCCAGAAATGGATCAGGTTATTTAACACAACATCCCTAATGGTGCAATAGCTCTGCTGTCCACGCTGATAGCGAACATTGTCTTGAGTAGTGTTATCAGCCCAGGACACCCGCTATGAATATTGATCCTGGGCTTGTTACAGCCATCACTTACCATCAGGACAGGTCAGGGTTGGAACCCACCTAGCATCAAAGCAATTTAAAGACAGCACTCAGGCGGAATGCTAATACCCATGCTGGAAAAAAAAAAAAAAATCAAATCAACTCCATGCAAGGGGAAGATGGCTGGCTGGATGTGGACATATGCACTAAATAGGAGCAAGCCAGTATAAACACATGTCTACATAAAGCAAGTAGCTTGAAAACAAATTTCCTTAAGCTTTCTTATGTGATTTCCTCTTAAGCTGACGATCATATCCTGGCTACTCAGAAGGCTGAATCTGGGGATCACAGTTTGAAGCCAAGTCTATGAGACTTATCTCCAATTAATCGAGCAGTTGGATGTGGAACTGTGGCTCAAGTGGTAGGTACAGCCACAAATTTGAGTGAAAAAGCCAAGTAAGAGTACAATGCCCTGAGTTCAAGCCCCAATACTGGTAACATACAAGGAGGGGGGGAAGAAGATGTCATATTTTGTTTGTTTGCTTTAAGTTGATGATTGAGAGCATGCTCTTAGGTCTTTTCTGTCCATGGGCACAGCAGTGTTTCTTCCCTGTCATCTATGGATGAAGGCCAAGCACTGAGCAAGAGTCCACACAGCCTTGTGCTCCATGGAGCACACATACAAGAAATGCTAGAAGCCAGGTGCTGGTGGTTCACGCCTGTAATCCTAGCTACTCAAGAGGCTGAGATCTGAGTATCATGGTTCAAAGCCAGCCCAGGCAGGAAAACTGGAAGTGGCTCTGTGGCTCAAGTGGTAGAATGCTATCCTTTTGCTGAAGAGCTGAGGGACAGCACTGAGGCCCAGAGATCAAGCCCCACGACTGACAAAAAAGAAAAGAAAAGAAATGCTAGGGAAAAAAAAGGCAAGAATTTTTAATTCATTACAAAGAAGTTCTTAAAGATCTCCAGGTTTAAAGAGTATGACCTTGAGAGGGGAGGGTGAAAACAGTCCTAGTACTCAATGTACATATGTGCAAATGGAACCAAATGTGCAAATGGTAACTTGAGGGGATGAGTGGAGTTGGGAGAGATGGGGGAGAGGCAGGGAAGGGGTTACATTGATCAGGATGCATTTGTACGCATAAACTGACATGTTAAGTTGAAACCCCTTTGTGCCACTACTTAAAGAAGATAATAAGAAGAAAAAGTATGGCCTCTATATGTTGTTGACATTCTCTCTCATTGCTCTTTTCCTATAGTTAACAGAGGAAAAGTAACGCATACAAAAGAAAACCTACTCATAAAATGTAAGCAAAAACTTGTAAGGCAATTTATCAAGTGTAAAACAGTGATTCCAGTTGTCCTTGCTATGCCAGAGGCCTTCCTTGTCCCTCGTGAGGGGATATAAGTGACCTCAGGCATGCGAATTCCCCCACCCTGTAAAATACAGGAAAGTAGTAAGAGGAGGATTGGTAGCAATGGGAGGAAACCACACATAGTATTTTCATTCTGGAGCAACCTTATGGAGATCTAGCTTCCTACTGTCCCGAGGAATCTAATCTGTCTGTCTGTCTGTCTATATCTATAGGTGTATATACATGTGTATATATATATATAATACAATGTTATTGTTTGTATCTATATTGAGTGTACTTAGGATATAGATAGATGATTGATAGAGACATCTGTACATAGAGATGCGTGTGGGAAGGAAAATGTAGACGCTTTGAGGTCAATAGTGGAGAGGAAAGAAAAAGGAAGATTTGGGAAGGCTGGGAGCATTCGAGGCCCTCATCTAATCCTAAAGGGGAAAGGGGAAGATTTTTTTCTTCTTCTCCTTTTAAGTAAGTGAGAACTAGGTGAGAAAGAGATGTCTAAACAGAGAAGAACTCTCAGTGTGTATTTTGGAGGGTTCTGACACAGCGCCCTGGCTTCGGGGTGCTGACTCTCCGTTCCAGGGTTGTCTGTTCTCTGGGTTTCCTCCTTTGAAACATTCCTTTGGGCCAGAGATGGTCCGGTGGGTCTGGGTCGGGCAACTTCCTGTCCGGAGCTTTAAAAGCACAATCCATCTTCTCTTTGGGACTGGAGCTGGTTTGAGTGTCGGCAGGGCTTTCAAGTTTGCAGGGAATATGGTGGCTACCTCGGGGAGGGGCCGAAGGTTTGAATGAGAAAAGCTACTGGGAGCCCGGCTCTAAGAACGCCTCTTCAATAACAGATGAGATTAGTAGCTCTCAGCCCTTGAAGAGAAGACTTCTCCTCCCCTTCCTACTTCTTATCTGCCTTAGACAATATTAATTGCTAGGTCATTGTTTGGAAACAGCATGGGGCCGGGAAGAAAGGAGAAGCAGTCTTCTTGGTGGAGGCTCCGGGTGGAGGGGACTGGAGAAAGCCTCAGAAACTACCACGAAGTAAATGCCTACTGCTTTCATGACTGCCAGTGACAAGAAAAAAGTTATATTAGCGCTGGTGTGGTGGCTTTAGCTTTCCCAACAACTACCACCCCAAGAGACCTGGAAGACTCAGATGGGGCCCATCTTAGTCTCCCTTCCCTGATCTTAATGCAAACCAGCCAGCCTCTTTTAACCTTTTCCTTCCTCGGGACAGAGCTCAGAACCCTGGTGAGAATCAAGGCCTGCTGCGTTTCAAGGGCCGGGTCCTGGCAGCTCCCCTCCGCCCGTGTCCCCTGCCCCGAGCCTGCCGCTGGTCTCCCTTGGTTCTCTGTCCCTGCAGAGCTTTTGGGGTAAAAGAGAAAGCCTCCTCTCCGGTGAGAAATACCAAGACAGACGGTAAGAAATAAAACCAACCAATCAAGCAACAAACAAACAAAAATCCAGCCCTGGTCCAGCCTAGACTGTCTTGCGAATTCTCTACCTCTAGACAGACGACTTGCTCTCTTTGAACCTCTTTCAAAGGCGGTGGTGGTCTACGCCAGGCTTCCCACCCCCACCCGCTCCTCACAGGGACTCCCAGATCCGCGAGGGAGATGGCGGAGGCCGCAGCGCTTTGTGCGCGGTGACCCGCAAGGCCGCCAAGGCTTTCCCCTCGGATGCGTTTAGACGACTCTGGAGCGATCGCGGTGGTTCGCGAGATGCGCTCCGCCTCGCCTTGGATGCCCTTGGTCCTGGCCTCCGTGGCATCCCCAAGTGGAAGAAGGCAGGTGTCCCAGGGCGAGGACGCAAACTCAAGCCAGAGGGAGCTGTGTGTGCCCCGAGGATTCCGGGGTGGGGGTGGGGGGCTGGGAGGGGGGAGGGGGGAACCTGGGCCGAGCCAAGTTCTGCAGGTCGGGTGGAAACTCGTGCAATCCGTCGCGCTGTCCCCGCGGGTCAGGCGCGCGCCCCGCCTCGCGGAGCCGCCTCCGGCCCCGGCCAGCGGACCCTGCGCACCCACCCTGCCCGCGGCGAGGGCCCGAGACACCCAGGTGCCAATGGGCGCGCGGCCCCCCGCGACTCGCTTCCCGCCCCGCCCCCAGGTCCCCTCCCCACTTTCCCTCGGCGGAGTCAACTCAGATCCGGGCTGGAGGTCGTCGGGCCGAAAAGCTACCCCGACGCCTGGCGATCCCGGCCCCCGAGCCGCCGGCCCCCGGGGCCCGTGGGCGGCCGGCATGCTGGCGTGGCAGGACGGCGGAGCCCAGGCGGCGCCCTCCCACCACAAGATCTCCTTCTCCGTGCTGGACATCCTGGATCCGCGGAAATTCACGCGCGCCGCGCTGCCGGCGGCGCGCCCGGCTCCTCCCCAGGATACCGGGGAAAGTTTGGCCGCGGCCGCTGCGATGGACGCCAGCCCCGCGGACCCGCTCCGAAAGCACCAGACCCCCGGTAAGCTCCGGAGACGCCCCGAGGACAGCCGAGGCGGCGCGGGTAGCGGTCGGAGGCGCACGGGGGGCGCAGGTGAGGCGCGGCGAGCAGGCGCGGGGGCTGCCGCCGGCGCCGCGCCCCTGCACACCCAGGCGTGCAAATGCCACCAGTCCAAGTGGAAAGCGAACGCCCGGCCTCCCCGGCCCCGGCACCCTCCTCCGACTGGTACTCCACGCCCTCGCCACGGGCTGGAATAGAGGTCGTGCGACCTTGGCGTCGCCTTTAGCATCATCCCCATTTCAGGGGTGAGGAACCGGGTCGGGTGCCCTTCCAAGCCCTGCGGGACACCTGCAGGGGCCGACGCCACCTCGGCCCGCTCGCCCGCTCGCTCCGGGCGACCCAACAATGGACGGGGCGGGGAGGGGGAGGTGGGGCTGGGCTAACTTCGGGTACTCTCTCTTCGGGACCCCGTTTTGACTTAGCCCCAACGTGGACGGGACCCCTGAGGGAGTGTCCAGCACAGTTGGTGGATGGAAGATTACAACAAATCAAACCCAAACCAGGACTCCTGCCTGGGGGTGGGGGTGGGGGTGGAGGCGGGCTCCAGATTCCTTGGAGGGACCTCCGGGGTGGCGGCTCAGGTCTCTGGGGAGGATTGGGAGCCGCATAGCCCCCCCACTTCTCCCCCAAGTCAGCAGGGGTCGTCTGGGGACCCCGGGGGGCCTCTGGCGGCCGAGCTGGGGCCCGGGGTTGCGGATCTGGTAATTGTTCCGAGAGTCTCTGGGAGGGGCCGCCCCCCCCCCCGCCCCATGATCGATATTCTATTACTGGCGCCGGCATATCTCCTGCCCGCAGCTTGCAGGTACCGACTTCAAACCCCTTTCCCTGTCTGATCCTAATATCGTTCGATTAAAACTTACCTTTAATAGATGACATCTATCGATCTGGCCCCGCACAAATCTGAAACTCTATTAACACGGCAGGGGAGAGAAGATGGGAAAGGGGGGCATTTCACTTCAGGGCGGAGGGGGCCGCGGAGTTTAATAACTTCTTTTTTAATTGCTCGGAGTCCCACATCTAAACAGGTTTCTAGGGACTGGGGAGCGCGACGTGAACCGCACTTGACGTCTCGACGTCTTGGTGCACCCCCTGCCCCTTCCCCCTGAACCCCTTCCCCAGGTACCCTTCCCCCTGAACTCCTCCCCCTACACCCCTCCCCCAGGTACCCCTCCCCCTACACCCCTCCCCCAGGTACCTCTCCCCCTACACCCCTTCCCCAGGTACCCCTCCCCACGTACCTCGCCTCCATCTCCCCCCCCCCACCTCCCCTCACAGCCCGGTTGCCCAGTAACGTCGCCATCCGCTCTTGCTGCGGGCCGCCAGGCATTCACCGCATCCTTCTTAGGCCGCCCGCGTGGCGGTAGATTGGTTCGGGGCAGGAGGACTCCGTACCCCAGACTCTGCACGCGCGTTCGCGCGTGGCCCGGGGGACGGGGTGTTGAAGCGCGGAGCCCGATGGAGCCGCTGAGTGGGGTTGGCAGGCAGGCTGCCCGGTTCTGGGGAGGACGAGAAGATCCCGGGATCCAGACCCACGTCTTGTCACATCCCCCCTTCTTCTTCTCGCAGACGCCGTGGGCCGTGGCGCGGGCCCCGCGTCCCCGCTGGAGGGCTCTGAGGCCGAAGACCTGGAGGACGCGGCCGGGCCGGCGCGGCGAGCAGAGCGGGCGGAGCGCGTGCAGCCGGGCCCCGCGGGCTCCCCCGAGGCGCCGGCGGCGGTGGCGGAGCGCGGCGCGGGCGGCCTCCCCGCCTCCCCGGGCTCCCCGGGCTCCCCGGGCTCCCCGCGACCCCGGCGCCGGCGCGCCGAGCCCAGCGGGGCCAAGCCGCGGCGCGCGCGCACCGCCTTCACCTACGAGCAGCTGGTGGCCCTGGAGAACAAATTCCGGGCCACGCGCTACCTGTCGGTGTGCGAGCGCCTGAACCTGGCGCTATCGCTCAGCCTCACCGAGACGCAAGTCAAGATCTGGTTCCAGAACCGCAGGACCAAGTGGAAGAAGCAGAACCCGGGCGCCGACGGCGCGGCGCAGGCCGGGGGCGGCGCGCCCCAGCCCGGGACGCCCGCGGGCGCGGCGGGGACGTGCGGCGGCGGCGGCGCGGGGAGCAGCCCCGGCCCGCCCGGCCCCGCAGCGCTCCCCTTCCAGACGTTTCCCCCCTACTCCGCGGCCAACGTCCTCTTCCCCGCCGCCTCCTTCCCGCTGAGCGCCGCCGCCGGGCCCCCCTTTGCGCCCTTTCTCGGGGCCTCCTACTTGACCCCCTTCTACGCCCCACACCTATGAACCTGGAGCCCCGGGGACCCTCGCATCGTCCGGATCGAGACTGGCTGGCCTGGTCCCGGGCGCCCCCCTTGCCCCGAGGGGCGCAGGCGCACGAGGGCCACCCCCTCGCGGCCCCCCATCTCTCCCGGCAGCCAGCGACACCGCCAGGGGGCCACCCCGTCCCGCGACCTCGGAAGGGCCCGGGCCGCGTCCTGAGACAAAGCTGCCTCCAATGCTCCACTCCTACGGCTCGCTCTTTGCTCTCCGTTCAAGGGCTTTCTTCTTTTCTTTCTAGGAATAGGGTACTCGGCGCTGGGCTGGAGCGATGCTCACTGCACCAAGTCTAGAGATGGAGTCTCGGTAGATTCCAGCCCATTCTGAGCTGAGGAGCTTCCCCCCTTTACCCCCCCCCCCCCAGCGCTTTCCCTCTTGGTGTGTGTCTGTGTGTCTGTGTGTGTCTGTGTGTCTGTGTCTTTGTCTGTGTGGGTCTGTGTCTGTGTGTCTCTCTGTGTCTGTGTGTGTGTCTGTGTGCACCAGTACTGGGGCTTGAATTCAGGACCTTGCGCCCTCTTGCCTAGCTTTTTCGCTCAAGGCTGACAGCCAGCCATTTGAGCCACATCTCCACTTCTTGCTCTTGGGTGGTTAATTGGAGATAAGAGTCTTACAGACTTCCCTGCCTGAGCCGGCACCCAACCACAGTCCTCAGCTCTCAGCCTCTTGAGCAGCTAGGATTACAGGAATGAGCCACTCGTCCTGGCCCTCTTGATAATTATTGGTTGAAATAGAATGGCTCCTCCCTCTTCCTGAACAAAGCTGGGGAGAACTGGGTGTTTGCTGCAGCTGTGGAATGGACTACTTTTCGCATGAGTAACTGAACTTTTTAGATCTCATTCAAGGTTTGGACATAAGAACCACACTGATAAATACAAAAAACGGTTCATCTTTCTGAGCAGATCAGAAGTTTGTGCCAGGAAGCGTGGCTCAGGGTGGAGTCTAGATTCACCTGCTGGGGACAGCCTGGCTGCACTGCAGGCCTTGAGAACACTTTGGGAAGACCACAACAGTGACCCCCAATTTTTAAGGATAGTAATGAGGGTAGGGAGCAATGATCCAAAGAATCTAGATTAAATCGATGTAGCAAATCGACCTGTTTTTGCACAGTATTTGATGAAAACTTTAGGCCTGGCTCTAGATTTTCCCGATCAGAACCAAATTTGGGTAGAGTTAGCTCCAGAAGCATGTGGACATATATCACAAAGTTTGGGGTTTGTGTGTGTGTGTGTGTGTGTGTGTGTGTGTGTGTGTACTGGCTTGAATGTAGGGCCTTTGTGCTCTTGCTTGGCTTTTTGGTTCAAGTCTCTTGTTCTACCACTTAAGCTACACCTCCGGTTTTTTGTTTTTTTTTTTTTAACCTCAAGGTTAACATTCTACCACTTGAGCCACATCTCAACTATGGCTTCCCTCCCCCTCAACCCCCTAGTTAACTGGAGAAAAGAATTTTTTTTGATTTCTCTACCCAGGTTGGCTTTGAACCACAAATCTTTAGATGTCAGCGCACTGAGTAGATAGGTGGCTTGAGCCATTGAGTATAAATTTAACATTTTTAGGTCATCTTGGATTCTGACTTGTTCCAGTTTCTCCATGATGGTGAATGAGTGAAAGGTTATAAGGGCTGGAAATGAAACAGGATTAAAAGCTACCCAGAGATGGAAAGTTTGAAGGAAGTGGACTCACCCGAGCAGCTTAATACATGTGTTTTCAACTCCTGCTTTGAACATCTGTCTTAAAATCTGGTTCTGGGGGCTGGGAAGGTGGCTCCATGGTAGAGTGCTTGCCTCGCATGCATGAGATCCTGGATTCGATTCCTTAGCACCACATAAGCAGAAAAAGCTGGAAGTGGCACTGTGGCTCAAGTGGTAGAGTGCTAGCCTTGAGCTGAAGAGCTCAGGGACAGCGCCCAGGCCCAGAGTTCAAGACCCATGACTGACAAAACAAAATCAGGTTCTGTAGAGATCCCTTACCAGTTTTGTGCAGACTATTCTACCATCAGCGCTCCATGAAATGTGATGATCTGCTGGCTAAGCTCAGAACTCAAATGACCCCAACTCAATGCCATCTATTTTATTCTCATTTGTTTCCCTGCTTTCTTACTTTGATTAGCTATTTGGATACTATGTTCCTGGTTATTTCTTGGTAGCCTATCTCACTGATAATTAATGAGCAGTGTCTTCAAGGTATAAGTACATTGGTAACTCGAAAACACTATATTATAATCTTAAGTTGCCTATGGATGTTTTTCTTTGTTGTGGTACCAGGTATTGAATTTTGGGGTCTTGTGATTGTTTATTTGGCTGGGCCTTTTATTACTTTAGCCATGCCTTCAGCCCTGCTTTTTTCTGGTTATTTTGAAGATGGAATCCAAAGACTTTTCTGCCTGGGCTGGCTTCAAACTGCCATCCTCAGGATGTCAGCCTTCTGAGTAGCTAGGGGTATAGGCTGAGCCACCATGACAGCTCCTGATGATCAGGAATGGTAGAAATTAGAAAATATTCCCTACTTTTCCTAACTTAACTGAAGACTTCATATTCATGTGACTCTAAGCTTTTTTTTTTGGTCATGGTGCTTGAACTCTGAGCCTCGGCTCTGTCCCTGAGCTCTTCAGCTCAAGGCTAGCGCTCTGCCACTTGAGCCACAGTGCCACTTCCAGTTTTCTGGTGGTTTATTGGAGATAAGACTGACGGACTTCCCTGCCCAGGCTGGCTTTGAACCTCCATCCTCAGATCTCAGCCTTCTGAGTAGATAAGATTACAGATGTGAGCCACCAGTGCCCGGCCTGAATCTAAGCTTCGAGAGTAGATATTACTTATGTATGATTTGCTATTTAGATGCCTTTTCTTTTATCTAGATGAATGTTTCCAACCAATGCATTATAGCTCTAAAAGACAATTGGTGCCAGATGAGATTAAAAATGCAGTTACTGTAAATAGAGAATATAATTTTATTCACTTTCCATGTTGGTAATACTTTCTAAAAATAACTGTTGGTTCCTCCAAAGCAACATTCCATGTGCATGACGGGGAAATTCAAAAGCTCGAAGGTAAGATCTGCAGCATAGAGTTTAAAGTTTTTGGTAGTCCTGGGGTTTGAACTCAGGGCCTCTGGCTTACTAGGCAAGCATGCTACCACTTGAACCACACCCCTACCCCCTGAAGGCTTTTGTTATTTTTTTCCCCAATAACATCTTCTGTTTTTGTGTGGGGCTGGTCTGGGACTTCTATTCTTTTAACTGTCCCTCCTGTATTGCTGGGATTACAGACATGCAACACTCTGCCCAGCTCAAAGAGGATGAATTTCTGTGACACGTTGAGAAATATTTCATTCCAGTCCTCTCAGGTACGGTAATCACAGACTTCAGCCGACGAGCAGGAGCAGGGAGGGAGGTGCAGACTCCTGTGTGAACTAGCAACTAGCTTGGTGCTGTGATTCCTAATCCTTCCTTCTCCCATGCACTGTCACAGGAAAATGCTTGAAGCGTGTAACTTTTGACTTCTGCTGTTTTAAAAGCCTGGTGGCTTTCCAACCAAATCCTTAGATTTCATTCTATCGGTGTGTTGGTCTAATAAATTCTTTTTATAATAATTTCTTGTTTAATTATTCACTGGTCTCCACTGGCAAAGCTTTAAGTAATATAATCATCAGGGGCTATAGTTAGGTTTCCCCACCCCCTATCAGCCAGCACTCAAGAGTGTTTCCAACCTAATAGTACTTCATTAAACAATCCTGTTACACTCAGCTAGACACCCACGGCAAAGCCGCAGTGGCAAGTAGTTTATTCAGATGCATATTTTGGACCATTTCTCTAGCACAAGCAATCTTAATTAGTGACTATATCTATGTATTAAAAATCATCTGGGGACCGGTGGCTCACACTTCTAAACTACACCGGAAGCTGAGATCTGAGAATCATGGTTCAAAGCCTGCTAGGGCAGATTAGACTGTGAGGCTCTTATCTCCAATTAACCAGAAATGGAGCTGTGGCCCAAGTGATAGAAAACTAGCCTTGAGCCAAACAGCTAGGGAACAGCACCCAGGTCCTGAGTTCAAGGTCCTGGACTAGTTAGTACTCCCACCCCTATCTTCAGACACACACAGTGATGTGAGTCATTTGGGCATTTTGTGGTTAAGGGGATGTGTCTGGTGCTGGAACGCAGGGGTACCCTTTATTCTTCATTCTTCCCCTGTTCATACCGCATATCACTTGTTGAAGAGTTGCCATAATGTTTTCCATAGCCTTTAACATTTCATGCTTCCAGTGCCTCATGGGGATCTCATTTCTCCACACGCTGGCAACACTAATTATTTTTCTTTGTCTTTCGTTAAATTAAAAGCATTCTGTAGGTTGACTTGTTGATTTGTATCTCCCTAATTTGTAATTTATATCTTGAATGTGCCCACATGTCAAAGGCTAGGTCCCAGCCTGTGATAACATGGAGTCATGGAACCTTCATGGGGCGGGGCTTGGTGGAAGGAAGTGAGGTTATTGGGGGCGTGTCCTCAAGAACACTCTCCCTTTTTCCTTCTCCTCTCTCTTCTCTCTTCTCACCCCACCTCTCCTCTCTCCTGGTCACAATGAGGTAAAAAGCTGTGTTTCTACTGAAGCCATGATGCTCTGCCTCAACATAGCCCCAAAGCCATGACCAAAACTTCTGAAACCAGAGCCAAAATAAACTTAGGTTGATTCTTTCAGGTATCTGTCATTTGTCCTTGGTCTTGCAGAAATGTCTGCTCAAGCAAGACCTTTGCTCATTTTCTTTTTTTTTTTGGTCCGGTTGTGGGGCCTGAACTCTGGGCCTGAGCACTGTCCCTCAGCTCTTCAGCTCAAGGCTAGCGCTCTACCACTTGAGCCACAGCGCCATTTCTGGCTTTTTTCTTTTTGCTTATGTGGTGCTGAGGAATGGAACCCAGGGCCTCAGGCATGCAAGGCAAGCGCTCTACCACTGAGTCACCTTCCCAGCCCTGATCATTTTCTTTTAAGTTGCATCCTAGCCCAGCTTTTTTTTTTTTTTTTTTAAATTATTGTCACTACTGAGATTGAACTCAGGGCCTGTGCTTGCTAGGTGAGTTCTCTACCACTTGGTTATTTTCAAGCTTGGGTCTTGCTGCATCTAGCATTGCAAGGTAAACAGGTACCTAGAAGGGGGATGGTGTGGTATGAGAAAGAAACACACAAAGACATTTTCAGGAACCAAAGTGGAGAAACTAGGGGACAAAGGCCCCTAATTCTTCTCCCAAGCAGTTATTATCTAGCATGGAGTTATAGGAAAGGCAGCAAACTTTATACATAACTAGTGATGAGTAACATCACTTCTCTAACATCATTCTGAGAGGAAAGTAACCTGGAGCCAAATAAGCTATTAAGCTAACACCCTTGAGTAAACTGGCCACTTTCTTATCTTAGCCTTAGAGAAACGTTAGGGAGCCAAGCCAAGAATAAACTCTTAAGCTCTCATTCATGAGTAAACTAGCTATCTCCTTATCTTGGTTTGGGAGATGGGTGGAGGACAGGGCCTAGGGCCATTCTTTTCTTATGCTCACCTCTGCACTCTGCCTCAGTGACCCTTGTCTCTTAGGCATCCCCCCTTTGCATGTAGCCTAGGGTGCTTTCAGCTTTGCTGAGGGAGATCTGTGGTCTTCACTTTTTTATGTTCAGGTCAGCCTGGGCTTTAATCCACCTACTGAGGCTTTCCCGATTGGCTGGTGTGGCAGGTACATGCCATGGAACCCAGCCATTGTGCTGTCCTCATAGCTGAGTGGCCTGTGGCACTGTGCCCATTCATGAGATAGAATCTGATGAACGTCTGTACTTGTTGAAGTTGCCTTTGAATCATGATCCTCCCATCTCTGCCTCCTAAGAAGGTATGGTTGAGCCACCCGTGAAACTATGTAGATCGAGCTAGCCTTGAACTCATGATCCTCCTGCCTCAACTTTCCAAGTGCTGGAATGGCAAGCATGTACCATCACTTCTAGTCCGTTGAGTTTAAAGACTTCCTTATATATTTAAAACATTCCTATTCTCTCCTCCATTTACTTTGGACATTAAATATATGATGAGTATATAGCACAAAGATCCCCTTCTTCCCTTCTTTGGCATAAACTTTTACTGGCCACCAATCGTGTACCAGTTGTGGCCCTAGGCTCTTGTAATACAATGGAGAGACCCTGGTGTGGTTTCCAGGAGAAGTCAGGTGATTGAAGGTCAAGTTAACATGAGGAAAATGTCACAGCTTCCTCCTCTGGCATTTGTGAGTACATACACTACCAAGTGCACCTTTGCCAGACTTGCCCAGTTCAGGTGAGGGTGTGTTTACAAAGATCTTGCCACACATTGAGAGCTTCCAAGGTGATTCAAAGTATTCCTTGTGTTCCTGAGATGAACCATTTCTTCCCCTTGGGAAGAGATCACGTTCTGTCTGGCTTCTAAAATGAAACTACCTTCAGTGACTCAGAGACCTGTCTGGTCAGTGGCCCAATTGCATGCATTTATGGAGTTGGGAAACATAGCAGTGGATTCACTGCTGATCTCTATTTTTTTTCTCAACTCCAGAAGAATTCCTACAGGACAGATATAGGATGTTATATTTGCTCCTCTCTTTAGAAGTTTAAACGTTAGTATCATACCCCTGGAAATACCTGGGTCTAGATGTGGGTCTTTTTTCTTCTTTTTTTTTCTTTTGTTTCTTTTTTTGGGTCCAGTCGTCGGGCCTGAACTCTGGGCCTGGGTGCTGTCCTTCAGCTCTTCAGCTCAAGGCTAGTGCTCTACCACTTGAGCCACAGGGCCACTTCCGGCTTTTTTCTTATGTGGTGCTGAGGAATTGAACCCAGAGCCTCAGGCATGCAAGGCAAGCGTTATACCACTGAGCCACCTTCCCAGCACCCCCTTTTTTTTTTCTTTTTGTCAGTTGTGGTGCTAGAACTCTCAGCCTAGGTGCTGTCCCTTAACTCATAGTGCCACTTCTGGTTTTCTGAGTGGTTTATTGGAGATAAGAGTCTCTTGGACTTTCCTGCCCAGGCTTGTTTTGAACCGGGATCCTCAGATCTCAGCCTCCTGAGTAGCTAGGATTACAGGGGTGAGCCACTGGCACCCGGCTAGATGTGGGTCTTGATTTTCAAAGCTGAAACAAAGCCACAGACTCCCTCTTCACTTGCTGTGTGTCAGGCCCTTTGCTAACCCCTAGGGTGCAATGGCTAGCCAGAAAGACCTGAACTTGCCCTCCTGTCATTCCATAGATCACGTCTAATGGCCTTGAAGATTGTTTTAGTTTTATTGGTACTGGGATTTGAGCTCAGAACCTTGTTGTTGCCAGGCAGATACTCTACCACTTGAGCCATATTCCCAACTCTTTTTTGCTTTAAGTTTTTGTTTTGTGTTTATGTGACAATACGAGGGTTTGAACTCAGAACCAGGTGTGTCCCTTAGCGTGTTTTCTCAAGGCTGACACTCTACTACTTGAGCCACAGCTTTACTTTGAGCTTTTTTGCTGGTTTATTGGAGATGAGAGTCTCACAAACTTTCTTGCTAGGTCTGTTTCAGACTGAGATCCTCAGATCCTGAGCCACCAGCACCTAACGTATATATCCTACTCTGTGGTCCTATCTCAGTGGGCAGGCTCAAACTGAGGGGTTTTCCCCAAAGAGTTATAATTGTATTTGATTCCAGAAACATTAGATTTTATCTAAGATGCATTAAGGCAGATTATAATACTGCCTTCACTTCCTGATCCCTGATTCTGACAGTCTACAACACCTGGATTACTTGGGTCTCCAAGAGTGAGTCTATGGCTACACAAGGAGAAATAGAATAGCAAAAGTTTATTGGAGAAAAAGACAGCAGAGTCCCTGCTAAACAGAAAGTGCCCTTTTTAATCTTTATTATCTTTAAGTAGTGGCAGGAAGGAGTTGCCATTTAACAAAGCAACTTAAGAATACAATATATCTTGATCAATGTTACCTCTTTCAACATTCTCACCCATCCCTCCCATAGGAGGAGTTCCAAGGAAAGGCACCACCTGGAGGTATTGTATAGGGTCATTGAGGTGAATCTAGGAGACAGTTAGGTGACTCAAGATCATTGGACAGCCTGAAGGCTGAGTGTCTGCACGTAGTCTGCACGAGCTTCCCACGTGTTCTTCTGAGTGGGTAGTCATTCCCATGCATACCTCTGGGCTCCAATCAGCTCGTCGTTTACATGCAGGGCCAGTGGACCGTGGTGTGATGCCCAGGGGCCCACATTCCAGACTGTGCCAGATCGTGGTGACCTGATGTCTAGAGGCCTGCATGGAAGGCTGCTCAGGGCCATGGTGAGGGATGCAGGACCTCAATGGGCAGGGAACTTCGCCCTGATTGCCCAGCCAGGCTCTTTCTCTGCTCTCACAAGGACTGGGGAAAAGAACCTTTGCTCATCATTGTAAAGAGGGTGATAGCAGTGCTGTAGGTTAAACTTCTGGGTGGCTTAGAAGTGGCTGGGTGTTTGCGAAGAGCCACATTTACTAACGTTTCTATCAACTCACTTTCCTGGATAGGATAAGTGGGAGGTCTCAAGTTACTTAGCTAATCTGATGGGGAGTCAGAGTCTGACTTCTGGATTGTCTGACTCCAAAGCTTGCTGGCTCACTGTAACAGCAGGCAGGGCATGGAAGGTGCCCTGGCACCTGACCAACACTTTTCTTGGAATAGAGAGCACATTCAGCCGCTCCAGTGCTTCTGAATGTGGCAGTTAGGTTCTCAACCCAGGAGACTGGAACTGCCGCTGCTGGGTCCCTTTGATCTTCTAATACTCTATACCCTGTTTTGTGAACTGGGAGGACCATACACAAATAACTCAGAAATAAAGATGGAAGAAAAAAAAATGTACTTGGCCTGGGAAGGTGGCTCAGTGGTAGAGCGCTTGCCTTGCATGCATGAGGCCCTGGATTCGATTCTTCAGCACCACATAAGCAAAAAGAAGAAAAAGCCGGAAGTGGCGCTGTGGCTCAAGTGGTAGAGCGCTAGCCTTGAGCTTAAGAGCTGAGGGACAGCGCCCAGGCCCAGAGATCAGGCCCCACGACCAGACCCCCCTCCCCCTCAAAAAATGTACTTGACAGGAGGTGGAGATGTAAGGATCATGGTTTGAAGCCAGCTCAGACAAGCAAGTCCATGAGACTCTTATCTCCAATTAACCACCAAAAAGGCAGAAGTGGAGCAGTGGCTCCAGTGGTCTAGTACTAGATTTGGGTGAAAAATTTCAGGGTCTCAGGCCCTGAATTCAAGCCCCAGGACTGGTGTGCACATGTGAACACATGCATGCATGCATGCACGCACGCACGCACGCACACACACACACACACACACACACTCACCTTGAAATCCACGGATGCCATGATATATATTTAAATAAATCCAGAATTTAAAAACAAAAGTTAACTTAATGAAAAGAATAAGTTGAACAAAAATGGTAGAGAAGAATAATTTCTTTTCTCTGAGTTAAGGATTTATCTTTATCACTAAAATCTTTTCAGGGGAGGATGGAGGTTAAACCACTACCAAGGAAGTGACAGCCACAAATTCATAGCTTCCTGGTGACCCCCAAAATTGGGACTCACATTGCTGCCCAGGACCTGATTTTTTCAAAATGATGTGCAATTCTCAGCAAAGTTCTGAGCAAAAAATAGTAAACGTCGTCAGTAACGATGTGGCAATTTATAATATCATGTTGCAGTTATTAATAACATTTGAACTCTAAATGAAAAGACTCTGAAAATGCTTGTGGTTATAGCCTCACTGTGTGTGGGGGGGTTTCACAGTGTACAGGTATATGAAATCATGTACATGTTAAAGATATATATATATAAATATTGATTTGCCAATTATACCAATTTATTATGCAATAAAATTGGGAAAAAAGAAGCTGAAAACTGCATTTATTCAACAATGTAAGGGAAACAGTCTGTATTGTTTTCAATGAGTAAATGGTGAGATTTAGTAATTTTTATGATAGTCCCCACTTAAAAAAAAAAAGATTCAAAAGCTAAAGTCCTCAAAAGAAAAGTGATAAAAAGTTATCCAAGTTTCAACATCCAGTTAGCCTTCAGGGAATCAATAAAAAAAATTGCAAAATACACTGAGCTCCTTAGTACCTAAATTGATAAGGATGTAAATATTTAACTAGAATTTGAGATTTATCTCATTTTTAAATCAATGAACACTGCAATGTTTTCTTTCTTTCTTCCTTCCTTTGGTTATTGGTGTGTGTGTGTGTGTGTGTGTGTGTGTGTGTGTGTGTGTGTGTGTGTGTGTGTGTGTGTGTGTGTGTGTGTGTGTGTGTGTGTGTGTGAGTAATGGGGCTTATATTCAGGACCTTGTGTTCTCAAGAGGCAATACAGTGTTTTCAAAATAAATATTGCTTATAACTCTCTGCTTCCCTTTTTTGGGCAGCATTGAGGATTGACTCTGGGCCACCAGCTTACTAGACAGATGCTCTACCATCTGTCTATTATTTTTGAGGTAGGGTCTTGCTTTATGCCCACCCTGGGCTGTGCTCATCCTACTCGTGCTTTCTTGGAGGACAGGTGAACAGCATTGTTCCCACATGTTGTGTTTCTCCCATAGCTGGCTGCGGTAACAGGTGCTTTGACCACTAGCCATTGCCAGAGATGGAGTCTCAAACAATTTGCTAGGGTTAGCCTTGACTTGTGATCCTTGGGTCTTCACCCTCCTCCCCCCATTCCCAAGGCTTGAGCTACCATACCTGGCTCTTACGGATGTTTTTGACTTAGATCTTTTTGTTCTTAGTCTAGATTCTTACTTCTGCCAGCTATGGTAGTCTGTCATCCCAGCACTTGGGAGGTTATAGCAAGAGAAACGTGAGTTCAGGGTTAGCCTGGGCTACATAGCAACTCTGTCTTCCTTCACCCCTCAGCAAAATAAGCAAATAGATTGGATTAAGTGTCTCAGTAGGGAACATAATGGGGATGGGACACTTGGCTTGGGAAAATAACTTGGCAGACTGTTCTTTGGTGACACTGCCTGGTCTCTACCTTGGACTTATGGCTTTCTCTGTCCT